>NW_028274811.1:71706712-72336712 GCF_037043125.1 Eumetopias jubatus | reverse complement strand
AAAGCAAAGAATATAAAAGATTTCATAATGCTGTATTATTAAATCATATTTATGTCCTTGATAATGAATCATAAATGTTTTTATGATGCTAATGTAAGTTTATGGAATGCTTTAATAAATAAAATATTGGTGATCAGAAGAAAAAATTGTGGTGGTTAAGCATCACAATGTTCTAAAACCTAGGAAAAGTTAGAAACAGAACAGGCGATAATTTAGGTAAGTGCAAAGTGAATGTTTCAAAATAAATAGCACTTGGATGACCTGGGATGTCAGAACCAGAGACAAGGGTGTATGTTTGTCAATATATCCTTCATGTTTTACAGACTCCTAAGGGAACAAGGGAAGATACAATTTCACCTTTTCTGTGCCAAAACATTTTAATTATATCTTCTTCCAACTACAGCGGTTCAGTAACCAAGGAGCTGACATTGATGCATGTGTTGATAAAGCTGCAAACATTCAAAATGAGATTAACAAAGATTTTGAGCAAAGGGTGACAGCTAATTTTGCACAGTATTCTGCATCTGATTCAGGCCAGCATAATAATAGAATATTTTATAACTGTTTTGTTATTCAAAAGGACTTTTATGATGTGTTTATATTTGTGGATATCTTTGTATCATACTTAAAAATTATCTATCCTGTGGCTAAAACTATTTGCACATCTATGTTGTAATTCAGAGACAATATTAAAGGGAAAAAAACCCTCTTATTATAAGTTGCAGTGTTTTTTTTGTGTTGTGTTTTTTTGTTTTTTTGTTTTTTTTGTAATCATACTTTATCTTTGGAACTCTTTGCCTTTACCTCAATTTATCTTGAGCACACTAGCAGGAGAAGGTATAGAGATGCTAAACATATATTTTCTAATATTGCTTAGTATGCACTAGTAAAATGGCCAGGAAAAGTTATATTCATCTTATTTAATTAATAAAACTGTAGTTTCTTTATGTTCTTGAGCTCCTTTGAGCACATTTCAGTGTATTTCTTTTCTCTTCTATTCTCTACTTGAAGGCAGCTGACAGTCTTCTTTCACTTTTCTTTTTTGTTTGTGAAATTTTCTTTCTTTCTTTTTTTTTTTTATCCACTCACTTCTCCATCTGCTTTCACTTTTGTTTGCTTGGGCCGTCTCTCATCCCAACTTGATAATGAGGAATGCAGTGTGACCCTGACCTCTATCAGCCCATGCATGACCTTCTGACTCTACCATATAACCTTTGACCTTCTCTTTGACAGCTTGATTAATTACCCTGTGTTATGATTTATGAGTAAGTGCTATGTAAAAATAATAGACAACAGGTGGTCCTCTGAAAACTTTTTGTGGCATGCTTTCTTTTACTGACTAACTTGATGAGCTATTTGAAGTTGGAAACTTACTGGAATAATCTATGTTGGTCTATATTATGGCATTTTTGTACCATGGAACACGACATTAGAATTTAGGGAGCAACAAGGTAAAGGAAGCATGGTTGTGACAAACATTTTATAAAATATTAGCAGGGTGCTGTTACTTAAATGCACATTGGGAGGAAGCACAAAACGGAGTCAAGTGACATTTTAGGCGTTTCAGTCCCAGGTCACGTCTTGAGAAAATTGCTGAAATAATGGAGGGGGCATTTTTCAAGCAGAGCTGCAGCTCCAACAGCTCTGTTTACTTTAACGCTTCACTAGTGACTTCTGATTGGTTGTCATGACCTCATCTCACTGTTGCACCTAGAATGTTGCAACAGTGACATAGACATACCCTTTTTGGGAAAAAGATGAGAATAAATACAACATACATCTTTCAGAAAAGATGAATGGACAGTGGTTTGTCCATTTTAACCATGGGTATATGTAGTTTATAGGTAAAATAATTTAGGTTTCATTTCCCTTGAGGATGAGCACCTTTCTTCTTTCAAACCAAGCAGATAGAATGCTGAACTTAGAAAATATGATTGATCAATCTGTGTAAAATGATCTTTACAGAGCTTTGCCTGAAGACCAAAACAGAGAGTTCCATAGGTCAGAGGATTCTACTCTGGCCCCTGACCTCTTTGGTCACATGTCACTTACAGTATTGGCAGGTTAATATGCAGAGCTGAGTACTTTCACCTGATTTTTTTATTTAGCCAACCATAAGAGATTTGAAAAGATGTAGAATTTTCTCCTATTTTCTATTTTCCTTATAACTGGTAACTAATAGGCAAATTAACTTGGATAAATCTTCAGTTTCAGCAAGATTTCATTGGGATCAAAATACATTCTGGCTTTGGTCAGACATGGAAACGTTTTATCTATCTGTAGAATCTTCTTGACAAGTACATTTCTATACTGATTTAATTTCTTAAGCAAGGTTTCCTCTTTGGTTCTTTGTGTTTTGGCATCACCTGTCTGTTTTAGACCTCTGACCTAAGCCTTCATTTGTTGATTGAATGATAAATGAATGATTATTTATTAGTAAGTGCATCTATAGACTTCAAAGTAAAGGAGGCCTGCAGGCCTGAGCTTCTGTGTAAATCACAGCAAGCCCTTGTGCTGAATAAACTGTATGTCTAGCAATAAAATTTTGAGGGTTTCTGATTAAGATTCCATGGTTTAGGCCTTATAAACACACTTCTGAAAATGAAACTACAGTCATAGCTACAAAAGATAGAAAATGGAATGAGATAAATGAAGAAGATTATCCTCTTGATCACTTTCTTGATCTTCTACTAGACTGTGCACTCAAACCTAAGAGTTAATTAACAACTTTATGTATACTTTGTCTCTTGAAATGTTGGATATTAGAATTGATTTGGGTAAATCATTAATCAGGATGCCAGAAGTTTTATTTATTTAGTTGTAGAATGTTAGATAATCAGTTTGATCATTTTGTCTTGTTAAAGATAACAGAAGTTTCCATGTATGTTTGAAATGACCTGCCTTTTCATCTTATGAGAAATTTAGCATGAATAATTAAATATAAAAAAAAATTTAAGGTTGTAAGCATTAGTTATGGAGGCCTCATTAGAGTGGCAGTGCATGGTTCTTTTATGATATTATATCTGATGCCTTGTTTTATAAAGTTTTGTAAAACTTTATGGGTACATTTGTTATAGGTCAAACTAGGATCTCTTTTTATTTATTTGTGTATTGATTGAGTTATTGGGAATAGAGAGAATTAATTTTTAAAATGGCATTCTGATTTTTTAAGATATAAATTGATACTGCATTTATAAATTTAGCTATTGATATGCTATCTACCTTGGTTTGCTTTGACTATTTCCTTTGATACCTTGGTTTCCATGTATTAATGTTGACATGGCAAAAATCTTTTTAGCTTTAATATATAAAGAAATTTTTGGACAATATTTATATGTGACAGAGAGAAGGAGAAGACAAAGTTTTACTAGTATCTGTGGTTAGAGCATGTAAGTGGGATAGTTGACTTTATTTTGTTTCTCCAGTTTTCTCTTCCTCATTATAAAATGGTTATTAATGGTCTCTGTGAATATCGCATTAATTAATTTATCAGGAAAATTTTAATTGAAAAATGTAAGTTTTTTACAGAATGGTAATTGAATTTGTAACAAAGACATTTATTAAAATTAGCTCTCATTTCTGCAGAAAATGTTCCTGAATATTTCTTGATTGTTATTCCATTAATTAAATTAGCAGTATGAAATATCTAAATGATAAAATATTTTCTAAATAATTCAGGTGTTTAAAGAGCAGCATTCATTGTTGAAATCTAAATGCTAAAAATTCTTTAATTGATTTATATACTGGTGATTTAAAAATAGAATCATTTTTCATCAGTTGATGCCTCGGTGAAAAATTGACATTGTGTCTTTATAAAATCGGACAAATGAGTCATGTAATTTTCAGTTATGTAATCAATAACTTAGACAAATACTACTTCTTTGATGATTTATGTGTGTCTATTTTTTATACTTATTTAGATAGGACACATCAAATTTCAGTCCACTTAAAATCAAGTAGGCGCAGTAATTTTTTAATCAATGATTTCCAAAAATTGAAGTAAAAACTTCTGCTCAAATAAATGTGGTATTATGAAAATAGTGTATCTAGTGATTAAGTTAAAAATTAGGGCGAAAGTTTTATAATTCTAGTGACTGTAAATTTTATCTAAAGAGTTTACCTTTATTTGGAATTCATTCATGGTGCAAAGGTGGTGCTCACGTTCTATCAATTTATTAAAGTCCCACTTTGTTACATTGAGGTTGATGTTTTTCATGTTATCATTAAAATGTAGCATATCACTACTTTCATCTCTAAAAATTCTAAGATTCTATTTTGGGTTTGCTACTTCTAACTCATGTGAGTATGAGAGACTGTGTGCATGTGCGTGCGTGCGTGCGTTTGTGTGTGTGTGTGTGTGTTTAAAGTTCAACTCACTCAAGGAAGGCAGGGAAGAAACATGACAGGAGACCACTTACTCACGGTACAGAATCTAGTAAGGAGGCAATTTTCTTTTTGGCCTATGGTGACCTTTTTTGACTATGTTCCTTACACCACAGACAGTGTATGAATGCCTCTATTTCACCCTGTTTAGCAGAGTGCAACAGTGTTCTTTAACTTACTTTTGGTGGGAGGAGAAGTTATAGCTGAAATTTGAGAAGGGCGTGAAAAGTTGTAAGAGGCGCAAGGAAGAGGGGTAGGAACTTCCTTCAAATGTGATTTTAATAACTAGTCAAGTGTGTCCAACTGTAGAAAATCACCAAGTGACAATCTGTCTACCTGACAGTGATCACAATGAATTACAAGACTTTTGAATAGCTATACAGATTAGAATAAAGCAGGACCAAATAAAATATCTTTTGTTGGTTAAACTTTGACTTACCAGCTAAGATACTTAAAAAGAGAAACAAGAAAAACCCTTTATCTTGTGCTTTGATGTAGATCGTTTAAATTTGTAAAATATTTTATAACTTCTTATAAAATAGGTATTTATTTAAAAGTTTTATTTGAACATGTATTAAAGAATATGTGGTATTTTGTTAATCACTTTGGTATGTATTATAGTTTTCATGTGTGCAAGACAACTATATCTTAATTAACAGTACTATCACTAAAATCACAACTTTAATGAACTTCACAATCTGCAAACCATATTATGGTTTTAGACAATAATATCAACTGGAGGAAAAATTGAAAAATCCCAGTGAAGGTTTTATGTAGATTGTGAAATCAACCATTAAACCAACTATGTGCAGCAGTGTAGCATATTTAAAAATAAGATAATTGAGTCAGTGCTAATATTACTCTATTATTACTGCCATCACTTTTTTAAAAAATCATCTTCTTATGGTTGGTTTGGCAAAAAACAAATTTTAAACTTGAAGTAGTTGTACAGTTATAATTTTGAAAAAGTATATAGTTTTCTTTTTCAGTAAGGGTGAGATTTTTCAAGCTTTATTTCCCATAGCTCTTACATGTTTTTATTGTAATATAATACATTTTTAAAATATGATTTTACAGGATTTTACAAGGCAAAATTGGGACACCCACAGTACAGAAGTGAATAGAAAATACAAGATATTAATAGCTTCACAAATTTATGTTGCACTTGCTTGTCAGTGGAAATTGTTTATTCTTTTCTACTTTCTCGTGGTTTGATTATTCCATCAGTTATAACTTAATATAAATACCAAAAGTTTTCCTAATTATAACCATAGAAATGTTCGCCTTGCTAGAATTGTCAGACAGGAAAATATATCTTTAAAACTTTAGAGAAGGTTTAATAGCTCAGTAAGCTGCAGTTTAGACTTTGGGATTGCTTCCTGGTACTGGTCCCTAATAAAGAGAGATTTTTATGGTGGTTAAAAATGAAAGAAATTTTAGGATTAAATAATTACTTGAATGCATTATAGTAGGACATTATTTTGTTTTATGATTTGTGTGGCCTCCTGAAAGAAGAGAGGTGGAAAAATACAAGGTGCACAGGTAGACATGATATGTTTCTGATATTATAGATATGTAAATCTGTAGAATGTTAGGTCACATTTATTCCTTAATTGCTTATACTTTCTTGAATTCAAATAAATAAAAAATGCTCATTAAAGTGCAATTGTAAAGGAAAGAGAATCCAACAAAATAGGGTGTGAAATTTTAACTTCAGCTTCAAGGAGGCTATTTTCTCAAAATAGGTTTTTAAATATTAATGTGGTTTGAAAGTATACTTGTTATTTGATAATTTATTTCAATTATTTGGGGGGTTTTGAGAGATCTGAAGTCCTTTTTAAAAAATATAACCTTTGTCATCTTTATGTTACAATTTTGTCTTTTTATTCTTACAAATAATCTGTTTATTTACACAAACAAAACAGGCAAACAATTTAAATAACTTTTTGTTGGAAAAAGTAGAACGATAGTCTTTTATAAAGAAATACTTTAGTGAATATGCAACTATATTAAATGACTTACTATGAAATTTTACAGATTTTTTATGAATTGAGATGGTTTCTAAGATTAAATTATTCTGCCTTCTTTGCTTTCAAAACAGGAAGGATATGGAGTAATAGTACTGAATCCCAATGAAAACTATATTGAAGTAGAAAAGCCAAAGATCCATGTACAGTCATCTTCTGATAGTTCAGATGAACCAGCAGAAAAACGGGAAAGAAAAGATAAAGTCTCTAAGGAAACAAAGAAGCGACGTGATTTCTATGAAAAGTATCGTAACCCCCAAAGAGAAAAAGAGATGATGCAGCTGTATATCAGAGTAAGTGATAAGATTATTACTTTCCTTCATTATTTCTTTTACTTTATTTGTATTTTATTTCATATATATTATTTTATTTTTAAAAATAAAACTTAATTCTTTAATTTTCAACCATTCATATCCCATGGTTGTTACTTGGATGAAATGTTTTGTTTTTTTATTAAATTACAAAACACGTCATTCTTATTTCAGTGCAATATTTTACTGAAGTTTCAAAAGCGATTAATAATGCACCATACAAAACATCAGTCTTCATCTTGGGTGGTAATGGTTTTAATACATTCTTTTTCTACGAGCAAATGGTGTTTCAGCTTAACTTCTGAAGGCAGATGGAGGGAGGAAGAGTAATTAATATCTTAATAAATATTTAAACTAGAATAGTTTAGGGATAGTGTAATGAGGGAAGTCTCTCCTTTGCTCTTTTCTTACGCACTGAACCTTTGCACTTGGTAATGCTGGCAGCATGGGATCGTTAGAGCAGTGCGGCCCAAGGAGTTCTAATTCGTAGGGGGCACAAACAATTCTATTTGAACTTTGACACATTCTGCTTGATATACATACTGTGCATTGTATATATGAGACAGATTTATGCAATCTTCAAAGCTTATGGGTCCTAGAAATAGAATTTAATAGTAAAGCGTGTCAAAAATGCTACCGGGTAAGTAAAATAGTAAATTGATATGTTCTTTAAAAGTGAGCAATTCAGAACATTTAAACATAGACAGATTAACACTTTATAAATTATATTGTAGGATAGTAGTAAAGTTTCAAATTAATCAGTTTGAGCTATTTTTACATTTCCTTTAAAAGCTTACTAATAAAATATTTCATACCATCTTTGAGGGGAATATGTAACTTTCTAAGTTATTTTCTTCATTCTAGTTCATTGCATAATCACTATACTTTTGGGAATTACACTCCAAACATTCAAGACTATAGGTCAGTTTGTTGAGTAAGTCAGGGCAGCTAAACAGTATGAAAGCAGCATATAAATTCTCAAGACCCAAAAGGGTATCCAGACCAAGAATACCCAAAGCTCATCATACAGTGACTCAAGCAAAAGTTAGTCAGATTGTAGTAGTTAAATTTCTGAAAAGCAAGTCACTATTTAATATATTTTTTGATAAATAAAAACAGTGATTAGATTGGAATCAGTAAGTAGCTTGCTTGTTCTAATGTAGGTATATTACCGTTTTTCCTTCGTATGGCTGCCTAAGTATCATGATGTCACTTTCTATATCAGTTTTCCTAAGCTTTTTAATTATATGATCCAGTCTGTCAACCACCATTCTTAGGACAGTTAAAAAAAAAAAAATAATTCTGATATCCAGATTTCAAAAACAAATTGTAAAAGTTTTTGAAATATACAAATCATTAAGAAAATTCACTGGCTTATGTAAAATGTAAACAAAAAGTGATTTTATGTGTTTTTTTATTTCTTCTTAAAGTTTCTTTTATTAACCTATGATACAGATTATGCATCTATTTCTCACATCTGTCTTGTAGATTTTCTATCTTCTTTTCTATTTTCTCTTTTTCTTGTCACCACTGCATGGATATTTTGCTTTTGTTCTCTTTTATTTGTGCATTTTCTGTTTTCTGTTTTCAAATCTGTTTCATTTATCTCTGCCTCTATTTTTCTTCTTATATCAAGGAAGAAAAATCTTTTTATTTTGCTTCATTTTTAAGATCTCTCTTTCCCTTTGTCTTTTTTCTTTAACTCTCTTATCTCTTTTACACTCCTGCCGTTTCTGCTTTTTTCCTTATCATGTCTTTTTGCTTCTTTCTTCCTTGTCCCATTTCACTCATCAGTCTCAGTTCCCATTGAAAGCACTTAAAGCAAAAACAGACTCATTTAGATAATACAACTATATACCTGATAGTCTTAGTTATGAATGTCACTTTTCCTTAATAAATACCCTTTCTCTCAAAATCTTCTAGAATTGTGCAAAATAGCAGAGTTAAGTTGGTGCTCTTCAAACATACTTCTAGATAGTAAAGTGTGTGTGATCCTGTGGTTGAGAAAGAGAAGAATGATTCATGTTGTGTAAGGTGTCTTAATTCTTAGGTAATTTCGATCCACTCGAGAAGTGACTTCTTGTACTCTCCAATACATGTCTCCAAAAAGTGTTTGTAATTTTCAGACACAGAGCATGGTATGTGATGAGGATAAATTAGCATTAATTTATAAACTTCTTAACTATTTACGTTTTGAAATTGATCATCTATTCTTTGGAACAATCCCATGAGGTAAGTGGATCAAATAGTTTTATCCTTATTTTATAGTTAAGGAAACTGATGCACAGATGGCTCATTTTTATCTAGGATCAAATAACTAGTAAATGGTGGAACTAAGTGTTGAAATTAGGACCTCTAATTGTAGATTCTTTCTCCCTTTCCTCTTTACCACATTGTTCTAACCAGTTGGAAACAAAATATATACATGAAATATGAAAATTAAAACAATTATAATAAAAGAAGCATGATATAAAGTAAATGACATCTGATGATTAATAGATTTTTGATCATTTATTTAATAGATGCTGTTAAATATCTATAAACAATTCATATATAATACATATTTAAACCATATAAATAATAAATGCACATAAATAGATTACATTATATGTATGTGTATGTGTATACATACATACTCTCTTTTAATAGGATCACTAATATTGATCCAGTTTTACATGAGAAGACCGTGGTCAAACTTAGTAATTTCCCCAAAGTCATGTAGGTCTTAATGTAAGCTCCATGAGAGCAGGGACTTAGTCTGCTTTGCTCACTGTTATATCCCCAGAGCTCAGAACACAGTCTTCATAATAAATTTTTATTTGATAAGTAAGGTGGTGGAGCCAAGATTAAAATCTGAAACTACTATTTTTTTTAATATGTCCCGCATCATTAAATTATGCTACTTGATTGTGAGAAAACTCATTCAAACAATCCAAAACAAACAAAAAATTACAATATTGGTCCCCTACCCAGTCCAGTGGCTGAGAAACATTACAAAAATTGATGATAAGAAGTCAGTTTCTCAAGATTTATTTAATACCTTGATCTATACCTTTTCATCTGAATATATAAAAGTGGGATATCCTGTTTTCTTTTTTAGCTCTATCATCAGGGTACTATATTTATGGGTCAAAATGGAAATGTTTCATGATGACCTATTGCTCTTTCTGTTTTGCAGCCTTGCTCATAAGAGTAGAGCCAGGCTGCTATACTTGTTCTTTGCTGTACACACTGTGCTTTATGTAACTTTGCTTCCTGTTCTTTTCCTCCATCCAAATTCTGTCCATGTTTAGTGCCCAGCTGAAATCTCACCTTTTCATATCACCATAATCAGTGACCTCTCCTTACAATAACTCATGGAAGTTAACTGTGATTGGTTTACTTATATGGAATTTATCACTTGCTGTCCTGAGGTGTCTCTTGTGGTTTTGTTTCATAATATTATTAATATTTATCTTTCATGCCTTTCCACTCCCCATAATATTATAGGTCTTTGAGCATACTTTATCAGTCATTCCTTAAGAATAAACAGAAATGAGCTAATTTTTACAATAGTACAGAGCACATTAGAAGGAGTCAGGAACGGATAATAAACCCACTCACTAGAATCCAATCCTCTGCAAGGAGACCAAAGCAAAAAGACTAGGCCTTAGTCTAAAGATAGCTAGATAATGTGACCTGCAGCATAGAAATGAGGGTTATTCTGGTATCAAACTGGAGCATAAGAGGACAAATACTCAGACTAAGGAAGATCATTTAAAAGCACTTTACAGTATGTAGGTGGAATATAGGCAAAAGTGACTTGATGCTGATCTATGTAATACTGAGTTGGAACTGCTTAAATATCTCTTCCCTAAGAGACTTAATTGTGGGCTGTGGTGATACGAAGTAAAGAGGAGAGATTAGACTCAGAAGGTTGAAAAAAAAATGCTGTGAGCGGAAGGGGGAGGGAAATTACATGGCCACAGAAGGAAAAATCCAAATGTGGAGGAGACATTTACAGAATAAGAATCTTGGCAAAGCCTGGCATTACACACTGAAGATACTCAAATATTTATGGCTTGATTGCTTGTTGACATCCATCAAAAATCTTATCCCTTAACATGAGAGATATTTGGTGTCTAGTTTTCTGACGGATTTTTTTCAGCATTTATGTGAATTTTTGCAATTGTTCAGAAACAGCCAACTGATAAACTGAAGCTTTCTTTCAAAAAAATGTTTTTGATGCTCTGACTTGGATTATGTTCAAAATACTGGTGAAGGCTAATAAATATCCCATCTTCTTCTCTGTACCTGTTCTCTTCTGTGCTAGGGCCACTGGAGTCATTTCTGTCTAGTGTTTTAGCAACCAAATTTAATTTATTTATATTGTTCAATGAGTGTTTAATCTCTGGAACCTTTTATTTTCCTTGTATATTTAAGTATTTGAATTTTCTTTTTTTCTGGAATCTGTTAAAAAGCCAAAATCTCCTTTCAAATTTTGTAAATATCCATTATAGACACGCAGAAATAAAGTCGAATCCAGGCCTAAAACTTTAAGATTAGCAAAGTGTAGTTTTATTTTACATACTAAATGAGTATAGATAGATATGACTAACTATTGGATTATGTAGCACGTTTCTGATGCATTAGAAACAGAGCTTGAGAGATCAAAGTACTTACTGTTTCATGTGGCAACTTTCCTTAAGTATGAAATAATGTACTTTCTGGCATATATTATGGCTTATTAAGGGGATTGATTTGGTCTAGGCAATAAACATCATGTCAGACATGCCTGGCAGGAAAACCTGCTTAATATGTTTTGTAATAAGATGGAATTTTTTGTTCTCGAAAACATCTGCCAACTGAATTCAAGAGTGAAGACAGAAAATGTCATCAATTTAGTGGTAATCCTATAAATTTAGTTTCTTTCTGAGCAACACATAGCAAGACACACAAAATTCCCAGTGTTAATCACCACTGGTTATAGTACTTTGTAAAACGATGAAACAAAAACATTTTATTTTTATATAATGTGTTAATTAATTCATAATGAATTTTAATATTTCAACTGATAAAATTTTAACAAGCATCTTGCCAACAGATCATTTTTTAAAGCATCTGTTTTTTAATGTGTTGGGTTGAGAACTGAGTCAAATGGCTAAATATGTACATATATTCTTTTTAAAAACATATTTCTACCCCCATAATTATAGATACACTATTTTTTCCCCTTAGACCACCAGGGGCTGCTGCTGTTCATACTGGATTTTGCTTTCCTCTGAAACTGAGTACCCCCATCACACTGCATCTTTTTTTTCTTCCTTTTTTTCCTCTTAGCCCTAAATCTTTTAATATATAACTGGAAAGAAAAAAGAATAGGCTTAGATAGTAATTTAATAATCAATATAAGAATTTATATTTTAAACATTTTCTACATTCCAAAACATTTACATTTTCCCAAATGAACTTGAAACTGGTAGTTACTGCAGGCAGATTTGATAATAACTATTTTTATTTTCTGTTTTTAGTGTCTGAATAACATTCAGAATCATACCCATTACAGAGATGTAGTATGGAAATGAGATTAAAAGTGCAGAATTTGAATGCCCTGAATTTGAATCCCAGCTCTTTCCACTTAATATACTGTGACCTCAAACAAGTTAACTTCCCAATGTCTCAGTTTTTTTGTCTGAAAAGATGGAATGATAATAATATATGTAAAGTGAACGTGGTTTCTGATACACCGTGTTGGGGCTTCAGAGCTAATAAATAACTTCTGTCTTCTCTCAAGTTCATAATCAACTAAGAAAGTATCCAATTCACGAGGTCCCCAGCTTTTATACCTTTCATTACCTTGTACCAAAAATAATATGTCCATCTTACCTTCCCACTGAGTGTGGGACCCAGTGACAAAGGAATCAGACAAAAGGAGATCAAAACACCAGCTTTACTAACTGATATAGTTCAAATGGAAAATGTGGCTTAGATCTGTGACTAAATTTAGATTACCTAATATATTTCCCTCTGAAACACATTTTCATCTATCCTCCAAGCACCCACTTCATCTTTCACAAGGTAGAAAGCAAGTTGGAATGCATCCTTTTTGCAAGTAGCTTTGAAAGATGCCCAGAAGGGCTGAGTCGAGCATTCTGTTTCTTCCCCCAAATGTACTAATCAAGCAAATCACTCCCCCTGTGGGAGGGAAAGAGTGAGGGATGGTGAAAGAAATTGGGAACGTCACTCTAGCTGAATGGCTCCACCTGGAGTCAGAAGGGAAATGGATCCCACCTGACAAAAGTTAACCCCTAATAAAAAGATCGTTATTAGTAGCACTTGCGTTTTCTAGCAACTTAATAAAGCAATATTAAAATATAATCATTAAGTGTTCACTAAGGATACCTTAGTTTCTTCATATTAAGATTTTCATTTAAAAGGAAAACGAATCAAACCTGATTACAGAGAAAGTAGCCACAAAATTGTTTAATTTTAAAGCATTTAAAGTGCTATGATTCTATTTTAAATAATCAGAAATCAATCTTTATGTCTTCATGTTTCATGCTGCCAAAGCCTAGTAAACAGTAGATTTTTAATAAATATTTGATGAATGAATATTTGAATAAATGCTCGCTTACATGAACCTACAAAGCAGAAGAGACAGACCTTTCTCATTATATAAATCTGCTCTTTGAAATTGACTAGCACAAGGTTGAAAGAACTGTGATACTATGTATGACTGATACATGCTAACACTCAGAAAATGAGTAGTTGTTCTTTAAATCCTCTTAACAACCAGTATTAAGTATACCAGCATTCTTTGAATTCAGTAAAAACAAGCCAAAAAAGAATTTGAAATCAGTAAAATAATTAGATCTTTAGATTTAGAACAGAAATTACAATAAAGACCAGAGCTCTGCATTTATTGGTTTTGGTTGGCTATTGGCCAAATTTGGTAAGGAATTCTGCTGTAAGTATAATGTAGTGGAAAGAAAAAGAACTTCAGAATCAAACAGAATTATGCCATAATGATCTTAATTCTTTCACAAGCTGTGACTTTGGACAAGTCACCTCTCTCTGACTTTCAGTTTCTTCATCTGTAAATTAAGGATAATTGTAGCTATTAGGCTGTTGTAAGGGATAAATAAGGTAAACTAATGTGTATGAAAACAACCAGTGGGATACCTACTATTCAGTATATCCCATTTTCTTTCTCTTCTCTCTTTACCCTCTTTTTTTGGGGGGGGAGGTATGGGGAGAATTATGGCCAAATGAGGTCTTTTCCGATTGGTTTATAATCACTGCTTCTCAAATCTTTGGTTCAGGACCCTTTTACATGCATAAACATTATTAAAGTCACTAAAGTGTTTTTGTTTATGTGAGTTATACCAATTGATACCACAATAAGAATTAAATTTGAGAAAAATTTTAAATATTTATTTTAGGGATGCCTGGGTGGCTTAGTTAAGTGTCTGTCTGGGATCAAGCCCCACTTGGGGCTCCCTACTCTGTGGGGAATCTGCTTCTCCCTCTTTCTCTGCTCCTCCCCCGCACTTGTTCTCTCTCTCTCATTCGAATAAATAAATAAAATCTTAAAATGTAATTATAAATATGTATTTTAAGATAGCAATAAGTCCGGGGTGCCTAGGTGACTCAGTCACTTCACTTAAGCGTCTGCCTTCTGCCAGAGGCCCTTGGAGTCCCGGGATCAACCCCTTGTTGGGCTCCCTGCTCAGAGGGGAGTCTGCTTCTCCTTCTCCCTCTGCCCTCCCCCCCCATGCTCGCTCGCTCTCTTGAGCTCGCTCTGTCAAATAAATAAATGTACTATATGTTGACTAACTGAACATAGTAAATAAATAAAATCTTTTTAAAAATAAAAAATAAAATACCAGTAAGTCCATTATATGATGACACAAGTAACATTTTTTATGAGAAATAACTATTTCTCAAAACAAGCAAAAACACATGTTGAGAAGTGTGGCATTAAAAAAGTCCCTTTGATATCTGGCTTAATAGCTGAATTCCACCTCTGTTTCTTCATTCACTTTCTTCTGATACGTTTTTCATCATCGTTTATGAAGAAAAGTTGGCCTCATACAGATATGCAGTTATAAAAGGAAGCAGAATTTTAACAACTTTTTCAGATAATTGTATATATTCTTCTTTGATGCTTCACCACCACTCAACAAGAAGTAGTTTCTTTTTTTTTTTTTTAAGATTTTATTTATTTGTCAGAGAGAGAGCACAAGTGGGGGAGCGGCAGGCAGAGGGAGAAGCAGGCTCCCCGCTAAACAAGGAGCCGGATGCAAGACTCTTGGGATCATGACCTGAGCCGAACTGAGCCACCCAGGCGTCCCAAGAAGCAGTTTCTTAAAGATTACTTGCTGTATGAATCTAAAACACATCACTAAGTATTTTGTACTGTTTTCATGAAAATCCATTGGTCTTTATTGTACTTTGAATGGATCTTTTACTCATAAATGATTTTATAACATCATGTATTGGTCATTTGGAAAATAATGTTGCATTGAGTTATGCAGATCTTCCACATGTTGACATATTTTATTATGTAGTATCAAAAAATCCTATCTATTAACGTTACCACCAATCTCATCTGCAAAGATTTTAAGAATTGAAAAAGTATTAAACTTATCAGAGAGGATACAAGTTTCCCAAAATTTTAATTTTAGCAAGAAAGCTCAATTTTTATCATTAGCCACAAACACCATCAGTTGTTTTTCTTGAACTGTCAGGCTTATTTTGTTTATGGCTTCCAAACACCCAAATGTGAATAATCATCATTTGTTTATCAGTCTTACAAGTAAAAATGGTGTTGTATTTAAAAAGCAGCTACTTTAGCTCACAACTCAGTTACACAACTACTCTTCCTCTACACAAGCATCATAACATGATTTGGTCTGCAGGTGCCTTTTTTTTTTTAATTCAATTAGCCAACTTATAGTACATGATTATTTTTTGATATAATGTTTGATGATTCATTAGTTGAATATAACCCCCAGTCCTCATCATATCATGTACCCTCTTTAATTCCCATCACCCAGTTATGCCAGTTCATCACTCAGAATATTAAACACACATATGATCAGGGGTTGAGACTTAATAAAAGTAATTTTTACTGCTTCATCAGCATTTTTTTAGGTGAACTTGTGTGTGTGTGTGTGTTTCCCTTTGAGTGTGTAACAGTGAAGAACACAATGACTACTACTATAATTTGGTGCTACTGCTGTGATCTGTGCTAAGTCACAGACAGTTTTGTTCTCCATTGCCTTCTTAATTGCAAATGCCAACACAGTGAAAAAGACACATAATATCTTAGTATTATTATGTGGACCCCCTGAAAGCTCTCAGAAACCTCCAGAGGTTTGCAGAGCATATTTCTAGAACCACTGGTCTACCTCTCTTTTTTGGAGTTGAACATACAGGAAACCAAAGGAAGCAGTTTGTAAGATTAAAATAAGAACCATTTTTCAATTGATACATTAGGCAAAATGAAACTGGAACAGTATGAGTGACCAGCTATGTAAGCTGAAATAGAGAAGCTAGAACAGGGTATGACTGGTTTATTAAGGCATGTGGGCCTATCCGTTTTAACTCTTCTCATCTGGACTCAGGGAGCACTATGTGTAGACTATTTCACCTGTTCTCCACCTTCCCTCCTTCTTCATAGAAACTAAGATGTCAGTCCATACCAGGCCTTTGGAATTTGAGGGTTTAGAATTTGTTTTCTTTTTTCTTTTCTTTCTTTCTTTTTTTTTTTTTTTTTTTTAAGAGAGGGAAGGGGGAAGGGGCAGAGAGAGAGAGAGAAAGTATTTTAAGCAGGTTCCACGCCCAGCACAGAGCCTGACGAGGGGGTCGATCTTACGACCCTGAGGTCATGACTTGAGCCCAAATCAAGAGTCAAACACTCAAGCTCAACTGACTGAGCCACCCAGGTGCTCCAGAATTTTTCTTTTACTACTGTTCATCCCCAACAATAGAAGGCCTTGGAGAATCATGTGCCCATTTTGGGTTTTAGCAACTGCAATTTTCATTTCGTTCCTCTTTCCTCTAAAATGGATGGCCTCTTGCTTCCCAGGAGGGCTCAAATATTTAGTCCTGCCATCCAGCTGAGGTCTAATATACTACCATAGTCTACTAGTTCTGTATTGGTGCTTTCTCTGTTTTGTGTTAACCTTAACTTTGCAGTGGACTGGAGTGCTGGTTTCTGGCACATGTGTACAGGGTTTTACACATAGTATTCACTCAACAAATGCTAGTTATAATTATTGTAATATCCTTAATTTACAGTCCAAGTTGCATCTGTCTGTGACTTTCTCCATTTCTGAAGCCATGTTCTTCCTAGTTCTCCAAATTGGGTTCCTCTTGTTTCTTGTCTAAAGTAACATTTGACAGTAACTGTCTAAAATACAGTTGGATTAGCCATGCTTCTATTGGGCTTTAAATGTGAATGGTGGTTCTTGTACTTTCACAACTTCCACTCCCTTTTTTGGGAAAAGGGGGCAATTTAATACCCTCTGTCTCCAGCTGTGCCCCACTTTTCTGGTTGGGGCCCTTGTGCATACATTTGTCTAGTTAGAAATAGTTGTTTGTTTCTTTGTGTAATCCTCACAACTGTCTCAGGTATTACCTTGACTTTACAGATAATGTAAAATGAGACTCAGATGTAAATAAACTTACTCGTAGTTGTATTCCTACTAAGAGCAACTAAACTAAGGTTAGAGCCCACATCTATTAGACTGCAAAGCCTATGTTTTCCGAGTAAATTACATTGTCAATAGTGAACATTTTTTTAAAAGTGGCTCTCTAAGATTTCTGTGTTTTTATATAAAATATATACACATAAGTGAATGAATCAGTGGATCTCTCTTGAATTGGAAGGCGATTGCTGTGATGCAAGACAAATAGTATTCCCCACAATGAAATACTTTATTCAAAGACTGTTGTCAGAGAGTTGCAATGAGTAGATATATTGAGTATAGAATCTGGGGCCCACATTCTCTTCTCTGCAGTAAGACACCCTTACACTTTCTTTTTTCCTGTGTCCCAAACTGTCCATCTGGGATGTGTGAGTTGCTTGACGGCAAAGGAGTTTGGAGTTATTACAGGTGGGGATGAGAAAAAACCTAAATCACCTTATATAGTTGTCTCAAAAGTGCTTTGTTTAATGCAGATGAACTTTTTTTTTTTTTTTTAATCCCTACCCTGATTTCAGTTTGTCTTTAGGTAAGTGTGCCTGTTCTCAGCAATCAGCTTGTTGTTCCACCCCATTCCTCTTTGGTGTTTTAGCCAGCCCAGTGTTCCCATATGCACATTATGGCTTTATCAGTGGATGGAAGCACTTCTGTGTGCATCTCTCATGTGTAACATAGCGGAGCAATATAACATGTTTACTGAATGACTTGAATAGTTACATTATAGACTCATCTCATTTCAGTTTGAATTATATATGTGCATTTGTAAATGTTATGAAATTGTATGTTTAGATTTACTTGCAAAGAACATGGAATTGCTGCTTAACATACTATATGTATCAATTTCATCTTATACTCATATAATATTAATTTATTCTTAGCATTATTTTCATATTTCAACAAAAGAAAACATTGATTTTTTTTTTCTCCTTGAAAGTAACAGATTAGTTGCAGTTAGTGGCTCATTTAGGGACCCCATAAAAACAAAGATAAAATTTTGAATATGAATCTAAGTGGTCATCTACCAAGACTTTCCCTAATTTCTGTTTGCCCTAAAAATGAGTGTTATACTTGAATTTGTTTTCCCAGAAACTTTAATATAGCTCACCCAATGCCCAAGCTGGTGTTTGAAATTTCTCCCTGAGATTTCAGAAAATCTCTGCCCCAGGAGGTGATAAAGACAAAGATCGCAGGCCTCTATTTCAGGATACTATTATATTTAATAATTCTGAAATAATTTGACTTTTTTTTAACAGTCACTACTTTTTATTTAAAAACCTTTTAGACACTGTGGGCCAAAGTTTCATATTTCTACTGGAGCAATAATACCAATAATTTCCAGAGCTATAGAATGGATAGTTTTTTTTTAAGCTGAACCATCAGATAAAAATTAGAACTAGAATTTTATACGGCTAAATTAAGTAAATCTATCAAAACTGAAATCTTTTTTAGTCATTGAGAAGAGGAATTCATTTTTGCAGTGCTGCTGTTCTAAATTTTTGGCAGTGAGGCATATTTTTTCCATATTTAAAGGAGTATATATATTCATTCAGCCCACATTTGGTTACTGTTTTAGATGAACAGTACAGTTAGGGAGAACATTACCTATAGGAGAAGGTTTCCACCAGAATATGTTGCCAAAAGATAGTATCTGAAAGGTGGTAGGCATTTTTCAGAGACGTACCTAAGTCCAATTAGTTGATTTCTAGATGTAGATGAGGAAATTGAGAAATTTGCTCAGACTTACACTATTATTAGTGACAAAGCTGTTACTGGGATCTAGGTTTTCTATTTACCATCCTGGTTATTGAAATGTTTATATTAGAACCAGATTTTTTTTCCCTCCATTTTGATTTGCAAGTGGCTTCTCTGGCCTTTGTCTCAGTAGCTGATGGGGTTGGGGGAGAAGAACAGGGTGTGTGTGTGTGTGTGTGTGTGTGTGTGTGTGTGTGTGTGTAGATTATTAGGGGAGGGGGATAGGTGGTCATTAAGTAATTGAAATTTAAACCAAAAGTTAGTTGAAAACAGTATTCCTAACATAATAGATTTAAAGATGTAAGGGAAGAATATAAATTTGAAAATCTTAGTGCATTATATATGACTTATGATCTTAACTATACTTCATTCACTCTTAATGTTCTTTGTTTCAATTTCACACAGGAGAGTGAAAAAATTTCCTCAGAATTCTTGTGCAGACTGCATATATAATAATGTCATCAAAGAAAGGCTGTTATTTGTGCATATATAGCTCAGTCAATTGAAGATTGCTCAGATTATCATCTTTTTTCATTGATTTTAAAACTTTTATCACATTTTAACATCTCTGAATTTGGGATGCATCTTAAAAATTAAGGGCGTATCATGGATTATTTGGTGACTTTTTTCTCTTAATGGTACATAAAACAGTGCTACCTTTTAAATTTGATGGTATTGTAGATGGATGAAATATGGCACAAGACAGGCTGCCTCATTGTACAACTCTATAGGAACATAATTCTTATCTGGCACCCCCTAGAGTTGTGCAGTGTGTAGACTGAGGCCTTTTAGGGTAGCCCGAATAGAGATGATGTGGAGGGTTTGTTCTTTTTCTTACATTTTACCCCATATTTGGCCCCATAAATTGTACAGAGACCACCTGCCTACTATTTGGCAATTATTGGCCCCTCAGTAAATGTTTATTTACTTACACATCATTGTAATCAATTGTGTCCTTTTGTTTGCCAAACCCCATGGAGAGCAGGTTTGAATTTCCTCCTTTACTAGATGTCATATTACTAGGAAGAGGTAGATCTCTAGATGGTAAACTTAGTAAATCTAGGAAGTAATGACTAAATGATTGTATTAAATGGTGATGTTAGCCCCTCAGTGTCCTAATCGTTTTCCTAATGCCTTTTACTTTTAAAATTTGTTGCGGCACTTTCAAGATAACCTAAAGTAACTATTCCTGTGATAAAAGTAGAGTACTGGTTTTAGGTTGCATTCTGTTAGTCTACCTTCACTGATTTTATACTATCTCCCAAGTGCTAGATACTAAAGAAAAAAACAGGGGAAGAATAAACATGTAATTTCTGCTCAAGAGGATTAGCCAGGATTACAGAACAAGATACCAAATGTATCTCGAAACTGAAGATGTGTCCTTTTGAGTAGCACAGCTTTGATTGGACCTCTTCGCATTTCAGTGCAGTTGAGCACTATTTACAAAATGTTGTGCTTGCTATAGCTGTTTGTGAGATACACAGATGGAAAAGCCAGAATCTTTGTTCTCCAGGAGCTCAGGCACAGTCTTGTGGGAAGGCCGAAATATTCTTAAGCAGCTCGGATAATTAGGCAGTTTGTGGTAAGGATTTTGAAGCAGTCATATGTTGCATTCTAGGTCCTATAAGAAAGGGAAAATGTATCTTTCATAATTATTAACATAGCATTAATAATAAAAGTCAGATACTTAGAGATTCAATAATAGACCACATTGAAAATTAAAATTTAAGAACTACTTTATACATTTTCTTTATTAAATACAATTTATTGCAATGAGAACCTCAATTTTTATGCAGATTGCTTATATAAAGTCTTTTACATTATGTTATGTAATGTGAATTTTGTGTCGTTGTGTATTAAAAACCACTTAAAAATTTTGCCACTTTAAAGAAATTAATTTGGTAGGTGTTTTTGACACATTCTGGAAACTGTAATATTTCAATTTTCAGTAATGTAGTAGTATTTATTCTTGATGTTTAAAATGATTTTGCCCTTACTTGTAGCCCAAATGAAGCTAATTAGACATATAAGTAGCATTTCAACATTTTTAGAACATCTAATGTCCCTTAACCAATTCTTTCCTTCTTTTGCTTTTACCTTGTCTCCCAAACGATCAATGATACCTTCACTTTATGTCTGTGATATACTTGTTCACTGGCTGTAGGAGAAACAATGTAAGTCGGTAATAATGCACCTAAGCTTCTAATGAGGTCTTATACATCATAAATCACTTTAACTTGTACTTTATTCTTTAGGAAATATAATAGGAAGTTGATGATAGTAGTTTTCTTTAAAAACCATTATTTCTATTTAGGTGTACATTTTCTTAATTGCTAATGATATTATTGATGTTCCTTTTTATGTGGGTTTAAATAGTTGTTTTTAGCAAGAGATCTAACCAAGCAACTTTCTTCAGAATGGATTAAAATGATGAATAAATTAATCTTCATGGGATTCTTTGTAGCTCCTGTTCTTTCACAAGTTACTCTTCACTATTGGGGTATCTTATATAAGGCAGTTTACGTAGGAGTTTCTGTGGAAGCTCCACTCTGGTTTCAGAGTAATTCTGCTCTTGCCTATACACGTGCCTTCTTTCTTTACACTCCCCCTCTCGTGACCCTGGCTTTAGTTTTTACTAAAAAAGTTTAATATGAGTTAATCCCTTTGCGGAAATATTGTAAGCTTCATTTGGATAAAGATTCTGAGTTAATTATCTTTTTCTATCCTGTGGCACCTAACAGGTTGCCTTGAATATATATAATATTCAAAACCTGTTGAATGGGTAAATGGACTAAATGACTTGACTTTGAGATTTGACTTTACCTAGACAATGGCCACAGGAGAACTGCCCTCTTTCTACCTCTCTGATATCATTTCCTGCCCCTCTTTTCTTCACTTATTCATTCTATGCTCACTGGTCTCCCACTGTTCTCGGAACATGTCAGGCATACCCCCGCCTTTCAGTCTTTGCATTGACTCTTCCCTCTGTCTGTGGTGCTCTGGCCCCAGATGTATGCGGGGCTAACTTGCTGAAATCCTTCAAGTATTTTCTCCATTATCATCTCAGTGGAGGTATACCTTCACTACGCTAGTTAAAATTACAGCCCACCCATTTCCCATTCCCTTTACCTAGCTCTACTTTTTTTTCTTTAACACTCATTCCCTTCTAACCTATCATATAACTTACCTATCCATTTACTCTTGTTTATTGCCTGTCTCTCTTGTAAGCTCCTGGAGGGCTGGTGTCTTTGTTTTGTCATTGATATGCCCCAAGTGTTTAGCACAGTACCTGGCACAGAGTAGGCACTGAGTAAATATTTGGTGATGAATCTATTGTCTGAAAGGTATTGTTTCATTTGGACTGTCATCTACTGGTGGGGATTGTCTTACCAATAGTTCATTGTATATGGTACCGTTTTGAGAGTTTACTATGTACTGGACACTTATGCTAAGTTCTTTGTATATGTATCACATTTTATCTTTAGCCCACATTTCACTATATTGGGAATTATTTTCTAATGTTTTTGTATCTTGTACTCAATTAGATGTTCACTGTGTCTTATTCGTCTTCATATCCACAGTGTCTGGCACATAGTGGGTACCCAATTATTAGTGAAATGAAGAAGTGGGTGATAAATTTTTTGACAATTACCGCAAACTGACATTATAGGGAAACTCATAAAATGGTACCTCTTGACCTTAGTGACCAGATTAGAGAAAATGTTTCTTTTAAAACTATAAAAAACAAACACTGAAAATATTTTTTTTTTGAAGATTTTATTTATTTATCAGAGAGAGACAGAGGCAGGCAGAGGGAGAAGCAGGCTCCTTAGGAGCCCAATGTGGGACTCGTTCCCAGGACCCTGGGATCATGACCTGAGCCAAAGGCAGACGCTTAACCGGCTGAGCCACCCAGGCGTCCCAACACTGAAAATAGTTTTAAAAAGTTTTTAAAAATATTTTATTTATTTATTTGAGAGAGAGAACGAGAGAGAGAGAGCATGGGGGGGGAGGGTCAGAGGGAGAAGCAGACTCCCTGCCGAGCAGGGAGCCTGATGAGGGGCTCAATCCTGGGACTCCAGGATCATGACCCGAGCCGAAGGCAGTCACCTAACCAACTGAGCCACCCAGGCGCCCAATATTAAAAATTTTTAAAGATATATTTTAAAATATTTTAAAATAGATTTAAATAACAAGGAATGTGTCACATTTCCTTTAAGTGGTATTAAATCTTGTTAATAGTTTGAATAACAATAGCCACCATTGAGCTAAAAGTATGCAGCAAAATGGTTGCCTGTTAACCTGAAATATTTCAAAAATTTTGAAAGATTAGTCATAAAAAATGCTATATTTAGAAGTCTAAACCATGTTCCTTTCTCTGTTAAGTAGCCTTCTGGCTTATTGCCCTGTATAATTCAGGGCACACTCATGGAGCCAGAGTAATCTTATAAAAAAGACACTGAAATGACCCCATCAAGTCCAATCAGTTGTGCCAGACTTTATTCCCACCCTACATTCCGAAGAATTTTTGTCCTTGCCAGGTTTCCTTTGGCTTCACACCCAGATTTGCCCTACTCTACATAAAATGAAGATGATCTGCCTGGCTTTCCTTTAGCAGCTGCCCAAGATACTGCTTCCTCCAGAGCTTTGGCCTATGTGCCAAGGGACTACCTCACTGGTCAGAGGTGGGAAGTGGGAAGTGGATATTCTGGACTCATGTCTCCAGCCCTTATTTCTGGGGAAAAAATCAGGCGGTTACATTAAGTATCCTAAGTTGATATATTAATAAAATTCTCAAAATTAGGCCAGAAAGATTACCTAGTTAGCTTATAATTGTCATTTTTAAACATTTGGAATGAAATACTCTTTTCATAATAGTCAATTGAACGCTTAAAATGTAACATTATGGAGAAGTATCTCATTATTGGACATTTTACAAGATTCTATTCAGATTCGAAAGCATTCTTCACAGAGTCTTATCCTATATTTAATAATACTTAATCTTGATTTTCTATCTTTTGTAAAACTTTTCTTCACCCCCCCCTTTTTCCTTTGTGTCAGTGCAAAAACAAACGTGTACACTAACACACACACATACAAACACACGAGTAATCACAGCCTCCCCCTTGCCACCGTGTATGTTGCATTTAGTGGAATTTTCAGTAGTTTTAAAAATTAAGATCACTGAGATTATATATTTACTGCCTAAAGTAGACATCTAATTATTTAAAAGAAAGGCTTACATTTAGTTCATCTCTGCATTCTCAGGGCTTGAATAAAAGTCTGTTTAGCAAGGTTGTCTGTGCTAGAATTATCATTTGATTTACACTGGAGTCTCTGGTTCCTTTAGTATATAAGGAAGTAAATTCAAATTTACTAGGATTCAAAGTTACCAGGATTGTCCAGGTAAAGCTGGTTAAGACTTTCAGGGAAACTTATTATTGACACTATTGTGGTATGATGCTGTTACTCTTTCAATCATCAAACTGAACCATTGCATTGAAACCTGGTATTACTTATATACTTATTCATAGGAATTGTGCAGATGGTAACTCCCAACACTTGAAGCATTTGAATGGATTTCCATTTATAAATATGATCTGGCATAAATACCATTGAATATATTTCATTATATGATAAATTTTTAAATTTGGAGAAGTGATAAATTATAATAATTAGTTTTAAGATTAAGAATACTGGCAAAGAAGATGTGGCATATATATATATATATATATATATATATATATATATATATATATATACACAATGGAATATTATGCAGTCATCAAAAGGAGTGATATCTTGCCATTTGCAACGACATGGATAGAACTGAAGGATATTATGCTGAGCAAAATAAGTCAATCAGAGAAAGACATGTATCATATCTCACTGATACAAGGAATTCTTAATCTCAGGAAACAAACTGAGGGTTGCTGGAGTGGGGGTGGGGTGGGAGGGAGGGGGTGGCTGGGTGATAGACATTGGGGAGGGCATGTGCTATGGTGAGTACTGTGAATTGTGTAAGACTGATAAATCACAGACCTGTACCTCTGAAACAAATAATACATTATATGTTAAAAAAAAAAAAAGGTAGGAAGGGAAAAATGAAGAGGGGGAAATCAGAGGGGGAGACGAACCATGAGAGACTATGGACTCTGAGAAACAAACTGAGGGTTCTAGAGGGGAGGGGGTGGGGGGATGGGTTAGCCTGGTGATGGGTATTAAAGAGGGCACATACTGCATGGAGCACTGGGTGTTATACGCAAACAATGAATCATGGAACACTACATCAAAAACTAATGATGTAATGTATGGTGATTAACATAACATAATAAAAAAATGTAAAAGAAAAAAAAAGAATACTGGCAAAGACATGATTAGTTAGCCTGTCTTTATTCAAATGTTCTAATACACATTAGTTCCAAGTTCTCTGTTACCTCTAAATAGAATATACATGATCAAAAGAGTGTGCTTCTTTATAAATGAGAAACATTTTATAACTACATTATAAATTCAGTGATTTGAGTACTATCTATAGTTTTGTTGCCTTATGTACAGTGGATTAAATAGACTTAAATGTGACTAGATTTGATTGGGAATATAGGATTAGATTCAAGAGACAGAGATCAAGTATGTGACTAAAGATAGCATTAGCCCTAAACAAAGGTCTCTCAGCAGATTGGTGTAACTTACATTTCGTTGCCAAAACCAATCTACATCACACTCAACCAACTATCCTTGATAAATTTATGGTTCATTTGTTAGCTCGCTAAGCAAGCTTTTTTTTTTTAATACTTCAATAAGTTTTTAAACATTTCATCAAATATTTATTAAACTGCACTATACTAGGCACTTGGGATATGAAGATCAATAAGATATGACCCTTCCCATAGAAATTCAATAAGAAGAATGCACTGGATTCCAATTAGTACTTGAGTTGGGGGCACAGGTGGGACATAAGCCAGTTAGGGGTTCAAAGTGGAAACTCCAGGGAAAGTTTCCCAGAGGGGTGATGATACCTAAATATATCTTAGGTTATCAAAGCTAAAAGAGGACAGTAAAAGTTGAAGAAAGGAAGTAGAGGGAAAAGGGTGTTTTCTGTCATATGCTTTAGAATTTTGTCTTTCACATTTAAGTTCATATACTATTTGAAATTGATTTTTTTGTTTGGAGTGAGGTATGAATCCAGTGTCATTTTGTTCATTTTGGTGATTATCCTGACCCTCTTTATTCAAGAAACTATCCTTTTTTTCAATAATATTTAAGTGTTCTATCTACTAGAAATTTGTTTTTATGTTTATTATGTGGATAGTTCACGTTTACATTTTTTTCCAAATAATCAGTTGTCCTAACTCCATTTTGAGAACAATTCGTTCTTTCGCACTGATTTGAAGTGCCACCTTTAACATAGACTGAATTCTTATGTTCTTGCCCTTTTTTCCTGGGTATTGTTCTATTACTTTGAAAGCTCTGTCCACACTTGCCAATGCCATTCTAGTGTAATTTTTGAGATTTAATTGTACATTTAGTATCTGGCAGAGTCTTAACATACTAATAGTCCTCATTTTATTCTTCTATCCTCCTCCTTCCCCATGTACCAATTTAAGGTTAGAAATTCAGTTCTGTTATACTGCCACCACCAGCAAAAATCTCTTCTCTCTCCTATCTCTCTCCCTTTCCCTCCTTTCTGTCTTCATTATCCCAGTGTTAGATTATGGAGATTATAATTGTTTACAATAGTGTTTCTTTTCCTAGAATATTTCTTTTACATTTGCAAGCTTGCAAAAAAAATATATTTATAGCAATTATTTGGCTTTATAATATACCTATTTAACTATTTCCACCCTCCCTGCCAGTCTTTTTATGTCATTTCCCAATGAATATGTGCCTATAGATGATAGATTTTATAAGTAGTTATAAAATGTCAATTTAGAAATAGTGTTCAGATGGCCTGTGGTTAGGATATGCTAATTGATTAGGTGAGGGTTAAAGAAGAAGAAGAAATAAAAGAAGTCCCCTAAGACCTGTCTACTCCATTGAGTTGTAATGAGAATCAAGTAGTGAGGTAGTTGAAGTGACTTTAAATATTTATAATACACGTAATATAAGGTGTGTTAGTGTTCATACCTTTGTGAGAACTGAAATTTCAACCAATGAAATTACTCCAATGACCAGTGAGAAATAATAAAAAGTCATTTTATATCTCTGGAGCTCAGTTTCCTCCTCTGTAAAATGGATAGGTATGCAAATAAGTGGGAAGAAGCCATAATTTCTAAACTTTTATGATTCTATAAAATAATGAAATAATTCTTACTTAAATAATCATTTGTTTCCCTTCTTCTTCCATACTTAAAATGAGCTCCTTTACTAAAAGCATCTACTGGCGGGCGCCTGGGTGGCTCAGTCGTTAAGCATCTGCCTTCGGCGCAGGTCATGATCCCAGGGTCCTGGGATCGAGCCCTGCATCAGGCTTCCTGCTCAGCGGGAAGCCTGCTTCTCCCTCTCACACTCCCCTTGCTTGTGTTCCCTCTCTCTTTGTCTCTCTCTCTGTCAAATAAATAAATAAATTCTTAAAAAAAAAATAAAAGCATCTTCTGGCTTCAATAAAAGGAAAGGAATACCAGGTTAAATTTATTGGTCAATTGTATTCCATCTCAATACTCTCTGAAATATAAAAATACTTAACTGAGATCATCTGACAAAATGAGTAAATTCTAAATCTTTGCTTTTTCTGATAATCTTTTAGTGCTACAGAATATACTCTTACAGAAAAAAACCTCAAGGACCAAGACCCCCTAATATTTAACCACAAACACAATTAATAAAAAAATGTACCAATTTAACTTAGAAAATGTTTTGTTAACATTGGAGATTCAAATTATTCAAATGGAAAATTTCTTATCCCTTTGCAGTTGCCTTCACAACAGATATCTAGAGGGAGCGCTTTACCCAGTTAATTAGTAAAGTTAATATATAGTTCTGGGGAAAAAAAGTTCATGTTGACTCCAAATGTTAAATATATATGGGATTAGGGGCACCTGGGTGGCTCAGTCGTTGGGCGTCTGCCTTTAGCTCAGGTCATGATCCCGGGGTCCTGGGATCGAGTCCTACTTCGGGCTTCCTGCTCCACGGGAAGCCTGCTTCTCCCTTTCCGACTCCCCCTGCTTGTGTTCCCTCTCTCACTGGCTCTCTCTCTGTCAAATACATAAATAAAATATTTAAATATATATATACATGGGATTAATCTTGCCCGTTCTGCTATATAGCACATTTGCAAATAATCACAATTAGACATTATTCCAGAAAGAACCTAAATTTTAATTTCTAGGTTATAGTTGTCACTATAGTTGTCACTCACTGTGATGGTGAGTTCCAGAAGGATAACAGCAGACAAAGGCAAACATATAAGTTCCTTAATGGAGATAAAAAATATAAAAACTTAAGTGCTCACAAACAATACTGTAGGGGGGCAGAGGATTCAGTGACATGCTCTAAGCAGGCAGAGAAGGCTTCCCTGGCTGGCCGCCATGTGTTCACAGACCCTTTGTTGCTAATAACACCTGATCACAGTAGGGATCCAATCAGATATTTGAGACTCCCTACCTCACACGTGCCCACATACCTACCCACATCTTTCTTAATATTTTTATGACTCCTCCCAACTACTGTGGAAGCTCTGGTTGTAAGTTCTCTTGCTCTCCAGATACAAATCAGATAAACTACTCTGGCATTTTCCTCAGTGTATTCTGTGAACTGGAAGAACTGAAGGTCGCTTTTCTAGGCATACCCACATTGCAGGCCTAAGGTTTATTTTTACAACTAGGAAGAGTTGATCGTTCTTAGGTTGAAACACACACACACATATGTATGTGTATGTGTGTAATACACATGTGTGTTAATAACTGATTTTATAAGGTTATGAACATTTAAACATAGCACACATGCGTATGCATATATGTTTGTATACATATGTAAATAGTACTGTAGTGTTAAGATTATGGGATCTGAAGTCAGAGAAACTCCACTAACTGTATTATGTTGGGCAATTAGCTTAAACTCTCCAAGTATCCCTCGCCTTATATGTAAAAAGGAGATAATAGTAGCTACTGCTTAGGGTATTGTGAAGATTAAATGAATTAGAGCATGTTGTGCATTTAATACAGTATCTAATTCAGAGAAAGCACTTGAAAGATGTTAGCTGTTGTTACCACTGTTTTCATGGTTTTAGGATTTCTTGAAAATGTCATACCTTTTCATTTTCTTGTCCTTTCAAACTGTCCCAGTTTTCATATAGTATTTTTTTCATCTTCCATGAAGTTCTCTTAAAATTTAATATAGCTAAAGAATGTAGCAGATGTATAGCAATAGGAGAAAATCAAATCCAAGCGTATTTTACCTTTGAGACAAAAATTTGCTTATGTCATTTACTGTTCAAAATACTAAGTGAACTTTTACTGGATTTACCAAATTATTACAGTCCTCAGTTAGGAGAAGTTTTTTTCTGTTCTGTTAAATACAGATTTATAAAGAATATTATTTGATAAAGAATTGCTAGTAACTGACTTTATAAGGTTATGGAGATTTAAACGGTATGTTTATCAAGTAAAAGACCTATAGATTATATGTAATATATATTCTTACTAAAATTTACCTTTTAAAATTAATGTTTCCTTATAGCATTCTATTCCTAGGTGTTCACCGTTAGTACAATATAGTAATGATCTCATAATCTCATGTTTATGAACTTGATAGAAAATTTAATTCTTGTTACATTCTGTATTCTTGTGTTAAGAATAATTTTGTTTTAAATTTAATTTCCAAGTTACACATTCCTTTTTATAACCTCTGCTTTTCAAAGCATCTGTGGAAATTTTTTTTTTCAATTATTTGTTGGTGTCTTATCCTAAGACCCCCAAGGTTTGGCCCATGCTTCTTGAGTTAAGCTGTGCTCCCAATCTTCCAGTTAGGTCAACCACAAAAATTAAGATATGATAGAAGGTCAGTGAAAGAAATTCATATCAAAACAACTACTCACCATGTCATTATGACAGCCTGCTGTAACAAATGTGCTTCTGTTTTAACTTATGACAATTAATTGCTAAAAGTAATTTAATCTGACAGAGGCAGGGTGTTGAAAGGCTCCTGGAGATGTCATAAAAGTGACCTTTCTGCCCATGTGCTGCCAAAAGCCATTTTTAACAAGGAGCTAAGAAAACAGTGCAACTTCTTTTGTACTTTGTTAATTAGTTATTGATTTGAAACAGTGCACTTCCAAATACTGTTAGAAGAGTTAGACACCAGCAAGGTCACTATGTGACAGTCTAGTCCTTATAATCTTTGTAGTGTATGAGAATTCTTTGAAGCCTTTCCTTCTGTTAGCCTAAAATTGAGATTGTCTGATTTGCTAAAATGTCTGCAGTTTTATTTTATCATTGAATTTTTCAGTTTAAAATATTTTATATATTATTAATCCGATACTCAGTCATATTTCATTACATGATATGGTTTCAGTTTTCAGAATCCTCACTTGTGGATTCATTCTCATATAAGTACAAATTCTACAGAGAGAGTATATATAGTTTGATTAGTGATGCCAAAGAGAACAAGGAAATAATATACTCTCAAAAAGAGAAGCAAGGTAGAGGTTCTAGAATTCAATTATTGAAATTACTAGTTGATCTCCTTTTATTTGGATATTACATTTCTTTTTTTCTTCTTTTTTTTATTATTATGTTATGTTAATCACCATACATTACATCGTTAGTTTTTGATGTAGTGTTCCATGATTCATTGTTTGCATATAACACCCAGTGCTCCATTCAGTACGTGCCCTCTTTAATACCCATCACCAGGCTAACCCATCCCCTCACCACCCTCCCCTCTAGAACCCTCAGTTTGTTTCTCAGAGTCCATAGTCTCTCATGGTTCGTCTCCCCCTCCGATTTCCCCCTCTTCATTTTTCCCTTCCTGCTATCTTCTTCTTCTTTTTTTTTTTTAACATGTAATGTATTATTTATTTCAGAGGTACAGGTCTGTGATTCAACAGTCTTACACAATTCACAGCACTCACCATAGCACACCCTCCCCAATGTCTATCACCCAGCCACCCCATCTCTCCCACCCCCCACCACTCCAGCAACCCTCGGTTTGTTTCCTGAGATTAAGAATTCCTCATATCAGTGAGGTCATATGATACATGTCTTTCTCTGATTGACTTATTTCACTCAGCATAATACCCTCCAGTTCCATCCATGTCGTTGCAAATGGCAAGATTTCATTCCTTTTGATGGCTGCATAATATTCCATTTTAGATATATACCACATCTTCTTTATCCATTCATCTGTCGATGGACATCTTGGCTCTTTCCATAGTTTGGCTATTGTGGACATTGCTGCTATAAACATCGGGGTGCACATACCCCTTCAGATCCCTACATTCGTATCTTTGGGGTAAATATCCAGTAGTGCAATTGCTGGGTCATATGGTAGCTCTATTTTCAACTTTTTGAGGAACCTCCATACTGTTTTCCAGAGTGGCTGCACCAGCTTGCATTCCCACCAACAGTGTAGCAGGGTTCCCCTTTCTCCGCTTCCCCGCCAACATGTGTTGTTTCCTGGCTTGTTAATTTTAGCCATTCTGACTGGTGTGAGGTGGTATCTCATTGAGGTTTTGATTTGGATTTCCTTGAGGCCGAGCGATGTTGAGCTCTTTTTCATGTGTCTGTTGGCCATTTGGATGTCTTCTTTGGAAAAATGTCTGTTCATGTCTTCTGCCCATTTCTTGATTGGATCATTTGTTCTTTGGGTATTGAGTTTAATAAGTTCTTTATAGATTTTGGATACTAGCCCTTTATCTGATACGTCATTTGCAAATATCTAAACTTACACCTAAAGGAGCCAGAAAGAGAGGAACAACCAAACCCAAAACCAGCAGAAGGAAGGAAAAAATAAAGATTAGGTCAGAAATAAATGATATAGATATGAAAAGTATAGTAATAATAATAATAGAACAGATCAGTGAAACCAGAAGCTGGTTCTTTGGAAAGATCAACAAAATTGATAACCTGTAGCCAGACTCATCAAAAAGAAAAAAGAGAAGGGACTCAAACAGAAGCACAAATGAAAGAGTAGAAATAGCAACCAACACCACAGAAATACAAAGGATTATAAATGAATATTATGAAAAACTATGTACCAACAAATTGGACAACCTAAAAAAAAAATGGATAAGTTCCTTAAAACGTATAACCTACCAACTCAGAAGCAGGAAGAAACAAAATTTGAACAGAAAATTACTAGCAATGAAATTGAATCAGTGATCAAAAAAATCCCAATGAATGAAAGTCCAGCACCAGATGAATTCTACCAAACATAAAAAAGAGTTAATACCTGTTTTTCTCAAATTTTTCCAAAAAAATGCAAGAGGAAGGAAAAATTTCCAAATTCATTGTATGAGGCCAGAATTACCCTGATACAAAAATCAAATAAAGACACCACACACACACACACACACAAAAATAAATAATAATACAGGCCAATATCTCTGATGAACATGGTGCAAAACTTCTCAAAATATTGACAAACTAAATGCAACAATAGATTAAAAAAATCATTCACCACAGTCAAGTGGGGTTTATTCCTGAAACTGTAAGGGCAGTTCTATATTTGCAAATCAATCCTGATACAACAATAAGAGGAAGGATAAAATCTTATGATCATTTCAATAGATTGAGAAAAAGCATTTCATAAAGTACAACATCCATTCATGATAAAAAAAATAATATAGTAAGTTTAGAGGGAACATACTTCAACATAATAAATATGAAAAACCTAACAGCTAACATCATACTCAGTGGGAAGAAACAGAGTTTTTCCCCTAAGATAAGTAACAAGACAAGGATGTCCACTCACCACTTTTTTTCAACATAGTACTGAAAGTCCTAGCCATAGCAATCAGGCAAGAAAAAGAAATAAAAGGCATCCAGATTGATAAGGAAGAAGTAAAACTTTCACTGTTTGCAGATGACATGATACTACATATGAAAAGCCTAAAGACCACCAAAAATCTACTAGAACTGATAAATGAATTCAGTAAAGTCACAGGATACAAAATCAATGTATGTAAAGCCATAGTATTTCTATACCCAAATAATGAAGCAACAGAAAGAGAAATTAAGAAAATTCTATTTACAATTACACCAAAAATAATAGAATACCTAAAAATAAACTTAACTAAAGAGGTGAAAGACCTGTACTCTGAAAACTCTAAAACATTGATGAAAGAAATTGAGGACGATAAAGAAATGGAAAGACATTCCATGCATACTGAATAGAACAAATATTGTTAAAATGTCCATATTACCCAAAGCAATCTATAGATTGAATGCAATCCCTATCTAAATATGAACAGCATTTTTCACAGAACTAGAAGAAACAATCCAAAAATTTGTATGAAACCACAAGAGACTCCAAATAGCCAAAGCAACCTTGAGAAAGAAAAAACTGGAGGTATCACAATTCCAGAAAAACAAAAAACTGGAGGTATCACAATCCCATTCAAAGCGGTAGTAATCGAAACGGTGTGGTACTGTCACATAAATAGACACATAGATCAATGGAACAGAATAGAAAGCCCAGAAATAAACCCAAAATTATATGGCCAATTAATCTTTGACAGAGGAGGCAATAATATGTAATGGGAAAGACTGTCTCTTCAACAAATGTTGTTGGGAACACTGGACAGCTACATGCAAAAGAATGAAACTGGACCACTTTCTTTCATAATACACAAAAGTAAATTCAAAATGGATTAAGGACCTTAGTGTGAGACCTGAAACCATAAAAATCCTAGAAGAGAGCAAAGGAAGTAATTTCTCTGACATTGGCTGTAGCAACGTGTTTCTAGATATGTCTCCTGAGGCAAGGGAAACGAAAGCAAAAATAAACTATTGGGATTATATCAAAATAAAAAACTTCTGCACAGCAAAGAAACCAACAAAAAACAAAATAGAACTAAACACCTGAATGGGAGAAGATATTGCAAATGACATATCCTATAAAGCGTTCATATCTAAAATATATAAAGAATTTATACAACTCAACACCCAAAAAACAAATAATCCAATTAAAAAAATGGGCAAAAGACATGAACAGAGATTTCTGCAAAGAAGACATACAGAAGGCGAACAGACACATGAAAAGATGCTCATCATCAGGAAAATGCAAATGAAAACCACAATGAGGTATCACCTCACACCTGTTGGAAAAAACTAAAATCAAGCACACAGGAAGCAACAAGTGTTGGTCAGGATGTGGAGAAAAAGGAATCCTTGTGCAATGTTGGTAGGAATGCAAACTGGTACAGCTACTATGAAAGACATTATGGAGGTTCCTCAAAAAATTAAAAATAGAACTACTTACAATCCAGTAATCTCACTACTGGGTATTTACTTAAAGAATATGAAAACACTGATTCAAAGGGATATGTGCACCCCATGTTTAATGCACCATTATTTACAATAGCCAAATTATGGAAGCAGCCCATGCCCATCAATAGATGAATGGATAGGGAAGTGGTGTACGTATACAATGGAGTATTACTCATCCGTTAAAGAGAATGAAATCTTGCCATCTGCAACAACATGGTTGGATCTAGAGAGTATAATGCTAAGTGAAATAAGCCATTCAGAGAAAGACAAATACTGTATGATTTCACTCATGTGGAATTTAAGAAACAAAACAAAGGGGGAAAAGAGATAGATAAACCAAAAAAACAAACTCTTAATCTGTACAGAACAAACATGGTTGCCAGAAGGGAGGTGGGTGGGGAAATGGGTGAAATAAGTGTAGGGAATTAAGAGTACACTAATCTTGGTGAGCACTAAGTAATGTGTAGAACTATTGAATTACTATGTTGTACATTTGAAACTAACACTGTATGTTCACTATACCAGAATTAAAATTCAATTAAAAGACTAAAATACTATTTCAGTTCAAATTTTTCACAAATTTAGAATATCCAAATTTCTTTGAATGAATTAGGTTTCATAACACACAGAGAAGTTATTATAATATGTTTAAACTAATATGGTTTTTATTAGTATATTTTCAGGGTGTTTTAAGAAGTTAATTTATAACAAAGTAAATCATTATTTCAGGTATATAAATAAGTTAGTTACATTTTTGTAGTATATCTTGAAGGCTAAAACATTTACTATATGCTGCTTGTCAGGTTTTTTATTTTGCATCTGTTCAACCTCCCTAGCCTATAATCCTATGAGATAGTAACTCAGATTCTCTTTGTTCCTAAAGTTTTTGCTCTAACTATATTAGAAAGAGGTATAATGTTAGAGGTCTCCCAGGTTAACCTCTCATGTACAGCTGAGGATTTTGAGCATCCAAGAAGGTAAGTAGCCACTCAAAGACATAAAGCTGGTTAAACAGCACTGAAGAACTGAAGTCCTGTCGTGTGTGGGAGAGGGAAGGAGCACACACATGTGTTTAGATATATAAATATATTATCTCTGGCAATTGCAAATGACCTTTGTATAGTTTTAAAATTATTAATTCTTTTTTTTTTTAAGATTTTATTTATTTGACAGAGAGAGACACAGTGAGAGAGGGAACACAAACGGGAAGTGGGAGAGGGAGAAGCAGGCTTCCTATGGAGCAGGGAGCCCAATGCGGGGCTCAATCCCAGGACCCTGCGATCATGACCTGAGCCAAAGGCAAGACACTTAATGACTGAGCCACCCAGGTGCCCCTAAAATTATTAATTCTTTGAAAGCAGTTTACTCATTTCATTTTTCATAGTATAATCACAGATCATCTGGTTAACATGTCTTATAAAGCAGGGATATCAAATCATAAGCATTTACATTTGATCCACTGATGCCTAACAATAATTGTCCTGACTCCACAAAAGCTCTTCATGACCCCCAGAAAAATCCCTGCTTCCCTGATTGCCTCCTTTCCATCATCCCTTAAATCTCTGTAAAAGGTGCTATGTATGTAATGCCTTACTTTCCTAAAGAGAGCATACTGAAAATAATTTAACCTTTTCTTGATGACACAGGTTGACATGAGTTTTTGCTATATCATGATTATAGCTTTAGATTCAGATATAGATCCTAGGAGTCATACTTAGCTTCTGACTATTCCATTTTGTTTAGAGAATGTTCTAGACTGAACTGTCTGGAATTCTTTATTTTTTTAATTTACTTTTACTTTTTTGCTGTTTTTTTTTTATTAACATATAATGTATTATTTGTTTCAGGGGTACAGGTCTGTGATTCATCAGTCTTATATAATTCACAGTACTCACCATAGAACATACCCTCCCCAATGTCCATCACCCAGCCACCCTATCCCTCCCACCCCCCCACCGTTCCAGCAACCGTCAGTTTATTTCCTGAGATTAAGAGTTTCTTGTGAACTGTCTGGAATTCTTGACATGTCTTCAGTGTGCTATCGTAACGCTCATTACCTTTAGGGTTATCAAATAGTCTTCTAACCTTACCCCTCCCCAACACACACACACACACATGCACGCACGCACGCGTGCGCACACACACTCCAAAGGTATTTCTGTTGCCTCTCACTCTGCTGAATTATTCATTAGATGGTAGTACCTGAGTCCACCTTGGTGAGTGAAACGCATGCATGCTTGTGGGTCTATGCATCACATCTCCCCTTGCCACTCTGGCTGCCCCATTCATGCACTGATTGTGCCAGCTCTGAGTTAGCCAGCTATCAGAGTCTGACAGATGTAAACTGGCTGAGCCTTCTTATCTTTTTGATTGTTTATTGCCTCTTCTGTGATGGACACTCAGTGGTGAGTTATGATAATGTAACACAAGGTCTTCACTTAGTATAGGTCATTACTTTCTGCAGACTTCTAAGAGTGATCCTACCAAGGAATTATCCCCATCTCTCAGAGTTCATGCTAGGATGTTGTGGTAGGCAATAATGGTCTCCAAAGATGCCCACATTCTAATCCCTGGAACCTGTGAGTGTATTATTTTACATGGCAAAAACATTTTTTGCAGATGTGATTAACATTAAGGACCTTAAAATAGGGAGATTATCCTAGATTAATCAACTAGGCCCAATGTTACCATAAGGGTTCTTAAAAGTAGAAGAGGGAAGCAAAAATGAGAGTCAGAGAAAGAGCTATGACTCTGGAAGCATTGTCAGAAATGTGCAAGGCTGCTGGCTTTAAGATGGAGGGCAGGAGCTGTAAGCCAAGGGGGAAGCCTCTAGAAACTGGAAAAGGCAAGGAAATGGATTTTCCCTTAAAACCTTCAGAAAGGCAGGGCACCTGAGTGGCACAGTAGCTAAAGTATCCAACTCTTGGTTTCAGCTCAGGTCATAGTCTCGGGGTTGTGAGCTCCAGCTCCATAACCAGCTCCATGCTCAGCGTGGAGTCTCCTTGAGTTTCTCCCTCTCCCTCTACACCCCCCCCCACTAAAATAAATAAATAAATCTTTTTTTAAAATTTAAAACAAAAAAACAACCTTCAGAAAGGACACCTTGATTGTAGGTAGCCCAGTGTGACCTATATCAGACTTCTGCTATACAGAAGTATAAGATAATAGATTTGTGTTGTTTTAAGCCACTAAGTTTGCGGTAATATGTTAGTGCAGCAATAGAAAATTTAGACAGGTATTAAATCCTGTATCCTGAGAAAGTATTTATATATCAATAAACTCTCCTTATCCAAGTGAATGCTCTGTCCTCCTTGATCCAGCATCTTTATATGTACTCCCCTTGCTCCTGCATGTAAGTATTGACTAAGCCCTGCAACTCCTTCATGGTATTGTCCCTTTCCTCTCTTAGGAGGCCCAGCACTTCCCTGGCTAGGGTATCCTGTGGCTTTATCCTAGTTATTGGGCTAGGGTTAGAAGTGGGAGTGAGAGTGGCGGGTCAAGGAAGCACATGTCTGGGAAAGGCAGTGGCTTCTGCATCATCTTCAAGCATGCACTAGCTTTTAACTCCAAGGCACAGGCTACTTCTGCAGGCCCTGTGAAGGTTCAGGGGAATCTGGGGACTTAAGAAATTAAGATGCCTCCACTCCATGTCTCAAGGTCCCACTCCTTGTGAATTAGGGCCCTAACCCCACATTGCACACCTGAGAGTCCAGTTTTCTCTGGAGCTCTACCATTACAAAAGGGCCTACTGGGCCTACTCCTTGGGTTCTTTTGCTTTCCTACTGCGGAAGGTGAGAGTCTCTTTATATGCCCCCCCCCCACTAAAATAAATAAATAAATCTTTTTTAAAAATTAAAAAAAAAATCAACCTTCAGAAAGGACACCTTGATTGTAGGTAGCCCAGTGTGACCTATATCAGACTTCTGCTATACAGAAGTATAAGATAATGGATTTGTGTTGTTTTAAGCTACTGAGTTTGTGGTAATGTGTTTGTGCAGCAATAGAAAATTTAGACAGGTATTAAATCCTGTATCCTGAGAAAGTATTTATGTATCAATAAACTCTCCTTATCCAAGTGAATGCTCTGCCCTCCTTGATCATTCTCTGGCTTTCACTGTTAGTCTTGTGCTGATTAATCACTCTCAGCCTGTCACTGTTTTTTTTTCCCCCCAAAACATCTATTGCCCTTGGAAATGGCCATCCAGTTCTATAGTCTTATTAATGATATACTTTTCAATGCCAATACATGTACCTGCTGGTGTATTCCTTTCTACCAGTATATACTTCCAGTTCATTATTAATGAAAGTTTTGAATGGTTGCACTACTACTGTATGCCAGGGTTATCAATATTCCACCTACTACAGGCTTTGCGGTCTTGTTGCTGGCTAGCCAATGGGCAGCTAATTCAGCAACACATTTCTACCTTAGAGTCAACTTTTTCAGACTGCTCACTGGAACCAACTGTCATAGATCAAATTCCCTTAGAAGCCGACTGATAGAGAGATGAGCATAATTACCTAATGAGCCAGTAGAAATTTACTGGAGATTATTCTCAGGATAAACACCTGTAGGGAATTGAAGGAATCATAGTTGGCCTTCATAGGGATCAAAGATAATTCTCCCAAACTGGGGCAAGGGAGCCAGCACTAACCAGCCATTGGAAGCAGTTGCCCTCCAAAAAGGAGGCATAATCTTGGGCATGTTAGTTCTCTTCCCCTGAAATCAATTGCAGGAGTGAGTGGTTTGGCTGCAAGAGCTGTCAGCCATCAACTCTCAAAGCAGATGGGAGAATGAGTTTTTCAGTTTTGTGGGGTTAGGGTTTGGGATACTGGGCAGTACAACTAGGAGTAAAACTCCCACCATTACTTTATGTATTCATAAATAATGTGTTGTTCAACTTGAAATATTGAGCAGTAAGCACAGGCATAAATATTGTATAAGGAAAGGAAAATATTGTTAATATTAGATGAAAGCCCATAGTAGAAGATAAGCTGAACAGATACTTTGGATTATGCTCTGACCTCAACTTCCCTCAACATTTAAACCATAACCCTTTTACAGTAAAGTCAAGGAACAATGTAGTCTTGAAAAACTTGGCTTTCCATAGTTGGATCAGTTGGCAGAGAAAATCAGCAGAAAAATGACTAGAAGGAGTGTGCTGTTCTGTATTTCGTATTTCTCAGCTTCCCTTGGTCTACCACTAGCTCCTAATTTAGTGAAAATACAATGCTTTTGTGAGGTATATTTAGTGTCCTCAGCTGAAACAGTGAAAGAGCATGAATAGGGGGCAAGAATCTTATCAGTGTATGGTTGGGAGAAGCCAAATACAAATAGAAATCTAGGTCAGACTCATTAGGTCATTATATCTTATGATGATGATATGGTGGTAGTGGGGGTCCATGACAGTCCTCAGCATATCTGTCTCTTAAGTCGCACTACTGCCACCTAGTCTGGTTGCCCTCTGCATCTGATGTGCAGCTATCATCGTGGGATCTTCCTTCACCATTTTCTTGAAGATTCCTATTGTCACTTTCTTATTTCTTCTATTTCCTATAGCTCGTCTCTTCATTTTTCTTAGTTTATTTCTTACTTTGAAAGAGCACATCTTCCAGTTGTTTCTTTAGAAGAGAGTAATGAGATACAATTTTTTTCATCTTTGTGTGTCTGAAAATGTTTTTATCTTATATTTGATGATATTTTGGCTGGCTATAGAATTATAAGTTGGATATTATTTTCCTTTTGGATTTTGAAGACTTCTTTTTTTATCATGTTCTTGATTCTTCTTTTGCTATTGAAAATTCCAGAGTTGTTCTGAATCCTAACCATTTTTCTATTTTGACAATTATAGAATCTTCTTTTTATTCCTGGATTCTAAATTTCACAGTGATATACCTTTATATAACTCTCCATTCATGCAAAGTACAGTGTACTTTGCCAGCCTTTTCATTCTAGCAGCTAGTGCTCTGGGAAATGTTCTTAAATATTTTGTTGTTGATTTCTTCCCTTGTGTTTTTTCTTTTTTTTTCTTCTAGAACTGTTTTGGATGATGAATCTCTTAGACTTAGCATTGGATTTACTACTTTTCTATTTTTTATATCTTTCGCTTCTAGGAGATTTCCTTAACTTAATCATCTAATTCCTCTATCAAACTTTTCCTTTCTGCTGTTTTTTGCTTTTAATTTGCAAGAGTCCTTTGTTCTTTGACTATCTCTTTTTAATAATACACTTGTTCTTGTTTTATGCATGCACTATCTTCTCTCATCTCTACAGATAATGGTAGTGTTTTTGAAATTTTCTTCTTTCCTCAAAGTTTCAGTTTATTCTGGTGTGTATATTTTGTATTGCAGGCTTTCTTCATATGTCCAGTAATGTTTGGCAGTCTGTTCATGTTTATTAGTGGGCATTAAAAAGCTAATTGGAACCTGTAAGCATAAGGATGGGGCTTATGATGTTTGAGCTTCACTGTAGGCAGTCTGAGTAATCTAGTTGCTGAGGATTTTCCACCACGCCCACCCCCACCAGTTTGTATCTCTCTCTCTCATTCTCTCTCTCTCTCTTTTTCGGTGTGTTGAAATTTTTTCCAGCTTTATTGAGATATAATTGAAATATAACAATTGTGTAAGTTTAAGGTATGCAACATAGTGATTTTATGTATGTATACATTGCAAAATGATTACCACAATAAAGTTAGCACATTTATCAGCTCACTTAGTTACATTTTTGTTTGTTGGGGAGAACTTTTAAAACCTACCCTTTTAGCAATTTTCAAACATACAGTATAGTATTGTTAACTATAGTCATCATACTGTTTATTACATGTCCAGAACTTATCTTATAACTGGAAATCTATACCCTCTGACTACCTTCATACATTTCCCCTACCCCCAACCCCTAGCAACCATCAGTTTATTCTCTCTTTCTGTGAGTTCAATTTTGGGATTTTTTGTTGTTGTGGTTTTAGATTTCACATATAAGTGAAATCACATAGTATTTGTCTTTCTCTCTTCATCTGTGTCTTTAGAACTTTTAGTGTAGTCAGCCTAGTTTGATTTCTCAAAGAAGAGTCTTCTGGTCTTCTGCCTAAAGACTGAGGATCTGACTGCTTACAGTCTAGAAGAGGTGAAGGCTGGGGGAAAAGAGAGAAAGCACATCACCATATTCTACATTCAGTTTGCATATGTTACTGATAAACCCATTTGAAAGTCTCTCCTGTCAGGATGTGTAAAGATAATGGAAGACAGGAAAACAACTACTTTCAGGAAGCCTCATTACATATATCCTACTTTCCTTCAACCCTGAGGTACCTAGAATCCTATCCCTGTGCTTTAGAGAATTTTGCAATATAAATGGAGTTGATACTCAGCTTTCCCCATGGCCAGCTTGGGATTTGACTTTCTTAGACCTGCTGAATTGGTTACCATTCTTCTGTCTGCTCTCCATCTTCCAAAATGTCATAGTGTTTTCTCCCCTACCTTTTCCTCCTAGGCCTTGTGGATTTATATCTTTGTAAGAAAAAAAAAATCTTTTATTATAGTTTTTGTGGGTTTGGAGAGATAATGCTGTCAGATATGGATGTTTAATTTGCTGTTCTAAGCTGGAACTGAGATCATAAGTATTTAGAGCAAGGGTCAACAAGCTTTCTTAAAAAGCTGGAGAGTAACTAATTTAATCCTTCAGGCTATATGGACTTTGTCACGACTCCTGAACTCCACTGTTGTAAGGCAAAAGCATCATACATAAACAAGTGGACATGGCTCTGTTCTAATAAAACTTTATTTACAGTAGGTTTCATGAACTCTGTTTAGGAAAAAAGATTTACCACTTGATTTTTTTCTTTTCTTTTTGGTCAACTTTATTGAGATATAATTTATATACTGTAAATTGTACCGATTTTAAGTACAAGATTTTAAGATCGTTTTCAATTTTCTTCGATTTTAAGAAACTTTTCAAAATTTCTACAAAATACATGATTTTTATAATAAAACAAGTGAATGACAAAGAAATTTAAAAATCCTCCTGAATGACTGACTACTCCTGTCTTCTTAGGGGGAATCAGCATCTGAGCAGGGTCTTTACACCTTCATATCTAACAAATATCAAATCAGAGGGGTTGTTTCAAATGGGTTTAAGAGTGAGAAATGATAGCTGAAAGTTTGATAGTAACTAAAGAAACCAAAAACCCACAAAAATTAGAAGAGCACATACAGTGCAAAAGTCTGAAACTACTGTTACTGAACAAGATGAGTGCAGCACTACATTTAAAGCACAATAACAGACAGAAACGATAGTGTTCCTGAATCATCAAAACAAAGTTAACGATGTTAAATGAATTCCATTTTTTGAAGGACTAGGGACATACAATTAAGAGATAGTTTTATTCAAAATATTATTTTCTCAACAAATGGTGTTGGGAAAACTGGATAGAAGCAACATGCAGAAGAATGAAACTAGACCACTTTCTTATACCATACACAGAAACAAATTCAAATTGGTAAAAGGCTTAAATGTGAGACAGGAAACCATCAAAATCTTCGAAGAGAACACAGGCTGCCACCTCTTTGACCTCGGCCATAGCAACTTCTTACTAAACACGTCTCTGTAGGCAAGGGAAACAAAAGCAAAAATGAATGACTGGACTTCATCAAGAAAAAAGCTTCTGCACTGTGAAGGAAACAATCAACAAAACTAAAAGGCAACCTTTGGAATGGGAGAAGATATTTGCAAATGACGTATCTGATAAAGGGTTAGTATCCCAAATCTATGAAGAACTTATCAAACTCAACACCCCAAAAACAAATAATCCAGTTAAAAAATGAGCAAAAGACATGAATAGACATTTCTCCAAAGAAAACATCCAGATGGCCAACAGACACATGAAAAGATGCTCAACGTCACTCATCATCGGGGAAATACAAATCAAAAGTACAATGAGATATCCCCTCACAGTAGTCAGAAAGGCAAAAATGAACAATACAGGAAACAAGAGGTGTTGGTAAGGATGCTGACAAAGCGGAACCATCTTGCACTGTTGATGGGAATGCAAACTAATGCAGCCACTCTAGAAAACAGTATGGAGGTTCCTCAAAAAGTTAAAAATAGAACCACCCTACAATTCAGCAATTGCACTACTAGGTATTTACCCAAAGAATACAAAAATACAGATTCGAAGGGATATATGCACCCTGATGTTTATAGCAGCATTATCAACAATAGCCAAGCTATGGAGAGAGCCAAATGTCCATTGACTGGTGAATGGATAAAGAAGATGTGGTATGTGTGTGTACACACACACACACACACACACACACACACACACACACACACACACACACACACACACACACACACTGCAATATTAGCCATAAGAAAGAATGAAACCTTGCCATTTGCAACAACATGGATGGAACTAGAGGGTATTATGCTAAGTGAAATAAATCAGTCAAAGAAAGAAAAATATCATATGATTTCACTCATCTGTGGAATTTAAGAAACAAAACAGATGAAGATGGGGGGGTGGAGAGAGAGGCAAACCAGAAAATAGAGTCTTAACTACAGAGAACAAACAGGGTTGCTGGAGGGGAGGCAGGTGGGGGAATGGGTTAAACAGGTGATGGGGATTAAAGAGGGCACTTGTAATGGGCACTGGGTGTTATATGTAAGTGATGAATCACTAAATTCTTCACCTGAAAGTAATATTACACTGTATAATTAACTAACTGGAATTTAAGTAAAAACTTGAAGAAAAATATTATTTAAAAAAAAGGTGATAACGGAGATAAATCTTGGCTATAACAAAGTTGTCTTTCATATGTGACTATTTCCCAAGGCTTTCACAAAATTATAGCTTTTTACTATTCATTTTTTAAGAGAGCCAGATCCCCACCATTTTGAGATAAAACAAATTCTGCCAAATATTTGCTGCCCCCTACTATATTACTAAAATTCCAATTTTATGAAAGAGATGATGGTGTTCTTAGGTAATTTTGTGTCATTTCCAACCTGCAGCCCACACTGCGTCTACAACCATTACATATTTACAAACCATAATCAGGAGAGTGTATATTACTAGCAATGTATTTTGAAACTATACAGATTTCACTAAGAAAGACTTTCTAATATGCTTCAATTACAGAAATGCAAACATACTAAATCTTCTCTGTAGGTTTTTCCATGAATTTCACACCAGAGTTCATTTTGTATTGAGTAACTTCAAGCTGGATGATTTTAGAATATATAAATACACAAAGTGCATGAAAAGAAAAGAAGTGAATCTATTAATTAGAGTTTGCTGGTGCCAGAATGCATAGGATATTTACACTGTGGAACTGGGCTGTACTCAGAGTACAGGTTGGATTTCCTGATGTACTCTTGCCATCATTGTTAAATGCCAAAGAGAAGTGATGCAATAACCAAAGCCTTATCACGTATGCCAGATTCTACTACCTAGGCATTGCAAAGTCTGCATTTATGATGGACTACCTGGCTGATAACACATGGAATTATCTAAACAACATTTGCATATTTGTGTAATTATTTTCTAAGGTTAATTAGCTCCTGTAAAGCATTTCGCCCTTTGAGACTGCTTGCAGTGACAGGTTCACATATTTTCTGAACCATTGCCAAATTTGACAGATTTTTTTCTTCAGGTAACCTGTTGCTACAAAGTTATAAAATGAAAGCTCCTAAAATGTATACTTTAAACTTAGAATTGATTTTAGGAAAAGTAAAATGAAAACTTAATTTGAAGGTTTTTTTAAATGTCCAATTTTAAAATAAAAATGTCAAGATTATTTTTTTATTTCACATAAATCTTTCTGTGATTATATTGGTAAGCATATCTACTAAGAAAATTATGAATACTAAAATCTAGCATTTTGGATGTTAAACTAGCATATAACCTATGTCACTACTTTTAGTTGAGTCACGTACTTCACACAATACATACACTCCTACCCCCACCCACAGTCCTTAGCACTATCACTGATTTGCTGTTTACACTGGAAACATCAACCAGAGGAAGAACACTAATATAAAATCTACACCTTTTTTTTACAGTAAAATTTACAAATTAAGGTGCGTTATTTTACAAAGCTAAGACTTTCATTAGGTAAAATGTAATCTCAACAAAATCTAAATGGAGGCAAAAAACCCACGTCAAATGGATTTTTGAGGATGCAAAAATGTACATTACCATCTTGTACCCAACTCATCCACAGGTACAAGATGAAAGAAAATTTATATTTTTAGAAACTGGCCAATTCGGTACTCTTCCAGAAGAAATGAAATACAAACACCATCTGAGCCAAAACCTAGAAAGATACACACAAGAAAATTATGCTTTAGCTTTAAGCTTTTAGATGATTCTGTTAAGTCCTCTACATAAATAAAGTATAAATTGTACATTAGTACAGAACAGGCATTTATAAGAATAGTTATGTGTAAAATATATTTTATGTCACGTGAGATGTAATTTAATTTCAGTCCATTTAAATAATTAGGATTAAAAATTTATCTTCATTTCGGCATATTTCAAACATGCGATCTTTAAAAAACAGTGTATGCATTTGTGTTTAACAGTGATTAAAGGACTAGGGGTATATGTGAATGCATAAAAACTAATGCTATAGCATACATACAATGAAAACATTTTCAAAAACAAAGCACCATTATTTTGTTTCTAAATATTAAATTGATCCATGTGAAGTTACCAATATTAGACATTTCTGACCTTAAAAAGTGTCAATTTCATAAGATTTAAACATAATGAAAATAGACAAAAGAATCAATAAGCTAGAGATATCTTACAGCTATCAACTTTTGCCTCGACATTTTTAGGTTGTCAAGATATTACTGACAGCTATCAATCTTAAAAGACAGATTCAAGGCTATGTTACCTTGTCAATATGGCTACGTTAATAAATTATAAATGGCTATAAACAGAACAAAGATAACTGACAAAGGATCAGTATTCAGAACTGTATCAAACATATTTGAGTTTCACATATCTTAAGCTTAGCATGTCCAAAAGTAAAATCTGAATTGGTTTCCAGGCTCCCCATTACCTGTTTTCCTTCAGTCTTTCTCATTTTGCTAAGTGGTATCTCCACCCACCAGTTTTCCAAGCCAAAACTCTAGAAGTCATCCTTGATGTTTTCCTCTTCTCCTATCTCTCATATTTATCCAGTTCAATTTATCCTCCAAAATGTTTCTAGAATCCATAAACTTCTCCTAATTTCTGTTCTTACTACCTCAGCCCAAGTTATCACCATATTTTGCATAGGACACAAACCACTTGAACTGGCTATATCCTCTCCCTCATTTAATGTTTATAATGACATTATGACATAGATATTCCAAATCTTCAAGTTTCCAGAGCATAATTTGCCCAATGTCATACAGATGCCAGATCACAAGCTAATCTGTCTGGTTCTAGCATCTGACCTGCTATGCTATACTACCTTACTGCCCATCCTTTTAAATCATATTGGGCTAAATAAACCTTCCTTTTTTTTTTTAAATCTGTTTCAATATAAAGTTTAAATAATAATTAACTAACAAGAAGTTAGTAAAAAAATAGATAAGCAAATAATTATGGTCCATTATTTATGGAAATGGTGCCAAATGCTTTGTGATTCGGCCATAATTGCCACAAAATGGGGGTAACCTGGAATGGGAGGCAGCTAGAGCTGGTAGGAGTCTTAGATTCCAAAACTATGCTATTAATGAGTTCTATTCACTCTAATAAATTTAGGCTTTCTTCTCAGTGCAGCCTACAGTGAAATCATAATAATGCTTCTATAGCCCATATTAAGGCAGGTACAGATCGAAATACTTTATAAATGGTAACTCATTTAACCTGGACAATGTTGTATTATTATTCCCATAATTAGATGAACAGGCAAAGAACAATTAAGAAACTTACTCAAGAAAACTGCTAGTATATGGCAGAGCCAGAGTTCAAACCTAGGTAGTCTGACCCCCATATATGTAATTTCAATCACTGTATACTGCACTGCTGAAATACATTTAATATCCTTCCCACTATGCAGGCATAACCAAAGCTGCTGCTCTTTGCAACAATGAACCAAATGGCGAAGGGCTTTTAAGAAAAAGGGACGAGAATGTTACTTATATAGATAACATGTACAGGTGGGCCAGGTTCATACGAAAAAAGAGTCTTTGTGAAATGAAAAAGCTTGTTTTCTGAAAGTTAAACATATTCTTCTTTTCCTTGAATAGCTTCTGCCACCTTATGAGAGAGAAACTGAACCTAGCTTAAGACCTAGTATTAATTTTCTGCCATTTATTCATCCACAACAAAGAAAAAGGCTAAATGAAAGAAGCTAGACAAAAAAAGTACATATTATATGATTTGAATGATAGGAAATTCTAGAAAGGCCAAACTATGGTGTTAAAATGTAGATTAGCAGTTGGCAGGGTCAAAAAATGGAGGAGGGAGGAATCTGACTGCGAAAGGACACAAAAGAAAGGTTTTTGGGATTATGAAAATGATTTTCTACCATGATGGTAGTGGTAGTTACACAATGGTATACATTATCAACCACATCTAAGCTAGATTCCTGAAATGGAGTGTAAATACTCCTTTGTCTTAGTTTTGAAACATTCTTCATAATATTTTGTCAACAATATTGTTAGTTACTTATTAAATGCCCATAGCATGCCTTGTATTATACTTCTTATCCAAATCCAAAACAGAATCTACCTTCAAACTGCATATATTCTAGGAGGAAGGAGAAATGCCTTGGCAAATTAAAGAAATAGAAGGATAGAGAAGAACCAGTGAAATAGTACAGGATTCAATTTAAGCCACCTGGCTAATAGTAGAGGTGATAGGTAAACTTGAACTGACAATATTTTGCAGTAGTTTTAAACATAATCAGGTTAATAATATATGTAAATAGATATATATTTTCCATGTATTTCTTGTAAGATATTGTGGGTCAAAAGTTAGCAAAATCTTTTCCCCTTCTACATGAGAATTTGATCTTTAGTTGACTTTCTAGCTCTATATCCCTGGAAGCCTGATAAGGTGGTGTTTTAAATTGGTTTTCCCAGGAAATAGATTCTGAAGGTGCATGCAGGAAGTTTGTTGGGGAGTTCTCTTGGAATCAGCACCTGTAGGGGAGTTTAAAAAATAGAATTTGGCAGAAGAGGTTGAATTCCAGTACAGTCAGAACAAAGGCTTCATCTAACTCCACGTTGATCTCTGGATCTGGGATGGCTTTTCAGAGATGTCTTGCCTCAAGGCATGAGCTAGAGCCTTTACAGATCCATGTCATTTTGACGCATCATGGGGTGTAAGTTGCCTCAGAGATGGGATTGTAACTTTAGGCTAGATAACTTTCTTTGGCTGAGAGCAGTTCCTAGAGAGTGCCTCAGCTAAAGCTGTCAGCTGCTAACACTTGCAACAACTCAGGAAATGAGTACCATAGAACTAAAGGGGATTCTGGGAAGCACACCATAGCATCCACAGTAAGTGCATAGTTGCTAGGGAACACTGCCTATGATAGAAAATGACCCCTGATTGGTAAACTGCTTCTGAATTAGAAGAAATTATAACGAACTATGAATACCAAAGCTTTGATCTTCCCTGAGGCTAGTAACTCTTGTAATTGGCCATGTTCCTTGCAGGCAGGGATCCTGGAAGCCATGCCTATGGAGTTGTTGCAAGAGGATATTAGCTTTTGTGCAATATAAGACTTTTAAGGCAGGATAACTCTTGCATCTGCCCAAGGTGAGTCTGATTCCCTCACTCCCAAACTAATATTTCATGGTCCAAAGACAGTAACTCCTGGAAGGCTGTCTGGTCTGGTACAGGAGCTGCTACAAGGCTCCCACTAAAAAGGAATGGCTGGTGCTTCCCTATATATTTTTGGGTCAATAGATGGCAAATGTGGCTCAGAATAGTCTTGTGTAATTATTTAGTTGTGACTATAGATGCCCCCCCCTCCCTTTACTGGGTATTGTAGGCATTTTTTCAGTTGTCTCTCAGTTCTTAGAACATTTGGTTTTAAAATCTAAAGCTAGAGAGTAATTTGATAACCTTAAAATCAGGCTGAAAATGTTTAAGCACTTGGGGCACGTGGATACTTGAGCTTTCTTTTTCCTACTGCTGACAGGCCACTCTTAACAACTATTGACTCCATAGATTGTTGAGGGAAAGACTCAACTATGATACTAATCTCTGAAAACAGTAGTCTTATTTGTGATGGTGGAAAGAACTGTTGGTTCTTAGCTCTCCTTTAGTCATAGATGGGTCCTTTGGGCCTCATTGGCAGTTTCCCTCATATTCTATGAGTCACAAAGTTTTGCTGATTCTTCCTTTGTAATGACTCATTCCGTCCCTTCTTTTCCATTCACTCTGCTATCACCCTGAGTATTATTACGGTCTTTATCACTTCATATATGAATTACTGAACTGCTGTCTTGGATGTGTTCTCTGCTTTTCAGTTTTGCCTAATCAGAGCTGCACCATGAGATCCCAGACTGAATTTCATGGTAGAACTTTGTCTAGGGTTTTCAGACTGCAGCTCTTCTTTGCCATACAATGGAGTTACATCTCAGTGAACCCTATTGTAAGTTGAAAATATTGTAAATCAAAAATGCATTTAATGCACCTAACCTACAGAACAGCATAGCTTAGCCTTGCCTACTTTAAAACATTTTCAGAACACTCACATTAGCTTATAGTTGGGCAAAATCATGTAACACAAAGGCTGTTTTATAATTTATAAACATATGTATGTTTTATATTTTATAATAAAGTGTAATTTATTGAATACAGTACTGAAAGTGAAAAACAGAAAGGTTGTATAGATACAGAATGGTTATTGAGTGTATTGGTTATTTACCATAGTGATCATGGGGCTGACAGAGCTGTGGCTCACTGCCACCACCCATCATCATGAGAGAGGATTGTACCATAGATTGCTAGCTGAGAAAGAGATCAAAATTCAAAATTTGGAGTACAGTTTCTACTGAATGTGTATTTTTTCCTATCACTGTAAAGTCAAAAAATCATTAAGTCAAACCACTGTAAGTTGGTAATCATCTGTATTAGTGTGTAGTCCAGATTTTCCTGGAGCATGAATAAGGTTCCTGGAAATAGTGAGAAGGAAGACTTGAAAGGTAGATTTAGAGGAGATGTTGGTTAAGAGTTCCAGTTATTTTGTAGGCATTAGGGACCATTTCAGTAAATGACTTTTTAGGGCTAGAGAGTGGTTGATCAGGGCCAGGCTTCAGAAAGATTGATCTGGCAACACAGTAAAGGCAAAATCTACTAGAAATGAGAATAATTAGGAATCTTGTAAGAGGACCCAAAGTGATCTGGGAATGGAAAGGATGGGACAGATCAGGTGTCAACAGTGCAACGGAAAAGTTGGTAACTGTGAGAAGAAAGCATGGAGGACCTCATGGAGGGCGCATTGTATGGATTTATGACAGGTCCATTGGACTGGATGTTGAGATAGTCTGCCAGGAATAGAGAAAGTAATACTCCTCACACATTACTACCCCTTATATCTTTATGTGTTAACACTCTTGTGAAATTGCCAACACATTAAAGGCCAGAATCGTAGCTTACTTTTTATCATCCTTACGCCTCTACTTTCAGCAGAAAACCTAATGGGGACAGAGTAATCTCCTCTATGTTTTTATTTTCTGCATATAAAGATGTTTAGATCCATCAAGTTATATAAGATAGTTCTGCCTACTGTCAGCAGGTGGAACGTCTGTTATCTGTCTTCCTGTTTTGTTTTTACATTTCTTTCATTGTAAGATATAATTAGGGTGACCGGGGTGTGTGTTTTCTCTGGGCAGTCCCAGTTTAGACCTGTTCTTCTCATACAGTAACTGGTAGTAGCTTTCTTCACTCTCAAAAGTTTGTATAGTAAATTCTGTGGTCTCTCTACATACATGTACAGAAAACTGCTAAGTTTGTATTAGTCAGTTTGACTGTAACTATAAAGAATACATCTGTGTAACTATCACTCCTGTCAAGAAATGCACCACTGCCAGCCACTAGAAATCTATTTCCTATTCACAACTGTCTCTCTTCCTTAGAGTTAACCACTATGCTAATTTTTATAATAACCATTTCCTACTTTTTAAACTAATGTAAGTTAAATTATTAAAGCCAAAAATACCCTACATGGATTTCTTTCCAATTACCATTCTTTTATTTATATTTATATTTTTATTTATTTTATGTACTTTGTGGGTAATTTCATACATATGTTACCAATAGGTGTCTTTAAAAGCATATTTGTATTTTAGTATATGACTACAAGGTTGTAAGCAATCATCCTGAAAATAAATGTTGTATTTTCATTATTTATTTATTACACTAATTTAATGATGTAATGAACAAGACAGAACTCTTGGCCTCAAGACTGATAATCTAACAAGCAATTACAATACAAATTATTCAGTGTAATAAGGGAGAATGCACAAGATGTTTTGTAGGACATTACCCAGCCTTAGGGGTGATAGGGAAGACTTTTGACAGAAGGTGATGTCTTGTTTGAGTTTGAAAAACAAGTACGAATTATGTAGGTGAAGATGATGGGTGAGGTGAGGGCAGAGCACGGGAATCACTTTCTAAACAAAGGAAATAGCACAGAGAAAAGAAAGTTTGGCACAGTTAGGTTACTGGAAGTTGTTCCCTGCAATTAGAACACAGAGTGTGTTCTCTGTGGTCTCCTACTGGAGGAAAATGGTTTCTTTTGGGTCGCCTTACATTGCAGAGCAGTGTTAAGAGATGCAGTTGAAGGTAGAAGCCAGATTATTAAAGGTCTTAAATATCATACTGAGTTTGAACTTGATCCTGAGGGCAATGAATCAGCTTTGAAGCATCTAATAAGCAGGAGGTGAATAACATGGCAACATGTTCATATTTGCATTTTTAAAAGTTTGTTCTTATTATAGAATTAAAGCATTTAAATAGGCAATCCTAAAGGCAGTAAACATGGACTGGGAACCACTGTAGTCATCCACATGTGAAATGATAATGGTTTGAGCTAAGCCAGAGGAAATGAGAAGAGAGAGAAGTGGATGGATTTAGGATACAGCTGGGGACAAAATCAACAGGGTTTTAATGATTGATTATATGTGGAATTTGAACAAGAGATAAATAAAGGATGCCCAGATTTTGCCTGGAGGTGGGGAGCAAAGACAATGACATAGGATTGTAGAGGAAATTTCTAGCGCAATGTTGAACTGGTTGAGTTTGATCTGTGGGACATCAAAAAGTAAATGACTGTCAAGCACTTGGATATATAGGTTTGGAGCACTGAAGATAAATCTGGGGTAGAACTAGACATCAGGGAACAATAGCTTCTAGGTAGCAAGGGAAGTCATGTTTTGGACCTTAATATGATAGTGTAAAATTTCTAAGATGAAAAATGTGAATAAATTGTCTTCATTGTCTAATACCATGACATTTTTAGGGAGTCTTTAGCGTTAAAGCTTCGAGGAAGTACTTACACAAAGTGTTTTCATGAACTCCTTTAGTTTTTATCAGTTTGTTTTTTGATCAGTATTATTTAGCTCTTTGGGTTCCCCCCCCCCATTATCCAGGTTTAAGCTTTAACTGCAATATGTGTCAACTATCAAAATAAATACAACAAAATGAAATTATTTTAAAACCTTTGAATTAAAGCAACATACATACATTTATTAGGATTTAGCAGGTTATATGTTTAGATTTCTCCCAGTTCTAGAAATAAAATGTGTACGGAAAACACTTTTACAAAAAAGTATATTTTTAAATAATTTAAATAGAGAATATTTGTTAGTAATTTTCTGCTTTCAGCTTATAGAGATACTTCAAATTTTATAAAATCAAATCAGATTTATATTTCTTATAATAGAAATATTCTCAGATATAAATATAGAAATGTAACTGAATTTTTAGTGTTATACTCTTCTATCATAAGACCGCTATAACTTTCTGCTATACAATTCTCAAGTACATACATGTATATTTTAATATCTCAGATATACCAGAATACAATATTTTGAATATTTTGTTTCTGAAGATTATGGTAGCAATTAAGCTTGGCAGTAATTTACTAATACTTGAATAATTTATTCTCTAATTTGAATTTTCAGTGGCAGTTCTTTTGCATTGGTATTACAGTGAGATATAACCATCTTATTTCTTAAGCTATGTAAGCAAGCATATAATTTAATTTTTGATTACTATGATATAATTAGATACAGTACATAATATATGATATTTGTTTTCTTTGTAGGAAAATGGTTCTCCTGAAGAACATGCAATCTATGTGTGGGACCATTTCATAGCCCAGTCTGCAGCTGAGAATGTGTTTTTTGTTGCTCACAGCTATGGAGGACTTGCTTTCGTTGAACTGGTGAGTGTACATTTAACTCTGTTTTTAATTCCGAAACTCTTTACAGGCTTATCCTCCCCCACTCACTTTTAATTGATATCATTACTTAAATTACTTTAAAAAGGATGAAAACAAAATATTGTGAGTAAATTTTATAATGCTTGAGAAGAGTGTATTTATTTTATTGTGGCAGAGCTTTTCATTGCTAACCAGAAAGCTTTTTGCCTATTCTTTATTTACACATTACTTCTTAATTTCTACAGTGTAGAGCATTTTCATACATTTGATGATACTTCTGTTTCCTGTGTTATATGTACAACTATTGAAGCATGTGTTATCTGTAAAATGTTTAAAATTTCAAGGGACCTATTGAATATTGGAGACTCTTTTGTTTATCTTTAACTAACTTTTATATCCACAAGTCAGTACCTGATACTTGATCAGAATTCATGTAATTAGTATTTAAACCATCAGAAGGTTTCCATTAATCTGCTAAGTGGAATTCATTGTTTGGCTGTAAAAATCTTTACATTTCAAAAAATCTGATTCTTGGAGTTAAGATTGTGTACATTATAGAAAAAATCATCAAGATTTAAAAATTTTGTCTGTATCATACGCAGTGTTACAAGTACCACACCTTGTGCCAGTATGAATGGTTAATGGGATATAATCAATACCAAAAATGCACTAATGAAGAATTTATGCCTACGTGTCCAAAAACCTTACATTACAAGGAGGTAACAGCGCTATAATAAAGTGATTAATTTGATAAAAGTGCATTTGATAATTTTAAATCCAAATAGCCTAACATGAACATTAAAAGCAGGCACAACATTGCTGTCTAACTTTTGTTTCAAAACTTGGGTGTGCGTTTCTCTTCGTTGTGGAAATTAAGTATATTTCCATGGCCTTTTCAACCTCCTCATACCCACATGATTTAGATATAAAACTGGTGGTGACACCTGGGAATATTTTAGGTGACCTAAATTCACAAATGTTTATGTTCTTAAGATTGATAAATAAGTTAAATCTTTTGCTAAATGGATTTTACTTTTAGAAATTATTTTCAAGTACTTTTAATTCTGCATTTATTTATTTTAATATATAATAGATATTTTAAGATAGCTCTCTAACATACTAGTATGTGATTGTTGTCTTTCAGATAGTTCTTTTAGCCCCTACAGATATAGATCTTTATATACACACACACATACACACATAGCATATATAATGTACCTTACATTTTCTTTGTAAGCCATTAAATTACTTAAACCTTGAAATTTCATCAGCTTGTAGAGTAACTTAAAATGTTTCTGAAAGCCTGCAAGACTACCCAAATTCCAGATTACTGTTAAACATAAATTCCCCCCCCTTTTTTTTACTTTAAGACAGTTTATAAAAACCTTTTGTACATCAAATTTGGAATTTAAGTGAATATTGGATAGTTTTTAAAATGAACTTAAGATAACAGAGTAACAGATGACCAGTGTGTCAGTCCTATTTTGCCTGTCCTTCTTGTCACACACTGGTGGATATTTCTCCACTTTTGTTCCACTTTAATATAAAGCACACAGATGTTTCAGAACAAGACTTGACTTCTGACCTTGAGGCTATTAGGGTCAGGGTCCTCAGGGCCTGTGAAATTATCACAAGCTGAGCTAAAGTTTTTCTCCATCACAGGAAGTAACCAGTAAGTAAGAAGTTAAAAAGGAGCTTTGTCAGAGAGACAAGATGGTCTCAGTAAGGGTCAGCTTCTGTAGTCTGCTATCTCGGCAGGAGGTGCATGCATGGGAGGAGGAATATAATATAACCACTGGCACATCACATATCTGTCAGACAACACCAGGACTGAGAAGTCTATTTAATGTAATGTACCTTGTTTGGGTTTTAAAATATTAGTGGCAATTATCGCAACTTCATAATATTTGCTGCTTTTAGTGAAGTAACTTTAATGGGGATATGTTATTAGGGGCATACTCATGGTGGCAACTGAAGAAAAAGTGGTTCCTGACCTAATAAAACAGATTCCTCTAAGCAAATAACAATAACAATAACTAAAACCACTAATGAGTTATACGTAAATTTTTGACAAAGCTTGATTAATACATTTAAGGCCATCATGTTTCTACTTAAATTTCAAAAAGATTTTTAAAAGATAGCATAGTTAAAGAAACAACAAAACCATTGAAATATTTTTAAGCCTTTGCTTTTTTCTGAAAGCTGAATAATATTCTTTCCTATTTTCCCTGATATTCTTGGGGGAAAAGTCACGGTGTTTAAAATGTTGACAAATATTTATTCTCTTGAGATTTTTCAACATTAGTGTAATGTATGAAATTGTTTTTCATGGATTCAAAATTTAATATTAACTTTACAAAAAAGTGAATTGTGAACATCTTAAATTATGTTTTAGAATTTTGTCTCAATGTACACATCAGACATTAAATCCTTTCAGTAAAGTTTGACTTTTTTTGAATTGTCATAAAATTTTACTCCTGCTTTAAGGCTCTCTATGCACTCCCTCCCTCTCTCTTGCAATCGCTCTCTCTTCCATCCCCCTTCTTTTTGGAGCAGTCGTAGTTTGTAGTATCATGTTTGAATGCATGGAGTTTATTTTTCTACCACTCTCATATTATCATATTATAAAATGTATCTTGCCATTTAATTAAATTAAAATTGTGTATAACTGTTTAAAATTAAATGTGCTGCTAACAGATATCTGAAAATAAATTAGTTTTACATTTAGAGCACAAAATATTTGTAGGACTTTCATATTTTACTAATTGTTTTGAAAACTGAGAACATTTATGATTATATCCTATTTTAAATTGTTGAGTTTCTCCTGAAAAATACATTATAATTAAGAGGTTTATTTTCAAAACCAATGCTCATTTTATGGTAGTAAATCTTGGAATTTGATCAGACCTAACCTCATAAAAACAGTATACAGTTTACTAAAATAATGAGAAAAGTGATATTAAAAATATCCTTTTCACTGCATTTATAATCACATATGGTAACAACCCAAATTTCTAATTCTCTAAACTTTCTGTGATCCTTGTAAAAATAGATGTTAAGACAGCTCTGGTAGCAATTCCAGCATTCACTCATTAAAGACAAAAGGGAAGACAGGAAGAACTATCTATCTTATGAATTGGCAATGAATTTTAAAAAGTAATGTATCTGTCCAGTGTTTTCTATGTATTGAAGTAGTTCCAATATAAAAAGTTAGTTATTAAACCTTCATTTACAAAGTCTTAAATTTCTGTTTTTAGAAATTCTGTGTTATATATGATAGAATTAGTAGTCATAACTAAAACGCATTTACCAAATTCATTCAGAAAGACATCTACAAATAATGAAGCTTACTTTTGCCTTATATTATTAAAAATTCAAACTCATTTTTGAAAATTAACTGTCATTAAAAACAATACAGTTTTAATTAAGCTTTTCATCATCTCTTTCACTAGCCACTTTGATGAAGTGATTCCATTGCTTACATTGTTGGTCATTTCAAAGTGCTTTACTCTTGTCTTTCTAGCTGATAGTTTTGACAAAATCAAGCAACCTTAAAATTTTATTTTATTTGGAAATAAGTTAGCTTTACTTGTCAATGCTGTTTCCAGTCTCAGCTCACCTTACCTTCCGTGTTTGCAGTGCTCAATAAATCAATTTGCATTCAGATTTCTTTCTTTAGCTAAAGTAAGAGTGTTGATACATTTTTTTATGAAACACATTAAACAATTTTAGCAGATGTATTTCATTAGTTTATTGAATCATCTTAGCCGATATAAAATTATTATTTTTCTTAGGGCTTTTATTTCCTTTTCCATATTATTAGTGATATGTTCACAACCACCACTAAAAACATCACTTAAAATGTGTGAAAACTGCTCCTTTTGAAAGTGTATCTCTACCCACTTTTGATTTTGGTTTTTCCATGCTTGTCAGCACTTGATTGGCACCTCACTTGCATGTGAATTAAGGAATGAAGGGAACGCTCTTTCTCTGCCATTGTTCCATGCTGGGCTCCCGAGCCTTCAGGCAGCCTAAGCTGACCTTCAGCAGCTGATAGAGGACGAGTTTTTGGACATAACTGTGTGAGGACACTCAATCTCAGTCTACTCTGGGTCAGTCTTTTAAAAAAATCGCCTGAAGCATGATTTGGATTTACTCTGAAGAGAAAATGGAATGGGACTAAACGTATTCAGTTTTACCTTGAGTGACATCAGCTAACTGTGACCTTAAAGAAGCATCAGTTACATTTTGTCTACAAAGAACAAATAAATTAGATATTGGTAGTAATGTGATCAGTGGGAAAAGCTAAAAGTTGGGTGGGCTACTGGGAATCAAGAATTGAGGAAAGGTAGACTAAGTAAGGGATAACACAAAGAAAAATTGAGCCATAATAGTATCAAAGTAATGCAGGCCAAAAATACTTCTTACAAACCTACTTTAAAATATTGGTAATAGAGCAAAAATAGGTTGCCATTTGTAATATAACTTGAATTTCTGATTTGGTTGCCTACATGATACAAACATCATGTTAATGTATGGGATGATTACAACTTGTGTGGAATGCTCTTAATTTTTGAGTTACTTTATAGGAAGATGGTTTAGTTTCTATAACTATTTTCTATGCTCCTTAAAGAGAAGAATCGGAGGTTATATTATTTTTATCTCCTCTATTCACTTTTATTTCATGCCTTGATTGTAGTGTAGATACTATCTTTTGATTGATTGTTGGTAACACTAATTTTAGGAGTTAGTTGCAAGAATCCGAGTGAGATCCAGTGAAGGGCTTTACCCACATAGAAGTAGTGAGAGTAAGCACGCATTCGAGATGTTAAGGAGGAGATTCTCTATGGCTTAGTGACATTGGATCCAGAAAGCTGAATGAGAAGGAAAAGGGTATAGTTTATCCTTCCCCCGTACACACCATATCAAAGAGGATATAAAAGGAATCCAAGCACAACAGATAAATAGTAATAAACAATGATTATGCCAATACATAAGTATTTGGGAGAGATGTTTGCACATACTGTGTGGTTGATAATTGTGGTTAATAATAAATGAATAAATGAGATATCAAGTCAACGTTTTAAAAAGAAAAGGAGAGGATTATATATACAGATGTGATTTGTTAATAAACTTCACAGGAGTTACCTGTGTATTGGAGTTTGACTTTTTTAACTTTTACTCACATAATTTTTAATAAGTATTAGGAGGACCACCGTTTGAAGGAATGACTCCACTTGTTCATTTTTATGTTAATTCCACTCCTTTTGTCCCATATCTAACCAACCAACACATTGTGTCAGTTATTTTTCTCCGAAATATTGATCATGTCTTTTCTTCTCTCTGCCCACCGTTAATTTCATCATTTTATAACTATATCATTGTACTCTTCTGCCCATTTCCTACTGGCTGTCTTTACTCTTTATTTCACACTATATAGCACACCATAGATAATATTATTTAAACACCCCTTCCACCATGCTATTCCTGAATCACGTTGGCTCCAGTTGTCTACTGCATTATGCTTCCTCTCTGTAACTGTAAGATCCTCCGTATTGTCTGATAATTTATTTCCAACTGTATTTTTCCCAGTAGAATTCAGTTCTAGTCTAATTTCCTTACTGCCATTGCCCCATCTTATTACACCTCCACCCCGGCCTGCAAGCCCAGTGTAGTAAAAGAACACAAAACTCAGAAGATGATCTGGGTTTGAATCCTAGTTCTGATACCTAAAAATTATGATAACTTGGGTCAGATCCCTTTTGTGTGTTGTCCTCCTCTAAAAGTACCCACATCACAGCAAAGTTTGAGGATTAAATTAGAAAATTCCTGGTTTTGAGGAATTAAATCAGTGGTAATTAAATATGAGTCCAAATGCCCACAGGAGGTGCTCATTTTCATTTTGGCCAATGCCATTTCCCTCTCCCAAGTGAAATAATTTCCCTCCTTCCTAGATTTTTCACAAAGTATTCTCACTTAACTCCCCATTTTTCTGTGGTGTTTATATGTTTCACAAATGAAAGCTTTAGTTTTGTTTTACAAATTAGTTTTGTTTTTATCTTTTTATCTCTGAATCTTATCTTGCCCCAGTTACCTGGAACAATGTTCTTGTTCCACCACCCCTCCCCAAGTTTGGAAACAATATATATTGCAATAACATAAGTAGGCTTAAATATTTACAAAGTTAATTGATCTATATAGAGAGTTTGAGCACTAGCAATAACTCTTTTACTAAGTAAACTTAATCTTTCTTTGTACCCTCCATTGGAATATTGACTAATTTGGGAATTCTGCCTAATCAGTTCTTTCACATCAGACAGTATTACCTACGCTTTTTGTCCTGGTGTCAGTCTCTTATAGTCTTCTTTCTACTGGTGCCCTCATCCCCTCAGCTGACTGAAAAGATTGCTTCTCTCTGACTCACTCGTCAAAGTATAGTCTTCTCAGTCAAAAAGAAAATTATTAAACTAAGTTATAACTATATCCTCATAATGTTATATAGCAGTGTATGCAGTAAGTCTAGGAAGCTTTCCATTTCATCCCCAATTGAGTTTAATATTACCTTTTCTTTAATAATTAGCTTACCTATGCTTATTTCCTTTTTTTCACTTTAAAAAAATGTTGTGGCTAATTAACATGTATTGAGATATAAATAAGACTTATTAAGCTTTCTTGAGATATAATTCGCATGCCATAAAATTCGTCTTTTAAAGTGTCCAATTCAGTGGCTTTTAGTATGCCCACAGAGTTGTACAACCATCACCACTAATTTTAGAACATTTTCATCATCACAAACGAAACTCAATACCCATTAGCCATCACTCTCCATGTTTACAATCCTACCAGCAATGTATGAGAGTTCCGATTTCTCTACAACCTCACCAACACTTGTTTTTGTTTGTCTTTTTTATTTCCGCTCTTCTAGTGGGGGTGAACTGGTATCTCATTATGGTTTTTATTTGCATTTCTCTAATGACTAATGATTTTGAACATCTTTTCATGTGCTTATTGGCCATTTATGTATTTTCTTTGGAAAAATGTCTTTTAAAATTTTTGTCCATTTTTTTGTGTTGTCATTGTATTGTTGAGTCCTAAGAGTTCTCTCTGTATTCTGATACAAGTCCCTTATCAGATACATGATTTGCAAATATTTTCTCCTATTCTGTGGGATATCTTTTCACTTTCATGATATCCTTTGAAGTACAGAGTTTTTTATTTTGATGAAGTTGAATTCATCTAGTTTTTGTTTTTGTCACTTGAGTTGATTTTTGTACATTGTGTGAAGTGTGGTTCAACATAATTCTTTTATTTTATTTTTTTTAAATAATTCTTTTAAACACAGATATTCAGTTGTCTCAGCACCATTTGCTGAAAAGACTATTCTTTCCCCTTCAATTTGTCTTCTCATCTTTGACTGTAAGTATGTAAGGATTTGCTTCTGGATTCTCAACTCTATTTCACTGATATACGTGTCTCTCCTCAAACCAGTACCACAGTGTCTTGGTTCTTGTAGCTTTGTAGTAAGTTTGGAAGTTGGGAAGTGTGGATTCTCCAACTTTGTTCTTCTTTTTGAAGATTGTTTTGGCTATTGTAAGGCACTTGCATTTCCATATGAATTTTAGGATCAATTTGGGGAGTATGGCTATATTAATAATGTCTTCCATTCCATGAACATAGGCTTTCTTTCCATTTATTTAGATCTTTTTTCAAAAATGTTTTATTATTTTCAGTGTACAAGTCTTACACTTCTTTTGTTAAATTTATTCCTCAGTATTTTATTCTTTTCATGCTATTGTAAATGAAATTAGTTCTTAATTTCACTTTCAGATGGTTTGTTGTTAGTGTAAAAATACAATTTTTATGTGTTGGTCTTATATTCTATAACCTTGCTGCACTCATTTTTTTGTTCTGGTGTGTGTGTGTGTGTGTGTGTGTGCGCGCGTGTGAATTTTTTAGAATTTTCTATGTTCAAGACCATTGAATAAAATTAGTGAATAAAAATAATTTTACTTCTTTTCTAATCAAGATGCTTTGCTTTTCTTCTCTCTCCTTTTTTTCCCCCCTAACTGATCTGTCCAGTACAATGATGAATAGAAGTAGCTACAGTAAACATCCTTTTGTTCCTGGTCTTAAGGGGAAAGCATTCATTGTTTCACCATTAAGTATGATGTTACTTGTGATTGTTTCCATTCTTGGTAGATCATTTCCACTAAGGACCTTGTGTGCTTCTTAATGCTTATATCCCTCATTCGCACCAAGATCAGGTTGCTCAAAAGTCTGACATGGAGATAAATTTCACTAATCTTTAATAAGAATCTTTTCGTAGAAAAAGGATCCATATTACTCCATTAGAATTACCTTTTGAAGAGGCTTTGTCAGTATCCACATAAATGGGCTGCTTCCAGGGCTTATTGCCCTACGACTGTGCAGCTGCAAGATTGGGCACTCTATCTGTTAATTCAACAGACTGCCTGGAAACAACTGGTAAATTAGCACAATACCATGTTAAGGAGAACCCAGAGAAATTGATATATTAATTTGTTAGATACAAATCTTTCTACAAGAAATACTTCCTTTTCATCGGTTTTACAAAGTATCTTAATGAGAGATTTTGCATTTTACTGCAGGTATGAGAGCATGATTGACTATTATAGACCTTTTATAAGGGGGATTGTCGAAAAACACATTTCAGTTAATAAAGAGGCTGTTTTTACTATACTTACAACATTATGATAATCACTCAATGTAAGCTTTTCCCCAAATAAGATTCCCAACCACAGTGACACCTCTGATTTGACACCACAAATTGAAAAGAGCTCTTAAAGGACAAAAATTTTGCAATCAAAACCATTTAACTTCTGTCTTAGACTTCAATCCTTATTAAATAATTTACTCAAATTAACCCAGGGAAGCCAGGTACACTCAGACTCAAAGCATACTAGATCCATGTTGGGATACAACTTGAGAGAACAAAGATAGAAGCCAGATCTGGGGAAAGGTTTCATTAGTAGAGTTTAGAGTGGGTTCAAGAAGAGCTAATTTAGCTGGAGAGATTAGCTTTGGAGGGAGTAGCAGGTGAACCATCACTAGGTAAGCATCAGTAGAGCATGGTGAACTCAGGCTTAAATTAAGAGGTATTATCTGGTTGCAGGGAACAGAAAATCAAGGCATTGGGTGATGAATGAGTAAATAGAATTTACTCACTGGTTCTAAGAGTACCTCTTCTCTCTGACCATACCCTACATCACTGCATTATAGGGAAGGAAAAGGGGAGAAAAAAGAACAGGATCCAGCACTGGGAAAAGGATAAACAAAGAAAGTTTAAGGCTTCAAGCACTGGCTAGGGGTTTAGAAATGGAATCCTTTCCTGAGAAAGAAAGAGGTTATAGCAGTAGGCAAAAACATCAAAAGGTATGAAATGATGAATCAAGGCAGAAGTCCAATTTATGTGGCTTAGATCAGAATGGGATACAGTAGAATACTGCATTCTAAGGTTATTTAGATACCCGGGGCTTATCTTTGGTGTACTGGTTGCCAGGTTTCTATGGCAATAAAGGAGATGAGGTTGGAAGAGCTATCATTTTTCCTGTTCTCATGGCTCTGAAATGATCACACTATGGGTGTAAAACTTTTTGTGCCCAGAGAAACAAAGTGTGTTCTTAACTTCTAGAGTTGGAGACTTTTTTTTATTTTGTTAATCCCCATACATTACATCATTAGTTTTTGATGTACTGTTCCATGAGTCATTGTTTGTGCATAACACCCAGTGCTCCACACAGAACGTGCCCTCTTTAATACCCATCACCAGGCTAACCCATCCCCCACCCCCTCCCCTCTAGAACCCTCAGTTTGTTTCTCAGAGTCCATCGTCTCTCACGGTTCGTCTCCCCCTCCCATAGAGTTGGAGACTTTTAACCCCTATACGTATGTCTCCTCACCTTTTCAGTGAATAAATTTAGATCACAGTAAAGCCACCTGGATCTCATAAGTTTGACTTTATAGAAATTATTTCTTGGGTTTGAATATTTTGCCCTCCAAACAATAAATGGTTTAGAAAACTATTAAAGACATTAATTCATTTTTTCATTTGAACATCCCACTCTGGGGGAAATACTAGGAAAACAGATTAAAGCACATGATCCCTGGCCACAAGAAGGTTATAGTCTAAATAGGAAGCACATTTAAACAAACAGAGTAATATATAGTAAGATACTTGTGAAGTGAGGTTGTAGCCAAGACATTAACTTCCCCAAAATGAAGATCCGTAACATAAATTTGTCTTGGTTAAGTATTGGGGAGGATTGTTTCCGTTAATAGATTGATATGATCTTTTTATCAGAAAATAAAAACTCTGTAATGCATATGTACCCTTGTCTCCTATAAACCGAGAGTTTTGGTTAGTTTTTTATCTCATTAATTATCCTCATCCTTGATTTTTTGAGTGTCTTAATTCATAAATATATTTTGCTTTAAGTCATCTCAGAGTCCTTTTCTTAATTGGCAAAGAATAAATAACAAATTCATTATTTTCTCTGGTTCCTATCATGCTGCTAGTCTGGCTGGGCCTATAATAAGTATATACTCAATAAATAGTTTTTGATCCTGTATTTATATCACAATAAGTTATCAAAAGTAGATTTCAGATGGTGCCTCGTTGAGTCAGATGAAGAAAGTAAGGTCTAGGCATTCATTTTGAGCCACAAGATAGCACAAAGCAGGGTGGACAGGAGAACAAAGTTGATTATTTAAGATGTAAAACAGGGACATTTAGAATCAGTATCCTTGAGTGTGTAGGTGGTATAGTCTGTGTCTTCAAAATTTTGTAGACTTGGAAATTGGTCAGTGAATGAAGAAAAACAACTAAGAAGATATTGAAATCTCTACTCAAGGGAAGTAGCCAAACCTAACCCTAACCCCAAAACTAGTTGTTTTCTCTGATTAAATTGAACAAATTAAATCTCATATCGTCTAGGAAAAAAAAATTGCCTGTTTAAATATGTATTAGTGTATTCAGATTTCTTCTTAGTTTTCCATACCTTATTTGAATTTTTCTCATAAAGAAGTTTATTAAAAAGCATAAGAATACAATAAAAATTGCTATTTAATATTTTGGTGACAATTTTATAATTGAGTCAAATGATTAAAAAGTGTTCTAATTTCTAATATACCTAGTTTGTGCCTAATATCCATAAATCTTGACACCTAACTTGTAACATCTTATCTCCAAATTTCTTTGCTACATTAATCAGACATCTGGATTAAAAGGAAAACTTGGCATTTATCTTTCTAAAGGAGAGACACTGGCCAGAAAGATAAAGCACCTCAACTTTCTCCTACAGTAGAAATTCCCTATCTTGACTTCTTTCCAGTTATAAGATATCAAGGGATGCTGTATAATTATAGATGTTGATTTTCTAAAAAATTCTAATAGCCTGTCTGCTAACAACAAAGAAACCTTGACTTTCTCAATAAAGTGGTGCCCTGTGAACAATTGTCATAAAATGATATGAGATCACTAGCCCCTATGCATTACCTTTGTTGTATTACTGCCTAGTTTACCTCAGAAAAAATTCCTATTTCTAATGTCATTAGTAGTGTAATGATAGTTCTTACCATTGTTACAGGCTGAGCCTTAAATTTTCAGTTTTGCAATTTTAGGATATCTCTCTAAATATTAGACATATTTATGTTTATGTTATGTCCAAATATTAAATGTGTAGTAACATATTAGCTATCTTTAGCATATTATAAACCTTCACATCTGGTGATGCTTGCATTTACTCCAACATCATACAATAGATTTTCAAGTAAAATGGATACCTTCAAATCTGATTGCTGTATTAGAGCCCTTTCTCACTCTACTAGAGCCCTGTCATTGCTAGTATAATAGAATCCATAACATCTGTCAGCCAGCCATGGAGACCCAAGACATGGTTGGGTCAAGAACAGTTCTAAGCAATTCATAGCAGTGTCTTTGAAAATGGACATTTTAAATAGAACTAGCATTTATGAATGTTTTACACATCAGAAGGCAGCAACAGCATCTTCCGGTTCATCATTAGCTTCATTAATACTTCAACGATACTTAGTGTGCACCAGGCACTGTCCTTACCATATACTTTATATAAATATATTTCATCTCATTTAATCCTCATAAATCTTTGTGAGCTTCATACTGTTATCCCCATTTTACAGATGAGAACATTTAAATATATCTTTTCTTCCTTTGAAAGCAGACCTCTCATTTTGTTACCCTGGGTTTTGGTGTGTTTCTTCTCTCCTCAAGTACCTATGCCAAATAAATGGTGTAATATACTGACTATGGTTGACTCTTATTCCTAAAACAACCTCCTGGTTTTTCATATATTTCAGGATTCAGGTCTACATTTCTCTGTTGAAGAACATGATGATTTAGTTTTTATTCTCTACCCTATTTACTGTTTATTCTTTCTGGGACTTCCATGCAGACTTTCAATTTTAATCAATTCTTAAATTACCCAAACTAATGAAGTGGAAAGAAGGTGTGGAAATTTTAAAATAATAGGCAATCCCCAAATCATTTATGTTTAAATTTTGAATATGTTTTGACGTGGTGCTCTGGAAATTCAGTTTAAGCTGAAAAATTGAAAACAGTTTATGAAGATCTGGAAAGCAGATGAATGTCCTTGGCCAAGCCCCTGGTTGGCTCTTCTTTTTTTTTTTTTTTTTAAGATTTTATTTATTTATTTGACAGTGAGAGACACACAGCAAGAGAGGGAACACAGCAGGGGGAGTGGGAGAGGCAGAAGCAGGCTTCCTGCAGAGCAGCGAGCCCCATGTGGGGCTCGATCCCAGGACCCTGGGATCATGACCTGAGCTGAAGACAGACGCTTAATGACTGAGCCACCTAGGTGCCCGTGGTTGGCTCTTCTTTGCAGCTCATTCCATGCTGGAAATAGACAGCTGTCTACTAATACCAGTTAAATAGACTTGACCTTTCAAGTTTCACTGAAACAATCTCTGCTATCAGTGTTTGCTCCTTTGCCTTATCCATATCTGTAAGCTACACCTGGAAGTAATAGCTTTCATAACATAACAGCTACCAAGTACCAGACATTGTTTTAAGTGCTTTGTATATATTAAAGCATACAATCCTTAAAACAACCCCATGATGTAGGTATTAATATTATTCTCAGTTACATATGAGGACACTGAGGCACCAAAATGTTAAGTACTAAGATCACACAACCAGTAAGTGATGGAGCCAGAACTTAAACTTAAGTTTTCTGGCTCCAAAGTCCATGCTTATAACCATTATGCATACTGCCCCTCAGAAGAGAGCACTAGTTTAGGATGCTACTGAATGTGGTCATTAAACATTGTTTTAGCAAGGCATTTTACAACTTACATTTAACTCTTTTAGGTAGGTATATTAACCCTGTTGTACAGATGAAAGACTGGGAAAGGTTGAGGACCTTGTCCAAGGTTGCATAAGAGCCAGAATTGAAATCCAATTTGAAATCCAATTTGAAATCAAAACCCAATGTGAGAATTAATGAATTTACCCAAGAAGCAGTCTCCCCTCTGATGGGTTTTTGAAAAAACTTCATGAGATAAATTTATGTTAAAATTGGGTATTTTTTAAGTGTGCCTGGGTGGCACATTCAGTTAAGTGTCGGACTCTGAGGTCTTGATCGCAGGGTCATGAGATCGAGCCCTGTGTCCGGCTCTATGTTCAGCACGGAATCTGTTAAGTTTCTCTCTCCCTCACCCTCTGCCCCTCCCCGCCTGCACTAGCTCATGCGTGCACTCTCTTTCTGTCTCTAAAATAAATAAATAAATCTTTAAAATAGGACATTTTTAATTTTCCATTCAAAAAAATTCTACATTTATAATTGTAAAGTAGAAAATTCTTTAGCAAGCTGAATATCATACCTAACATACTTTTTAAACTAAGAATATGCTTTTAAAAGCAAAACATCACATATTGTGCAGATTTTGATCAGGAAGGATAGAATTTCATTATTCATTGCCTATCACAATGTCAATTCTATCAAATATTAGTTGGTAGTATTCCAAAATTATTTTTCTTTTTTTTCCTACGTGTTAGAGAAAATAGAGCAATTTAAATATTGTAACAAAAAGTGAAATCATAGTTGCTTCATCCTTTGAATTTTACTTACTGTAAATTGGAGTTTACATTTCACTATGAATACCAGACTACTCAAAATTCTTATATTCATAATTAAAATTGGAAAAAGGAAACATTTAAGTCCCTATAACTAACTTGCTACTTCATGCCTTTCTGATTTATTATAAGCACTTCATCTGATATCTAATACTTGAAAAGCTATAAAAAGGTATTATAGTGCTTTGATTTTATATCTCCATCCTTGCTCCATGTAAATAGTAAAGTTTTTATAAAGCTTTAAGTCTAAGTAAAAAGGATCAAACAAATGAATGATATATTTACTTATGCCTTAGGAAAAAAAATCTTATTAGACTAAATTGAAACTTAAAATCTTACCAATGTAGAAAGCACTAGAAATGTGAAAACTAAAAAGTAAGGTTTGTTTATCTTACATAGTCTCATATTTCTCTCCATTGGCTAAATAAATGGGGGTTTTAAGATATCTCTGTCCTTTCAACAGCTAAATAAACAGCTCTACCTGGGAAACTTTATATTAGATGTCAGATTTTCATATTTTACATAGGGTTTGGCTAAGGAAAGTTTATATATTAGTAACTAAAGGAAAAATTATGTATTTTATTTTTAATATTGGAAGTATTTGCTACACACCTTTTACAGAATGCATCTGCAGCTGTTTTCAAATTTAAATTCCCAAAGTAAATGTAGTAACAGATATTTACAGATATTTTTTCTTCATTTTGTAGTATCTTTATTATTCTGACATTATAATTCTTATTTAAAATATGATTTTGACTTCTTTTAGGTTATGAAGGGCTTTTTTTTAAGTGTGAAATTCCTAAGGAGAAACAGTAGGTTTAAAAACAAATGAAAAATGAAAATATTTAGGAAATAATTTGCATTCAAGTACTTCCTTGAACACCTGATAATTGAGCATTTTTGATGTAGCCTTATACAGCATCTGACTTACCTTCAACACCATTTAACAGGGATAGAGCTTTGTGTACTAACTTTGTGTACTAAGTAGCTCTTGAGCTTATTATGCATTCTAATCAGATTTTAGAGTGGTTTTTGGAGATACAGATTTTAACTTTAAAAGAAAACTGCTCCTATATCAATAGGTTAGCCCCTATAGAGAATAATCTTTGGTGACTGAGAATGATGACTATAATTTTATATCTTGAATTATTTTTCCTACAACATTTTCATTTATTCCTTATTCAAGAACTACCTAAGACAGTGTCTGCTTTTTTTAAGGTTTCCATTTCCTGTTCATGAATACAAACATACTAAAAATTTAACCTTCTGAAACATCAGCAAAATTCAGCTATGCCAAGAAATTTTAAGAAATCAGAATTTTATTTGCACACTCTCAAAAGTAATGCTGAGTGTTTCTCCCATGATGTTTTCTTCCTCTTTGCTGCACTCTAGATCCCAGAAAGAGTTTTTAACCAGCTATTAAAAATAACCCATTTTGAGAATTCACGGAAAGTGTGAGGTATTCATCAGTATATATTTACTGTCTGAAGCTGATATAGCTGTAAGGTTTTTTAGATCCAATTGATCTATTGCGCATGTTCCCTCCCTAGGTTGCAGGACGTGCTTCTATTTGCATAAGGCCCTGGGCAAGGTTCTTTCTTGCATTGATTGGCCTGTCCAAGGCAGCCTGATGTGTTCTTGCATTGATCACTTTGTCTTTTCTTGGAAGACAGTGTTACACTGAGTTCATCTCAAACATTCTAGGGAGAAGGTAAAACTTTACTGCAGATGTCTCAATTTTATTCAGATGTTTCTTTTAGTATAGGCCCTTTTTGCAAGGATAAGTATCTCTTTTTTTTCTTAACTAATTTGGATGTTTCTGCAGTTCGAGTACACTGTAGACTAGATTATATTTGAAAAAGCTACGTTAAAGAAAATTGCCAGAGTATATGCCATTTATCTTGTGCTATTTTTGTTTTTAAAACAGTGCATCTTGCTTCCAGCTTAAAACCATTTTCTTTAATGATCTCTTAAACCTAGGCATAAACTAAAATTTACTGGTGTTGTGATAGGTTACCACTTATCTTTACTAGTTTTATAGATTCCTTAGTTTCAGTGAGACGTGCATTGCTTTGTGTGTTTAAGAAAATAAGGAGTTTTATTAGTTTCACGGTGAAACAGTGGTCCAGAATGACTTGCCTGTTACTATTCATCATTATTAGTAAGTAATGTTAATGTGAATGGTATGTCAAATATGGAAATTATTAAGCAGCTACATATCAATATTAACTGTAAACTTAATTTCATTCTATCATAACTTTTCTGGTAGTGTGTTATTTGGTGATAATGGAAACCTGAGTTTAAGAATTAAGTCTTCCACCAAATCTATGAGAAATTGAGCAATGAATGTTTTGCAGTTTAGCCCTCTTTATTGGCTAGTCCTTAAATCAACATTTATATTGTCTGCCAAAGAACATATTTGCCTACACAGCTAATTATCAAGAAAATGCCCATTACCCCCAACCTATATACTACATCTTTAGTGAGGAACTGGTGAGACGAACGTAGGCTTCTGTCAAGATGCAGGGCAATATCCTCCTCCCGACCAGCTTGCTGTTTCATCAAAGCCCCTGTGAATTTATGAGAAGGTTTACTTTTGGCAAAGATTTAGAAATGTGTCATGGCTGAATTTGATTATTGTGCTGTTGGTAATTAAACTCTGCTGCGACAATTCCTTAATGGCTTCAGAAAGCATACTTAGTAACACTTACTACAAATCAGGACATTTTCATATACGCTGTTTTATCTTCATTAAACAGGTCACCATTTCTGAGTATTGTTAAGGTATAGAAAATAAATGTCACAGAAAAACATTGCGTCAGTTCTTTCACTCAGTGGTGTCACTGTGGCATCACTCGGTATATCACAAGACACAGAAACCTTCTACTTTAATAATTCTGTTTTGTAAAATTTGATAGGAAAATATTAGAGATCACATTTCTTTTATTTGCATCAGAAATGCTAGAATTCATGCTTTAAAATTAAACCTGGAATGAAGTCAAAGCTTATACAAGGGCAATAACCATGTCAGGTTTTTAGATAATGTCATTTGCTGTTTTAAAGGTGTCTGTAAAAGCTACAGCATTAATGAGATATATACATGAGTTAGATGAAATTTTTTCATCAAGTGAAAATGTCAGTAAACAATTGTTATTAATTTAAATAACATGTATTAGAAAACAGGGCCTTATATTAGAAAAAATAGTTTTGGGGGTGATTGAAGCTTAAATTAAATTAAAATGTGTTAAGTTGTTAATCATTTGTATATATGTTCATATAAATAAGAAAAAAGTATTCATAGAGTAGTGATTTAATTTTTTCTTAACTTTAAATAGAAATTTGGTAGTTTGGGAAAATAACTGAAAATACCAATGGAAAAGTCATATGAAAGTATTGAAATGAAAAACCTCTTTAGATACTTAAAAACAACTCTTCAAAACTGAATCCAGTCTGTGAAAACACGGATATTACCTTGCAACTTTTGTTCAGTGCATCTCAACTTTGTGCAAGTATAGCTCTCTGAAATGGAATTGTATAGTGTTTGCACATTTTTTTCCAGCTAAAATGAAACGTACATCATCTTGCATAATTTACTTGTCTCTGGTGGTTAAATTTGCATATCTGAATGAATAAGTATATATCTTAAGCTCCTGCTAGATGTAAAATAATCTCATGAGTGGAGGAGAGCTCTTTTACCTCAGAAGTCAGAGGACTCTATATTTCACAGCAACCCATGATCAAACAAGCTAATTCAGATGCTGGAAAGTGCTTTTGCTTAGCTGTGTGGAAGAACCATTGACTGCAGACAACCAACAAGTGTATGGTGCTACAGGAGATGCATTGAAAACCCCTTATAGGACTGAATGACAACTCCAAATACAAGTGACCATGTGCAACTATGAATAGGTATAAATATACACTTCAGCTGGCCAGATTTTCTGGTATGTAATTCAATCACAATTGCTATATTTCTCCTCCAGATTTACACCACATAATCAGCTGCTTGAATGGACCCACATTAGAGAAATATAATTCAGTATCTGGTGGGGAAAAAAAAGAACTTGGCACCTGTGCAATTCTATTAAGATGTTATATCATGCCCACTCTTTTTATTATTGCTCAGGTATTACTCAGGACCTCAGACTTAGAAGAGTCCTCCAGACTTTCCCGCACAGGGATATCAAGGCTGAGTATGAAATATGTTCTCTGTGCTCAGTCTCTTTGTAAGACATATCTGAGGAAACTTGCCTGGGAGGGGGATGGGGTGGGCTTTGTTGTCAGGTGCTGGGAAACATAAAGATGGTGAAATAGCTGGTAAAAAGTTGTCCACTGAAATCCATTACTTTTTCCCATATCTAATGAAGAAGCAAGAAATTGCTAAAAAGCTTTCAAGCTTAATGGGTTTTCAAATACAGGAATAATTATTTTTAAATCATAGAAGGAAGGATACACTGATTTTAGCCCTCTTTTCATTATTTCCCTTTGACAAAGCATCATATATTTATTGATCATTTCTAGAAGTTACCATATTTCCAGTGTAGCATATTGTAAGTCTGAGAATTTCTAATAACACCATGGTAACTTAGTAGTAAAAATTATTAATCATTAACTTTGTATTAAAAATGTATCTCTTCATAAAATCTCAAAAAGGAGTTTTTTGTTTGTTTAATGAAATAAAATTTGATCTCTCATTTTTAAGGATATGCTTGTAAATTTCCTGTCACCATCTATGATACTATATATAGCACTCTGGTTGCTTAAAAACTTAAATTTTAATTATAACTATGATTTTTAACTCACAATAGTATATGTAAAAGTTCTAAATTTTTCAAGTCATTAAGATATACTTTGTTTTAGCAAAAATGTTACTTTTCTGAAAATAAAGCAAATAAATAAGAGGTTATATAATTTCTGAGTAAAATAATAGTCTACTACCTTTCTCTTACTTTTCCTCACTCCTGCCCCAAGGTAGTATTTTAAAAAACAATATTTATTGGTTAATAAGCAAGTACTGACCACTATTGGTAAATATAACCAGCTGTAATATTTAAAATATCTCTGTGGCTAAAGAAATAATGTCAAAGACTAACATTTGCTTTTTTCTGTATTTGTTCTTTCTAACTTTTAGTAATATTGAATCATTCCAGAAAGTATAATACAGTTTTGCTTTATCATCCTGAAGAAAATGTTTTTGATGTAATGAGAGTTGTTAATTAAAAATGTATTATGGTCAGTTATTTGATACATATTTATGATTAAGTATGTGGAAGCATTTAATAATCTTTGTGATATCATATGCAAGAAGAGATAGTTACATGTTAGTCACTTGAATGTTAAGGAAATGTTACATATATTAAGGAAATACCTTCCTTTGAAATTATTTATCTATTATACTCTTTTTCTGCCTCTAACCACTTTACAAGAATCTAGTTGTTTGGAACACATATGCAAAACAAAATCTATATTTGACCCTTCTTAATGTAGGCTTTAGGAAGTTAAAGCTAAAAGCTCACATTGTGAAAATTTATCTTTTTGTTGGTGTCTATGTACATATACTTTCAAACTCTTTTATCTGAGATGTTCTAGAAAGGAATCAAATGTAATCATGATCATGTAAATGCTGATACTAGAATACATAGATTACAAACCTTTTCCATTTCTTTTAATCTTGTAGGAATAATAATAGCTCCTATTCACCATTTCTATCCAGCTGTGTGTGAACCTAGCTTCAGTCTTCATACTCCTAACCCAGCATCTTTTTCATGCAACAGACATGGTCCTGTTTACCTTACCCTTTTTCTACAACACAGAAAAACTGGCCTGGACATTTACTCATACATCCCCCAAATCTACACTTACAGAAATGTTCTAGGTTAAGTCTAAAAAATTCTTAATTTTTACCTCTGAGAATGGAAGGTTTTCTTAATGGTGTTCCATTATCTCTTAACTTTTAGAACTTATCCCTCTCTTTTTCTTGGATCTTTTGGGAAGTGATGTAGGCCAGTGGTAGGGTGGGGTTGGAAATCTCATATCACTTTGTACCTATATTAATAACGAATAATCGCCAAATATCTTATAGTGCAATTAAAGATGAAACTGCAAATATCCATGAAAATAAAAATTTGTAAAAGAGATAAAAGAACACAACTACTTCCTAGAAATAATGTTTGCCTATTGAAGACTTCCAGGAAAGTACTTGATGTTTAGTGCTAATTGCAATAGCATTTTGTACAGCTGCTCTGCAAAGTAAAAAATCAGACCTCTCCCCTCACAATTATACAACTTGGGTTTTTCACTATCACATCTAAGCAAGTACCTGTTTTTACTGATTTAGGATAAAATTCCACTTCCTATGGAAATTTTAATGAGAACTCATACTTTTTGATGTAACAAAATAGGTATTAATACAATTAAACTGAACATAAACATGTCCATCTGCTTTAATATCCTTAACATTACTTAAATACTGTGACGAGCAAAAAAGGTTGTTGTTGTTCTTAATTTTACCCTAGATTTTAACAGCCCTGCCAAAGTTAAACTTCTAAAAAAAACTCAACTGTAGGTATTTTGCAACTTTTTTCTAAATTTAAATAGTTGGCGTGTCAAGCTTCCGCTTTGACCAGAAGTTATAGTAAAAGTCCTAAATACCTATCGACTTTTAACTATCATTTGGATCTTGTGTTTGTGCATACTAAACTGTTGCGTTTGCACCTTTCTCATTTTAAAGACATAGCAATTTAAACGCACATTGGAATCTTTTCATAAAAGCCTAATTATGTTCCTTGCTTTTAAAACTGTAAACTGGTAGTATATGCATTACTGGTTTATGTGGGAAAGTAGTTGACAAATGATTTCCTATATAAATGCATGTTTTAAATAGCCTTGAACTCTTTTTTTTTTTTTGCCTTGTACTTTTATGCAAGTAAAATCAAGCAATTGTTTTTTATTAATTTGTTTTTCATCAGTGATTTCTTTGTCATATATACCTAGTCCTCTGGCTTTTTTCTGTCTTTTTTGTTTATCATTTTTATTTGTATGGGTGTTTTCTTTTACATTGGTTTTGTTTGTTTGCTTTCATTTATGGGTTCAATACCAAAAATTGCTATTAATAAACTAGTGACCTAGACAGTATTTTGTAGAAAGAGAAGCTAAGTTTACCTTTTTTGTCATCTGTATCTCTCTGTAGATATCTCATTGATCTTTAAAAATAACTTTTTTCTCATAGATTATATTCAGAAAAATTACTCAGCTTCAATTCCATATAATAGGTGTAATATTTTTAAAATTTTAATTTTGTGTGTTGCATTTTCTTCTAAAGACAAATATATATTTTATCTATTTGTATTTCAAATTTTAGGATCCAGTATTCAGAACATGCATGGTAAAAGTTAGACCGTTTTTAAAATCAGTCTCTAATATAGGCTAAATATGCTAACCTTTGATTACCAGTAAAAAAGAGAAAAATGTTTAAACACTCATTACAGGTTTAATTACAATTTTCGGATGGGTTTTCGGACTCCATTCTGGCCATTCCACTTTAGCCATTCAGGCCATGCTGCCTGTATTGTGTATTCAGCAGTTCCTATTAGACGTCTTCACAGTGACTGATTCTGCTGGGCTTGCTGACACCCGCTTCATGCATGGCCTGCTGTGCTGGGTGGAATATTTTTTCTGGGCTGCCTGGAACATTAAAGACATCTTGGCCATGTCAGTCTGTGTACAGTGTGTGTGTATGTGTGTGTATGTATATGTGTGTGTGTTCATGTGAGTATGCATTCCTGAGCAAATCAGTATTAAATAAATGATTGTGATGTAATTTTATATACATGTAAAATTTTAAATTTGATTAACAATGGGTTTATAATTTATTATTGCATATATTTTTAATAATTTTAGTTCAATCAATGTTAGCAAGTTTCCTTTAGCTTTTATTGTCTGTGGTTATTGACACTAGGGGGCACTGCTTATCCTCAGTTGCATCTTTCTTCAGGAAATGAGTAAAAATACTCCGCTGATTTCTGTGCTCCTACTTTAACAATTGAATTTAGAGAACTCTCAGCTATTTAATTATTTGTTATTTTGGTTTTATTTCTAATGCCTATATGTAGTGCTAACAAAGGGGGCGGAGCTATTGGTTCTCACAAACAAATACAGTATCCAGTGCCCCATACAGTAACTTTTTCCCCCCTTGGAAATGTCATTCTTGGCAAAACCAGAAGGGCAAGTTTGCCCAGTGATGAGGTTTAGATCCCTTGCCAGCTGTGCTTCTAGCCAGCAAGTGTGATGAACAGCTTTAGAAATCAAGTGAGAGAAAGCATTCAAGAGTTAGTGTGATTCATTTGGATAAAGGTCAAGAGAAAGATAAGCAAAGCGTAAGAATGAAAAGCACAAAAAGCAATAATTTGTACCTTTTTGCTTATAGAATTTCACTGATCCTATTTGTAATTTTTAAGCACATACTTAGTTCAAAAGTGGCCTACAGTTCTTCTAAAGTATTTTAAACACTGTATTTAATCTTGTATTTTAGCTGATCACTTAAAAATGAGTAGAGAAAAGTGGATTCATGACTATTCATAACTATATTTATAGATTAGAACTGTGGCTACTAGTTGATAATCAAATGACAACACAATTAACTAAACTTTTTCAATTAGCAATTACCATTTGATCTTCCTAAAAATTTAAAGGTTTGTTCTATTCATTTTTTAGAATCTTATGTCTATTCTAAACCTAAAATACTCATGTTTCACACTAAGGAACTACCTGTAACCTCTAAGAACATTAATGAGTTTGTTCTATTCTTAAAACTCTCTCTCCCCCCTCCTTCCTCCTGCAGTCTCCCTATCCAAAGGTGGAAAGCAATCAGTGGCCTATAGAATAAAGAAAACTATTTTTCTCTGTTTTCCTAATTAATCAGATCCATGAGAGAACTGGTAAAATTTCATATTCTTCTCCTCTATAGTTGTAGCGGGCCATACATTATATATAAGAAAACATGCAGTTAGGTCATGCCCTGGTTTTATTAGCTAAAGATACTGATTTTTAACATGAGTAATTAGAAATAAAGTATTTATACAGATTTTAAAGTTTTCATGGCATACATTTTATATCCGGACCAAAAAGGGACAAAAATATTGCTAATATAGTGAAGCTTGGTCTGAATACCATTAAAATACCTGAGGATAAACAGATGGGCAGTTTTAAATAAAATTTATAAAATACCTTTGCTTTGTGGCATTCCATATTGGGTTCTACTACATGGGTATTATAACGAGAAATTATTTAAAATTTTTTGAAGAGAAATGGATATGTGCATTATCATGGTTGATTTTTTTCCTTTTCTAGTCTTCTAAGGTGATTTCTTGATGTTTATTGAATAACATATGCTTTTAAATAATATATTGAGTGATTAGTTTGATGAGATTTCTTGGGGGAAAAAACTTTCAAGGTTAATACACAGTTCGTAGAGAAATATTATCTGTTATTTTCCTTACAAGTATTTTTTCTCATTCCTGTGTAACATCATAAAAGCATTAGCTAATTTAGCTTCATCTCTCATCTTCAGTAATAGATTTGTCACTTACTAAAAATAAGCAACACCTAGTTAGACCTTACCAGTTCATAAACAAAACACTGATTAGTCAGTATGGGGCAGCTTTTGTTATATTCACCATTTTATAATTTGAAATGTTATTTTCCTAGTACTCACCATCTATAAGCAATCAGATGCCAGCCCATTTATAATAGGTTTTTCTCCTCCTAGCAGGACGTTGCTTTTGGCTATAAAAAGTTAATTTCAGATCCTGATATACTTGCATTAATTTTTGAGACAGTGGCTGGGTGTAGTACAGCAAAGAATAACATGAACATCACACCACTGTGCTGTAGCTAATCGTTTATTACCTCAAGCCAGAGAAGCAGGGTTATGGCTATGGAAAAGACGGAAACCGACAGAAAGGTCTTAGAGATGGCTTCCTAAAGGTCTTGAAAGAGGGGAACAAGAAGTAAAAGAAACAATAGCAACACTATCAGAAGGGATACATTTTAAAACAGTGCTGGACATCTTTGGAATTTTTTTATGATTAAAACAAATTATTATCTTGAATAACAGAACCCATCTTCTCTCCAAACGTCTTTGCTTCAGAATGGGTAAGCTCATGGTAATGTTATCTTTTCAGAACCATAAGTGTTCTCTAAAAAACATATGACTGAGATGTTCATCAGCTGGGATGTTTGCTGTGATTCACCAATAAATTTGAATAATTTGACATAATTTCTGACAAAGATGAATGTTTCCACATTCATTTCCATAGTAAGGCAGTATCTACAGGAAGAAACCAGTTCGACTGACTTTACCTGCCGTATTGACCAGAAAAAGAACAACACAGCCATTTAGTCCACAGAATTAAAGCAGTTTATGTATACAAACTACCATGATGGCCTGTCACCCCCAAAACTTGCGTAAGAGTATGTCACTATGGAGCCTATAGTATTACAAGGAAACATAGCACTAGAACACATCACTGAGGACCTCATGGCACACGTGCTTTTAAGCAGTGCAGAGTGGCCTAGAATAAAGGAGAGGCATTACCATTTGTGGAATTTTGAGTTATAGCTGGGACAATCCATGTCTGTTGGAACTAGGGGCTACATCTAAGTCTTTTCATCTTTTTCTCATCTGTACAGAAAGGAACTGGACTAAATAATTTCTAATGTCCCTAACAACTTTCCATTCTTTCCTTCAGTATTATAGGTAGAGCCATGTCAGCATTAATTAATATTTACTGGTTTCCATAAACTGTGATGCTACTTGTAGTCATTCTTTTCTGTAAAAGACCATAAGAGCTATAACTGCAATGCATTCATGACTGTTCAAATGTATGTTTTAAGGCGTTAGGGCCTAACTCATCCACTCCCCCAGGCCATTAAAAAGTGGTGTCAATATCAAATTAACATCTAGAAACATTTAATTCAAGTACTGGAAAATGCAGCAATGAGTTTATTGTTTTTTCTTTGTGAGGAGGAAAGTGACTGATAGATCATAGTACGTGCTGGTGGTTGTGTAGGAAGAGACAGACTTAGGGAAGCTTTGCTTTTCCTGACAACTTAGTGACAGAAAGTAGTATGGTAGATTTCATCATGACACCCACAGTGAAGAATGGCAGGTTGGGTTCTTGTGAAAGGGGGTTAGGATCAGAACTATGGAAATTCAGCATTTGCTCCTCATGCCTATGCATTGTCTTCTTTTGTGCTCTCTCTCTGGCAGTATCTTTTTTCCCCTGTCTTGTTACACTCCTGATTATGATGACCTTCCCTACAAGGAGCCACTGTTTCTGTTTCACTGAAGATTTCTTCTTTTAACTTCTCTTGAATGTCATTCGCAGGCCTCCCTTCAGACACGTTGTTTTGTTGATATTTGACCTCCATTCTCTCATATATTTTTGTCTAGAAGGACAGCGTAGAAGCTTTCTACTGATTGACCACTTCCCTTTCACCTTATATCTTCAATAAAGTTTTCCTGAAAGCACCTCTCTTGTTCGCCCATTTCTGCACCATGTCTATTTCACTTATAATCTCATTTCATGAAACCTGTGTATAATTCTGTTTTGTATATTGTCTTTTATATTATTCACACTCAGGAAAATAGTGTAAGAATTTCAGTCTGCAGTGCTGTCAGTCTGTCACCTTTCATGCACTACTCTAAAAATTCAAAAATGTAAATGAAGTAATTAACCTGATATGAAACAGTGACATATAATTGAATTTCTAAATTAGTGAACTCCTGACTCCTTTTTATATCTTTGCCATTTTATAGGAATTCATATTGGCTAAACTGGCTACTTAACAAAAGGTGTGATGTAACAAAAATTCTGCTTCCTACTATAATAAATACTGATGCTTATTAAACATCATGTACTGTGCTGAGTATATTTATCTTAGATTTCTTGCTGTTTGTATTGTTTCATACTCATGAAACAGAGGCAATATTTAGTGATGGTGGAATATAGACCCCAAATCACTGACTCAACTAATGGAATCTCCCCCAAAGAAGTGCTAATGAACAGACACATGAAGGAAAATGGAATTTTAAAAAATAGTCCAGAGAATAATTCTCCTTCATTCATACATCAGCCTTCCTCGGTATAAATTTTTCACTGCCATCTTGCATCAGAGCTGTCATCAGATGTCTAAATGATAGGTTTCAAGGTTCTCCTCTTCCTGTTAGTGATCTGAAGTGCTGCTCCAGCGTTTTCCATTACAGTGGATATTGGTAGAGGACACTTGGTGTATAGCAACTGTTGTTTACAGCTCACTAGTATATGAACTCAGAAGTGCTCTTTTACTACATATGGTGTATGTGTATGCGCCCTATTTGTGAAATGAAGATATAGCCATGTACATACAGATAAATAGCTACTTTTGTTCCAACCCCACCTTTTCTTCCACTTAATGTTTATATGGTTTTGTGCAGTAAATACAATCCTAAAAAGTCCTATCTCAAATGAATCTATTTCAGACCATTTATTCAAACAGACTTACTTTATCACTTCAGAAATGTGAGATGTGCTTTCATAAGAAAAATGACTCCAACATGTAATCAGAATCATATTTTGAAATCTCAACTTAAAGGATTGTCCTCTATTTGTTGGTCAGTAGAGTGTGCATTTAAACAGCCCTCATAAGTAGTTAGTTGAATAGAAATTTCTTTCAGCAACAGTATTCACTTGAATGTTTAAGCAGGCACACAAGCTCCAGGTACTTAGCATAAGCTCCCAGGTAGAAGAGCCATCTGGAGATTCTTGTTCAAATATTTTCAAACAATGTAGGAAGTCTGTGACTAATACTTATTATAATGATGTCACTTTCCCCTTAAAAAATGGGTATCAGCCTCTTCCCAATGTTTAGTAACTCTAATAACCCACAATTGATTAACACATCCTGTTTTAAGAACATGTAGGTGGTCTTGCTTTCCTGTATCAATGGGTCAATGCCTACCCTGAAATCTAAAAGTAAGAGCCCCCCTCCAATTTATGCCACACATTTTTGCATAAACCTGAGCCCTGCATTTGGAGAATATGATCAAATGAAGATTACCCTCGATTTCTAGAAGCAAAAAACTCAGAAACATCTCAGAACACAGAGTAACTAAGATCTGGAAAAGAATCAAAATCTTAAATGTCTTTATTCAGTCCCCAAATTTACATAACATAGTCTTTATTTTCTTTATATCATAAAGGCTGGGATTTGAAAAGCCAACCCAACTACTTTTACAGTGAAACCTTTCTGTTGATACTTACCCTTCCTTTTCCCCTACCAGCACCACCAAGTTTGAGTTTATCATGGCAGACACTAAGTGACTATTGCATACTTTATTTAAAGCTTGGGATTATTTTGCATTCAGATTTGAAATCACAAGGATACCTTGCTTTATCTGACTTATATATTTCATTTGAAATCCAGGCAATCAAATCATTCCAAATGGATTTGTAAGATAATTTTTGAGTTTTGTGATTTTTATGTCTTTATGCTTTTTAATAGTGTGTCTTCATATTTTGACTTTGTGTTTTCCCCTCATAATCTTTAGTTGGGGAATAATGCAAAATTTGACAGGATAGATAATATGGTATTAGATTATGAGAGATCTAAAATCCAAGAGAAATTTACTTAATCCCAGAGATATTAGTGAGCTAAATCATAATGCAATCTTGAGTACACAAATACTACAATAGAGTGCCAGGCAGATTGGAAGGATGATTTAGATTTGAATGGATAATAAGCTAATGCTTAATTTCAGTTATGGCCTGTGGTGGACATTGTGATATACCGCCCAGTTTCTCCCTCGGTAAAGGATTTGTTGCCCCAACTCTTGGGAGTGCTTTCAGCAGACAGCCTTCCGCTGTCAGCCCCTTCAGGGATTACCTTGGCTTCTGTGGGACCCATATTCAAAGACAGAACAGTATGGGAAATTAAAGGCTAAGCCATCTGGGCCCAGCTTGGAATTACTCTGAAGGGTCATTCTAGGTCCAGAGCTTCCCTGGAGTTGTGCAAGATTGTCGTTGGACCTCCATCTCACCTTGACTTCTCTCTCTGCCCATCCTGCTTTGTTTCCCACCCATCCCCACCCCATGCCCCCACCACGTTCCTCAGATGTTGATCATAAGAGCACTCCTTTGTGAACATCCTGTATGCTAAATTCCATTTCAGAGTCTGTTTACTCAGGAGCCCAACCTGCAATATGGCCTATTTCTAAATACACCAAACCAGACATCACTCTAATTTGTTAGCCTTCACTTTACCCAGTCTATTCCATTTCTGTAAATAGCACCTCCGTTCATTCCACAAATAGTTTCTGAGCACCTATGATACGTCAGTCATTGTGCAGGGAATGGTGATGTGTTGCTGACCTGGCAAATATAACCCTGCCCTCGTGGAGCCTACCTCGCAGCGAGGAAGAAAGACCGTGAACAAATCATTACCAGTGTAACAAGTATTTCAAAAGTGAATGTGTAAGGTATCATATACAGACAGCCATGACGTAAAGACGGGATTTGGAGTCAAAAGATCTTAGCAGTGCCACTTAATAACTCTGTGAATGTGGGCAAGTCACTTACTTTCTCTAAACAGCAATTTCCTCATTTAAAAAACAGGTACATAATCCCTCAACTACTTAAAAAGAAATTGTTCTATCTAGTGAAATCATCTATCTGTAAGTAATTGGAATATTAAAGGGCTCTAAGAACTTAGCTGAACGTGCCTTCTATCCTAAACTGTGAGTTCTTCCCAAAGGTCAGAAATTATGTTTTCCTCAACTTTGTAGTAATAGTGTTTTACCTAAAACAGTTCACAAATTAGAATATCACTTTCCCTGTTTATGCCAGGTAACAGAGTACACAGTCCTCAAAATATATTGAAAACAATACAGGCAATTGGAACCTGAATTTTTTACAAAAATAATATTAAAGCTATAAAATAACTTTGAAAACTTTAATAAAATTTCAAATACAGCAAACATCTATGTGGAAATTCAAAGCAAAGATTTCTTTTTTCCAGGTCTAGTGAGGTATAATTGATGACTGAAAATTGTATATATTTAAGTATACAACCTGATAACCTCGATATCTGTGTACATTGTGTAATATTCACCACAGCCAGGTCAGTCAACATACCCATCACCTCACACCTAACTAATGTAAAGGCTTTTAGGAAAAATTTGTTAAATAACACAATCTCCGATACTCTGGTTATCTACTATATATCTTTTGGCAGGAAATCTTATCTCTTTACCTTTCTTTTTCCCAGACCAAATTAAAATGGTATGCTTTAAAACTTAAGGGTATTAACACTTTCCCAGCTGGATGTATATTCCTTGCTTCTGCCTGACCTAATGAAATCTTTTGCCACAAGTTTTTAAACCATTCAACGATTGATAAATTCTCTATATACGAAAGTATTTCTAGCACTTACCAATTGATAAGGCTCATAAGTGATTTTTAAACTGAGTATTGTGAACATGCTTACTACTTAGATGCCTCAGAAACATCTCTGGGTATATAGTATATATAGGTTTTACTAAGTTTTCTCATTTTTCCATCTAAGACTATGTATAGTCCCCAGTTAAACATCTCCTTTGCAAGCCTGCCTTAGTTTTTTGGACTGGCAGTGTTTAGTTCTTACTTAGTTTTTACAATATATCCACTTCATATATATTCGTTGTAATTTTTATAACTATGTTTTAGAATATCTCCCCTACTTATGATCAGTCTTATAACATTACATAATAAAACATTTTAATCAAATAAGTCACTTTGATGAATCCTTACACCGTTTTCTTAGTATATGACCTCTTTTATTTTTTCCTTATAGTTAATTTGCTGTTTTCTTGATTGATGAAGTTTTTCAGACTGTTGTCTTTTTTCTCTCATTTTATGTTTTTGTAAAGCACTGGTCTTCTTTTTCAGTCCCCAGATTATCGCTTAATATTTGTTTGTTTGTTTCTTTTCTTTTTCTTTTAAACTTTCCTTACATATGCTTTTTTGTCACTGAAGGAGCCTGCACGTGGCAGCATAGTCCAGGCAGAAAAGGAAAAGGAAGTTATTACTGCTCTCTTCTGGCCGCCTGCAATACTAAATCATAACTTGCCATTCCCTAACTGGTGGCTGGAGACTTATCTTCATAAATACATGTGACCCAAGAAGTTTCAGTTTACATACCCTATCCCTTGGGGTTCTTGCCTGTGGAGAGCCTTTTCCTTCCTGAAATTAGGCAAAGGTTGTAAGAATTGAAGCGAGGGCTTCAAAGCACAGGAAAAGAGAATGTTGTCTTATCCTGTTGCTACAGTGGAGCTCCAGCTGGCCATGTTTACCTACGCAGGGTGTGAAGCTGCGTGTCCATCTGTGAGGGGCTCAGCACAGTGCTCAGGCTTGCCCTTAAATTTTGAACTTAGGAACTTCTGGAAGTCTTTCTTGTATGTTTTCCTACCTGGTTATTTTTATAGTGACAACTGTATAGCTCTTGGGTATATGCTTAAATTGTTAAGCATTGAAACTTCATAAGATTTACCTGTTTGCTTGAGTAACATTTAACTTCTGTTATACTTACAGATACAGTGACCATATAATTTACCATTCAAACTAGAATACTTTTAACAGTGAAAAGAGACACTATTAATAATTATGCCAGGTCCATAGTTATACACCAGGAATGTCCTGGGCTAACTAGAATGTATAGTTATCCTATTTGTACCTAATTATTCTCTTTACGAACGTTTAAGCAAGCCCAAATCACTACATAATTGAGGAGTTGGAGGAGGGGACGTAGTGATTGACACGTAACTGCTACGTGAACTGTGCAGATGTGGATGTCACTGAAGAACATGTAGATACCATATTTAAAAGGAAGGACAGATTTCAGAAATTAAAAATGACTGTCGGGCGCCTGGGTGGCTCAGTTGGTTAAGCGACTGCCTTCGGCTCAGGTCATGATCCTGGAGTCCCGGGATCGAGTCCGCATCGGGCTCCCTGCTCAGCGGGGAGTCTGCTTCTCCCTCTGACCCTCTTCCCTCTCGTGCTCTCTATCTCTCATTCTCTCTCTCTCAAATAAATAAATAAAATCTTTAAAAAAAAAAATGACTGTCAAGGTACTAATGATAGTAGCTGACAATATTGATTGCTCACATGCTTTCTCTCTGTTATCCTTCAGCAATCTTATGAGACGAGTACTACTATTATTCCTATTTTTGTATTCTTATAATGATTAACCAGAAATTAAAATTTAAGGCCATGGAACTCCAAAACTTATGCCTGCTTTTAACTGCAACAATATAGTTCCTTCCTCGGGACATACTTTATATCCCTGTGATTCTCTTTTTGAAAACATCATCAGCTCTACTCCCTCTAGGTAGGACACAGAGTGGTAAGGGGCCTCTTTTGCCAGCTTTGGGCATGGCTAAGCTGTGGCTCCATGTTCTCTTGCTGGCCCACGTAAGTCTGAAAGGGGTCACTGATGGCAGGGAAGTGGTACTGCCACAGGGTGGCTTCAACAATTTGTTTTATTTTTTAAGTGCACAGTGCTATTACAGGTCTAATATTCTGATGACAAAATTTTAAACAAACACAATAATCACCTCTTTCTATTTCTCCTTTATGGACCTGTGTCTTTTGAAAAAACAGTATTTGTCATTAGTGTATCTAAGGTAAGCTGCTGTTACCTTCTACACTGAGAAAGGAGAATGCACAAGTTTACAAATGTGGAGTGTTGGTATTGTGTGTTTTTATGGTATCATCTATTATAATGTGTACTGTGTGCCAAGTCCTCCACTAGTCACTTTATAGTCAGTTCATCTCACAATAACTCCATGATTTGAGTGTATTTACCAGCTCCCTCTGACCTGTGATGAAATTGAGACCCAGAAAAGTTGAAGTAATGCAGTCGAAGTATCATTACCTGAAGTGGCAGAACGGGGATTTGAACCCAGAGAATCTGATTCCAGAGTCCTTGACCCTAACCATGGCATTCCTTATGAAGACTGCTTACATGAAAGCTTCTACTTTCAAAAAAAAAAGGGGGGGGGGAGAGAGAGAGGTGAATGCAGATTAGAAATGTGAACTGTGAGTAGCATGTGAGAACCGAATGTCATACTTGTCTGGATTTCCTGCTGGGCAGTTTAGTCCTCATATTTCATCTACTGAAGTGTATGTATTTCATAGTAATCACCAGAGGTACTTCAAGAGCCTTGGGTGACAGGACCAAGGTTTTAATATTGCGGCAAAAGTGGTATTTGTTTTGTGAATAGCACACTATTGGGATTGACATGTACAAAAGAAGCTTCAAGAAGGCATTGACGGGAAAGACTGTCAAACCCAGTGTCAGCTGATTAGTCATCTTGGCCCAATGTACATTTTCAACCATTGGGCCTGATAGCACACAGGGCATTGTGCCATCAGCCAGGAGATGTACAGGCACAAATGTAAAGTGATGGGAGAGGTTTGTGGTAAAGTATCGTCGTGTATCAGACTGTATAAAAACTACACCCAAGTAGAAGCACTGAGTGTAATTATAATCTGCATGACAAAAAATGTGAAAAAGTACCACCTTTTCATACTTTTCAAAATTTGAAACAACTTAATCTGAAATCTTAACTCTAGGAGCTCTAGAGAGAGCTAATCTATTTATACACACATACACATACACATACATACATATATATGTATATTTTAAAGACATCTCAAACCTCAACCTTGCTATTAACCAGACTGATGATTCATTCATGCTCATGCAGTAGTAATGATCCTCAGATTTATATATGTACACTAGTGTCAGATCCTAATCTGATGGAAATGCATTATTTGATTTTCTTTCAGAATATTCTTTCCTGTACAAGTGATTCACATGCTGTAACCCTCAGAGTGCTTATGTGTAACACATGTCAGAATTTTAAAGGAAGGTGATGACTTTTGCTGATGAAAGACATTACAACATTTCCCTCAGAAACATGTTTAAAACATATTATACATACTAATATAGATATGGGCTTGTATGCACATATATACATACCTACCCCCAACCCACACTGGCTTCTTTCAGGAGGGCCCCTTGGGCTTTAAAATCTAAGACGATTTATTCTGAGTGCTACATCTGCTGGGCCACAAGTATGGAAAAATGAAATTACTCGCTTCTTTTAGGTTAGGGTAAAGACAAACCCAATGCAGGGTTCACTTCTTTAGGTTGAGAGTATTGAACCTAGTATTGGGTTGGATTCATAATTTCCAAAACCCAAGACCCTCAACTAGAGATATGAACTACCTCCAAAGGCTCATGGCAGAGTATCCCCATAACATCACTATCTCCCTGCCTTCGGAAGCTTATCTTCTAAGCTAAGACAAGAGGATAGCAAATTTTTAACTTAATTTAGTGGAAGTAAAAGAGTCTTTGTGTTTTCCTTTTCTAAAAGTAGCTCATGATAGACTTGGAGAGGAAATGAACTGGGGGCACCTGGCTGGCTCAGTCAGTTAAGCATCCTACTCTTGTTTTCGGCTCAGGTCCTGATCTCAGGGTCCTGGAATTAAGCCCCCACTCGGGCTCTGCTGTGCTCAGCGTGGATTCTGCTTCTCCCTCTCCCTCTCCTCCTCTCTCTCTGTCTCTCTCATTCTCTCAAATAAAATCTTTTAAAAAAAGAAAGAACTGAAATAGGTACAGTTCTTAGGGAATTAAGAAACTTCTAGGGGGACATGAGGTATTTGGATTTGGCCAGATACTTTTGTGAAGATAGTAGGCAGGGCTCCATTTGAGGGCCTTGCAGAAAGCATGGTGAGGCAACTTAGGTGGACAGAAATGGTCTATGTAATTTTGGGGGAGAGATGGTAGCAGGAAGGGCTGGCCAGGAGGGCACGTGGAGGGAAGCAAAGGTGGATGCTGCTGACTCTGGCCCTCCCACACCATATCTCTGGTCCCCTGCTTTTCATCTCACCAAATAACTCAGGCTCTGATCAGCTCTCTTATCTTGTTACAGTTAATTAAGGTTTAAAATCTTACTCTGGAAGAAAACATAATACAGGGAGATTTTTTTCCTCTCAACTTCAACTCCCATCAAAAAATTTAATAGTAAGATGAGCCTGCATACAGATGGTATATATTTTGAGTCTGTCCAAAGTACTTCATGTTTATTGGGTTAGTTAAGCTTTTGTCAGACTGGGAACATGCAATGCACAGAAGGAATGCGAGCAGATTAATTGTGTAGAAGCTAAGGTGAGAGGACTATGAAGAGATAGATCGAATTAAGAAGGGGAAACAAAAATACCAGGTGACAGCAGCACATATTTTATATTAAGTCCCAAAGCATCAATATGATTTATGGAAATATGTAGTTTTCCCTCTTATCCTAGACATCATTTTATTTTAGAACTCTAATAATAATTTTTAAATGCTATTGATAGTCTGGTTTTGCACATGACTGATTTCTATCTTGGCGTGATTTTTAGAATTTCAACATTCCTTACTGATATGGATTTGGATTTTTTTAATATTTTTTTAAGTGTCCAAGTCAGGGGCGCCTGGGCGGCTCAGTCGGTTAAGTGTCTGTCTTCCGGTCAGGTCATGATCCCGGAGTCCCAGGATTGAGCCCTGCATTGGGCTCCCCGCTCGGCAGGGAGTGTGTTTCTCCCCCTATTTCTCCCTCTGCCTCTCCCCCGGCTTGTACTCTCTCTCTCTCTCACTGTCTCTCAAATAAATAAATAAAATCTAAAAAAAAATAAATGTTGAAGTTAATGAAATACTGTATTACTGAAATGCTATAAAGAAAAGGGGATTAATCAAATGAGTCATTTGGGTAAGAGTAGTATAATGTATTACTGAGAAATAGACCCCATGTGACACACATGAAAGAACACAGGACTTAAAGGCATGGACAACTCAGAGTTGTGTCATTTTCTATCTGTGTGGCCCTTAACCAGTTTCTCGGCTTCAACCAGGTTCCTCCTCCACAGATGGAAAAAATAATACAAGTTTTGCATACATTTTAATATTATTTCAGAATAAAATAAGAATGATTATGTATTCATCTTGAAATTTGTGAAGAGCTACTCAGATATAAATATTATACACACAAATGAAAACAAAAATATTTTAATTATAATTTTATCAGATATAACTTATCCGATAAACTAAATTTCAGATGTTGATGTCTGGAATAATCAAGCCATGAAACTGAGATGTTGATGTCTGGGATATCAATTTTTTTGTCACTTTTATTCAACTACTGATACCATACTGAAGACATTAAGACAAAAAATGGAAGGTCATTCTTTATTTTTGAAAGATTGGTGTAGGTGTAAAACTGATTTTCTTTGTTTGAAGAGTTTACTTGGCAGGGACTCCATAATTGATTCAAGAATACATGGAGACATTGAAATCCCAGGGTCTTACTATTTTTAGACTAAAATCCCTTTAAAAATCTAATGAAAGCTAAGGGTTCTCTTCCAGAAAGATATTCCTATCATCTACAGACAGAATTTTGCAGGGAATTTCAAAGGGGTTCATATCCATGGATCCTAATAAAAACCACATCTTCACCTTAGATTGACATATAGTAGACTTAGTAGACCTTAGTGATACTAGACTTTAGTAGATTGACTTAGATTGACCTTAGTAGACTAGTGATATGGCCTCCTCCCTTCCAGATTTCTGTGTTTTCCAGATTATTATAGTCTTCTGTTAAAGACTATTGTAGAAGACTATATAGAAGTTTTCCTGCCCAGCTGCACCTCCACCCATTCTATATTCCATCTAGGGTCTGTCTCTTAAACAGTCTTGGTTCCTGCATTCAGTCTACCCCCTGACTGCTGTTCCCCAGCATTCTTTTCTTTTTCTCTCTATGAGAGAGAGAGTGTACACAAGCAGGGGGAGGGGCAAAGGGAGAGGGAGAAGCGGACTCCCCACTGAGCAGGGAGCCCAATGCAGGGCTCAATCCCAGGACTCTGCGATCATGACCTGAGCCAAAAGCAAATGCTTAACTGACTGAACCACCCAGGCGCCCCTTTTCCCCAGCATTCTTAATCAGTGCTCATTCCCAGGGGAGGCAGTAAGAGGGAAGGGCTCTGATCCAAGCTAACAAATACAAGAAGCAGAGGCTTTGGGCAGAAATGGAAACTGCAAGTAGGTTTCAGCAAGGCTAGAATAGAGGTAAATAGTCTGAAAAAGCAAACTGTTAAGATTTTTACCAATTTATAATTCTACCAACCCTAAACAGTCAAATATTTGAAATTCCTTTTTTTTTAAAGATTTATTTAATTTAGAGAGAGAGAGCATGAGAGCAGAAGGGGCAGAAAGAGTGGGAGAGAGAATCTCAAGCAGACTCTGCGCTGAGTGTAGAGCTGGACACAGGGCTCAATCCCAGGACCCTGAGATCGTGACCTGAGCTGAAACCAAAATTTAGACGCTTAATGGACTGCACTACCCAGGTGCCCCAAATATTTGAAATTCTTTGTACAGGGTTCATTTGTAGACAGATCTTCATTGAAATCCTCTAGAATTTGACCATTGTCCACCTCTAATAATATAATATGAAAGTGATTTTTAAACTGTAAAGGACTAGAACAGTGCAAGGAATGTCATGCTGGATTATAACATGATTTGATGTGATGTGAAGAAAAGTTTCACCGCATCACATCCACTGTCTGAAATGTCAGCCAGATGGAAAAACAGACCAAAGGATTTTTTTCTCTTGTAGTCCATCTAACAGCTTTATATTTTTCCAAGTTTGTAAAATTTTATTTCCCAGATTTTTCTGCTTTTGCACTAAATCCTCAGCCTATTCAAGTCTTAATTTGATACCATTTCACAAATGGCTCTCGATATTCTGTGTCTTCAGATACAACCAGCTTACATAAGTCAGTGTAAGTTAACAACAACCACAACAAAATGCCGGGCAAATATTTAAAAATGCAGACGTATTCTTAGAATACCAGAAGAGCATGCTCTTATTTTGTAACTTTAGCAACAATTGCTCTAGATCTCTAAAAGTGTTACTACTTAGAAAATGAGAGTAAGGACATGTACGTTCTTCATGAGCCAGGTGTATTCACTATTGCGGAATTTTGAGTTTTATTATCAAATGTTGGTTTAAATTTTTATATTCTAGTGCCAGCGTGATCCATGACAATCTATTCTTTAAGGTAGCTTCAGTTTTTTATTATCTTTTTTGATTTGAGTAGTGTTGATACACAATGTTTCAGGTGTACAACTTAGTGATTTGACAAGTTTATACATTATGCTGTGCTCAGCACAAGGATAGCTACCATCTGTCCCATTACATCGCTATTACAATACCATTGACTATGTTCCTTATGCTGTGCTTTTTATTCCCATGACTTACTCATTCCATAACTGGAGGCTGTATCTCTCTCCCCTTTGTCCATTTTGCCCGACCCCCCACCCCCTCCCTTCAGTTTGTTCTCTGTATTTATTGTTCTGATTCTGTTTTTTGTTTGTTTATTCATTTTTTTAGATTCCATTTATGAGTGGAATCATTTGGTATTTGGCTTTCTCAGTCTGACTTATTTACTTATTTCACTTAGCATAATACCTTCCAAGTCCATCCGTGTCATCTCAAATGGCACAGTCTCATCCTTTTTTATGGATGACAATCTATTTTTAAAATAAAATCTAGGAGAAGGTAGCAAACTACTTAATAATGAATGTGAAGTATTGAATTAGAGTATTATTTTGTGCTTTTAAAAATATTATTGATATTGCAAGGTGAATTTTTGCAGTAATATTATGATGCTGATAAGCAACATTGATTTCAAGATTTCCACATTTTATAAGCAGAAAACAAAAGGCCCAAATATTTAAGGTGTGGAAATTCTGCTGAAGCAGCATTAATAGTGAGTTAGATTCCCATTAGGTGGTGTTCAGTGAGAGGGGATGTGCATATGCAGGGCTTGAAGAAATTTACAAGAGAGAGAGACATTTTTCATTCAGAATGCCAACAGGCATCATTTGGTAGCATCATTTGGTATCAGAAGCCTGGCTTTCAGTGTTCACTGTATGAGCTATCATCACCACTCAGAATTCTCACTTTTTTCAAATGCAGGAGTATACTTTTGATAGACAATTTAGAGTAATTAATAGCAAATGATAGAGAAATTGCTCTTTTCTAGAGGGAGAAAAGACATTTGATGCAGAGGCATGGCTATGAAATTTAAGGCTACTACATACTGTATTTTTTTTATTTTTTTATTGTTATGTTAATCACCATACATTACATTACTACATACTGTATTTTAAGTGTAATTTTTTATTAAGCTTTCGTCTACTTGTGTCAAATTAGAGTCCCTCATTTTAGCAGATTAAAACCTTTTATGATTCTTTTGATGTGGAACTATAATTTTTCACTTTCTTTATCTTGCAGACCACTGATAAATTCTTCAGTTTCTTCAAGCCACATGTGTCTCTTTTAAATTTTAGAACCATTGAATTATATAGAAACAGCATTCTAAAGAAAGAAGTTAGAATGTAATACTGTAGCTTGCCGACATAAAGAAATATATTAGAAAGCAAAATGATATTGATAGGCTTTGAAGAGAAAGATCTTTGTGGGCATTTAAAACACCAAGGAATTACAAGGCCATGTTGAAGAGCAGGCTAGTTAAATCGGAGAAGTCAAAGCAAGATATCTTTCATTACTGACATGCCAACTACTGAAAAGAAGTAGAAGTTAGTCCTAAGTAGCTAACAGCGAGCCCCGGGTACTAACTTCCCTGAAGCACTGAAATAGGAAGGGGTGGAAGAAAGTTGTAAAAGAAACCCTCAGGGATTCCTCCTTTTTTCCCCTGTGATCCCTTTAATCCTTGAATTGTCAAACCACATGGAAAATAATAGAGCTGCGTAGTTCTGAGACTTAAGTGGTATTATCTTTTTAAAAGAAAATATTAGGTCTTTTCACATCTCTGGACAGGAACAGGGCATGCGTTCGGTGTAGAAAAGAGTAACTTGGAACGAGATGCATGTTGCTTTTTCGCTTTTAATATATTATTATCTATGACTAAGCAGGCTGCACCCAGTAGGGAAAAAAAATTATAGCCAATATTTTATTTTCCTTTTTTAAAACAGATGATTCAACGAGAAGCAGATGTAAAAAGTAAGGTAACTGCTGTGGCGTTGACAGACTCTGTTCACAATGTGTGGCATCAAGAAGCAGGCAAAACGATTCGAGAATGGATGAGAGAGGTGAGACTAGATTTTTTTCAACGCTGAGATGAATGAGTGTGAGCCTTTATATCTTGAGCCCCCACCAACTTGTATCACCTCCCGCCCCCAAACTTCCTTTCTAGAGGCAGAACATTTAGAGAGAGGAGAAAAAAGTAGACATGGTTGAAATAATAATAGAAAACCCTTCTGAAGAACAAATACATTTTTGAAAGCCCTTTTCCCTTTTTTGGGCATTCTGTAGAATGTTAGGTATGCATGCAGTATACAGTAGGAGCTTTGGCTGAAGAAGGTCATGATCTGTTAGGAGGTTATTATTCCCTGCTTTTTAATTTTTCTACAAGCTATTTAGCATTGGTGCTGCTCAGTGACAAGAAAGAAGTTTAAAGTACCATTGGGTCTATCCTTTTCTTGAAAGCTTGTCAGTGCGTGCCGCTCTTAAATGGATTGCCTCACTACTGCCAGTAGGGGGAGAAGTAAAAAGCTGAAATAGTGTTTTGCCAGACCGAACCTGGGGCTTGAGAAATCCAAGGGCTGGTTAGGCCCAGCCTCAGGCTAAGAAAGCTTCTTTTCACCATTCCTAAGGGCTAGTGAGCCTGAAAACTATCATGACTCATTGAACATGCTCCCATTTTTTTTTTAAACTTTCAACCCATTATTTCTTTTACTTTGGTTATAGATGAACAGCTGAAACTTCTTTTTTATTTATATTTCCCTTTCTGATATTATAAGCAATTGACATCATCCATACCATGCTATATCAATGGTTTGGTCAAACCATATATTTCTATAAATGAGAACTAGTTGACCTTCCTGATTTTTCTCCCACTTTTTCTTGATAGAATACCCAGATATTTATCCAGCTGACCTCTCACCATACGTATGGTGGGTAACTTCTAACCAGCCCTTATGGTGCCCTGAAAGGACCAGAGAGTTAATGTTTGGAAAGAGTTTCAAATAAATAGAAGGACTAAGCTGCATAATCCCATAATGGAATAATCATAATATTACCAGTCTGTTTTCACTGTTGTTGTTATTATCCATTAGAAAAAGTACTGGCATCATGCAAAAGTCTAAAATACATTTACTCTATTCCTCATAATGTTATAAATATATAAAAGTAGGCTTTTAATCTGTCCTAAGGTGTTTTCTGACCACATTGCTTTTCATATTTCTCCTTTCACAGTTTTTCTACATCCTTAATTGTCTTTTCCACGGGCCTATTTTTTTTTTCAAGAGAAACACGTAATATGTCACGAGAATACGTAAACAGCACCCAGCATTATGTAAATGCACCTTTTTCCCCACATATAACCAATATGGAATTTAGTATTTGTCCCAAACTAGAAATATCCCTGTTCATCATCTTTGAATTGAGAATTCTCCATGTCTCATTCCAGGTGACAAATATAACAAAATTTATTTAGATTTACTTCTTTTTAAAAGTTTTTATTCAAATTCCAGTTAATTAATGTATAGTATTATATTAGTTTCAGGTGTACAATAGAGTGATTCAGCACTTCCATACATCACCCAATGCTCATCATGACAAGACACTCCTTAATCCCCATCACCTGTTTTCCCCATTCCCCCACCCACCTCCCCCTGGTTACCATCAGTTTGTTCTCTGTAGTAGATTTGCTTCTTTAACCCTTTGTAACTAAGACTGGATTAGATGCCGCCTTCAAAAATTGGAATATATTAATCTGCATTTTTTCATCTGACTGAAATAGGCAATATTGAATTCATCTTAATCAAAGCTCTCATTAATTTCTTTGCAAGCATAGCTTTTATAAATCTTTTTAATATTATATAATTTTATAAATGACCTACTTCTTGAATAGTTCTTTTATTCCCTCAGTTATGCCTGAGGCATGAAACAGCATGAAGAGTTTTTTATTATGACATACCAAAATTGAGACCCCCAACTCAATCACTTACCTAACTGTGTAATCTTGGGTACATTGTTTAATCTCTTTGAGATTCAGTTTTTTCATCTATGAACTCTAATACGTACCTTGCAAATATGGTTGGGAAATAACATATGTAAAGAAACAGCATGGACGTGGGCATTTTAAAGAAGTTTGATAAATCGTAGCTCTCATTGTTGTTACCTGCTTGCCCCCAAGTAACATAAAATATATGGATTGTATTCTTCTGTTTTATGGATTATTTGCATATTCAAAATATCTTACCAAAAGGTAGTAATTCAGAGCAAGGAGTTGGAAGAACTGGGTTTTGATAATGATTCTGGGTTAGTCACTCACTAGGTAAATGAATAACTGAGATCTAACACATACCAGGTACTTATACACTAAGGCTTATTGTCTTGGGAAAGCCACTCCATCATTCTGGGCCTGTTTCATAATTGTGAATTAGAGATAATAATTCCTATTCCATCTACTTCGTGAACTATTATGAGAATCAAAGGTGACAACCAAGAAGAAAATCCCCTGAAAAGCAAATGGAACTGCATAAAAAAATAAAATGCATTGTTAAAGAAAACACTATAATATCCCAGAGATAAAAATTATTAGGTCATTGTTGATGGAGCTTTGAAATTATCCCTGCCCAGAGAGCCTCTCTAAAACAAGAACAGAAAGGGATACTATGGGAGCCTATGCCAGATATCCTTGTAGGACCTCACCTAAATGTGTGACCCCCCCCCCGTAGAGAATTTAGTATGGTTTGGCAAGATAAGAATCTAGTGTTTGTTTCCCAGCACTTAGGATAAAACTCCATCCCCTTTTCTTCATTTTTAGTCTCTGTCCACTCTGCAAGACCCCTTGAAATAATGAAGAACAAACAGTCCTGGGTTCAGTAAATAGAAAGGACTGTTGTCTTGAGCATGAGTGTTGGGAGAAGGATGTGAAAGGGTAACTTTTGTGTCCCTCAGCATCCCACTTCCTACCACCACCTACTCTGGCTTTAGTTGGAATCAGCTCAAAATCTGAGATATTTTGCAACTATGTCAAGAAAAATAACTTAGCTAAACTGTAATGTCCATAAAAATAGTAGTCTGGGCCTCTTAATGATTAGCTCCATTATTTGGCCAAACACCACTTTAAATTTGGGAGTAGGACAAGGTACAAATTGCCCAGTCATTCTTATTATACTGCAAATTAGTAAAACTGCTTTTTGTTTTATAAGCATATTTAAGTTAATGTGATAAAGGTATCAACGTTAACTATTCATCTACTATAAAAAGCTGATTTACTTTTTTTAAAATTTCAGCAATTAGCATACAGAAAGAAGGTTAAGTACTATATTCTTACAGTACTTACATAATTTTAAAATAACGATTTCTTTTAAAGAATGAAGGTCGGGCGCCTGGGTGGCTCAGTTGTCGGGCGTCTGCCTTCGGCTCAGGTCATGATCCCAGGGCCCTGGGATCGGGCCCCACATCGGGCTCCCTGCTCGGCGGGGGGCCTGCTTCTCCCTCTCCCACCCTCCCCTGCTCATGTTCGCTCTCTCGCTGTGTCTCTGTCAAATAAATAAAATCTTAAAAAAAAAAAGAAAAGAAAAGAAAAGAAGGTCAGAGAGGGCTACTTTTGGCAATTACGCTGAGTGAAAACTACTCCCAAGCAAAAGACCAAGGATACAGACTTAACCGTGACTCTTGAGGAGAGGTTAAAAAGTAGCCTAAGGCAGACCCTAAAAGATGTGTCTTCCTCCAGCTCCAGAACTAGAAAGTGGTAAGGGTGGACATGCAGGACATTATGCTAGATGAAATAAAAAACCAGACGCAGAAGGAAAACTACTACATGATCACACCTACACATGGAACCTAAAAAGTTTGAATACGCAGGAAGAGAATAGAACAGTGGTTACCGGTGGGTAGATAGGGAGATGTTGGTGAAAGGTACGAAGTTGCATTGATGAAGGATGCGTAATCTAGATGTATGGCGTGATGACTATAGTCAGCACTGTATTAAATACTAGAAATTGGCCAAGAGAATAGATTTCAGGTTCTTTCACAACACGCGCGCGCGCACACACACACACACACGGTAACTATGTGAGAAAATAATTAATCAACAGCAGTAATCACTTCACAGTGCATATGTGTATCGAATCATCATGTTGTACACCTTAAATCCATAGTTTTGTTTTGTTTGTTTTTAAAGCTGACTGGGTAGATGTCATTTCCTGACATATCCCTGGGCTCTGAAAGTCTCCAGCCAAGCCAGATGCATGGTTCTGTGTAACTGTCATGAACCCTTACCCAGCATCATCAGCTGGGAGTGGCAGTCCCGGAAACACAACCCGGTGAATCCTGGTTGTCCTTGTCTGAGGACACAATGCCTTCCATTTTGAAGCTCTACCTCTAAGGCATTGGTGGATCTCAGACAAATGAAATTAAAATGAGTAAGAACCTAAATTCAACCAGGACAGCAAATATATTTCAAAATACCTTGTATAGGATACCTACTATGTATTTTTTCTCTTTAAACATAGCATACTAAGTTCTAATCTTTTTAATTCATTTCATATCTACACTGAAGTATTGTCAGCCCTTGGTTCAAGGGTCAAGGAGGGCCACTCAGCACTATGGCCTACGGGCACTTCTAGTCTATGTTAATAGTTCCCAACATTTTGGATTTCACAAAGAAGACAATTTATAACCACAAAAAAAAAAAAAAAAACCTGTAAATTCCTAATTTCAGAGTTAAAAGACCTTTAAATTGAGAACACTTAACTTTAAGAAACACTCTCTATATTACACATTTCTTTCCCAAATTCCTGGCTCTGGCCAAGGGCTTCTTTCTGCTTGCTGGTTGGGATGAGGCAGGGCTCCATCTGAGGCTCAAACATGGTCTCTTGATATCTGTAGTATAGCATGCCTTGCTGTCTGCTCAGGGCACCCAAGAATAAGATCTCCAGGGACTGGGAACACACTCCAGCATCTTCTGAATTTAGGTCGGCCTTTTCTAGTCCGCTGCCTCTGTTGCCATCCTGGACACTACGCTAGTGTTCATCTTAGCTGAAGAACTGGGGTGGGGGCAAATTGAGCCACTGAGAGGAGGGATAGAATAAGCATTAGAAAAACAGTAAAAGAGATTTGGTTTTTAAACTATTGAAATGCATCTCAGGATAGGAAGTTGGATTTGATATAATGGAATTTCAGACAGATTGAATTCATGTGTAAGGGCTATAAGTCTTTCTCATATTTCTTTTTACATGTATTTCTCAGCACGTTTATGTTATTTTGTTACACTCTGTCACATGGCAAACATTTTTATCTTGTTCTGTCCTTTTCTCTACATATTTTTCCCAGTGGGATAAAAATGTTACATATACATGTACACACATGTACATGACACTCATCAGACTTATGATATCAAGCCCTTACAATCCTGCACAGGTACTCTGTCATTCCAGAGAACTTTTGGACATATTCACTTTATAGGATGTTTATTTCGATCCTATTTTTATGAGAAATCAAAGCCTAAACATCTGCCTAGATAAAAAGTGAAAATTTCAGAACCATAAATGTTAACCTATCTTTTGCCTTAAATGTTTGAGTTAAAGATGACCTGAATAAAATCCATTTTATTCAGCTTTTTAAAGTCAGTGATAACGAGTTAGAAAATGATTAATCGCCAACATATTGTAATATACTGTCATTTTTATTAATACTAGAAGTATCCTATAAGACGTAGTTTTACATATGTGAAGTGTAGGTGAGCAGTATTAAGACTGACATATCACCTGGGTAATAGCCGACTTTCATCAGATTTGGAGGTACTACTAGGATGAATAATAATTAAAATATACACCTAATCGCTGCCTGTCTGTCGGTAGTGCTAATTGCTGTCTTTGAAGACTGAATTGTTTAAGAGAAAGAGAGAAAAAGAGAAAGTCATTCTTCATTGAAGCTATCTCCCTGTATCATTGGGAGCCTATTTTTAGTACCTATAGAAGTCATGATTTTTGAATTTATTAGGGGCTGTGATGAATGATAAAACAAATCATCCATTTACATATCTTGACACTGCTTTGGAGAATACTTATTTCTTACAAGCAAGTGTCACATTGTATATAAAAGCTGGCTAATTGTGTGCTAATCTTCTGCATTATCTAGAACTCTGTGATGTGGTATTCTATCAATAGTAATATTAATTTTACTTATTTCAAATGTATGAAATAGCTTTCTAAAACCCTATTTCTTTTATAATTTCTGCACTCTCACAGTGTATAATTTTGCATTCAGCCGCTAATTAAGATTAGGAGTGCAAGTTATAGAATACATATTCACTTTAAACCATCAAGCTTTTGTAATACATAAAAATACTAATATTTTATCCATTTTAAATGTAAAAAGAAAGAAAGCATTTAAGAACACTACTAGATGTTGTGTTTGTTTTCATGGGTTTTTTTTTTTTCCACACAGTTCAATAGTTTCATTGATCTACTGTTTCTTACAAAAATCTGCCATGCTTTGTGAACTTCACTTTCTAATCTCATACAGCAACCCTTCCTTTATGTTATTCCTGCTCTCCCTGGTCCCAGAACAGTAGGGTTGCCTTGACAAATCTATTCAAAAGCCATTCCTCAGCCTTTATTGGTGGGGACTGGGGCCTTTGAAATTCTCTCCTCACTGCAACACAGCTGACATCTTCTTCCAGACAGAATGAATTAAGGAAATACAATAAGACACTTGATCTACCAGTCAAGGATCTTTCCACAGTGAGGACGGATTCCATGGTGCACAACCAGGGCAGCAGGCATCTAAAAATACACAATACATGCTTGTTTACCAGAATAGCAATCAGCGATTTTTCCAACATGATTGATAGGATGATTTCTTTTAAAATAAAATCTGTCTAGAAATTCAGTGTGTGTGTGTGTGTTAGAAATTTTTAAAAAGTCATATGAGATTAATCACATTTTTTAAGCCAACCTTTAAATATAGAATTAAAATGTACGGAAAGAATATACATTATTTTTATTTCATTTGTCTGAGTGGCAAGTCATCATTATCCTCAAGATTGATTTTAATATTGAAGGCTTTGTGTCCTCACACACACAGCTACAATTCTCTGGATTGTGTTTCTTTTGAACTACTTGATACAACCTTCACTGAACAAGGTTGAAGTAAAAACTAAAAGAAAGTATATTTAAGGAGTTAACTGCAAAATGTATTTCTTCTAGTATTACAGAGAAAAAGACTATATTTTAAAAATAAAACTGTTCTTTCACATGATCAAATTAGTATTTATTTCCATCTTATGGTTAAAAATGGACGTCCTTTTCAGTTTCCCTTAATTATAATCTTAACCTTTTCTTATAAACATATTACATCATGGTTCACGAAAGGTTACATGACTTCTTAATATCAGCACAGATAATTTGCTGAATTGTCGAAGATAAACTTTCTTCCACAGCCACAGTGGTCATGAATAATACTGTTTATATAAGAAAACTTTTTACAGTGCAAGAAAAATAAATTGGATATACTTCTAGTGGTTGATTATATAGGATAAATTAATCTCTGCTGCCTAAAAAGTTTGTCTTGGTTTAAAAATAGTTCAACAGAAAATTGTCTCTATTGCATTGCAGAATTGTTGTAATTGGGTCTCTAGCTCAGAACCATTAGACACTTCAGTGGAGTCCATGCTGCCCGATTGTCCCCGAGTCTCAGCAGGTATGTGTTTGATGAGAGATGTATGGGTTTTTTTAGGGTGAAAAAACATGGTAATGATATGTGAAATTCTATTTTGTGAATTAAGCATGTTGTTCTGCCTTGAATCTTTGAATGAATTATTGGTAACATACGGCATGGGTCTGATCCACTACCAGAAATTTGTTGAGTGACTGAAAATAGTAACTAACACATTCACTGAAGATGAATAGGTGAAGCAATTTGAGAATAATATAGACATTTGCTGCTAAAGCTTCGGGAGACAAGATGTACATAAATAAAAAGTTGATTAAGACAAGAACTGGGTAGCTAAGCAGGATTTCTGAAAATTTGTCTCGCATTGAATATCAACTCAAGGATACAACAGGCAGTCAAGGCTGTGAGTTCAGAGAGGGAGTGGCCTAGAGTCTTTAGAAAAATTTTTCACACAGAAGATTTTGGCTGGACCTTGTGCATTCAGTAGAATGTGGATTACAGAAAGATGTGCAGGATGACATTTTAGGCAAAAGAAACAGAGCAATGTAAGGAATAAGGTTTGGAATGGATCTGAAAACGTTCACGGGAAACAAAGGCAAGATGGCCCTGCCTCTTGAAAGAGGTGGAGGGGAAGTACCTCAGGAAACAGGCGGGCTTAGGAAGCCAGCTGAAGGTTGGAGGGGCTTTCCATCCTGTGGATTGTACTTCAGTCTCTGGTCTCTAGAGAAGAAGAGTGCCATTTTGCTTGCTTTCTGGTTTTGGCTTTCACAATTCCCAACCAGTTCGGACGGTAAGCACAAAATGAGTAGCAGTATCTGCTTATGGCTGCAGAACAGAAATGGGCTTGCTTTGCCCAGAGCTGTCAGAGAATGAGCAGAAGTTTTGAATGTGAACTACTCCATAGAAAAATCATAGGAGATAGTTGATCACTAAGCATTTGGAGTTGCAGACATGTCTACGTATTTGAAGGAAATAATTTGGAGAACAGTTCAAATACTAGGTAAAGAACAATTATTATAACTATATTTCTTTATCACTAATACCTAAACTTCAACTCAGCTTTACTATCATTATAGCTAAACTTTTCATCAATCAACCAATATACAACCTTGCTTTATGAACTGAACGTCTCTATTTAAAGACACCTTATTTAATGTACATTGTTGATTCACTAACATTGAACTCACAGCCAACAGCACTGTAATTCATGCCTGAATGAAGCTTGTCTAACACATTTATTTTCTCCGTAAGACACATCACAGTTTTCTTAGGAACACTAGTGCTTAGTGCTTAGGTACACTAGACGACGCTTCAGCACTACACTTGGGGGCCATTTCAAACAGTGATATCACCAAAAAAAAAAAAAAAATGTGAAAAACATGGCACTAAATAGTCTGCGAAAAGGACACTTGTTTACAGTGTGAGAACAGAAACAAGAAGGTAAAGCATGGCCTTATTTGACCTTAGTTAGGAATGCATGTTAGGCAACTCCAATTTTTCACCACTCTGCACATGTGCTTATCTATAAGTGACCACAAAAAGCATCCTGAGTATTCATTTTGGGGGTTACAAATAAATTTTAGTAAGTAGGTGAATTCACAAATATGGAATCTCTAAGTAAGAGGATTGACTATATATAGTAAAGGATTTGTTAAAAGGATTTGACCTGGGATTTGACCAGAGCTAGTGAAGCAGGCTTTGTAAGAATGCTGGAGTTTGGAACTACCGAGCAGACATTTGTTAGGGGGAGACAGATGAATGAATTAGACCCCATGAACATAAACTGGAGCCCGTGAGGATGGACTTAAACTCATGTCCGTTCTTTTTGCTTCTGTCCTTGGTGTGGATGTCCTATAGAAGCCAGTGTCCTTTGTCATGGAGTTAACCACACACATACCTGGCCCAGGAGTCAGAGATGCTGAAGGGGAATTCAGGGGATGGTGGAACAAGTGCAGTCCTGGCCACTGCCTCATGCCACCAGATGAGCTAGCAGATAAACAACAGCGTGCATGACCTAGAAATAGCTACTGCTTTACTTTAGCCCTCCACATGTCCCACAGAAATTTCCTTTATGTATCATACTAATCAGAAACACATGGCTTGAAAAAGAATTCTGGGAAATGTAGTTCAAACTAGGCAAACTGACACATTACAGAGCCTCCACAGTTCACCCCTTCTCAACTTGGCAGTTACATACATCACCTTAAACCAAACTTAGTCTACAAATAAAGACATTAATGAAGTCAGGCTTCTACCTCATGTGATACAACTATCCCATGTACAAATGAAAACACACTAACCCTTTCCTCAGAAAAGGATACAAAGCAGGCCCCTAGGTGGCTCAGTTGGTTAAGCGGATGCCTTCAGCTGGGGTCATGATCCCCAGGTGCTGGGATCAAGCCCCACATCGGGCTCCCCGCTCTGTGGGGAGCCTGCTTCTCCCTCTGCCTCTGCCTGCCTCTCTCTCTCTCTCTCTCTCTCTCTCTCTGTCTCTCATGAATAAATAAAGAAAATCTGTAAAAAGAAAAAACTGATACAAAGCCCCTTTATTGTTCTTGGCTTATGTCCATTCCTCTCACCTTTTGTATCCTATAATTTAAATACTGAGAAATAAAGCTAATTACTGTTGATACATATTACATGAGATGATAAAGAAATAAGAGAGGAGAGGAAAACAAAAATAATTTAATATATATATTCAAATCAAAATAAGGAAGAAATACCCAGAGCTATTACATTGCTCATTTTTGTAACTGGCCATGTAGTTGTAGCTGGTATTTGTAACTACCTTCATTCTATATTCCCTTTGTTCTTAACAAGCACCTCAACTGGTCATAGTTCTTGCCTGGTAGGCTGACCCATACCTACATTCCTGAAGCAGTTGGGCCATTAGCTATCCTTCCTGAGTAAGAGTAGGTTGTAGTTTTCTATTGACATTAATCACAGGAAGTACTAACAGGTGTCTTCGATGATTTCCTGCAATGCAGACACACTCCTCTTTATCCCCATTGTGTAGTAGCAACTCACTTATCCTTAGTTATCAGGATCAATCACCCCAGCCAATATAGTAACACTATTCCATTCCTTGTTAATTTGGCGGTATAAGGAGCCCAAAGTGGCAAGATGAGCTCAGTTTTGAGCTCAATGGAATCATTGTTGTGTCACTTAATAGAAGCCTTCCTTCCTATAGAACTAAGACCTTTAGATCAACAGAGCCTAAAATCGTAGGAATGGGAGGCAACAGTTTTGTTAGTAGGTCACTGAGGGTAGTAAGAAGAGAAGCCAGTCCCATTTCCATCCCTTCATTCCCAGGCCTGGGAGAAATATCACATGTATTAAATGCTGATTTAGGGTACATACCACACCCTGGAGTACATTATCTCAGCCCCACAGGGTGTTGTCACCTAAGCAGGCACCATAACTGAGTCTTCAGAAAGTTACTTCACCACTTTATGAAGCCCACTGCTTAAGGATAATGGGGAATATGGTAAGACCAATGAATGTTGGCAGACCTCAGGCTCTTTTTCATCCTCTCACTTGCTCTCTCTGATGGAAGCCAGCTCTGTGCTGGGTGAGGTGCTCTGTGCAAAGGCCCACGTGGCAAGGAACTGGTGTCTCTGGCCAAGAGTCAGTGAGTACCTGAGGCCTGTCCACAGCCCCGTGCGTGACCTTGGAAGAGGATCTTCTCCCAGATCAGCCTTGAGATAACTGCAACCCTAGCCAACACCTTGATGATCGTGAGACCCTAAGCCAGTCACTTAGTTAAGCCACACTCAGATTCCTAACCCAGAGGATATGCGAGTGCTAAGTGTGTATTGTTTTAAGCTGCCCGGCTTGGGGGTTATTTATTCCACGGCAGTAAATAAGTAATACAGCAGGTTTAAATGTGAACTTTTGTAGTTGCTGAAGCCTAAGTAGAAATGGCCTTAACTTTTTTGAGGCTAAAGTCTTGTAAGGCTCATCTTTGCCCTGATACCTGAGGATTTAAGAGCAACTTTCTAAAAAGGCACTAAAAAGTTCATCGAAGACGATTCATTCCTAGCCTACTTCCCTGACTGCCTCATTAGACTTTGCTGTACATTATATCAGAGACAAGTTATTAAGTTTCTTCTTTATCACATTTGATCACTATATCAATTGATCACTAAGTCTTCTTACTCTTTAGCTCTTCACTGACCAGTTTTTCTTAGGACAGAATTTGCTGCTCCCTGCAACCTTCTATTCCCTGTGGGTTTTTATTCCAACAAATTTGGCTTAAATCAGAAGGAGATTTCACATACACTCCCCAGCATATATCCATTTGTTTCTCATATATGTATTGATCACTTACATTATGTTCCAGGTACTACTCTGGAAGTTGGGAATGTAGCAGTGAATAGTAGCTTCTCATGACTATCTTTTTTCCAAAAAAAAATTTAAAGAAGAAAAGAACTGTTACCTGGACCTTTGCTAGTGGTAGGTTCCTCCCTTTGAACCTGGTGTCATTAGGTTGCATCAAATGAGAAAAGAGTTGGGGGCAGCACCGCCAGCATTTTCCATATAAAAACTTAACAGTTTTTCAATCAAAATCAGTGATCTCTTGCAAAGAGTTCTTTAAAAATGTTGAATAAGGGGTATGGCATGATCAAAATGGGATTTTGAAAATTAATAAACGGATAAAAGAGAGGAGCAAGGAGCTGGAGGCAGCAGACTCAGCAGGCTGTGATGATGAAGCAAGTATATGGGGTGGATGGCAGTGGGAATGGAGAGGAAAGGGAAGTGAAGAGAAATAGGACTCTGGAAGAATCTGCACTCCCTGTCTGCCACTAGATTGGACATGGAGGCTAAGGCGACATGGAGGCTAAGGCAAAGGGAAAAAACAAACTGGAGTGAAAAGTAACTGGGATTATGAAAACATTACCAGAAATATTAGGGGACGGAGGGGGAAACCAGTTAAGGGCGAGAGAGGAGGAAACTGTTCTATGACCTATTTAATTGAGGTGATGGCAGTGGATGTGATGGCAGGAAGTTCAAATGGAAATAACCAAAGCATGGTGTGAAATACCTTTGAAACGTCTATAATTCTCTGAGCACAAGTTAGTGATGGATATCCAGACTCTATGTTCAATTTAGTGAAGCCTTTTTTTCCAGCTTTCTAATTTATAACGTTTTTCTTAAGTTATGATCTGCTTTTATTTTTTGACTAAAGTCTCATGGTCGTAGTAGTGAAATTGCCTATAAAAATACATACTATTTTAATACTGTGTTTTTCTTTCATTACTAAACATGTTTCCCTTTATTAAAAAAATAGATCTGTTGCTCATAATAGCTTAATTTTATCAATGTTATTTATCTATGAATATATATATTTTTAAAACAGGTACAATAAATTTTTTAAATTATACTTAAAATATCATTGATAATTATTATCAGGGCAGTCATGTCATTTTTATTTTTCTTTTAAAAGCAGATGTAATACTTGACAACTCCACACTTAGAAGTTGGCAGTGTTGTACCCTATACTCAAAATCTGACTTTTTAATTATCTTAACATATAGTGAATGGTGGGTATTTGAGGGACCTTGAATCCCTGTCAGGTGACTATTGAGGCTTCATTCTGTTGATGCTGTTTCTTACCAGTAAAATCAGCCCGTTAAAAACACTGTTATTCAAAGAATTAGTTAATAGATTAGTAGGACCTATGTTTATTGTATAGCCCACATTCTGTGTTGTTTGTATATTGGTTATAAAATGGCAACAGCAAATACCTGCCTCAGTTACCTTGTAGAAATGTTATGAGAACAGTTTTTGTACTATCTGAAGGCCATTTTGAGTTCATCAGAAAGAAGGCATTGTAAAAACCTAATGTGGTACTGTATATTCTCACTAATCATTTCAGAATTTAGGGCTATCATTTATTTTAAAACTATTGTTTTAATTGTATGGGAATGAAAAAGCATTTGCAGACACACTGCCCCTTCCATTTCCCTGTTTCTATTTTTAAGCAACAAATAACTTCGTTTTTCATACTTTCCTACATTCTCTGTGACACTGATAAGGGTCACAAAATACTACAAGGAAACCAGAGACACAGAAAGAGAGAAAATACAGTGAAGAAAGCAAAAGGAAAACTAATAGTAGGAAGAAAAATGCAAAGTGGGACATAGAAGTATGATGCAATATAGCTAAAAGAGGCATGGGGTAGCAGTAAGGATGAAATTAGAAATGATCTTGTGTGGCGTGCTCCTCCTCAAAAATAGCTAATATAATTTTTGGCTGTGTGTGAGGAGGCATTCCCCCAGGGTGAAAGGAAAGCAAAACATAAATGTTTGAAAACAGAGAAGGTTACAGAGCACTGCTGTCTTCTGACTTCTTAAAAGTCTAGACACAGCTTGCTTTGGCTGGCATGTGACTGACAGGCTGCTCTTTGCCAGATTTTTCTATCTGAGGCTAGTTTTGGGTAAGTACTACTGCTAAGGCTCGTATCCTTTCAACCCCCTCCAAACGTGCGCCTTACATGCCTCTGTGGGTGTGTGCATCCAGTCTGCATGTATTCATTCAACAGGAATTTACCGGGGACTAGACATTGTGCCAGGTGCCAGGGACATAGCAATGAATTACAACACATAAAGGTCCTTTATGGAGCTTACGTTCTATGAGGGGAGACAAATAATGAACAAGGTAAATAAGGAAAGTTTACGATTGTGGGAACTGGTAGGAGAAATAGAAAGCAGGAAGAGAAGACCTGAAATATGTGGAGGGGAGGATTTGCATTTTTAAAGGAGTGGCCATGGAGAGCCTCACTGAGATGACATTTCTGGGACATTCTTTCTAGTCCTGATCTCCTACCACCTCCCACTAATAAAGACAATACTTGCCCATCTGACTTTAGAGATCTTTCCTTAACTCCAGGCTACCTGCTGAGTTCTGAGAGCTGCACCCTTTTTCCCTCCCAGCAGTCTCTTGTTCTGGGTCCTTGAAAACCTTGCCTCATGGTCAGATCCATTTTACGAGTCCTTCAGGATTTATGGTAAGCATAAAGCATAGGTGACAAGCAAGTTATTAAGGTATTCCACTCTTCCTTGAGCTACCCATACAGAAAAATATAACATATATATGGTGCCCTGGGGTTCACAGGCAAGGTTGTTTATGTCCAGAGGTGAAAGGACAGAGCTACCCCTGGCTGACCTGAAGGGTAAAGGGATCAGTATATTGACATACCTGTGACCACTTTGCACCAGGCACACAGGATGGAAGGCTTTGCCTCCTCATAGCTTCATTTTGCCACCTACCATGAAGGAACTATCTGAACCTAGATTCACTAAATCTGTGTAGTCTAGAGGTGCGGTGCCTGTCAACTTAATCCTGCCAGAACTTGTATCCATCTCATTTCTCCTTGTCCTTGTCACAGCTTGAGACAGGCTTTTCTCTAATATTTCACTTTACCTAGAACATTTGATGTAAATCTGGGCACCTCAAAATTGGAAAGATAACAGCAGAAGTGTTAAAAAGAAGAAGAAAAAGGAAAACAACATATGTGTCTTAGGGGTGAAGAATTAAACTTGAAAACTTACAATATTTAGATGACCTCATCTTAGTTTGGATGTAGAAAGGAGCTGTTGATAACGAGTACCTCTCAAGCCCCACTTCCCCACCAGAACAGAAAGTGGAAAATTAGTAATTTCTAGGTGAATTTGAATTGTAGACAACCTGCTAACATAACCCTAATTTTACTTTGCTTAACCAGTGCAGATTAACTATTTACACTGACTGAACTACTGAATATTTGCTAAGTATTTACTTTGATTTATTGCCGAAAATATATCTTGAGGAAATGACACTAAGGAGTTATATCTCTTCTTTGTTAGTGAATAATCACTTGCTTCTAAAGATAGAAATGAGAAATCAACAGTAATTGCTTCTAGATGTGGTGTCATTCAGAATGTGTAGACAAGCTGAGTTGTCTAATATGTTTTTAGACACAGCTCAAATTAATTAGGTAATTGAAAATCTACATTTCACCTTTGTAAACAGATCTTGAATTCAAGGTATATTAGCATATATGATACTGTACCATTTTTTCACTGCATGGACTGCTCAAGAGCTACAGCATTCCTCTTTCCATTCAAAGATTATATATTCTAATGCTTTAAGTGATGCTTTCATTAACTAGCACTTTTCAGGCAGTTTTTGTTCATTACTGTAGAATTGGCCTTGTAGCTGTTACTCATCAGTTAGTTTCCCTGTTCATTGTTCTAGGCTACCTTACAATTATTAGTTAATGTAAGGGATGAGTATTTAAAAGTTGACCACCAGAAATTCTTGTGTTTTTAGTGAATCATTCATTCTAATTAGCTAGAATCAGGAACTCTGGGGAAATAACTGATTAAAGAATCATTTAAAATAATCTATTTATATATTTATACAGATCACCAATATTTGCCTTGATTATATATACTTAATCAGATCCAATATTTTCCTCTGATTTTGATTCTTTCAGTTTTCCAGTAGTCACAGTGAATATAACTAGTTTCACTTCAGAAATCTCACTTTAAAAAAAAATTAAAAATAGCCACCATGTTTTTTACAGCTTTCTGAACCAATTTGTGAAAAATCCTTCGAAGAATTTGGCACTAAAGGTGGCAACTCTCCTTTTACTGAGATAACTCTTCCCTTTAAAGATAAAAAATATAATTATTTTTGGAATACTTTGGGGTAATCAAATAATATGAATTTGTATTTCTACTTGAAAATTACATATTATGAGTTAATTTGCAAGAGTTATTACTTTTACTATCCCTAAAGCAGTGTCTCATGGCTTTTAATGCTATGTCCCTAATTGTTGGAAAAGTAATTTGGGGAGCAGTGGCCCCTAAGACAGAAACGTTCATCCTTTTTACTATATATTAAATATTGATCTGCCTTCCTACGGCTGTCTGTGCTTCACTTGTCCTCTGTTTCTCCTTCCCTCTGTCAGTTCGGTCTGGGTCACTGCTCTTGATGGTTCTCTCTGTGTCTGTATATTGACCTGTGACTCTCTGTCTCTCATCTGGTTTAGTCTCTATGTATGACTCTTTTCTTACAGTTTTGTCTCCTGTGTCTCCCTGGCTTCCCCAGTCTCCCCCACCTGGAGACTCGTCTACTAGCCTGTAGTATCACATCTCCCCCAGCCCACAGTCTGCCTGTCCCTGGCTGACATGAGTGGTTTGCCTAGGTCCACTGACCTTCACTGCTCTTTCACTGTGAGATATGTGCCTCCCTCAAGCCACACGGTCTCTGCTCCTACCCATGCTTTCCCCGTCTGCTTCCATCTGCACCCTCCTTGTCTGCTCCGTCTTGTCAGAGACGGACATCAAGTCACCAATAACAAATCTGTCTGCTGGCAAAATCACCCCGAAAACATTACTCTTCAGAAGAACTCTGTTGCTTTCTAAAAGTGATTCAGAACCTCTAAAATAAATATTCTTTGGTACCAAGATGAAAATTCAAAGTGAACATTAGGTACCATAAACAGGCCAAATATTTTCTGTTTATAAAATCCCAAATTGTAAATAAATAAATAAATATAAAAATAAAATCCCAAGTTGTTCTCAAGTGCTTGAAAAGCAGGGATTATATTTTTTAAAGTTTTTGTTTCATCATATTTTTAAAAATATAGTCCTTTTTAGTTCTACTTAATGATAAATATAGTTCTGTTTAATGATAAATTTTGAGAGATAATTTATTTGATCAATGAGTTTAATCTTTAGGTATTGGAATTGATTTAACTGATATATGATATCTAAATATTCCTTGAGAATTAGTATGGTATTTCTGTCCATATTGTTTGTTAATATCGCCTTCAGTCATATGTATCTCACCCCAAGTATTCAATATGTTATACCACTAAATAAAGAAATCTTACACCAGCTAGTTTACAGATGTTTTGAATAATCTCATGGCACAATCCTTGACAGAATTCAATTGTACTACACAATTTCTTAATTTCTAAAATACGATAAAAGTTACTTTTTGAAAATATGGGCAAAGAAACAGAAACATTATTTTAAGCTTTGTGTAGCAATGATTTCATAAATGAGACTTTTGTAAGAGACCCTAAATTAAAAATTTCTAATAACCACCTAAAATCAGTGTTGGCTTAGAGATCCTTTTATTTTTAGCAAATGTTTCAGGTATTTTTAAAAAGCAATATGAATGATTTCAGATTTTCACTTTTATTTCCTTTTAATAAATTGCCTTCAAAGAAATTTAGGGTCTTCTTTCCATTTTAATTTTGTAGCAAAGTAGCCATACCTTTCCTGCTTAGTTTCCAGGGGGAAAGTGTTTAAGCTTTTAAAAAGAAATTAGTGATTTAAGTCCACACATACAAGTGATTAAATATAACCAATTTTGGGGCGCCTGGGTGGCTCGATCATTAGGCATCTGCCTTCGGCTCGGGTCATGATCCCAGGGCCCTGAGATCAAGCCCCACAGCATCGGGCTCCCTGCTTGGTGGGAAGCCTGCTTCTCTCTCTCCCACTCCCCCTGCTTGTGTTCCTGCTCTCACTGTGTCTCTCTCTGTCAAATAAATAAAATCTTTAAAAAATAATAAAATAGGGATTCCTAGGTGGCTCAGATGGTTGGGCGTCTGCCTTCAGCTCAGGTCATGATCCCAGGGTCCTGGGATCGAGCCCCACATGGGGCTCCTGGCTCAGCAGGGAGCCTGCTTCTCCCTCTCCCTCTGTCTCGCCCCCTGCTCATGCTCTCTCTCTCTGTATATTAATAAATAAATATAATCAATATTTGGGAAACAGTGGGAAATAGTGGGAAAGCTACTTGTGGAACTAGATGATACGTGGTTTGAATTTTATAGTGAAAAGTATAGTCTTCCATAACCTTCGTAGTGTAGACTTTTGTAGTGCTGGTGTTATGAAAGAACAGTCTCTCAGAGTTACTTGGTTTTGCTTTTCTTCAGAAACAATATCAAACATATAAAATCAGCATTTGTGGTAAAACTTACATTTCAGAAAACCCAAATTTAGTTATTTTTACCAATTAATGCATTAATAATTTTAATTAATTTGTTTCCTCTAAAATTAGAGCCTAACTTCATGTCTTTCCAGAAACTTGAGTTATTCTTGGTTCTTTTGAGGCAAGAAACTAACTGTAAATATTTGTTCTTTAATCCCACAAAGATTTATTGAGCACTTAGTATGTACTAGGCACTAGTCTACACTCTAACAGTATAAAGATTGCTAGATGTGACTCTTGACCCTCGAGGAGCTCATGGTCTCCTAGCAAAAAGTCTTCCGCTCGTTGCAAAGATTCTCTTTGTTCATAAACAGAGGATGATCATTGAAATCGGTAGGGTAAAGAGGAAAATTAAGGACATATGGTGAACTCCTTCAGGACCCAAGAGTAACTCTTAGTTCACTGACATCCTCTATTGACTGGTATCCCACTGCTATCTAAGAGTTAGTGCATCTTCTGAAATTATCCACCTTCCTTTCATGTTAGTATGAGACCCTGACTTTTCACTTCAGGTACATGTTTCAAATGAATATGTTGTCATTTCAAACTCTTTAATGGTAGTAAGTCACCATTTATGAGGAAAAGCTTTGGATTTATCATGACTATGGGTAGTTTATAGTCTCCCAAATATGTAGGAGAATTAATTCTATAATATGATCAGATGAAGATCTACAATCACCCTGCCTATAAAATGGCGATAATGCTAGTACCATCTCACGGGGTTATGGTCAGAATTAAGTGAAATAATCCATATAGGACTGTTAAAATTGTACCTGGAATATAGTTAGGACTCAATAAATACAGGCAGTCTTCACTTTGTATGGTCCCAATACCAAAATTTTGGTAACCGTAGTTTAGTTAAATAACACCAAATACACCCCAAAAACAAAGTTCAAATTTCAGTTACCACAATGTATTAACTGTGAATAATTGCATTAAGTACAAATCTCTACGTAAATAACAGATGCACATCATGATCAGCGGCCAATCACATCACTTCTTTCAAAATCTTTCACTGACCAGTCACTGCATATATGTTAGCCAGTTCATGCACAGACAGCACCTTCTTCCGTTTTATAAAAATGGATGATCAAAAGAGAGACTTGGCCAACAAAGATGAAAATGCAGCAAAGAAACGGAATGCTGGAAGTAAAATTGTAAAGTGCTTGTAATGAAAAAGATAATGTCCCGGAGGAAGTGACGCTAGCAAAAAACACTTCGCATGAAATGAACTCTCAGAGATGTTTCACGACATTGGAAGTGCGAAGGAAGCTGATCCAAACTTAGGAGCATGAAAATTAGCCAAGGCAGAGAAAAGATTTGCTTGAACTGTATCATAAGTTATATGAAAGGAAGGCAAGCACTATTCTAACTACTTTAGTAGGTTTTTTACAAAGAAATAAAACATTTTAATTCTCAATGTTTCTAATGTTTTAAATTACAGTGTACTAAATATAATTGGTTTTACCTTTTTTTCATTCCCCTACTCATTTTTTGCAGGCAGTAGGAGGATTTTTAATGTTTTGACAAAAAAAAAATTTAAAGGTCATCAAACAACCATAGTTTTCCCCATTGATTATCATGATCACTTTACATGGTTTAAACTTGTATGGTCATTTTTATAATATTTTACACTGTGCAAAGCAAGGACTTCCTATAATTATTATTATTATTAGAAATAATTTTATCCAGCAAATCAAGTACTGTAGTTTTAGAGAAATTGCTCATTGCTTTTCAATATTTGAGAATTAAAAACTTTCATTTCTCTCCTGCTTCTGTCTTTGTGTTTTCTAGACTAAGTCCTGATTCTAGTCATGTCTCATCACAGGGTTAACTTCTAGAGCCTCCCAGTGCATCTTCTACAGAAATACAGTATTTATCCTCGGTTTGCCTGTTCTTCAATCAACCTCATTTCTTCATTCTTCTAAATCTACTAAAATTCCATGCTGACCCTTTCCCTTTCATTCTTCCTGCTAATGTTCTCTTCTTCCACGCTGTCCCTGAAAGACTATCGGTTTTTAATACATTATCTTCCTTTCAAAATGACACCTGCCCTAGAACATATCCTTATGAGAAACTTCTTTAAATTCATTGGTTTCTTCCTTATGTTTCATCTACATTTGTCAATCATAAAAAAAATGAATTTAAATTATTACAAGAAATTCGATGTAAGCAAAATGTAAAATTCTAGCTGGAAGTTAACCAAATTAACACTTGGAAATGATGCCATTATTAAAAATAAATGCTGTGCATTTTCGCTATATACCTTTATGTACTTCTGGAAACATGTGAATGTGTAGTTGAACATTCAAAAAGATAGTTAAATTTTCATTAATACGTAATGATAATTGAAATCTTGCTTTCAGTTCTCCATTCATAGCAGCTTTGACATAATTGCTTCCTAGAGTCTGAGGCTCTCAGCAGGTGAAACCGTCATCTGCCTGATATTATCTGCACACACATAGGGGCTACTGAGAGAAGAGCTTCAACGAACTCTAGACAAATAAATGTGGATTTGGGCATGAGTCTTTTGCTCAGAAGAGAGGCCTGGTTGGTTCTCTTTAAGACCTTTGGAATCATAGTGAGGTGACTTTCAAGAGGATTCACTTTAATAACCTGACTTACTACCCCACTGTGTAAAGCCAAGGACTTTGTCAGGTTTATAATGCTAAAAGGAGGGGCGCCTGGGTGGCTCAGTTGGTTAGGCATCTGCCTTCGGCTCGGGTCATGATCCCACGGTCCTGGGATCGGGTCCCACATCGGGCTCCTTGCTAAGCAGGGGGCCTTCTTCTCCATCTGCCTGCCATTCCCCCTGCTGTGCTTGCTCGCTCGCGCTCTCTCTCTCTCTCTCTCTGACAAATAAATAAAATCTTTAAAAAAAAAATGCTAAAAGGCGGGGCACCTGGGTGGCTTAGTCTGTTAAGCATCTAACTCGATTTCGGCTCAGGTCATGATCTCAGGGTCCTGGGATCAAGCCCTGCATCAGACTCCTTGCTCAGCAGGGAGTCTGCTTAAGATTCTTTCCCTCTCCCTCCTCCCCTCCCATGTGCTATCTCTCTCTCAAATAAATCTTTAAAAAAATGAAGTAATAAAATGCTAAAAGGAGTTTTTAATTTGTATATAAAATCTTAAGTCTGGTACTACCTTTGCAATTTTCCATGGTCGTTATTGCATTTCATGTTACTAAATATAAGTGTTCATTTTTCCCAAAAAGGTATGAGTGTCTCTATTTGCCTTACTTTAGCTCATAGTTTCTTAAGAAGATTCCAGGGAAATTCACAGAGGCCCCAAATTTGTGATGTCTTGGCACCAAGATCAATTAATTTGAAATCTCTTTAACAAAGTAATAATTCTCACAGCACCTGAAGGAGTTATCTCCTGTAAACAGAAATTCTATTCTATTCCTCATTTACTTCTCTGAGGCCATGTCACCTCCTGAATTACTGGTTTCATTGGTCATAAGCTGTCATTTCTGTTAGGTGTATTTTACTGTGCAGTATAATGGAAAATTTTTCATTAAACAAGTTGTGTATCTCCTGCTCTAAAGTGTAAGCAGAGTACAAATTTGAATGTAGAAGACAGTGACTGGAATAATCAATGCAAGAACATCCTTAAAGCTTTCCTTGTGTAACAAGGGCAAACTCAGCTAAAAAGTTTTTTTAAATCCTGCTTGACATAACAAGAACCTTTACACTTTATCTATCTGGGACTATCTGTGAATATACCTGAGTCATCACCAGAGTGCCTTTCAACTCAGCCCTGTTCAGCTCAATTGCTCTTCCTGCCTTATGCAGACATTTAAAAATCTTTGAGGCTTCTGGTGATGGCTGTGGAATTTTTATATTTAATATTATTTTATAGCACAGGAAGTTCATAGTTCATGAATACCACAGCTCTACAAAATATAATGAAGGCTTTTTCCCTGAATACACAAAATCTCTTTGTAGTCTGGCTATGTGGTTGTGTTATATTCATGTCATGAGCTTTTATTTCTAAACAGTAGTTATATCACAGCAGCGTCATTATTTTTTTAAATAAAAGAAGTAACACCAGAAAAGTCCTTCTCAATCTGAAAAGAAATTCTGTGTTGGCAGCTCTACCACATTCTAGTTTTTCTCTACGTGTTTTAGAAGAGTAAAAGCATCTCACATTACTGTTATTCACCAAGAGCTGTCCTTTCATCCTGTTCTTGTCCTCTGTTGTCTCCTATACAGAACAGTGCTATTAGCTATTTTGTGAATTTATTTCATAGAGCAATAAGTGATTTTTTTGTAGTGACTACCTTGATCTGGTTAACTTTTTCCATGTTATTACAATTTCAGTGTTCTTCATCTCTATCCTTTACCTTCAGGTACCCTTTTTCTTAATTGCCTGACTTATCTTAGATATCTCACTTTGTCTTACACAGTTTTCTACTTAAAACACAGATTAACAGTTTAATCATTTTAGTGCATTTTGAGGTAGTTTTCTGTGAACTAAATTGTTGTAAAGTGTAGTGCTGATTCTCTCCCTGGAAGTGAGAGGCATCTTTTCTTACTATATTCAGCTGCCATAGTTTTCCTGGATGCTTGACTTGGCTTCCTAGACCCAGAGAGAAACTTCCCAGTGCCTGGTGTATGGATCTTGTCTCCTGCCTTTGCCTTTTGTCTTGCTCCTTGACTGATGTGGTTCTTGGGGACCTACACTTGCCCTTCAGGTGACAGTGCCTTTACACCCTGATGCCGGACCAGTGCTAAGTTATTAGGACATCTGCAGAGTGGGGAAAAACATGAAATTAGCACCATCTAGTCTACCTTGCCCTCTCTGCCTGACTTGTACATCATTCTTAGATCTTCTGGTCTACACTGTTGATTTAATTACATGCAAAAAAGCTTGCTTTGCTTTGTTTTTGGAGCCTCTGCTGGAGAAATGAACTTCCTCATATATTCTCAAACAAAGCCCTCTCCTCTGTCTGGATCATGAGCAGCTTTGGGAGAGATGCATTTGGAGAGATGAGGAAGCAAGGATCACCTTCCTAGCCAATAAGATAACTGGTCAACAGGATGGTGTGAGTCAAAGCCAGATCTCCTTCACATCCAGGTGTTTTTATGTGCATACCATACTGAGAATACTGCGTATAGCTCATGTGTTAGCACATCGTTTGGCCCATGAGTACAAAATAAATGGTCTCTGTAATGTCCATAGGAGGTTTCATCTCTCCTAGGTGGGGGAGCTAAGACATGAAGCTCCAGCTAACTGTTTAAAACAACCAATTTATGTGAGTGGAAACGCAGTAAGTTCATGGCCGAGGGAGAGCACTGTGGTCCCTAGTGTATGGGCAAAAGTTTCCAAAGAGATGAAACTTGAAGCAAACCCTACAAGAATGTTTATAATTAACTTCGCCCCCACTATTTCCTGCTTTTTACCATTAGTGGATCTTGGCAGCTGGTTTTGCCATCTTAGAATAGAGAATACTTATGGAGAGCCTAATAACATAAACCCTGATGCTTTGTGCATTTGTGCTTGAAAGTTCACTTCTCTGAATTCCAAGATCCTAATAATAGAAAACTGTTAACTTCTCTTTGAGCAAGTGTAGCTGTCCTGTTCTCCTGACAGTTTTTCTTCTTCCCCATTTAGATTATAAATACATGGGAGCCTGGGACCATGTGTTTCTTATCCTTACTTTGTAATTCCCTATGGATAAGACTGGCCCGCTTCGTACATTGTAATCTAATCGCTCACTAAGAGGTCTCTGTATTTGCTGAAGGTGATGGATTAGCCTTTTGAGCACCCCAGCCCCAGCAGTGCTGGTTGTCTTGGGCATTCCCAGCACCTGCCTTCTTCTGATCTCTATTTCTCTTCCAACCAACTATGCTGCTGCTTTTTTTCGCTATCACCCCATTTCCGTAGCATATTAAATATACTTTTAAGGAGATGTCAAGACTTCCCTTAAGAATATGGGCTTTTATTTGTGACAGCACATAGGCATTAACAGGAGATAGGCATGTTGGCAGATGAAATCTGACCAAGTACAGAGAAAGCCTTAATTGAGAGCACACAAGTTAATTTTAAAACCCACCAAGTTAACATAGCTTTACTTCTTAGTTTAGTAAATGTGTTTAGCTACTGTTTTAACTCAGTTAATATAATCTTTCCTCAAATTCAGTTGAATTCACTTTTTTCCAATTCACTAAAAATATTTTTATTCAGCTATTGTTTTTAGACAACTAATGAACCTTTTCTCTGCGGTTCTCTTTTGCAAATGGACTGGTTTCAATATGTGGGCTTTAATTTATGTAATTGCTCTCTTTTATTCTTCTTTGTGATCCACCTTTCATTCTGTTTGGCAGACACTGGTTGCTTTGTAGTTTTGAAAAAAAATAGCATATAAGTATACCTGGAAAGAATAGATAGCAGCAAAATTATTCTTAAGTGAAATTTTGTGTATTGTAAACTTTTTTATAGACTATCTTCTTGAAACCTACTTCAAAGCAAATATGGAAGTCTTCTCATCATTAATGCTGCACAGATTCATTTATTTAACATCAAACAAATATTGATTAACTTCCTACTCTGTGCCAGATAGAGTGCCGGGTGGTGAGGATCTAGCATGGAACCAGACAGACAAGAACCTTGCTTGTTGCCAGCACATGTTTTGGCGGGGGCACAGTAGAGATGCAGACAACAGTCACATACACAGCCTGTCCAGATAGCAGCTGACTTCCCGATTCTTTTTCCCTTTACCATTGCTTCAAAGCCACATCTACAACCTTGTTACCTGTAGTGTTGTGTTGAGTCTAGTCTCACAGTACTACTACCTCCATCTAGTAAGAGCTGTTTAAGGGCCTTGTTCTAGTACAGGAGAGCAAGAATGGAGAGGCTTCTGGCAGGGTCAAGTTTCTTGTTAAGCTGAAACTAAACGTGCTGTACTTTCAGAATTGTAAAGGTGAGAATTCATTCACTCATTCAGCAAACATTTATTTTTTTTTAAAGATTTTATTTATTTATTTGACAGAGAGAGACACAGCGAGAGAGGGAACATAAGCAAGGGGAGAGGGAGAAGCAGGCTTCCTGCCGAGCAGGGAGCCCGATGCGGGGCTCGATCCCAGGACCCTGAGATCATGACCTGAGCCGAAGGCAGACGCTTAATGACTGAGCCACCCAGGCGCCCTCAGCAAACATTTATTGAACAGTATATCAATCAGGGTTTTATTATGTTACAGGCTTTATAACACCTACATGCCCTTAAGTACCTCATATTCTAGATGGAGGGAGACATAAAATAAATAATTGCTGATAAATGTTACAATTAAAACATATACCAAGTACAAGGGGAGCACCACAGAAGCAGGAACTAACTCTGCCTGGGGTAGGGATAGGGGAGTCTGATATTGGTGAATCAGGTATTGAAGGAAGCATCTTCAATGGGGAACAGCAGGTGGGGCCCATTCTGAGACCTGTCTTCAGAGGGGGAGAAGGATGAAACACATAGGTCTCTGTTGTATGTGGAGACTAGACCAAGAAGCTGAGGTGGGATGCAGAGCAAACACCTGGAAGGGTTGGGAGTGGGGGAGGGAACAGGACATAAATTAATCAAGAAAGCCCCGATGAGAGAGTACAATCTGGCAAAGCAAGGGGGTTGGGGGCTGGGGGTTGAAGCTGATAGTAAACTGATGGACACTAGAAGAAATTTAGTTAGGGATGCTTAGGTTTCTTAAGGCACAGGAACTGAAGATGTGCAAAGGGAGGTTATTGGCAGTATTGTGACCACAATGATAGCAGTGAGGGGACAGTTAATGAACTGAGGGGTAGTCCCAGCAATACCTGGCATAATAGATGTTCAATAAATATTTGTGAAGCCAGAAGGGGCTGGTTCTCCACAGATAATGTGGAGGAAAGGGATGAGATACCAGAGTTCTGAAGAGCTCTTAGAAAATGCTTAGGTTCCCCTCTGGGAGAGGATCCCAGAACCCTTAGAAGTACAAAGCCCACTCCTTTAATCCTGGAGACCCAAGGGATTACCCGGAAGTCTACCAGATTTCCCCACCCCTGCACACTCCTGGGCTGTTTCTCTCACCTGCACCTCCATCTCTGCCCACTGGGGGGCGGGGCTCGAGGGCAAGGCTGGGGGCTGCTCTGAAGCCTCGAGAGCCATCAGTTCCTACCAGACTCCCGGCTCGGGTGTGGTCTTACCCCATGGCCCGACACGGGCCCTCAAACTTCTTCCCACAGCCAGGCAGTGGTAGGGGCGGGCCCAGAGGGCCAATGCCTGTGCGGGTTGACGCTCCGCTCTGGTTGAGTGCCCAGGCGGCTCCGGGCATGCTGATGGTCCGGCCAGGGATCGGGCCGGGGGTCAGCCCAGGCCCTGAGGGGTGGGAGGTGCCCCTGGGTCCACTGCCGTACAAATTCTACAGCGGTATGGCACCCCACAGGCCCAGGGTCAGAGCTGGCGAGGCTGGGCCCTGGTTCCGGAGCCCCTCGGAGGGCGCCTTCCCGAGGCCCTACATCATCCTGCGGTGCACCCCGAGTTTGGCGCTGCCAGAGGATATCTCGGACGTAGAGAAAGAGATGGAGCAGCTGGCCAAGGAGCTGAGGCAAAAGAGGATGGCCCTGGGGTACTCGCAGGCCGACGTGGGGTTCACCTTGGGGGCTCTTTTTGGAAAGGTGCTTAGCCAGACAACCATCTGCCGCTTCGAGTCCCAGCAGCTCAGCCTCACCAACATGTGGAAGTTGCGACCACTGCTGAAAATGTGGCTGGAGGAAGTGGACACCAAGAACTTTCTGGGCTTATGCAAAATGGAGATGATCCTGCAGCAGGCTCGGAAGCAGAGACGGGCAAGCAGGGAGAGTCGCATCCGAAACAACCTGGAGCAACTCTTCTTGCAGTGCCCAAAGCCCACACCCCAGCAGATCAGCTGCATCGCTGGGCAGCTCCGACTGCAGAAGGAACTGGTCCGAGTTTGGTTCTATAACCGGAGCAAGATGGGTGGTCAGCCAACCATTGATTTCTCCCCACCAGAGGAAGTGGGGGCAGCCGGGCCTCCTTTCCCAGGGGGACCAGTGTGCTTTCCCCTGGCATCGGGGCTCCATTTTGAGTCCCCCCACTATGAAGAGCCCTACTTTATACCCGTGTACTCCCCTACCCCTTTCCCTGTGGCAGGGACCCCCCTCTTTGCCCCAGCCACCGCTCAGGGCCACCCCAGCCTTTCAAACTGAGGGGCCTTGCCCTTCTGGGGAGGGTTGAATGGAGAAATGGGTTCCTAAGGTTCATTTCAGGGTTGTGAACATTAAGAGTTCCATTCACTGTGTAAAGAAGTTAAGAATACCTAAGGGATGAGTTGGGAGTTTAGGAAATTTGGGGGAGGGAAGTTGAAGTTTATTAATTCCATTGTTTTTACCTAACATTGGTTTTAAGGTACATTACAATACATATATGGTTTCAGATATTTTGTTTCTCTCTCTTTGTTTAATTAATCAGAAATTAATTGTGTCTGTTATTCCTTGTGGTTATCAGTAAACGGATTTTTTTCTTATAAACACGATAGTGAGTGAAAAACTCAAGTCACAGAAGATTATTTCAAGTATACCATTTTTTATCAAAAACCAGCAGAACTTTATGTAAATATAAACACAGGTTCCAAGATAATAGTAACCTCTGGGGAAAGGTTTGAGGTTGGGATAGGGCAGGAGTTCACAAAACCTACCCAGAGAGAGCCCTTGCTAAAACACAGGAGCTTTCTGTTCTCCTCCCTTTCTTGAAAGATGCATTTCTTTTCTAATTCACCTTCTCATTTAGAGTGCCCAGTTTCCAGTGGAGGTCTCAGTCCAGCTCTCCACCCTGTGGAATCCCACCAGGTATCCCCTAACTGCCACAGTCATTGTATTTGGAATCCCTTTGTTACTGAGGTTGGCATGCTGGACAGCGCCAGCTCAGCCCCAGCTCCCGCTTACTTCTCTGGTTTTCAGCTCTGTTTGGTTTATTACCTGGGGATGTTACTTTCTTTTGAACCCAGATAGGCTACTTAGAGAATATCTGCAATGGTTGAGTCAACATTCCCTGGCGGCCTGTCTGATGGTTCATCCTATATCACTTTTCCAATCACTTCTATGAAATTGGTCTTTTCTAGTTTTCTACTTCTACATTGGTAAATTTTGGTCATCATTATATTCCAAACAGAAATCATTTTTCTGTCTTTGTACCTCTGCTGCCATAAACCTGCATGTAATATTCATTGTTTTATAATTCCATCACTAAATATTATATCTGAGTTTATGTCTTCTATTTAATTACTATTTCTGTCAATATTTTCTTTCTCTACTTTTTTTCCTTAATCAGTTTTTACAAAGAATTTATCTATAGGTATTTACAAAGAACAAGTCTTTTTATAAAATTTTATCTTATTTACTGCTCTTTTTATTTTCTAATTGGTTAACTTTTAGCTTTTATTTTTATTAATTGCTTTTTTCTAGTTTTCTCTGGTTTCTTCCAATGTGTATTTTTCCTTCTTGTCAGTGTTCAAAGATAAAACACTGACAGTACACATAGGTTCATGAAAATGGAGATACACTTCACTTACTTATAGATTCAATAGGTGACTAATCATTCACTCATGGACTATCCCACTTAAAGTCACGTAGCACCAGTCCCATTTCTTCCTTTTCCCATACAGCCCTTCTGGACAGCCTTGAAAGGGAAATGTTTCTGCAGAGGGCCAGGTGGTATTTAATGGCAGGATGAACCATTGTGGTTGTGTCAACATTCGGCTCCTAAAAGCTGTGAGGAGGCTCTGACCCAGGCTGCTCCTCGAATTCTGCAGCCCCTGCATATCTGGAGAAATGGTAATGGGCTCTCCATCTCAGGGAGTGCCTCCAAGGGTCTACCTCAGCACCTGCACAGCTGCAGCATTCGCACAGCCCCCGTGCCTCTGCTTGGCAGACACCACTGTGTGTCACTGCTCAGTCCTCACATAACTTAAGATGGCTTTTTCCATCACTGCTCCTCTTGACTTGCCTGTGAAGAGAGAAAAGGCTGGACCCCCGGGCAACTTTGACATTTAAAGAATTTCATATTTTTCAAAGATTGAAGACTCTGAGTAGAAACCTCAATAATAAAATCCTTCAAAACTGAGAAGGAGCTGTCCTTTGAGTTGGGAGAAAACCAACAGTGTGGTGTCAGTGCGGAACAAGGTCAAATATACAGAAATCAGGTAACATAAAATCAAGTGAGATCTACCACATCAGTAACAAAGGTTTCCGTGGTACCATTAGTGAGAACCAGTCTCCGTGGAGTAGTTGGTAGAGGCAGATGTCAAACAACAGTCCAGAGGCTTCCTACTTGCCAGATTTCCCCCAACTTCAATTAAAAACACAAATTCCAACCACTCAAGATCTTCACCATCATTCTGAAATATTCGTTAACAAATGTTTCTTTTAATCTTGTGTTTTAAGACAAGGCAAGTATTCTTAACCTGATGATGCCGAACCCCTTTAGAGCACAGGCGGAATAGTGTGTTTGTACATATGTGCATCTTTAAAGATGGTGATGGTAGCTGTTATCACTTTCTCAAGGAGGCATGACTCTTTGTAGGTCTATAGTTTCAGAATTTTAGAAACACATTCCCTTTGGCCACCTCACTTTCAGGAGTTTTCCCTTGACCCAGTATTGGCCTAACAAGTAGTTCGTGGTTTTCTTTGAATATCTCTAGCTCAGTATAGAATAGAGGACCTGAATCACTTCTTATATAAGTCTTTTAAATTCAAAATAAATGTTGTATTATTGCCTTTATTGTTCTTATACTTTTATCAATCCTTTACACTTTAATTAATTCCTATCATAAAGAACAATTTCTCTTGTTCCCAGAATCTTTCCTATCTATTGTCTAAGAAGACTTGAAGTGTTAGGATATGCTCCCTTATTCCAAAACATTATCTTGCTCTTGAAATAGCATCTAAATATTTTCTATAATTTCACATTTTTGATATATACATACTATACATCTTTGTTTATTATACTAAAACTATGTCATGGGATTTATTTTTCAGTATAGCCACTTTTGTTTATAGCTTTCTTCCAGAAATCGTCTTGCTTACTAAACAGTATTAGTTTGCTTGGCAGAACCTGCTCACGATGAATTTTTTAGAGTACAAAATTGTATTATCAGTGTAAAACAGTGTCTTGAAAGTGAAAACTGCAGTGCCATTCCAAGAAAATCCTAGTGGAATATGAGAGTTATTACTTGACAAAGTGATTGTAAACTGAAAGAATAAAACTTAGGAAAATAAGAAAATTTTGAAGAAAAGAGTCAGGGTGGCCTTGTCCTACCAACTGTTATGAAACTACAATAATTTCAACAGTATGGTGGTGCTTATGGACAAAAATAACAGAAACGAGTATTTGGCTATTCCATTTTGTGGGAATGTGAATTGGTGCAATCTTCATGAAAGGCTATTGGGTAATTCATATGGGAAGTTTTTAAAATGTGATTTTTCTTTGGCCAATCATTTCAACTTTAATTGATTTTTATCAGAAAATAATTGTATGTGTGTGCAAAATTTAGCAACAAGGGTGGTCATTACAGCATTTTTTTAAACAACAAAAAGTTGTTAAAACTAAGTGTTCAACAAAGGGAAAGTAAATAAAAAGGAACACCATATATGGTAAAAAATCGTCTTATGGAGCTACAGTTTTGACAAATGTCAGAATAGATTATTGAGTGAGGCAAAAGAGTTTCTTAAGCTTTATGATACTTCTTATTTTTTTAAGGAAAAGGGTATGTTACATATACAAATCTATAAATATGTATCATTGGTGATTTTTATAAAATTGTTTTGCTATATATATTACACAGTAAACATATTTTAAAAAAACTTCTAAAGGAAGGTGCTAGGAAATCTAGGGTTCCTAAAAATATTCATTCTTCTAGTCTTATAATCTCTAAAATGGTAATTTTTCATTGTAAACAATATTTTGGAATAATAAATTTGACCTTTTCATTTTTAGTCAGATTTGTAGTTTCTTTAAAAAGAAAGGCAGTTCTCTAAACAGAGGAGTATTGGGATATATCAGGGAGACACTGCTAAAAATTAAGTTTGTTTTTTTTTTTAAATCAGATTCCCATTAATGTTAAAGAGCTGTAGTGTAGCTCAGTGAGTGAGGACACCTGCCATATGTCTGTTTTCCTGCACAACACAATTACAATTAGTGTGTTTATATACCTCAGTGGTGTTAACCCATATTTAGAATATAATATAAACCCAAATCATTTTCATGTTTCTGAATGTTTATTTTTCAATTTTAAAAGCATTTGAAAATATCGAAATCCTGGTTTTATCACAGTAGAATCCTCCCTACTTATCATATTTGAAGAAACCAAACAGATATAAATGAGATCTATAGATTTCTAGGTTTGAAGGCAGGGGCAGTTCTTGTGATTACAGCCCCAGCCAATTGAAAGATGAACTGTCATGAAATGAATCTACCCCATTATCCAGTAAAATCCTTAAAACAAAGCATTATCATTATCATGGTTGCACCAGTGAAGAGAAGCATTACAAGAAGCTGTTGAAAAGACCATGTGGTTTACCTACAGGGCTGTCTTCAGAAAACAGTGTAGCACTTCGATCTATTGGGCTGCTGCCCTGCCACCTCACTTTTAGCTGGGAACCCTGCTGTGAATTCTGCTAAAAGCAAAATTAGCTACTTTGGCATTGAACTTGGGCTTCTTAGGCTTTCATCCCCCAGTTTCCAACAAAATGGTGAAGTACAAACCAACTTCACTTAATACTGTTAACTCTTCTACTGACTGCCTGCCAAAGACCTGGGGTTGGAAAAGGAAAAATGGAGGCCTTCTTGAAAATTCACTACATTTTGGATTCAATATTCACTTCTAACACTGTTCAACCTGTTATATCATACCTTCTCCAAAAGAGTAACTGCACTGTTTAATAATTCGTCTTCTTCTTCCTCCCAGGATGTGTGGTGTAGACCTTCTTTTAGATCTTGGTGCAATGGCCAGGGCAGTATATAAGATGCTTTAAGTTGATTTCTTATCTTAGAATGGATGATAGCGTTCCTGGAACAGCTGTAAAACTTTGAATACTATTGACTGCGTAGTGGGCAAATCTTAATATATACCTTTCTATTGAAAGACAGTTTGTTTCAGTATACCATTTATTAGTTTGCTAGGGTTGCCATAACAAGAACTCCACCTTGGGGAGCTTAAAGAACAAAAATTTATTTTTTTCATCATTCTGGAGGCCAGAAGCTTGGATCAAGATGTGGGCAAAGTTGGTTCCTTCTGAGGGCTGTGAGGGAAGGATCTGTATTAGGCTTATAGATGGCTGCCTTCTCCCTGTGTCTTCCCATTATCTTCCTTGTGTACATATCTGTGTCCAGATTTCCTCTTCTTATAAGGACACCAATCACTGGATTATGGGCCTACCCTAATGACCTCATTTTAACTTAATTATCGCTGTAAATATCTCCAAATAAGGTCACAGTCTAGGGTACTGCAGATTGGACTTCAATGTATGAATTTTTGTGGGGAAACAATTCAGCTTGTAGCACCAGCCCAATAAAAATTTCCTCTGGATTTAATTATTCATTAACATATTCATTCAGCAAATATTAATTGAATACCCTTTATAACATGTAGTGTCCTAGATGCTAAGATGTAGTAGGGACCAAAAAGAGGCCCATCCTGACCTTCAGGGAGCTTAAAGTATGATTAGGCATCTACATTAAGCAAATAAACATATGATTATAACTTGTAATAAATACTGTGGGATATCAGGTGGGGGAGCTGTCTTAATTTAGATTGATGTTTATAGTCCTTTTATAATACGCAAGTATTGCCTCAGATAACATCAGTGTTAACAAATATTCCATACCAGAGGGACCTACCTGCAGAGGAAGTGTGGTCCTATAGCCAAGGCATAGATTGGGACACAGGCATTCCTAGGTTAAAATCCCGGCTCAGTAACCTACGGTCTGTGTTACCATCAGACCCAGAGTCTCATCTGTAGAATATGTCTAGCAATCCACAGGGTGAGAGAGTTGATAAAAGCATAAAGTTAGGTAATATAGAAAGAAACCCCTAGGACTTCCCTTTTATACAGTAGACAATAATTTGTCTCTCCAGGGGCGCCTGGGTGGCTCAGTCAGTTAAGCATCTGACTCTTGATTTTGGCTCAGGTCATGATCTCAGGGTTGTGAGATTGAGCCCCACATCAGGCTCCAGCTCCAGCTCCAGCTGGGCATGTTAGCCTGCCTAAGATTCTCTCTCTCCCTCTCTAAGAAATAATAATAATTTTTCTCTCCATTGTGTTTCCACTGTGTGTTGTCTGTGCTTTATTTATATCTCATAAATCATTCCTTTGCATACCTAGGAACTTTCACATAGTAGGTATGCAATGATTAATAGCCAAAACTGAATAAGTAAGAAAACAAAAAGTAGAGACAATAGTCTCAGTTGCCAGAAACCTTACTATCTGATATTGGGAAATGAGTTTTGAAATTTGTTACAATTGGAAAACAGTAATAAAGTCTATTTCCTCAGCTGTCAAATAACAACTAGGTAAAGCAACAGATGATAGGGTTTTGACTCGAAAGATGTAGATAAAGACTTTTTGAAAACCCAGTGTTAAATAATTGAAAGGAATGGTCTCTGAAGTTGTTTCTAGCCTGTAGTAATTGTATGACTCTCCATGAATAAGAACAAAACAGTGCACCACAGATTGAATATGGGAGCTATAAGGAGACAGTGTAAGAATGGACATAGTATTTGTTTGCTAGGGCTGCTGTAGCGAAGTATCACAGGTTGGGTGGCTAAAGGAACAGAAATTTATTGTCTCACAGTTCCGGAGACTCAAAGTCCACGATCCAGGTGTGGGCAGGGTTGTTTCTTTCTGAGGGCTGTGAAGGAGAATCTGTTTCAGGCCATTTTTATAAGGACAGCAGTCACATTGGATTAGGGCCCACCCTAATAATGTCATTTAATTACTTCTGTAAAGGCCCTATCTCCAAATAAGGTCACATTTTGGGATACTGGGGGTCAAGACTTCAAAATATAAATTTCAGCAGGACATATTTCAACCCATAACACCACCACTCCTGATACAGAGAAAATACAAGTGTGGATTGTGGGGGAGGTATAGGAAGGCAAAGAGACTTGTTTATTTATTTCCTACAAAGGAGTTTAATAAGAGGTGGTGTGATGGAAAGGAAAGAGCGGTAGCCATAGAATCAAGCAGTCCCAGATCTGCATCTTGTCTCCAGGCCATTCACTTAGGTAGTATCACCACTCCAGGGGTTCCCCTCAGGAACGTTTCAGGAAAAATAACATTTCTTCCATCCCAACCAGTAACTTTATGGGCTGAAAAATTACAGTAGCTACTTATTTTTATCTATTTTAGGAGCAGAACAATTGGACTCTCATCAGTGAATTGGAGAGGTATTATCTTAGGAAGAAAATTTTGGGTATTTTTTGCTTCCAGTTGCTTCCAGTTTTTGCTGGTTGGATTTAAAAAAAGGAAGGCAGGGAGGGAGGGAGGAAGGGAGGAAGAAAATTTTGGATATTTTGATAAAGATATGATTCTTACTTTCTCAAAAAAAAAAAAAATGATACGTGAACCTATTGAGAAAGCCCTGTCACTTTCCACTAAGCACTGTCAGCCACAAATTTCATCAAGCTAATGTAACAGGACAGTCAAGTGACTTGCCTTTAATTTGTTATGATTGTGTTATATTTATGAAAAGCAGAGCTAAAACAGCTGATAGCAAGTATTGTTTTCATAAATAGTTTTAAGACTATTGCTAAATCTAAGTAGACACCGAGTAAGTTTTCTCATTACGTGAAGTGTAAATCATTCTTTCTGTAATAATAAGTCATTAAGTCCATGAAAATACTATAGATTATTATTTCATTTCGCACATATTTTTATGGCACTTGTCTGATTGTAAATATGTATTACCTTTGAGATTTAAACTAAAGAGAAGTGGGAAGAGACTTATCGTACAGGGATTTATTGTGTTCTTTTCTCTCCTGAAGAAGCAATCACACCAACACTATAGGTAGGAAAGAATATTTTGCTGTTTCTGTGTCACATCATTAAAGTAGTTAATCTAAAGCCATAAATTTTTGTCTTCTGGGCCAAGAAATTTTAAGTAAAATACTAACAAAAATGTTATGCTTTTAAATGAAAAGTGAAAGAATCTTTATCCTTTTTATTTGAGTTTCCAGAAATGGCACACTCCATAAAAAATTGTATCATTTTTATTTTTAAACTGAGTTTCTTGCATTAGTCAGTAAACAATTTATTTGATGAACATTCTCTGTGCACATATATACACCATGTGAACATTTAGGAAACAGAAGGTACTTGAATTTGTGAGATTTAAATATTTTCTCACAGTTGATCCAGTGATACTGCAGTTGAAATAAAACCACGTATAAATGAAATACCACTTTCTACTAAAAAGCAAGTATAGATTTTCTATCATTGTTTTAATGAAAATAATGATTCCACGTATTCAGTGGAATATCTTATAAATCTTGAGCATGTTTATCTCCTTGTACATTCTAAGACTCACCTGTAAAACTCCACCTGTCCTAATCACAAATATGCATATACATTTAATTACATTATCTGACCACATATTTTTATAGTCTTGCAAATATTATTTTGAAAGTATAGATAAAGCAATGATTCATTTCTCACTGTCCTAAAAACATGTGCATATATGTGCTGATATTCATATATACATTACATAAAATATGAGCTATGTAGATCAAAGGTAACGCACCAGAACACAACAAGTAAAAAGATTACAACCAGGGTAGCAGCTTTTGGCCGCCTCATCAACATCTTTGCTGTGGCCCACAAATCCACTCCTGCCCTTCCTCCAGGTTGCATGTTCTCGCATTCTCATAAGCAGTAGCATTATACCTCTGTACTTACTCAGTGACTGAGTATCTACTAAGCACGTGTTCAGGGGCAAGCACTGAAGATTCAGAATTAGAAAAAGGAACACATAGTCTACCTAGAGGAGAGAAGTGAGAAAACCAAGGATCATCTTACAAGGTGGCCAGTGTTAAAGGAATGGGCAAAAGAACGGCACAGAGAAAGGAGCACATAACTCAGTGAGGGATATCTGGGAACGTTACTAAGAGCCGGGACAACGTGAACTGAGACTTGAAGGATAAGTAAGAGCTGTTAAGTGGAGAAGACCAAAGTCAGGAATGAAAGAAAAAGTGAAAAGAGTTTGTTTTGACTAAAAATCTAGGCTGTGGTTAGTTACTACAATTGAGAGTTAAATGCAGTGGTTAAAATTCTGGCAGCCATAGCAAATAAGTTACATAGTTCTCAGTATATGAAGCTGATTAGATGAATCTTCCAGAATGTATTAGGAGAAACACTTTATTTTATTTTTATTCCAGTATAGTTCACATACGATGTTACATTAGTTTCAGGTGTACAATATAGTGATTCACCAATTCTATGCGTTACTCAGTGCTCATCAGGATAAACGTACTCTTAATCTCCTCCACCTACTTCACTCATCCCCCCACTCACCTCCCCTCTGGTAACCATCAGTTTGTTCTCAATAGTTAAGAATCTGTTTTGGGGGGCACCTGGGTGGCTCAGTCAGTTAAGCGTCTGCCTTCGGCTCACGTCACGATCCCAGCATCCTGGGATCATGCCCCGCATCCGGCTCCCTGCTCAGCGGGAAGCCTGCTTCTCCCTCTCCCTCTGCCTGCCGCTCCCCCCGCTTGTGCTCTCTGTCAAATAAATAAATAAAATATTTTTTTAAAAAGAATCTGTACCAAAAAAAATTTTTTGGTTTGTCTCTTTTTTTCCTTTGTTCATTTGTTTTGTTTCTTAAATTATACATATGAGTGAAATCATACCATATTTTTCTTTCTCTGACTGGCTTATTTAGCTTAGCATTATACTGTCTAGCTCCATCCGTGTTTTTGCAAATGGCAAGATTTCATTCTTTTTCATAGCTGAATAATATTCCATTGGATATATATACCACTTCTCTCTCTCTCTTTTTTTTGGTTTCAAGTTTTTACTTAAATTCTAGTTAATTAACATACAGTGTAATATTAGTTATAGGAGTAGAATTTAGTGATTCATCACTTACATATAACACCCAGTGCTCATTACAATAAGCACCCTCCTTAATACCCATCACCCATTTAGCCCATCCCCACACCCCACCTCCCCCCGCAGCTACCTTCAGTTTGTTCTCTGTAATTAAGAGTCTGTTTTATGCTTTGCCTCTCTATTTTTTCTTTCCCCTATGTTCATCTGTTTTGTTTCTTAAATTCCACATATGAGTGAAATCGTACAGTATTTGTCTTTCTCTGACTTATTTTGCATAGCATAATACACTCTAGTTCCATCCACGTTGTTGCAAATGGGAAGATTTCATTCTTTTTGATGGCTGAGTAACATTCCATTGTGTGTGTGTGCATACACTACCTCTTCTTTATCCATTTATCAGTTGATGGACATTTGAACTTTTTCCATAATTTGCCTATTGTTGATAATGCTGCTGTGAACATTGGGGTGCATGTGCCCCTTCAAATCTGTATTTTTTTATCTTGGGGTAAATACCTAGTAATGCAATTGCTGGATTGTAGGGTGGTTCTATTTTCAACTTTTTGAGGCACCTTCCTACTATTTTCCAGAGTGGCTACACTAGCTTTCATTCCCACCAACAGTGCAAGAGGGTTCCCCTTTCTCCACATCCTCGCCAACATCTGTTGTTTTCTGTATTGTTAAATGTAGTCGTTCTGACAAATGTGAGGTAGTATCTCATTGTAGTTTTGGTTTGTATTTCCCTGATGATGAGTGATGTTGAGCATCTTTTCATGTGTCTGTTAGCTATTGGTATGTCTTCTTTGGAAAAATGTCTATCACGTCATCTGTGAATAGTGTAGGTTTGACTTCTTCCTTGCTGATTTGGATGCCTTTTATTTCTTTTTGTTGTCTGATTGCAGAGGCTAGGACTTCCAGTTCTATGTTAAATAACAGTGGTGAGAGTGGACATCCGTGTCTTATTCCTGACCACAGAGGAAAAACTGTCAGTTTTTCCCCCATTGAGGATATTAGCTGTGGGTCTTTTGTATGTGGCCTTTATGATGCTGAGGTGTGTTCCCTCTATCCCTACTTTGTTGAGGGTTTTTATCAAGACTAAATACTGTACTTTCTCAGATGCTTTTCCTGCATCTGTTGAGAGGGTCGTATGGTTCTTATCTTTCTTTTATTAATGTGGTTCATGACAATTTATTTGCAAGTATTGAACCACCTTTGCAGCCCAGGAATAAATCCTACCTGATCATGGTGAATGATTCTTTCAGTGTACTGTTGGATTTGACTTGCTGGTATTTTGTTGAGAATTTTTGCATCCATGTTCATCGGAGATAGTGGCCTATATGTAATTCTCTTTTTTAGTGGGGTCTGTCTGGTTTTGGAATCAAGGTAATGCTGGCCCTGTAGAATGAGTTTGGAAGTTTTCCTTCCATTTCTTTTTTTTGGAACAGTTTGTGAAGAACAGGTATTAACTCTTTTTTAAGTGTATGGTGGAATTCACCTGGGAAGCCATCTGGACCTGGACTTTTGTTTGTTGGGAGATTTTTGATTCCTGATTAAATTTCTTTGCTGGTTATGGGTCTGTTCAAATTTTATTTTTCTTCCTGTTTCAGTTTTGGTAGTTTATATGTTTTTAGTAATTTATGCAATAAAATACATTTAGCAATTTTTAGCAATTTATGCAATTGCACAGTTTGTTGGCATGTAACTTTTCATAATATTCCCTTATAGCTGTTTGTATTTCTGTGGTGTTGGTTGTGATCTCTCCTCTCTCGTTCATGATTTTATGATTTGTGTCCTTTCTCTTTTCTTTTTGATAGGTCTGGCTAGGGTTTTATCAATTTTATTTATTCTTTTGAAGAATCAGCTCCTATTTTCATTGATCTGTTCTATTATTTTGTTTCTATTTCATTTATATCTGCTCTATTCTTTAGTATTTCCCTTCTTCTGCTGGGTTGAGGCTTCATTTGTTCTTTTTCTAGCTCCTTTAAGTGTAAGGTTAGGTTTTGTATTTGAGATTATTCTTGCTTCTTGTAGTAGGCCTGTTTTGCTATATACTTCCTCCTAGACTGTTTTTTGCTGCATCCCAAAGGTTTTGGACCATCACGTTTTCATTCTAATTTTTTCCATGTATTTTTTTCTCCTTTAATTTCCTGATTGACCCATTCATTATTTAGTAGAATGTTCTTTAACCTCCATGTATTTGTGGTCTTTCCAAATTTTTTCTTGTGGTCAATTTTAAGTTTCATAGTGTGTGGTTAGAAAATATGCATGTATACCATTTCTTCTCTATGCACACTTATCTATGCACACTCGAGCTGCTTCCATAATTTGGCTATTGTAAATAATGCTGCAGTAAACATAGGAATGCATGTATGTTTTTGAATTAGTGTTTTCATATTCTTTGGGTAAATACCCAGTAGTGGGGCGCCTGGGTGGCTCAGTTGGTTAAGCAACTGCCTTCGGCTCAGGTCATGATCCTGGAGTCCCAGGATCGAGTCCCATATCGGGCTCCTTGCTCAGCAGGAAGTCTGGTTCTCCCTCTGACCCTTCCCCCTCGTGTACTCTCTCTCTCTCTCTCTCTCTCTCAAATAAATAAAATCTTTAAAAAAAAATACCCAGTAGTGTAATTATTGGCTTATATGGTAATTCTGCTTTTAGTTTTTTGAGGAACTTCCATATTATCTTCCACGTGGCTGCGCCAGTTTGCATTACCACCAACAGTGCATGAGGGTTCTTTTTTCTCCACAACCTCACCAGCCCTTGTTTCTTGTGTTTTTAAGTTTAGTCTTTCTGACAGGTATAAAGTGATATATCACTGTGGTTTTGATTTGCATTTCCCTGATGATGAGTGATATTGAGCATCTTTTCATGTGTCCGTTCGCCATCCGTATGTCTTTTTTGGAGAAATGTGTTCATTTCTTCTGCCCATTTTTAAATTGGATTATTTTGGTGGTTATTGAGTTTTATAAGTTCTTTATAGATTTTGGATACTAACCCTTTATCAAACATGTCATTTGCAAATATTTTCTCCTATTCAGTAGGTTGTCTTTTAGTTTTGTTAATTGTTTCCTTTGCCTGCAGAAACTTTTTATTTTGATGATGTCCCAATAGTTTATTTTTGCTTTTGTTTCCCTTGCCTCAGACATATCTAGAAAGATGTTGCTATGGCTGATGTCAGAGAAATTACTGCCTGTGTTCTCTTCCAGGATTTTTATGGTTTCAAGTCTCACATTTAGGTCCTTAATCCATTTTGAGTTAATTTTTGTGTATGGTAAAAGTGGTCCAGTTTCATTCTTTTGCATGTATCTGTTCAGTTTTCCCAACACTATTTGTTGAAGAGACTTGTTCCCATTGCATGTTCTTGCCTTCTCTGTTGTAGATTAATTAACCATAGAATCATGGGTTTGTTTCTGGGATTTTATACTGTTCTTTTGATCTATGTGTCTCTTTTTGCACTAGTACCATACTATGTTGATTTCTACAGTTTTGTGGTGTGACCCAGATTCTGGATTTGTGATCCTGCTAGTGTTATTTTTCTTTTTCAGGATTTCTTTGGCTATTTGGGTCTTTGTGTTTCCATATAAATTTTGTGTTTGTCCTAGTTCTGTGAAAAATGCTGTTGGTGTTTTGATAAGGATTGCATTAAATTTGTAGATCACTTTGGGTACATTGGACATTTTAATAATATTTGTTCTTCCAATCCATGAACATGGAGTATCTTTCCCAGGATAAATATTTTCTTAACAGTAAATTTAAAGATTTATATGTCATTCTTAAGGAGACAACAACACAATAGATAATTTCTTTAATTATAGTATTTTAATGTTTTTAGTTAAGACAAAAAATTATTTTTCGTATGGCTGTTTTTTTTGTTTTGTTTGTTTTTTAGTTTTATCTCAAAGTATTTCTCTTTTTTTGAGATTATTTTTTTATTATGTTATGTTAATCACCATACATCATTAGTTTTTGATGTAGTGTTCCATGATTCATTGTTTGCATATAACACCCAGTGCTCCATTCAATACATGCCCTCCTTAATATCCATCACCAGGTTAACCCATCCCCCCACCCCCCTCCCCACTAAAACCCTCAGTTTGTTTTTCAGAGTCCATCGTCTCTCATGGTTCATCTCTCCCTCTGATTTCCCCCCCTTCATTCTTCTCCTTCTATCTACTTTTTTTTTTTTAACATGTAATGTATTATTTGTTTCAGAGGCACAGGTCTGTGATTCAACAGTCTTACACAATTCACAGCGCTCACCATAGCACATACCCTCCCCAAGGTCTATCACCCAGCCACCCCATTCCTCCCACCCCCCACCACTCCAGCAAACTGCAGTTTGTTTCCTGAGATTAAGAATTCCTTATATCAGTGAGATCATATGATACATGTCTTTCTCTGATTGATTTATTTCACTTAGCATAATACCCTCTAGTTCCATCCACGTCGTTGCAAAGGGCAAGATTTCGGGGGTTTTGTTGGCTGCATAATATTCCATTGTGTTTATATATATATATATATAATATATATATATATAAACACATATATATATATGTGTATATAACACATATATATATAATATATATATATATATATATATATATAACACATCCTCTTTATCCATTCATCTGTTGATGGACATCTTGGCTCTTTCCATAGTTTGGCTATTGTGGACATTGCTGCTATAAACGTTGGGGTGCACGTACCCCTTCGGATCCCTACATTTGTATCTTTGGGGTAAATACCCAGTAGTGCAATTGCTGGGTTGTAGGGTATGGCTGGTTTTTATAATGACTAATGACAAATAGCCTAAGTCTTAATGCTGATATCTGAGCTTCTGAAGGCCTTTCTTCTGGGAACTAAAATAATTTAGTACTAACATAAAGCTTACTGATGGTTTCCCTTGGCACTACAGATCAGCAAATCTACAGAAATTAATAATCAGCTGATCCACTGGTCTATTGTTCAGTTGGAGTCAATCGCCTCCATCAGACTTTTGATAAAAAGCTGTTTCAAGTTTATTACAATATCATAAACACTGAAAAAATTTTGGTTATTGAAAAAAAACATCAGGCACCAAAGACTACGTGTTAAGTAGTAGCCTAGTTTCCTTTGTTCGCAAAAGTACATTTGATTAGGAACCCCAGTTGACTGTCATGGAACACTCTTATACTCTCTCTGCCATGATACTGAAGATCGATATGTACCTAAGTTTGCATACCAGACAATTTACTTAAGATAAATAATTAATCCAACTGTGCTTTATTCTCATATGAAATAAAAATGATTGATGTACTCCCATGCAGAGTCATTCTTAGAACTTCCCCAAAAAATCCTCATAAAAATCATTGCAAATTACTTATTAAGGCATAAAGAACAATGCAATGCTTCATAATGGTCTTTTTTGTAAAAAACAAAAAAACAAATATACCTATCGATCTTTAATTATTATTTAAATCTAATATTGTTTCCATCCATGAATATTGAAATGTTTTCACTCGTATAGTAATTCTTACAAAGCTACCTAAAATGAGTCCTTGGTATCAATGTAGAATTTGAAGACTAGGTTTTTTTGCCCAAATCATGCAAACTCACCAGTTTCAGGGCCATCAATAAACACATGTGTCTTGACATCCATGCTTTGTCTTTAAATACCAAGTGACACTTTTTAGCGTAAGTTATTTCAGCAGACAAATTTTGTTTTGAAGACAGGCCAGAAATCTATTAGGATGCAGCATTGATAGATCTTTTTCTTATGAATATATATTATCTCTGAAAATCCCCAAAGTGTGTATGATGAAATAGTCATTAGGTGAATAATTTTGAGAGGTCTGCTTAAGGTAGCAGACTCATATTTGGTACATTCCATTGAACCGTTGCCTTTTCAGACCCTTACTACCAACAGAGAATAGCCAGAGGTAGCTAGCCCAGTAACTTAAGATTTCTAAAAGTTAGCTATGTGGGAGTTTAATAAGGATATTTAGAAAGTGGGAGATAAGTAATCATTCCGAGAACACAGATATTTTTATTGGAGCTGTGTATAACTCTACTCAAGGTGGAATGTAGCTCACACAAATCATAATGCCTGATGACAGTTATTTTCTAGTCTGTTTTTAAAATGGTTTACATGTTGAAGTGTAAGCAATATGAAAATTCATTCTGGAAAAGCATTTATTGTCCAATTCTACGGCCTTCTAACCCAAGAAAAATAGCTGCACCTAGCTCTCAGTTGTTTATGAGTGGATTGTTTATTCAGGGAATTATCTACAGTAAAACCATCTTTGGGTACCTTTCCTTTGCTTCCCAGTACATTTCTGTGCCACTTTTTCCCCAATACAAAACTCATATGTTTTCAGCAAATGCAACCTACTTTTAATTGCACCTAGAAAAACATAATCAGGGGAACTAACTCCCTCTCCTCTCCCACTACCCTCCTCTCTTCATTATTTTAAAATATTAGAAAATGGAATATGAGTTATTTTGGATTACTTAGCCTTTTTGGAGACTCTTCTTGCCCTTAAACACATATTAACATTTTTTAAATGCCACTTAAAATTTACCATATATTTATTTCACAGATTCAAACATGTACACACAAATTCAAATATGCACATGTGAATATCAGTCTCACATTTTACAGAAGTTGAAAAAAAGAGGAGAATACAATCTACCCCCTTAAATTACTGTGTTAGTAGGAACTTTCTTCATTGTAAGTTACATAAGTCCAATTCAGACTGCTTACAAACAAAAGTAATTTATTTATTCATGTAAATGGAAAAACCCAGGGGTACATCTACTTCTGGTACTACTAGATATTGGGACTTAAACTCTGCCATCAAGACTCTCTCCATCTTCTTCTCTACTTTTTTGCCTTTTGGCCTCCATTCTTTCCTTCTTGAAACAGGGCTTTCTTCACCCAGTACAGGGAGGGTAGATAAAAGCACATGCAACATCTTCTATTCAGCATTATCCCAGAGAAAAAGCTCTAGCATCCAAATAAGAATGTTAGTGAAAACTTATTGGCCCTGCTTGGGTACTATGATGATTCATGAACCAGTCACTGAAGCTGAAGAGACTGAATAATAGGACTGGCTATGATTGGTGAGCCTTGGCTAGCCATGTCTTGAAAGGATTGGAACTGAGCATGACATTGTAATTTTTGGTCCCACAAGGACTGTGTGAATTGAAGAGGAGAGCTTCCCCCAAAGAAAGGTTTTGGATATGTCCATCATAGTTGTCCTGGTGTCAGTTTCTCTAGTTTCTTGGAAAATGTAATGTACATGCCACAGTCAGATGCTTATATCATCTGATGCAAAGAAAAGAGAAAATGTAGGATAACTGAATCTTCCCGTGAAGATCCTACATTTTAAACACTTGAACTGATTGATCAGCAAATTGTTTTCCCATTTGTGATTTTGAAATACACCTAAATGTTCAATGCCCTGGGTCCTTTTGCCGCATTTACCAATTACTTCATGAAGCCTGTGGCCCACTATGTGAAGGGCCTACTTGCAGAAGTATTCATTCCAGCGAGTAGCTTCGAGTCCGGGGTGGTCCCCACTCATTTACCCACCTATAGCCTAAGATAGCGTAGCAGTATCTATGCCACAGGTTTTTTTTTTTTTTTTTTTTAAGATTTTATTTAATTATTTAAGAGAGAGAGAGCATGCCAGTTGGGTGAGGGGCAGAGAGGGAAGGAGAGGAAGAGGGAAAGAATCCCAATCAGACTCTGCACTGAGCACAGAGCCCTACAAGGCGCTGAGTCTCACAACCCTGAGATCATGACCTGAGCTAACCAACTGAGCCACCCAGGCACCCCACCATAGAACAGTTTTAACATTTGCACATTAACAGACTTAGTCTACTAGTTCTTCATATTAATCCTACTTTAGTCATTGCTATAATCAAATTAATCTTTTCAAGGGAGAACTTCTGATATTTTGGGGTTATTTTCCCCAGTATTTAATTTCTCTCTTGGTTATACTTGATATGGTATCTGTCTTTTAACACATAATAAAAGACTATAATACTCTGTTTTATAGAAATTGTTTGAGATTAGCAGGGTCCTACATACTTATGGCAAAATTGTTTCTTAACTCTCACAGAAATACAGTATGCCTTATTTTTAAAATTAAAGTAAAAAATAAAAATTGAGGACCTATTTTGTTATTCATAAATTATTTTTATATCCAATTGAAAAAAACATGAGTTCTTAGAATCTCTTTGCTTTTATTCTTTTCCCCAATTCTGGTTTTCTATTTCTTATTTCACTAATTATTTTATTGTATGTCAGCTTCTTGTCATCCTTCTTAAAATCCTTGGTGGAAAAAAGTAAGAGTATTAGTTAATCAATAAGTTACCCAAGCAAACCGAAATTACCAATATATCAGTTGCTCTTTCTCCACTTCTGTCCTCAGAGAAGATAGAAAATATATGGTCAATATCCTCTCAATGCTTTATATACAATAAAATTTATTTAATATTACATAGTGGCTAGATTTCAGAATTAGATTGCTCTCACACATAAACATATTCATTAAGTATATTGATAGACAAGTCAGTTTATTATAAAATATTGTATTCCACTGATTACAAGACTCAGTTTTAACTACCTAAAGTACAAATATATCTTGCAGTCAGTATAGTAAGAAAGCATTGGGTTATGGCTTAATTGGCAATGTTTTTTTTTTCAAAGTGGTACGTGGAATAATGGCAAATCTTAAAATCAATGGTGTTTTGAATTTGATGACACATAGTACTCTAATTATCTTTCTTCATTTTCCCAAAGAGTTTCATTTATGTGAAAATTCTATTGATCAACATCTTTTAAGAAGTCTAGGTTTGGCTTAAAGATTCCTTTTTGTAAAACTACGTTTATTTTTGTAATGTTAATAGTCACTTCCTAATGTGTCCATTTTATAAATCAAAATTTTGTTACCGTATTTCTTAATTCAGAGCACACTTAGATTAACAATACCATTCAGCCATCATTTTCACAGTTCTTTTTGTATGTACAAAAACCACTGGTGTCACTTAGATATTAGCAATTTATTTTTAGCATATTTTATTTTACCATAATATTGAGAACCTGCAACTCATATATGTGAAACTATTTATATTAATCTTGATAATTCAGTTATGACTCTCTTGCCTTAAATCTCTTTGGTATGTTTCTGTTCTGATTTAGTGCCTGGTTTAAAGATTAATGTTACAGGGTAATTTACTGCAGCTTCACAGATGGTATTTGAATCTTTGTAAATGGGCTTTGGAATCTATGCACAATTCCATATAATGTTAGGTTAACATCAGTGTAAATGTTGAACTTAAAACCGTTCTAAAAGATCATGATAGAAATTTCATTATTCCTTTTTTAAAAAACATAAATTTTGAGGGGATTTCATGGGCTAAGTATTTTTACTTCACTAGCATGGTTAAGATAGAACCAGCTCCTTCTATTTGAAATCACCAGCCCCTATATGTTGAAAATAAACATAAAAAATAAATTACCTTGTTTTAAACTATTCTAAAGTTCTAGTCACAGGAGAAGTTACTGTTTTTATTTTTACAGCTTCCTATATGAAATGCTTTATAGAATCCACAAACACACATTGCTTTTAGTGTCTTTCCTTTGATGTCTATAAAAGACCCATTCAAAACTAGAGGTAAGTGCTCCTAATGTGCACAACAGAATTTGGCTGAAGTTATTTCAAGCTATTAGAGATAACCTTTCTCTATATGTCTTTTGAGGGAAAAATTGGTACCAACAATACCAGTTAAGCTGTAATTAGTGTAACTAACAACTAATAAGAAAAGAGCAGACTAGAGGTCATTCTGAAGAATGTAAAGATATTAGCAGGTTAAGGTTGTAGGGCATCCTATCCTCCAGCTTAATCTGTTGCCCTAGCTGGTGAGATTGGTTGCAGTCATCAGTGCCCTCTGACCCTGAGGTGTTGCTCTCTCATAATTTATTGGTCACATGCCAAGTTCCTCTTTCCTGTCTAGTGAGATGACTCTGGGAATGGCAAATTCATTTTAAAGTTCTTGTTACAAATGTCTGCAGATTTTCAACCTTTTAACTTAGATAGATGTTTACAGATTAATTTGCTTTAATGTTCTTGTCCTCCCAGCCTTAGACTATATGAAATTGTCATTTTGCTGCCTTACAGAATATGATTTGTTGAGATCATTTAACATATATTACGAGAGGAACGCTTAAAATCTAACTATTAAATCAGATGTTGTGTAACTGACTTTAATACATACTGAATATTCTACTTTTTATGGGCCACTTCTTCAAATTTAATTGCCCACCAGTGGCTTTTGTTTATGTTTACAGTCAACTCAAATGCACTTAAAGAATAAGAATTTAACAGAGGAATGACCTTTTGTTTTCATGAGGTGTAGTTAACCCCTCTGTTGTAGTATCTGGCTTTGGATTCTTTCTCATCTCATTACATGATACCAACAAATAAACAGGAGGAATGCCATAGAGCTTTAATCATTCTTTTCCTTTTCCCATTAAAGTCATGCCTGTAAGATTTCTGTTGTTGCTACAGTTTTTTCTACTTAGAAAAACTAGAAAGCTATGTGGGGTTTTTTTGTTTGTTGTTATTGTTGTTTTTTAAGCAGTAGGCAGCTCAAGACAGTAGGCACTATGAAGAGTGAAAAGGAATTATTTTTCCTTTCAACTTTTTGTCACTGTATTGGTCTCAGATTATCATTACTATCACTTTTAATTATAGATTTTATTAAACTATAGATTATTTATTATCCATGAAGTAAGCTGGGGAAGTTTCCAATAGCTAAAGTTTTACAGTGGGAGGCATTAAACCACATGACCCCAAAGAAAAGAAAAGAACATTTAAAATTCAAGTTATCCCAGATCACATGGATATCTAAATACTTAAAGAATGTACTATATGTTGGCTAATAACATAATACATTTTAAAAAAAGAATGTGCAGACTTAAAAATCAGAGTTCTAATTTAAGTACTTCAAGAAGTAATTAGGATATATTTTTCCCTTGAGTCCTCCATCTTAGTGTTTTATATGCATACTTCTAGTGGCTCACAGATAAATTGTTTTTTTTTATTTTAGTAGTTTACTTGTTCGTCCTAATATATATTAGAAAAGGTATGAATAACACATGAAACCCATTTAATGACTGCTTAGGACTAGGCAAACAGAAAAAATGAGTTGATGTAAAGAAAATACCAGATATTTTCATAGTAACAGTACTTTGTATATATGGCAAAATGCATAAAAGTATTATACAAATGAATGATATGAGGTAAACAATGTTCTGTCTCAATATGAAATTCTCATAATTTTTCTTCTAGTCAAGAACTCACAAGATACTTGTATCCCTCTATTTCTACATGCTATCCGTTGGTTGTCATTTATTTAATTTATGTATATTTATGTGTGTACTTGGTAGTTTCATCTTTTGTTTCTAAAACAAACCAGCTTCTCTGGACTTCAGTCTCAGACTAGATGACGTCTGAGGTTCCTGCCAGGCAGGATTATCAGTGGTCAGATAATAAATTCCTCGTGGTTGGGAATCACATATGTGTAACTCCATCTAAGTAGTAGGTAGCATAGTGACAATCCCAAATCATCATTAATATGTGTGTTCTTATGGACTGAGTCACATGTTCTAATCACAAATTTAAGAATGTTTTTGCTTGGAACGCCTGGATGGCTCAGTGGGTTAAGTGTCTGCCTTCGGCTCAGGTCATAATCCTAGGGTCCTGGGATCGAGCCCCGCATCAGGCTCCCTGCTCAGCGGGAAGCCTGCTTCTCCCTCTGCCTGCCGCTCCCCCTGCTTGTGCTCTCTCTCTCTGTCTCCCCGACAAATAAATAAATAAAATCTTAAAAAAAAATGTTTTTGCTTATCCCTGTGGTTGCCCCAAACTAACAATTTTGTCCCAAACTAACAATTTTAAGTATCATATCAATAATTTAAAACTGTTTAGAAATAAAGAACAGACTGATGCTACTTAAAATTCACACAGACACCAATCTTTTTTCATGCTAGGATTTTCTGAGCAATGACACCAAGAACAGTATTGGAAAGTCTTATTTTCCTCCTCTTCCATACTATCTTACGATTAACTGTGAGAGGAGGACATCAAATCTGAACTGACTTCAAAGCCTGTAACACAGTTCCCAGCTAGTGATGTACCCAACCGCTTCACCGAGGAGCAGTTCATATTACAGAGAGCTGCCACGCAAGGTTCCAACCCTGCTTCCTGCCCTCCCCTTTTCCAAACCTATCAAACTAAAAACTGCTCTTTAAACCAATCTCAAAGTGAAACCAGTCCAGGGGGTTGGCATATTAGCTTAATTTCAAGATTTTCCCGTTGCAAAATAGACTGTATTTATTGCTCATTCACTCATTCATTCAACTTTTCCCAAAATTATGCCTTTTACCACAGGGTCTTAGGCTCTGTTCACACTATGTTCTTCACTATATTTATTTCAAAAGTTTAATATCCACATGTAGGTAAGATTATATATACACCTTCCACTTTAGTTAGGCATCACAAAATGAAAAATTAAAAGATGAGTCTGGCATTCAAATGGCCAACAGACTCATGAAAAAGTGCTCAACATCGCTCGGCATCAGGGAAATCCAAATCAAAACCTCAATGAGATACCACCTCACACCAGTCAGAATGGTTAAAACTAACACGTCAAGAAATGACAGATGTTGGCGGGGTTGCGGAGAAAGGGGAACCCTCCTACACTGTTGGTGGGAATGCAAGCTGGTGCAACCACTCTGGAAGACAGTATGGAGGTTCCTCAAAAAGTTGAAAATAGAGCTACCCTACGATCCAGCAATTGCACTACTGGATATTTACCCCAAAGATACAAATGTAGGGATCCGGAGGGGTACATGCACCCCGATGTTTATAGCAGCAATGTCCACAATAGCCAGACTATGGAAAGAGCCAAGATGTCCACCAACAGATGAATGGATAAAGAAGATGCGGTATATATCTACAATGGAATATTATGCAGCCATCAAAAGGAACGGAATCTTGCCATTTGCAACCACGTGGATGGAACTGGAGCTGAGCGAAATAAGTCAATCAGAGAAAGACATGTATCATACGACCTCACTGATATGAGGAATTCTTAATCTCAGGAAACAAACTGAGGGTTGCTGGAGTGGTGGGGGGTGGGAGGGATGGGGTAGCTGGGTGACGGACATAGGGGAGGGTATGTGCTATGGTGAGCGCTGTGAATTGTGTAAGACTGTTGAATCACAGACCTGTACCTCTGAAACAAATCATACATTATATGTTAAAAAAAAGAAGAAGAAGATAGCAGGAAGGGAAAAATGAAGAGGGGGGAAATCGGAGGGGGAGACGAACCATGAAAGACTATGGACTCTGAGAAACAAACCTCTAGGGTTCTAGAGGGGAGGGGGGTGGGGGAATGGGTTAGCCTGGTGATGGGTATTAAAGAGGGCACATATTGAATGGAGCACTGGGTGTTATATGCAAACAATGAATCGTGGAATACTGCATCAAAAACTAATGATGTAATGTATGGTGATTAACATAACATAATAAAATAAAACAAACAAACAAAAAGATGAGTTTTGTAGTTGGCCCTGTAAATCACTGAAGTTAAAGGAAATGAAATCTAAAACACTGGTTGTCCATCAAAATGCCTGAATTGTAATTTTTGTAAACACATGCTTTCTCTAGCAAGAGAAATAGAGTTTCAAGGATATAGTTTCCCAACTATGTGAAAATTAATATTTTAATTAATTTTTAATTAATATTAACTTTAATGTTTGAGCTTGTCCCATACTCATAACCAAGTAGTTACTAAAATATTACACAGGCCCGTTTATTGAGAACTGTAGAACTAGCATCACCTGAAGATTTGTTTTTTTTTTTTTTTAAGTTTTTACTTATTCATTTATTTAGAGAGGGCGAGCAGGGGGAGTGGCAGAGGGATAGGGAGAGAGAGAATCTCGAGCAGACTCCCGGCTGCTAAGTGGAGAGCCCATTGCAGGGCTGGATCTCACAACCCTTAGATCATGACCCGAGCCGAAATCAAGAGTCGGACACTCAACCAACTCAGCCATCCAGGCACCCCATCAGTTTTTCTTTTAATAGCAGCAGCTCTTAAAATCTACTAAGTAGCATCCAGATCTTTAAGTTATGGCACCAAAGGAACCCAGAAGTTTTAATGATTTAGCTGTTCTCAACCCTGAATCATAAATGATGTTCTAAATACTTTATGACAAAGGCTTTGATTGTGGATTATGGAAATTAAATAGGCTCAATATAATGATTGTGTTGTGTCAGACACGGAATGGGATGCGTTATAAACTAGTGAGCTTTCTGTCTTTTGAAGCATTCAGGTAAAGGCTCAGTGACCACTTTTCACAAATTTGATAGAAGGAATTCTTACCTTTGGTAGAGATTAGATGAAATAATCTTTAATGTCTCTTGCAATCCTAAGGTTCTGTGTTTTAAAATTAAAGGATATGAGGAAATAAAGTTGAAAAGTAAGTGATGGCAATAGCATGTGGCTACTGACTACAGTCCAGCAATTAGATGGATTTTACAAAGAAAGATTCATAAATAGATATCTTAAAAAGACTTGAAAGGGAAAAGGCACGATGGCCTGAGTAGACAAGGATAAACAACAATATAATGCTCTTCTCTTCTAGTGTTGAACGTTGGGGGATAAAGGAACCTACTCTAAAATGTTCAGAAAAGTGAGCATAAGAAAAATGAGAAAGGGAGCTTTTTTAAAGAGTGGGAACCCAAATGGATTTTTAGGGTGCTAGAAATAGAAGCCGAGGATTTTATATCTGTATTACTTAAAGGAAGAGAACAAAACAGGTAGGAAAATTAGAAGTTAAAATCTTACTTTATTTGAGATAGATGGTAGATGGACTTCTTGACAGGTTCCATTGGCTTAGGAAGGATGTTTAATAAGCAGCTTCTGCAAGGTTATAATGTGGCCACAGCAGCTTGCAACCAAGATAGCCTTTGCATTGTAAGAACAAGATCCAGGAGTCACACTAAGATATGGTGAAAAAGTGCATTGAAGGTTTTAAGTAGAAACAGAAGGAGTATGTTGATTGAAAGTGGTAGAAATCTTACCTGTAGGAAAAGTATCAGTTGATGGTTCCACCCAAATCTGCTTTGAGGAGCACAGTAATTTCAGGGGACTACAAGAAGCACAGTGTGAGTAGAGAATGATGAGAGTCGCAAACCAATACGTGGCTTTGAGCCGGTCGTTGAACTTCTCTGGACCTCTCATCGTTTTAACATTAGTTAGGTAGATAATTTTCATGATCCTTTCTAGCTCTGAGATTCTCTTCTAGAGGCTTAATTCAGACCAAATCAAACACACACTTCGTGGCCTAAGAGTTCAAACGCACCAAATGTTTCAGCTTACAACACCTGGTTTACTCTGCCCTGTAGATAATAGCCATCATAGAAAACTCAGGATAATTTTGTAAAGATTCCAACATTTTGCGGTGTATAAAAATTATGGGAAAATCTCCTGTGTGGACAGATAAGATGTGAAGATACCAGCGACGCTGGAGGAATTAAGCAGTGCTGAGAAAAGTGAAGGCGACCCCTCCATTTGAGTTTAAAGAAATGATTGGATGTATAAAAAAGGCATCCAAGAGAGAACCGGCAATGTTGCCTCAAGAGCAGAGACCAGGCATTTATATCAGAAGTGAACCTGGCGGTTTCATTTATTGGCAATAAAGTGATAGGGAATTCTCATGAACACCTAGATGTTTTCTAGTGAAAGGAAAAAGGTGTACTACCAAAGAACCTTTAGAGAGATGAGAAAAAGCTAGAAAACATAAAATCTACAAAGATGAAAAATGTGGAAAAATAATTTGAATTGCCATTTAAACCTAAAATCAGTAACATGTTAAGGTAGTTTTACTCCCCAGAAGTAAAATGTTTACCTCTTACTTTTTTGTTGTTGTTAAAATAATTAAGCACTTTCCAAAAATGTTAACTCTGTCATTTCCTGGGAATAGATTATGTATATACTAAGACCACACAACTAGCTGGGGATTATATTTGGCTATTAATTGTGGTTGCAGACTTTAAAGAGTCTACTTTAATACACAATTAAATTATGATGTGTATAGCCTTGCTATAATTTTTTTCCCAAGCTCTGGTATTCTGGGTTTCCTGAATATCCATACAAAAACTTCTTATCACTGTTCTGAGCCATGTTACATCCTCTGTGTTGAAATAAGAATATGAATTACAATTGAGTCTGAACAATAGGTGTTTGAACTGCATGGGTGCACATATACGTGCATTTTTTTCCATAAAAAGAGTACACTACTGTAAATGTATTTTCTTTTCCTTATGATTTCCTTAGTAACATTTTCTTTTCTCTAGCTTAGTATAAGAATACAGTATGTAATACATTTAACATACAAAATATTTGTCAGTCGCTGTTTATGTTATCAATAAGATTTCCGGTCAACAGTAGGCTATTAATAAGTTTTGGGGAAGTCAAAAGTTACATGCAGATTTTCAACTATTCAGGAGAATGGCACCCGTAACCCCCATGTTGTTCAAGGGTCAACTGTATATGGAAATGATCATTTATAGCAACATTAATATTATTTAACACTTAAGATCATTATATTGTTATTTTCTGGTTGGGAACTTTTATGCCTATCCTCTTTTAAATGGTGTATTTATCTATGAATGAAAATTGTTTTCTAAATAACACATTAATAGAAAGTTAGAAATAAGTGTAATTCTCTGAATGTGTTTTCTATAACAGTTTATACCTTCAGTACTGATCACTGACATGCTCTCCCCAGCTAAGTGCCATTAATTCATTTACCGCTGCTTTTGGAATGAAGAGAAATTACCAAAGAATTTTTCATATGTGAATTTCTCTGTGTTTGTGGATTGTTTAGCTCTCTTATCTTTCTATGTATGGTGCTTCTGATGATTCCTAAAGCCAATTCTCTTCTTACAAAAAAACAAAAAACAAAAAATCCCCACTGTGGCAACAGTTCTGAATCCTTTGGCTGAAGTCCAAGTTACTGGTTGTTTTACCACGATTAGTTCCACATCACTGAGTTGAGAAGGCAGGAGTGGCCCTGTCTGTGCTGACCTATTGGTCATGACCACTCCTACTTCATTCTCAACATTTTCATACTAATCTCCTTCCACACATAATGTACTTCTGCAGTAGTAAAAGAAGACATAAAAATCTTGAATCAGTTAACCAATGCAGTATCTCAGGACCCATTGGGATTTTTTTTTTCCTTAATGTTAAAATTTAAAGGTTTTGCTCAATAGATACCATCTCATCCTGTGTTTCACATGTGAAAGGAGACATTCAAAAAAAGTCTCCAAAACCTAAATTAAATGCGTCTATCAAACTATTACCATAAATAGTATATATTTCTTTGGTCTAAAAAATATACTTTAGCCTTTATTAAAAAAAAAAACCTGCCTCATGAATGGCTGATTGTACTGTGCACATTGAAGCAGAATGTCAGAATCTTCTAAATAAATTGTTACTATGGAATAAGTTGGAACTTCAGCTCTGAATTTATATAATTCATTCCATTGTAGTTTTTTTCATTGAAGAATACATTTCTCTGCCATAAATTGTACTGAGTATGAACAGCAGAGTCATTTGAGCTTCATTGAAAATATAGGAGAACATCATGTTTCCTGTCCTTTTGTTAAACTTGGCATATTGATTTTTTTTTTGCACAGCTTGCAGCGCAGAAATGTGATATACAGCTATGGCAAGACAAGCTAACCACATGTGAATTTGTTAAGTACTGCTGGATTAGCAGAAATTGTCTGACTGTGCAAATAGCAAGATTTGACTTTTCCAGGAACTCTTTATGACTTAATCAATTAAAATAACAAGTTTTTATTTTATTGCCCAGAATAAATCATTAGCAAAATTCATTTTCTCCTGGGGTTGATAACTCATTTGTAGGAAGTTTACATTCATTTTGTTTATGTATTTCAAGCAAAGTAATAAATATGTAGGATTTGAACCAAAAGTTCAAAGTCAAATATAAGAAAGACAAAAATGTAACAAATGTTACTTATTGTTTTAATAATGATTCACAAATTTTGTTAAGAATGAGATTCTAGATTTTTATTTAAATTTGCCATTCCTTCTCTTTTTTAATATCTCTTTAGTGTTCATGCTTTTGTTCCCTTTAGGCTCAAAGGCAGTAAGGATTTGGATTTGTCTAATTCGTCTTACTGCATTTAAATATAGAACCGTGTGGAAACAGTCTGTGAAGCAGGGCTCGTTTGCTCTTCTCCTCACCTTATGAAACCCCCTCCTTAAATGCGTCCATTATACAGTTCACCTTGCCTGACTTCAAAGAGTAGAGATGGAGGGAGGATGAGCAATAACTCAGCAGAGTGGGTTAGCCATGGTTTCTCAGAAATGCTAATGCGTTATCTGTCAGGTTTATAAAGTTCTCTGAGTTCTCTTGGAAGCAGATAAACCATTGTGTGGTTTTCTGTAGAACAAAGCTGACAGTCTGTCTAAAGCTAGGAGACATCCTTAATATCATGTGTACGTGATCATGTTGTCACCTGCCTTTTAGGAAAGTACTTTCTGTATAACATCTAATCTCTCCAAATTTGGATTTCTTTTATCAACATTTTTTATCAACCTTTTTTTCAAAATTTGCTCTACGTGCTCTCATTACTTTTAAACAGGTGGACATCTTTGAGATTGCATGCCAAATTTATTAGAAACAAGTCTTTTTAAATTATCTGGTAAAAGCACAAAGCATGAGTTGTTCCCCTAATAAAAAGGGGGGAAAAGGGTCAGAGCAAAGAAGAAAGTGCCACTGGTTTGTGTTAGGTGACACTGTGCCCTGCTTGTCTAATTTGATTACACAGAGCCCCTGAAGCCTCAGGCAAAGCTGATTTTAGCTATAATCAGCTTCTTAACCTTTTGAGAACTAACGTAAACACTACCTAGCAGTGGTTAATTATGTTGCACTGCTACACACTACAAAGTGCAAAGGTAAAAGTGTAGAACTACAGTAACACATGTTGTGACAAAATTTAACAAGATGACTTAAGGGGATTGCAGCAGAATGCAGTTATGTATTTGTGATAAAGTTTAAATTAATAAAGAGACTTAAGGGTACTTTAAAAAATATGTTAAGCTCTAGTTTCTGCTGAAGTTTTATCATAAGTACTGAACATTCATGTACTGCCTTTTCCTTTTTGCTGTCCTCACATTTGTACTTTTCTCAGAAATCCTCTTGATTGTACGTATATATTAGAAATACAAGTATATTCTTACAGTTTCTTTCATTTTCAGAGTAAACAAAAGTGGTGGCACTATTCAAATAAGTAGAGTAAAATCCTCTTGGATCACTTTTATAGATAATAAAAATTCATTAGGGGAAGAATGGAATTTCTCTATAGTTAAATGGGATATTGTGGTTACATAGGCAAGAACTAACTTTTTGATTTAAAACAGGAGCTCTTGATGCAAGAATCTGATGTGTCATACGGGAAATTAATATGTAAGATGATTTTACTATCTGTGGTTGGTGTAACTCTAGGGTAGTGGTGTAACTAATGGGGTAGAGAACCATAAAGATTGACTAATGTACTTATCAAGGCTATCTCCTCAAAGTCTTATTTGTGGGGAAAACTCCACTAGGAATATTCTCCTGAGCAAGGGTTGCAGGTGACCAGGAGAGTATATGAAGCCATAAGCCATACCCCATATTCTGAACCTCTCTACCAGCAATTTTACACCTTGAAAAAATTCTGAAGGGTACAATCTTACTGCTCCCCAGTGACACACATTATAATCAGTCACTCTGTATGGAATTAACTTAAAATGGAGTGGGAGGGGAAGGTTTGGACTAAAGATGAACTATTTTCTTTTTAAATCTAAGGTCAGTTCCTCATAAATAACGTGAATATGCTAAATGCTTATATTACATGGTATAGTTTATGTTGTGCTTATAGTAAGCTTAAAAACTACATGTAAAGAAGTAGACTTGGAGAGGTGAACCTTGTGGGCCTTTCACATTTTCTGAGGCACTGAGCAGCATTCACTGGGCAGCACGGCCAGCTCCTTTGGGTAAACTTGTCCTCATGGTAAATAAAGGTGCCCTCATTAATAAATAACTTAAATTCATTAACCTAAGGGCCACCCAAAAGGAGGAGTTCAGTAAGTTTTGTAGCCATATATACTACTATGGAATAAATGAAGCCAGATAACAGATAACCGGACACTTTGGGCCCCTTGCAGAAATGTTTTAACTGAATCATTTTCTCTGTTTTGCAATCAGCTTGTTGAAAGAAACTATTATATAAACGTCCCCAGGGGCGCCTGGGTGGCTCAGTTGGTTAAGTGTCTTGACTTCACTCGGGTCATGATCTCAAGGTCCTGGGATTGAGCCCTGTGTTGGGCTCCCTGCTCAGTGGGGAGTCTGCTTCTCCCTCTCCCTCTGCCCCTCTCCCTGCTTATGCTCCTCTCTCTCTCTCTGTCTCTGTCTCTCTCTCTCTCTCCCTCTCTCAAATAAATAAATAAAATCTTTAAAAAAAATAAACGTCCCCATTACTGCCACTATAGGTGTCTTTCAGATGACATGCTTTTTATTTTATGGCACATGCTCCAAAAATATACTAGTTGAGTCTTCTGGTGTGGATGGAGGAGACTGTTCAAGGCTGGAGGGCTCAGGCACAGCTGTTCCAGCTGCCCCTGGTCCCCTTGGCTGTCCTGAGGACTGAAGCATCACTGTCTCTGCACCCCTGTAACCCATTGAGGTCCCACCATGGGCCGGGGGGTGACTGATTTAGAGGTACTAACTCATTGCATTTTATGAGGTCCTTTCTTAGGAGGACATATAGGAGAAGTCCTTTCCAGAACTCTGTTTTTCCCCAAGCAATTATTTCTTTTTATCTTATGGTCAATGAAAATCTTATAGTATGTTACTCCAGTGGTTCCCAGACTTTGCTCCATAAGAACATTATTTGAGCAACGAAGGCCTCTCTCCTATTACAGTACAATCACAATCTCTAGGGTGGAAGCCAGGCATCAGCCTTTTTCAAAGATCCCCAGGTAATCCCCAGTGGTTTCCCAAGTTTGGGAAACCCATTTATTCCCCTCCTAGCTTTCACCATTTGGAAGCGTAAGCCTAAATTGGCATCACATATGTAGCAACTCAATAGGATTAATCACATCCATTCATTATTTTCTTATCCATTTTTGCTTTTGCCTTGACTTCTTCAAGTGCTTTCATATAATTTTATATTGTGTCTATTTTTTTAATATCACTAGTGAAGTACAATTTACATACTATAAAATAATTTCATGGTAAATATACAGTTGAATCATTAGCTAATTTGTGGTTGTGTAACCATCACCACAATCCAATTTTAGAATATTTCTATCACCCCAAAAAGTTTATTTGTGCCCATTTGCTGCTTCCACCCACAGCCCCAGACAACTAGTGGTCTGCTGTCTCTAAATATTTGCCTTCTCCGTGAATATCATATAAATGGAATCAAACAATATGTGGTCTTTTCTGTCTGGCTTCTTCATACAATGTTTGTGAGGTTCAGACACATTATAGCATGTATCGGTAGTTCATTCCTTTTTGCTGCTGAATAGTATTCCATTGTGTGGATATGCTATGTTGTGTTTATCCATTTACCAGTTGATGGATATTTGAATTATTTTCAATTTGGAGCTATTATGTATAATGCCATGATGAACAATTACATATGAATCAGTCCAGATATAAGATTTCATTTGTCTTGGCCATATAAGTAGGAGTAGAATTATAAGGTCGTGTGGTAAGTTTATATTTAGCTTTTCAAGGAACTGCGGAACTTTTTCAAAGTGGCCACACCATTTTACACTCACACAAGCAAAGCATAAGTTCCAGTTTTTCCACATCCACATCAACACTTGGTATATCAGTCTTTTTGATTATAGCCATTCTAATAGGTTTTTGATGTTACCTCATTTTGGTTTTAATTTGTATTTCCCTAATGACTACTTGATATTGAGTATGTTCTCCTGTGTTTATTAGCCATATGTATTTCTTCTTTGGTGAAATGTCTATGTTTGTTTTGCCTGTATTTTAATCTTTTGTCTTATTATTGGAGGAGTTCTTTATATATTCTAGATACAAGTCCCTTATCAGGTATGTGATTTATGAATATTTTATCCCAGGCTGTGGCTTGCTTTTTTTATTTTCCTTATGGTATCTTTTGAAGAACAGAAGTGTTTATGAGTTCAAAATCTGAAGAAGTTCAGGGGCTCCTGGGTGGCTCAGTTGTTAAGAGGTTGCCTTCGGCTTAGGTCATGATCCTGGGGTCCTGGGATTGAGCCCTGCATTGGACTCCCTGCTCTGCGGGGAGCCTGCTTCTCTCTCTCCCACTCCCTCTGCTTCTGTTCCCTCTCTCGCTGTGTCAAATAAATAAATAAAATCTTCAAAAAAAATCTGAACAAGTTCAATTTATTATTTTTTATGAGTTATATTTTTGGTGTCATATCTGGTATATTTTTGGATTCATATCTAAGAAGTCTTTACCAAACCCTAGATCATAAATTTTACCTGTTTTGTTTTTTGTTGCGGAAGTTTTATAGGTTAGCTCTTACATTTAGGTATGATTCATTTTGAGTTCATTTTTGTGTATGGTATGTGGTAAGAGATCTAAGTTCATTTTTCGGCATATGGATATCAAATTTTCCCAACAGCACTTGTTGAAAACACTCTCCTTTCCTCATTGAAATGCTTGGACCTTACTCAAAAATCAACTGAACATAAAGTAAGGGTTTATTAATAAACTTTATATTCTGTTCTATTGATCTATATATCTATTTTTTACACTAGTACTGTGCTATTTTGAATCATGTAGCTTTATCATAAATTTTGAAGTTACAACACTGTTCTTTATTTGGATCATCTGTAAATTCTCTCATCAATTTTTTTTTTTTTAGTTTTCTTGTCCTTCCTTTGTTAAATATATTCTTAACTTTTTATTCTTTTTGATGATACTGTGAGTAGAATTCTTAATGTCATTTTCAAATTGTTTATTGCTAGTATAAGAATGAAAATTGACTTTTGCATATTGATTTTATATTCTTCAACCAAGATAAAACTTGTTTATTAGTTCTAGAATTTTTTTCAGAGCCAACATGGGGCTTGAACTCAGGACCCTGAGACAAGACCTGAGCTGAGATCAAGAGTTGGATGCTTAACCGACTGAACCACCCAGGCATGCCTAGAATTTTCTAAAACAAGAGCATATCATCCATGAATAAAGACAGTTTACATCTTTCTTTCTAATATTCATGCCATTAATTTCTTTTCTTGCTTTATTTAGTACACTAGCTGTAACCTCCTGTACTATGTTTAATAGGAGTGGTAAGAAAAACTGTAGTTTTTTTTTTTTTTTTAGCAATTGTTGCTGCTGTTTTTTTGTTTGTTCATTTGTTTTTGTTTCATTTTGTTGTTTATAGTAGAAACTTCTCTGAACTTAATCTGTAGAATCTGTCTCGCCTTCAGTATATACATGCTGATATCTGGGGTTTTTTTCATTCTTTTTTTATTTTATTTTTTATTAGACTTGCTTCTTAGAGATCGACCCTTTGCTGCATAGTTTAATGGTCAGAGTTTTTGCTCAATCATACTAAGCCAGTAAGGCTCTGTGGATGGATGTGTGTGTGAGTTGCAGAGTGTATTCAAAGTTCATGCAGTTTTCAAGTCTTCCCCCAGCTTTTATTTTTGACGAGGCTTTCCTGGGACTTCTGTGCCAGCACTCAGCCTTCCAGAAAGGAGGGATGTGCCAGGGATTCATCTGGTCTCTTGATGGCTCGCTCACTTCCAGGATCTCCCTATCAGATTTCTAGCTAGTCCACTGGTCTATTGCTCACCCCAAGTGAGATCACAACTTCAATTTGGTAGGGCCATAGGCTTTTGTGGTTAATTTCCCACTGAATTTGCTTTATTTGCTGCTGATAATACCATTGCACAGGAGCCTTTCTCCTACCCTGAATCAAAGTCAGGCCCTCCAGCAGCGAAGCTGTGGGTTTTCACAGCCAGTCCCACCCTGGAAGCACTGCTCCCCATTCCAAGCTGCCCACCACAGAGTCACTGTTCTGATCTGTAGTTCAGCAGTTTTTCATGAAGAAACACTTCTCAATTTGTTGTTTGCCTTTGGTTGATTTCTGGTTGTACTTGACAATTCCGTTGACTGTTACAGCTTTTCGAGATTTGCTAGCCGCTTTACCCGCCATCACTGGAAATCCCTCCTGGTTCTTTTTTGTAAGCCAAAACCCTTTTTGGAACAAGGTGAAACAGTCAATATATTAATACAGAATAAGGTAAAATAGAAAAGTAAAGCAAGGATACAGGAAATATAAAAATAAGAACCTAATTTTCTTATGGAGCAACAATAATTTTTAATTCCTCTGACAGATTTTTCCAGTATGCCTAGGAATGGAAGTTGTCTTGGTCTTTCAATAGAGTTTTACTCTGTCAGAAATATAAAAATCCAAGTCACCCTTGTTATTGAGGAGCAAAATAAATGGGGGAAAAATAGAGCAAGTTGGATCAAAATGCTACTCTGGGATCCCTTTTGTTTCATTTTATTTTGTTTTCTCCCAAAGGTCAGATCCCAACACTTGTGCAACTTTAGACTTTAGGAATGCTTTAGAAAATGTGCAGTGATAAAACTGCCAGATTGAAGGTTTCTTAAGTGCTACTGTCCAAGATCACTAGGCATGCTTGAAACTAGTAATTCTTGTCAGAATATACACTCTCAGTGTGTGACTTTTATCTGCAGGTGGCAGAGCATATGTTTTAGCACCAAAAAGTGTAAGGTGGCAGAGAGAGGATATTTAATGTGTTGTAACCTATTTTTATTTTTATTTTTTTTCTTATAGCTGATTAGTTCTGGTCAAAAGCAGGCTAACTAAAATAGTTTCAGATCTTAAGGGCTATGTTTACATTAGGGAAAAAATAGTTCCAAATATAATTGTGTTGTTTGTTTTGATTTAACACATGAATCAAGGTTATTGGACCAGCATCTCCCATAAAAGAAAAATACAGTGGCATTTTAGGTAACTAAAGTCCAGAGACTGAGCTCTTCTCTTCAGATGAATTTTCTGATTAAATTATAATTAACCCCTTAAAAGCAATCACCTTTGTTTTTATCCTAATTATAACAATTCATTTTCCTACTGTCGGAAATAGCTACTTAGGTATAGTTAGCAATTGCAGATAGCAAGCAAATATCATTTAGTATTTCCTGACTGATGTAGTTCTTATTACATGATTCAAAGTTATCATTCTATGCATTAGTCATAATTAAGGCCTTAGCAAAGGACAAGAGTTACAAATTCAAACCCCAGCTGATTGGTGTGGCATGCAGGAATATAAGCACAGCATTGTCAGGTTTTCCAGTTTTCTCAAAGAAGCCAGACACCTGTATATTTATTTGAAATCTCTCGAGTTTTAAGCGTTACAACTAACTTAAGTTTTAAAACTATTATACAGGTTGAATAAAATAACTACCATCCAAATCAGGCCCACAGGTAGCCAGTTTGCAACCTCTGTTTAGGAAGAATAGTCAGAGCCTGTTCTGAAGACAGCCTCTGCCTGATTTCCTATCATATATCTCATGCTCACTAAAGAGTGTATATATATCATGATCCCCAAATGGTTGTCTTCATTATTTTACTGTAGAATTCTGAAGTAATGTGTTTTAGTGGAAATGCACTATGGATGAAAAGGCATCCAAAAACCTCGACCAGTGGTTAATAACATTCTTTAAGCCCTTCCTATGCCAACCAGGCCCTGGTCTAAGCACTTGAGATGTGTTAATTCATTTGATTCTATTTTTGGTTTTGCCTTTTTAAAGTTTTATAATGTTAGGTCAATCATTTAACTTCTGTAGATCTCTTTACTTGAAAACTTGTGAGATTGGAAATATAAGACTGAACTAGACAATCTGTAAGAACTCCTTCAGCATGAAAACTTTTCATTTGGAGAATAAGAGGTTATTTCAATGAAACAAAAGTAAATTATCAAGCAGACTATAATGTTAATTTGTATGAGTTTATGGCACGTTATCACATATAACACAGTAAAAGTAAATATATATAATCTTCAATTCACTTACATTCCTGCAACAAGTATCATGCTGTGAAGATTTCAGGTAAGTTGAGAAAGAATTTTAGTATCCACTGACCATGGGATTAAAAAGGCCTAAACTCCTATCCTAAAGGAGCTTAGGATCTCAGTGAGGCAGTATGTCATGCACCTAAAATTTAAATTAGAGCAGAAAATAAGTACCCAGATGCGGGTGACACACAGCAGGGCTCTGAGTATTCCAGGGCTAGCAGAATGGATATATGAATATGTGTGGCATGTCTATGGAAGATGAGGTTTGAAAAGGGGGGAAGATTTGAATTGCAAGATGTGGAGGATCATTTAAGAGAGAAAAATACCTCAAAGTCAAAATTTAGAATGTTATCACACCAAAGAAGTGGAAGGCCTCTATAATGCTTATAGAATAGTGAGAAATTTTACATAAAAGCCAAGTAATTATTATAATGCTTTTTCTAACTTTTACTCTTAGGAAGGTTGGTGACTATAAGGAAGAGTGTATCCCAGTACAGCTCTTGTGACTTTGACAGAAAACACAGATACGGTTGTTAAATTTTTTTGTTTGCAGCTAAATCTCAAATGGTTCAGAAAAATAATGTACATAAAAGCAATGAAGTACATGTGGCAAAAATGTTACTGAATTATTGAATCTGATGGAAGAGTATATGGACAATCATTGTACTATTGCAGCTCTTCTAGGGTTAATTTTTTTTTCACTAAAAGTTGGGGAGGAAATAAGAGAATGGAGAAAAGATTGAAGAAAAATTCTCCAAATAACTTAAAGATTAAAGAATAAATCTAGCAGGGTGCCTGGGTGGCTCAGTCGTTAAGTGTCTGCCTTTGGCTCAGGTCATGATCCCGGGGTCCTGGGATTGAGTCCTGCATGGGGCTCCCTGCTCAGGGGGAAGCCTGCTTCTCCCTCTCCCACTCCCCCTGCTTGTGTTCCCTCTCTCACTGTGTCTCTCTCTGTCAAATAAATAAATAAAATCTTTGAAGAAAAAAAAAAAGAATAAATCTAGCAAATACTTAGAATTAAACCATAATGAAAATACAGAAACTTTTTGGTATAGCTAGACTGCTAAACCAAAAATTTATACCCTTAAATGCTTATATTAAAAAAGAATAAATGCTAAAAATTAATGAATTTTTAATTAAAAAATTAAATATAAAATATATTTAAAAATCAAATTTGATATAGCAGTTACAGTTTAGATATATAATTAGATACTTTATGGATATTTGGTAAACTTCATTTCAGATTTCTCAAACCTTAACAAGTAGATCTTGCACTGTGTCTGTGGGCAGAAAAAACTGACTGCTTTTGCACATCAAGAAGGATAAAGATAGGGGCGCCTGGCTGGCTCAGTCAGAAGAGCGTGCAACTCTTGATCTTGGGGTCAAGAGTCCGAGCCCCATATTGGGTGTAGAAATTACTTAAATAAGTAAAACTTTTTTTTAAAAAAAAGAAGGGTAAATATAAAGCAATAAATGCTTCTTGAAAATTAAATCTCTACATTTTGGTAAGATTTTGTTCACTTATCTAAAACAAAGCAGAGTTGCTTAGCTTCCACTGAATTTTGAGCAAAGTAAGTTTATTCCCCCATTTGTCCTTGTCTTGTTTTGCCAGAATTATAAATATATCTATAATAATATTAACTATCCAGATGATTGAATCATTTCCCACTTCAGTGAGACACAGCCTAATCAAACAGACATAGAAATTTCATGAGTTTAAAAAAAGCACCTATGGTAATATCCAATTTTTAGTTTCAGTAGTAATTTGTTTCACTGATGTCTTTGTTCACCAGCATTATAATAAATAAAATGAAAAAGGATTCTATCCACATTTTTAAATTGAGGTAAAATTCACGTAACATAAAATTTACCATGGTAACCATTTTAAAGTCTACAATTCAGTGACCTACAATACATCCACTATTTTGTGCAACCATAACCACTGTCTAATTCCAGAAAATATTCATCACTCCAAAAAGAAACACCATACCCACTAGGCAGGCACTGTCAATTTTACCCTCCCCCTCAGCCCCTGGCAACTACTCATCTGCTTTGGTCTCTATAGATTTGCCTATTCTGGACATTTCATATAAGTACAATCTGCTTGTGTCTGGCTTCTTGCATTTAGCATGTTTTCAAGGTTCACCCATGCTGTGGCATGTATCAGTTCTCCATTCCTTTTTATTGCCTGATAATATTCTCTTGTATGAATATACCACATTTTGTTTATCCATTCATCGGTTAGTGGACATTTGAATTGTTTCTACTTTTTAGGCATTAGGAATAATGCTGGTATGAATATTCATGTACAAGTTTTTGTTTGAACACCTGTTTTCAGTTCTCTCAGTTATATACCAGGAGAATTGCTGGGTCATGTAGTAATTTTTATGTGTAACTTTTTGAAGCATCACCAAACTGGTTTTTTTCTGGCCACGTTTTTAATGTAGGCTTTTAAGGCCAGTTTGTAGGGAAGAGAACCTTATAAAGTGAGAACTTCCAGAACCCCCCCAAATTTAGAAGTGATATTAATTACAGAGTAATCTGAGTTGAAGTCTCTCTTTTGACATTAGTAAGCATTCCTCTGCCAGCCCAATTGAGTTTTCACTGGAGGGCTTTTATTCGATGCTCTTGGACCACTGGTTGCATAATTGAAGAATATGTGGTTGGGGGTGTAACTAGAGTTGGAGCATTTGTAGTATTTTTTCCCTAATTTTTGTCTTCAGTTAAAGAGGACAAATGCTTTACCTTCAGTTTAGAAGCATAATAATCTGGAAGTTTCAGACCTTCATCTGATACGCTTTAAAGTAGTGTTAAATTTTGTCTTCTTAGGGCTCAATAACTGTTTTAAATTTGCTAGCATGTCCCTGAAAATAAAAAATCAACAAATCTCCACTAGAATCCATGCCAGAATATTTCTCAACAACTGCTAGCCCTCTGTATTTAAAATGTTTGCCTTACTAAAATTTCTGAGTTTAAGAATTTCTTGAGGGCGCCTGGGTGGCTCAGTTGGTTAAGCGACTGCCTTCGGCTCAGGTCATGATCCTGGAGTCCCGGGATCGAGTCCCGCATCGCGCTCCCTGCTCAGCAGGGAGTCTGCTTCTCCCTCTGACCCAACCCCCTCTCATGCTCTCTCTCTCTGTCTCATTGTCTCTCTCAAATAAATAAATAAAATCTTAAAAAAAAAAGAATTTCTTGAGAAACCACAGTATTGGACCTTTTAAAAAACTAAATGTTTTATGTATATGCTTTGAGGTGCTGGCCTATGCTTAGCTTCACCCTTGGAGCTGAAATATTTTATACTTGGAATTAGGCCAAATCTCTGACTTGCATGCATTCAACTTATGTTGCATGCATCCAAGTCCTGGTATTTGAATGGTCTTTTTCCTTCATCTGAATATTTTCTAACTTGAAGAAAAATAACACTTTCCATTTAAGACTTGACTCTCTCTCCCCTCTTCACCCATAAGCAGATGTCTTCATACTATGTATGTGCAATGCTAAGAGGAGAGAGAGTATCTTGGTATTTTCCAACTTACCCTTAAATACCCTCTAGCCTGGGGATCCCCAGAAGAGCTGCAGGGAATTCCATAAGCCTTTTGAAATTCTGTGCTGAATAGGAGTTCTAGAGAGGGAAATCATAGCTTTTATCATATTCTCAAACTGGTATATAATCCCCAAAAAGTGAATATCCGGTAGTTCTCACAATGCCTGGAAACAAAAAGGACACACTTCCTGTGGCACCATGACACATTGGATGGTGTGTGATCAAGCCATGAGTATTTTTCAGTCAGACTTTCAACTGCAAAGTCAAAGTAATAGCAGTGCGAACTGGCCAAGAATCGGTGGTGCTGGGTCTGTAAGGTCACGCAAGTCACAGTGCCTACTTGGGCAGAAATAACCCTTTTTGTGTACTGGCTTCTTCCATCATCTTATACTTACAGAACTTGTCATTTTTAGAAATAGAAACAGACCTTTAAGAAAACTCATCATTTTCTTTAATATTTTGCTAATCTTCAACTATATGCCTGTCCCTTAGCAGGTGTCCTGCACCTTCCTTAAAGCTATTTTGTGGGCCTCACTACAATCAGATACTACTGAAAGTGGAGGAATAGCTTAGTTTATTGCTTCTGGAACTTGGATAGTCCTAGAAGATCTCATCCAATGCCCACCAGCTTTATATCCTTCGAGCTACTGACAGGCCTCGGGGGCTTCAAGGAATGATACATTGCAGCTGCTGACAAGGAGCTGTTTTCAAAGGGATATCAAGAGTAGATGCTTGTGATGCTGAAGGTGGTTTCTAGGAATGGATCAAGGTGAGTGGGACTATTAGGGTACTGAGGGCACCAGACCACTTACAGAGATGGAAGAGCCAGAGATAAGGGCAGATAGAAGAGTGTAATGCTATTATCCCTGCTCATACTGTGACATCACCTTCTACTGAGGCCTCTAGTACTTGGATAGAGTATCTTCTCCAGCCGCCAAAGTATTTCTTTTGACTATTTGATCATATTGTTCAGTTCTCTGAAATAGTTTCACCTTGCATCTGCCCCTTACTGATTTCCAAAAACCAGTTGTGGTCCCACATAAATATTGAAACACCTTTTTTCAGTTTTAGTTTCAGCACTGTGGTCCTTATAGACAGATTCCAGTTTTACAAGCCAAGTTACAAAAGTGAGAGTCTTAAGGGAAAAAAAAGTAGTAAGAAGCAGGAAGGATTGTTAGCTATTTTTTTTTAACTGATGTGTGAAGGGAAGAAGAGAACTAACCTTGTTTGCACACCTGCTGTGTGCCATTCACTTTATGTGTATGGTCTCATCTGTCCCTCATGGTACAAACATCTTTGTAGTGAGTGTTAGATATTTTTTACAGATGAAGAAACCAAAGTTCACATAGTTTGGAAGTGAGAAAGTTGTAATTCCAACCCATATCTGTATGTCTGAACTACACTGCTTCCCCTACACCCACCAGAGACCAACAGCAGTAGAGGCGTTTCCTGAAGGTTTGTGGTGGCAGTAGCTTCGTGGAAGAGGGCCAGGGGATTTGTTCTCAAGCTGCATTGTATATTTACAAATATATTGTAGGGATGCCTGGGTGGCTCAGTTGGCTAAGCATCTGACTTCGGCTCACGTCATGATCTCAGGGTCTTGGGATTGAGCCCCACGCTGGGCTCCTTGTTCAGTGGGGAGTCTGCTTCTCCCTCTCCCTCTGCCACTCCCCCTGCCTTTGTGTGTGCTCCAGTTCTCTCTCTCACTCTCTCTCTCTAATAAACAAATAAATTATATATATAATTTATTTGTTTATATATTTATATATTTTATATATATATTTCTATATATTTATTATATAAATAATATATATTATAAATATATTTATATATATATACACCATATATATATATATATATATATGGTATGCATGTAGACTAATTTGGGGGGAAACTAATCTAATTTACAAGGACACTGAAGTCCCTGCACATTTGCAACCTTGTCCTTGGTGCTTCCCTTGAAGGACCATATGGGAATGATAGAATGGAAATGAAATAAGCAACTAATAAATGGGTCATTTTTACTTTCCAGTTTTTGCTTAAATTATTGATGTTTTTCTTTATTGCAGTGAAATGTCACAAATAAAAATGCAGAGAATTTATTACAATTTTAACATGGTGGAAGGTAGAGCAAACAAGTGGTGAAAAAATCCAAGAGAAGAATTAATAATTAAATAATGAAAAGTTTAAAATAAACTTGAAAATGTCTTTGAACTTAGACAAAAACATATACTACAGATATGGGTCCAGATCCCCTTTGATACTTATGTCTGAGCGCCCCAAGAAGTAGAAGGAGGAAACCTTAGAGCATTACTGGATTGAAAGTTATTAGACTCTTAAGTCTTAACCCCACTCCACCCCTACCCAACTCAACCCCATTCCACTAGCAGTTCTGGCTCATTCCTTCCCTCATTCAAAAAATATTTACTGAGTCCTATATGTCAAACACTATTCTAGATGCTAGAGATTTGGCAGTGATAAGGATAAACAATATTCCTGTTGCATCAAGCTTAAGTTTTAGAAGAGAAAATAGGGAAGAGGTAGGCAAATTATATATATCCTGTTACATTCTATAGAATGTTATACGTAATGTTTATATTTACATAAAAGTGTTATACAGGGGTGGCTGGGTGGTGCAGTTGGTTAAGCTTCGGATTCTTGGTTTCGGCTCAGATCGTGATCTCAGGGTCATGACATTGAGCCTGCCTAGGACTCTCCGCTTAGTGGGGAGTCTGCTTGAGACTTTCTCTTCCTCTCCTTCTGCCCCTCCCTGCCATGAATGTGTACACTCTCACTTGCTCTCTCTCTCAAATAAATAAATAAGTAAATAAATCTTTTTTTAAAAGTATTATAATACATATAAAATGTTTTAGCTAGTGGTGTTATGATAAAAATTAAATAGGTTAAAGGGTGAGACAATGCAGGTGGGGTTACAGAGCTGTACTTTTTTTTTTTAAGATTTTATTTATTTTATTTATTTATTTGAGAGAGACAGAACACGTGCATGCAAGAGGAGGGGGAGTAAGAAGGGAGGGAGGGACAAGCAGACTGTGCTGAGCACAGAGGCTGACTGGGGGCTCCACATGGGGCTTAACATGGGGTTCAGTCTCACCACCCTCAGATCCTGACCTGAGCCAAAACCAAGAGTTGGTCACTTAGCCAGCTGTGCCACCCGGGCACCCCAGGTGTACTTTAGATGGAGTGGTCAGGGAAGAACTCTGAGAAGCTCCTGGTCACTGAACCTTTTGAGGACTCAGTCTCTTTATACCTAAAATGAGAGCATTGCTAGGTTATCACTAAGTGGCTGCAAAATTCTGTGCTTTCTGTAAGGGAGGCATCTTTAGGTCAAATAATCTTTTGTATGTATATATTATGATCTTTGTTGTCCATTGATCTCAAAATATAATAAGAATGTTCATTGATTCCCAAGGTTAATTCCATGTTACATTTGGGGAATTTAAACTGAGAGTTAAATGCCTTCCCAAAGGTGGCATAATAGTAAAAGAAGGATTAGAGCCCTCAACTCCTGCCATTCTCAGTCTGAAAATTCCATCGCACTATAGGATATAATAAGAAGTGAAATTGAAATGTCAGAGCAGTTCAAAGAACATTAAAGATGTGTAAGCTATGATGCACTAAAATATTTACAAATAAGGAATTGGATAAGTATATCCCACTGCACTCATTTATGGCAGGCAAGTAAGCCATGTGATATGCTTTGAACCAGTAAAATAGCAAATCCCCCCAAGAAAATCTATAATTTTAATCAAAAGTTTGTTTCAGTCATTGAAATTCTGTTATTGCTGCTTACAAACATTAAAGTCAATCAAAACATCAGTAGCTCTGCAAGATCAATATTTTTAATATGTTTGCATTGCAGTACTGCAGATTTTTGGCTAATGGATCGCACCCATATTGATTTCCATGGGAAATGTTAGTCTGATACTGAAATAATTTAAAAAAAAACCACACACACACACACAGGGATTATTGGTTTGGAATTTTGAAGGAGATAGAAGTATAAAAATTGGTTATTGACTAAATTGCTTGGGGTGAGTGAACCTTGGGCACTTGCAATAAACTTGTAGCACTCAGTCATTACTGAATACTACCTTAGTCCCTTAAACTGAAAAATCAATCAATAACTTATTATAACAATGCAGATTGTGGTGAAATAACAGACTAGGCATGTAAGAATCACATTTTATCAAAACAGATATGCATAAGCATATGTATGGGCATATTGAAAACATCTACTAAAACTTGGTGACTGATTATCACTGAGATTTCTGCTGAAGATAGTTTGAGTAGCATTTTTAAAGAGATAAACTGCTACAACATAACAGTAAAAAGAAGCATACAATTATTCTATGAACAATAAAAGTGCAAACACCACAACATGTCAACTGGCAGATTCTGTTATTTTGATTCAGAGCAAAATTACAATTGTTACTCTGTTCTCAAAGCATTGGAATAATGTATGCAAGCATTAGATTAGATACAAACTCATTCCCCACCATATAAATCTAATGCACATTACCTTTCTCTTGTTTTTTAGCCTTTAGTTAGGAAAAGTCATATTTTCATCTAGAAAGTTTAGTCTGTGTTTTCATTTGGTTACTGTTATAAATTTATGAATTATTTGTCTCTCAGAGGCAATCTCTGTTTTAAAGAGAACATTTTTTAATGTTTCAGTATAAGTTCAGACTGATATAATAGTACTTAGAAGTAGCATTTACGTATTTTGCATGTTTTTATTTACTTAATTTTTAAAATTGTGTTGTTTCTATATTATGGAAACATTTATGTGCTTTGAGAGGAATATAGGATTAAAAGATAAAACTGAAAATTAATTATCACCACTGTTAATTTTTGTTGCCATCTCATGAGCCTAGTCAATATTTTTCTTTGATAATAAGTTGAGCTCTCTTTATAAATAGAAGACTGATCATGATTCCTTGCATGAGATGCTAAAATCATATAATACCATGGTCAGTCCTTTTCACTTTGATGTTAATCTTTGCTCACTATTTTTGCCAAATTTTTTTCATCCTATTCTGACTTCTGTTTATCTTTTATCATTGTAACTAGCATTACCCCCAAATTCTGTTAATAAAATCTTTTTTCTTCCTATTCAGTTTGCAGTTTATACCTGAATGTGACTTTTCTCAAACATTCTGTGTCTCCCCCATCAGTTAACTATTAGGACATTGTGTTTTGATGGTTCCAGCCTTCAGAATGATTTATGAGACATGAAATTTCACTGTTTTCTAATGTTATATACATCATACCTGAAAATAATCAGATTATAAAGGTATTTACATGTAAGCTGTATAAATATTCATACAGTTTTCACTAAATCATTGAATGGCTTTCTGCCATGGATATTAGAAAATTATCCTTTCCATGGTCTTTAAAATGATAGGACTCTAATTCCCTAGCCTGCCATTTCCACATTTTCATATACAATTGCTCTTCCTATTGTTTGTGCCTTCTAAGAATTCCAGTCGGAATTTGTATCACTTATCATTGTCACAAAATGTTATTTCTTCAACAGATAGAATTTGTGCAGTCCCCAGTTAGACTTTCCAGTTATCTAACTAGTCAGGGAGCTGGGCATGATGAAAATGGGAAATCATCAGCTCTCAGAAATCAAGCAGAGCAAATACATAGTTCTGTAAAGTGCCACAGCCCACTCTCACACCCACATGTACATCTGCTCAGAGCCCTTCTGGATTTTTCTTCTAGGTCACTAGTGCAACTTCTACTCAGAATGGGTACCATCTGACAACTCTCTGGAAGAAATCACGTAATTTGTGATTTGGTCCAAAATATCACGCCTCACTGTGAAGGTAGTATCTGAGAGCCGGGCTGAGGCTGTGTAGAGGACAGCTATTTAAAATATTAAAAAAATTTATGGACCCTCATTATTTGCAAAATCCATTTCATACAATAAATGGCACTCAAATTAAAAGAGGTTGTTCTCCGTTTATTGAGAATGTCAGAAGAGAGAAGGAAGAAAGGATTCCAAAGAGCTGCTCCCAGTGCAAACTTTTTATATGAATGGGCTAGTGAATCCCAATGTCAGAAGTTCATACCACAGTATGAACAAGATGATTTGATTTTAATTTGTAGACAAAACAGACCTTCTTCATTCTCGATCATGCTGATAAAAACTCATTCTACAATCAAACTATTTAGATAGTCCATACCAAGCATTACTTACAAGCAGCTGGAAAATACCCAGAGGTCTTTATTCATTAATAAATTCTTTTACAATCTTGCTGCTCAGAGAGTGTGCAAGATAGTGGTGAAGAGCACAGACTTTGGAGCCATACAACCTGAGTTCATGTCCATTCTCTGCCACTTTCTGTCTCTGTGACCTTGGACAAGTTGCCTAGCCTCTCTGGATTTTCAGTCCTTCATAGGATGTTGTGAGGATTAAATACACATGAAGTATTTATTACTTGACTCTGTATATAAACTGTCCTCATGCCTATGCTGTTGGGAGCAGAAATGAAAGATTTTCAATCTCCAATAGCTTTCCCTCTAAAATCCCGTTCCTATAGTGTGGGAGAGGGGCTTCTATCCTTTGCCTCCATGGCTCCCTGTACCACCCTGGCATAATGTATATATTACGTGTGTACTATCTATTTACTTGTCCCTCCCACTTCCATTAAAGTGTAAGCTTCATGAGGACAAAAACTGCCTGTCTTTTCATCATTATTGCTTCAATGCCTAGCATATAGTTTGTACTCTATAAATAATTATTAGGTCACTGTTAAATGGAATGTAATACAAGAAGTATCACAAATGTTAGAGTATTATCCATAGAGTTTTGCTTTGACTGTGCTACCATCCTGGTTTCAGCAGAGACTGACATGCAATGAGTGATTGATTTCAACTTGTTTGCACTGGCCTCTGCCTAGAATGTTCTACCCTTAGATATGCATGGAGCCTACCCCATCATCTCCTTTAAGTCTTTACTTAGATGTCACTTCACTTCCTGTCCTGACTACATCATCTAAAAATTGAATATCTCTCCCTTCTCTGTTCTGTTTTGTTTTTCAGTAGCATTTATGACAGGCCAACCCTCTATGGATTGAGTGATTTGTTATGTTTATGATTTGTTATTGACCTCCCACTGGAATGTAAGCTTTGTTGGTTTTGTTCACATATATCTCCAAGCATCTGGAATGGTGTCTGGCACAAAGTAGGCAGGCACTTTTAAAATACCTGTTTAATTAATTAATAACTTCAGTGCATTGGTACTACCAATTTAGAAATAAGTGAAAGCAAAATTACTGTTCAAGGATAATCAACAAAGAATTAGAAACAAGAAACCTTGAGTTCCATCTTGAGCTCACTCATTTGTGCTTTTGACTGTCCTAAATATACATACTTCATCTCCCTGAGCCCTTTAAACCATCCTCCAAATTCTAAAAATCATCCTTACCAAAGTATTTCACCAAATCCCATCCTGAGGAATGTATTGCAAGTTATTTCATAAAATAATATACATCTGAGGTTATGTCTTTAAAGTAATAGGGGATTCTAGTGTTGGAGGCGTTGTTTTAAATGATTAAGCCCTAGAGCAAACTGCTTCTTTAAGTATGTGAATATGAACTTTCCATAGAACATGAATGAGAATCTCCGCAAGGTTTTAATTAAGAGTAATTAAAATATCTATATTAAAATGTTTCATTCTACCAGCTTAGTAGGGGTTTTATTTTAATAAAAAAGTTTATTTTTTTACATGTTATAGCATAAAATGCTACATTGAGCCAGTATCAGCAGGGAAAATGTGGCATGCTGAAGTAATACGAAACAATGTGATTTGTAAATTAATTCCCTGCAGTATTTTTGTTAAACATTTTTTTTCATTAAGGTTAAACTTTCACTTGGGTGTTTAATTGAATTCATTATGAAGGCATCACAAAAGCAAAAAAATTGAACAATAAAATTATATAGAAAGTAGAAAGGAATTGTATATGAGGCACATATTAAAAAATATAGACTGTGACATGCATGAGGTGAGATTTTCATTCAGCTTGCTGTTTATTTACCTACTTAAATGATGATGTTATAAAATGATTTAAGCTTACATTAATAAGAAGGAAAGTTTGCGGTACCTGGGTGGTGCAGTTGGTTGAGTGACCGAGTCTTGGTTTGGTTTCAAGTCTTGATCTCAGGGTTGTGGGATTGAACCTCACATCGGGCTCTGTGCTCAGTGCCAAGTTTGCTTGAGATTCTCTCTCCCTCTCCTTCTGCCCCTCCTGCTCATGCTTTCTCTAAAATAAATAAATAAATGTAAAAAAAATAAGTAAAGTTTTTAAAAAGTTTAAGAAAGCAAGTGATTGGTTACTTGGATGAGCAAGAAAGCCAGGTACTGTATACCAAAACAAGGTAATTCCCAAGTGTTTGTAAAGGGGAGAGATATACAGAAAATATTAAAACCAAAAGGAAGAGCAAACAAATGAGAGAACCAGTAGTTATTAGGATAGATGCGATGAGGTTTCCTCATAGAATAAGATTTGAAAAGAGAATGCATATAAATGAGTAGGAACTAAATAAATATGAAAAAAGAGAGATGGATGATCCTTTTTCTCAACATGACAGGAACATCTAACCAAACTTATCTTTTTGGGGGGGCTTGAACTCACAACCCTGAGATCAAGACCTGAGCTGAGATTAAGTGTCAGATGCTTAACCGACTGAGCCACCCAGGTGCCCCACACTTGTCTTTTTTTTTTTTTTGAGGTTTTACTTATTTATTTGTCAGAGAGAGAGAAAGAGAGCACAAGCAGGGAGAGCGGCAGGCAGAGGGAGAAGAAGGTTCCCAGATGAGCAAGGAGCCTGATGCGGAACTTGATCCCAGGACCCTGGGATCATGACCTGAGCCGGCCGAAGGCAGATGCTTAACTGACTGAGCTACCCAGGCATCCCCCAAACTTGTCTTTTTAAATGAGAGTAATGTGAACATGAAGTAAAGAGAGCCATGGGCATGGCAGGCATTATAGTATTTTTATTCAGATTTTCCCCACCAAAAAAAACACTTCTCCCTTCTCTCACCACTGCATTCCCCATATTAGTCTTTCTATGCCCGCAGTAAGATGTAAATATTACCTAGAATGAGTAGCATATTGAAATAATGACATCCCCGGGGCGCCTGGGTGGCTCAGTCGTTAAGTGTCTGCCTTTGGCTCAGGTCAGGATCCCAGGGTCCTGGGATCGAGCCCCGCATTGGGCTCCCTGCTCCGCAGGAAGCCTGCTTCTCCCTCTCCTACTCTCCCTGCTGTGTTCCCTCTCTCGCTGTCTCTCACTCTGTCAAATAGATAAATAAAATCTTAAAAAGAAAAAATGACATCCCCATCCATGCAACAATATTTACTGATCATTTACTGCATATGCAACATATTCTGCTGTTAGTAGAATAAAGGACAGTAGGAAGGAGATAAAAATTCATAAATTTGATAATTCAAGGAGAAAGGAATAAGGATCACAAGGGAAATACTGGTAAAAAGTAAGAGAGAAATTTGGAAGAGGGTGTGATTCTACCTAATTACAAGGTCTAGCAGGACATTCAGGGATGGAGGACAGGAAATCCATTAAGCTGAACCTTGAGAGATGGGTAGGATATAAAGAGTTCTAGAAGGAGGAAGAATATTTCATCTAGGATTGTCAGCATGAGCAAGAAGTAGAAGTATAGAATATGTTACATAAGCACTGACAGTAGCAAGAAGGGAGTTTCATAGGCACATGATGGGTGTGAATGAAGTATAAGAAAAAAAAGTTACAGGTGGTAATGAGGTGACAGAGAACATTAAATGATAGGCTAATGAGGGTGTGTGTGTGTGTGTGTGTGTGTGTGTTTAAGCACTGGGGATCGGAGGTTTGTGAGGGAGGAAAAAAACTATCAGCACTATACTTTAGAAAGATTGGTCCAGCAGCTATGAATAAAACGTATTAAGGAAAGGTTGAAGTTAGAGAATATGCAAGTCAAAGGTCATTATAGTTCCTCAAAAGATAATTAGGCCTAACTGCTGGTGATGAGAGTGAAAGGGAAGAGAGGGTAGAATCCGAAGACTTACAGACATTGAATTCATGGGACTTGGCCGTGAGAGTCATCTTCAGTTTTTTCTTCAAATAGGTCAATTAGTTATGTAGTGGAATCATGGAAAATATGGACTCAGGACAGGGAAGTTTTAGTGGAGGCTCAGGAAAGACTTCATATATGGGAGATGCATGTATAGGAGTAAGTCAGGGTAATGCAGTGGTAAACCAAGAGTAGCTTTAAGACACTGGGCATTGGCGAGCTTGATAAAGAATGAATGGAAATTGAGACTTGAAATTAAACTACTGAATTCAAACTTTATATATATTTTTAAAGATTGATTGATTGATTTAAGAGAGAGAAAGCATGAGCAGGGGGTGGGGGAGAGAGGAAGAAGCAGGATCCCCACTGACCAGGGAACCTGATGCAGGGCTCGATCCCAGGACCCTGAAATCATGACCTGAGCTGAAATCAAGAGTGGGTCATTTAACCAACTGAGCCACCCAGGCCCCCCCAAACTTTATATATTTTCAAGTTATTTCAGGATTCAGATGCTCTTACCCTCCTCTAAGATTACTAAACCTTAAGGAAACTTTCCCCTGGAAGCAAATGATCAGTTTTGCAAGTCAAAGGAGGTGACATAGATTGAGAGATGGTTAATATGGGCATAATCTAATTTTGATGAGGAATGTGTGGAATAGATGTAAATCTAGGTCTTGACAATTTCTTCTGATTGGATACCACAGTAACAATGTTCCAACTGTGTCCATTTAGTAATAAGTGCTGCCAATTGCAATCTGTGTATTACTACACAATAATGAGTTTGATATGTTTGCTCTTACTTTTTGACTCCATGTTCCCCTCCAACATATCCTTTCTTAGGAGGTTAAACATAACTTAGTCTATTTGTTGTTTACACAGTAGTTTTGTGTCTTCTTCCACCCAGGAAGTAAGTGCATTTGAAGGAGGAATAGGCTTTGAAAAGCCCCCTCAAGCATTCAACTTTTTTTATGAAGATTTTGAAACTTAAGAGAGAAAAAGAAAACATTAAATCAAGAAAAAAGTTAGGCTGTTACATTGGCTTGTGAGGATCATTGTTCTTCAGTCGCCCAAACTACTTCCAAGTACTGCTCAAGAAGTCTTCATGACATTATGCACAGGCTCAGATTTCTGTCAGTTTTAGTGTTCTAGTGATCTATCTCTGCATAACAAACCAGCCCAAAACTTAGTGGCCTAGAACAATGATTTATTATCTTTCATGGTTCCATAGGTTGACTGAGCCTAGCTGGGAGGTTCTTGCCTGGGATCTCTCATACAGTTATAGTCAGATTCCAACTGGGGCTGGACTCACCGGAAAGGTCAGTGAGCTGGACACCTCACGTGACTCATTCACATGGCTGGCAGTTGATGACAGCTATTGGCTGGAAATTCAGCTCAGGCTGAGCACTACACATGACCTCTCCATACATTGGGCTTAAACTAGCATGTGCTGAGTTCTAAGAGGGAGCATCCAAAGAACACATAAGTACTTCAAGAATCCCAGAGAGTAGTAACTGCAAAATGTATGACTTAGCCTCAAAAGTCAGGCAGCATCACTTCCACCATATTCTGTGTTCAGAAAGAAAGTCATGAGGTCAACCCACATTCAGGTGGAGGAGGCTATTCAAAGACATTAATACTATGAAGCATGGCTAATGGTGAGGATGGACAGGGGTTGGGGAGAGAAAGTCTCTGTCTTTGGGAACTAGCCACCACACACAGTACAACAATAAAGCAGGATTATCAGGGGGAAAATAGACCTGTATCCAGTAGGTATGGGTATTACTCAGTGATGTTTCTGGTGAAATTAATGGTACTCACTAACTCCCTTCCTTTTAGAGAAGTTACCAATGTTTCATTCAATTCTGATTTCAGATTCCAGATCGCTTTTCCTGGTTTCGTTTCTTTACGGATCCTCGGATCCTTTATCAGTAGACCTAAATGTCTCCAAAGGTAGCCAGACATAATATATGAAACACTTCTCATATTATACTGTTCTCCTTACCCCTTTGTCTCTGGTCCTTCCACAAGACATAGGCAAGGGCCCATTTATCTTAAAGGTTTATCCAGCTAGTATTAATGGAAGTACTGTATGCTTATGACAGGCAGCACAGAGAAGCATATGCCAGCTTCTACTCTTAAGGTACAAACGAACCAAAAGGAGAAAAAGGCCTGTATTGGTTAAGGTAAAGTTAAGCTGCTCTAACAAAAGGACCGTAGGTATATAAAGGATATAGACGTTTATTTCTCTCACACACAGCACTGCAAGGTGGGCATTCCAGATGGCCAAATGGTTCCACCCCACACAGCTATGCTCATGACCAGGTCCTTCCATTCTTTTTCTCTGCCATCACGTAGGCAGTATTGTTACCTCCATGGTCACAGCTGAGCTGCAGGTTCATCACTAGTCTGGATCACAGGAGGAGGGCTATGAGAATGTACCCACTTCCTTAAGGAACTGGCCAAAAATGACACCAGTCAACCCCACACTCATTGCTTTGGGAAAGAGTCAAGTAACCACACCTATCTGTAAGGAAGGCTAGGAAATGCAATGTATTGAGCATTTATGTGCTTGGTTACAGTTGTATAAGCAATTGTTTTCATGAACAGTTAGCAGCCTCCACAACAACATGTAAATAAATTATTACAGAGTAATGTGATAAGTGTTACACTAGAAAAACATGTGTTTTTCTAAACAGTGTTTAGAAATGGTTTTCCCAGGAAATAAAATTTGAACTGTTTCCAGAAGTAATGACTTGAGAAAAATAGGGCATTCTATGCAGAAAAATAAGATCATACACCCAGGTATAGAATACAAAACAGTGTGACATGTTCAGGGAATGGCAGAAATTTAGTATGGCTGAGTACAAGAGCCAATGAGATGAGGTGTTATAGGAAATGAGGTCCACAAGATAGAGGGCTTTCTGCTAAAGAGTAGCTTGGATTTTATCCTCTTGGGATAATGGGAAGCCATCAGAAATTTTTAAGTTTGGGACTAGCATGATCAGATTGATGGTGGTGGTGTGATGATAGACTGGAGGAAAAGAGATTAAACAAGAGGAGACTAGCTAGGAATAAATTCAGGGGTATATGATGAGAATTAAATCAGAGTGGTTATCATGGAGATGTAGGAGGAAGGAATGAATTGCTCGGCAACAGAGACTGCAACTTGCTGCTTGGATAGAAGGGTTGAGAAAGAGAGATGAGGGCTTCCTACTTTTGTAAGGTGGATCGTTGGTGACACCATTAACCAATACAAGTCCAAGAGGAGAAAACAAGTTTCCTAGGGAAGCCTTTTTCATTGGTTTTTGGACATAAGTAATTTTGGGTATCTACCAGATATCCACATTTCTGACCCATTTTTGCTGGGTTTGACAGTAAGGGAAAGAGCAGAGAGTGAATCTATGGACTAGCTTGACTCCAAATGAATAGCTTTATTTTTTAATGATGTGAGCAGACATGTAGGAAAATGCTGTGTCTTAGCAGTGTGAGGAACCACTTTGGCCTTGTCTAGTCTGTGACAGTAAGACTTTCAGTCATCACCCCTTTTACAGTGCCAGCAGAAAGCACTCGGTGCCGTGGCTTTTGACACAATGTTCATTCACTTATGTTCAACCACTCTGCACCTGCCCTGTGCCAGATTCTGTTCTAAGTGCCAAGGAGACAACTCTAAAACATCAAACAGTCTCTGCTCTCAAAAAGGTAAGGCCTGAAAAATGTAGGAGGTAGTCATTTCTGATCAGGGAGGGTAGAATTATATGTAGGGGGAAAAGATGGAGGCATATAAAATAGTTTTCCAGGTTCCAGGCAGAGACAAAGGCAGGAGAATACGCGGCACATTTGAAGACTGAAGAAAGTCCGATATTGCTGGAGAGTAGAGTAGTAAGTCAAAAGACATCAGGCTGGAGAGAGAAGCAGGAGCCAGATTATGGAGAGCCTTCTCAACCTTGTAAAAAGAACTTGGAAAGAAGGGTTCTTAAAATGGGAATATAATATGATTCTTTTGCATTTTCAATGAATATTCTAGTTGTGATAAGGAGAATATATTAGAGATGACAAGATTAAAGCAAGACTAGTTAGGTTATGATGACCTGACTGAGACAGTGGAGATGGAGAAAATATTTTGATATGAGGAGAGTCAGCAGGACCTGAATTGATGGGTGGTAAGATAGAAAGCATCAAGGTTGACAGCCAGGTTTCTGGTTTGGCTAATTGTGTGGATGTTCTATCATCAACAGAGAAAATGAAGACAGGAAGAGAAGCATGTCTGTTGGGGGTAATGATGAGTTCAGTTTTGACATGCTGAGTTTGTGGTGCCTGTAAAACTTCTAAGCAGAAATGAACAGTTAGCTATTAGATATACTGACTGAAGCTCAAAAGATTTGCAGGTGATAGGACTGACAAAGTCACCTTAGGAGGACATGTTTGGTGAAAAGCACAACATTTGGTGGCTGTGCAGCAAGACCCCTGAGGAACTACAAAGAAGGAGCCACCAGAGAATGAAGGGAAAAGTCAGAGAAACGAAAGCCAGGGGAAGAGAATGCTCTGAGTCAGAGGGTTGGTCAACAGTGTCAAATGCTCTTAAAGGTCTAAAGAGTACTTTTACTGGAAGAGTAAAAGTGTGAGTCATTACTTTGATCACTGCTAATTTACAAAAAATCCAGTTAAATTTGTATTTATTTGATAAGCAGCAAAGTTGAACATATTTTTATATAAAATTGCCCATTTATTTTTATCTTATAAATTACTGGGTATTTTTTCTATTGAATCTTTGTCATTTCCCTATTAATTTGTAGCTCTTTATAAATGATGGGTAACAGTCCTTGTTATTATATATGATGTATTTTTGCCCAGTTTGCCTTTTATCTTTTCATTTTACTTACAGAGTGAGTTGGTTGTTTTTTTTTTAATCCCTACAGAAGTTTTTAATGTTTATGGAGGCGAAAATATCAATCATTTTTTCTGTAGTTTCTGGTTGTATTATTGTGCCTCAAGTCCCACTCTACAATTATACACAAATTCTGTTTTATTTTCTTGTAGTGCCTTTATGATTTTTTTTAACCTTTAAGTCATCACATCTGGAGAGTTGTCTAGGATTACATAGTACGTGGCTGAACAGTGCTGAGGGCCCAGTTGTGGTTGATGATGATTTGGTTATAGGGGTAACAGTTTGTGAGCCAGAGAGAAGCCAGTCATCTGGGTTCATCCAACATTGGAGTTTTCCAGGCAACTGCATTTAATGGACAATGGGTCAAGGCAGTTTAGAAAAACATTGAAATGTTGGACTGTGGACTCTAAGCCATTAAGGAGGGAAGTAAAAACAGAAAAAGGCTGGTTGGGGAAAAGGAGAATGAATGGACTGGAAGCCCTTTAAGATACTTTTTTAAGGTTGGAAAAGGGGGTTATTTGAGTAAGATGATTAAAAAGATAGGAGGTTTTGGTCAAACCGGGGTAATATCTAAACTGTTATTTCAGAGAAGTGATGTGATGACCAGAGTTAAACATTAAGAATGGTTAGTTGAAGTGGAGTAGAGGAGAAGGTCACTGAAGATCAAGGAATGGTGAGGTTAGAGTACTAGATAGATTATTCATGTCAGTGTTAGAGTCTCCCAACTTGGGTGAAGTTAGGTGAGGGTACAGTGAAGAAAATCATCCTTTGAACATCTGGGTCTTGTCTCACCAACATCTTTGGCAGTCAGTCTTCATATACCTTTAAGAGACTCTTCAGTTGCTAAAGAATAAAAAGTCAGAGTTTATTAAAAGTCAGTGTCGAAGTCAGAATCAGAACTATCCGCCCTTCTTGTTTCTGGGGAAGTATTCTTGTTTGGGGGTTTTTTTGGTATAGAGAAGCAACAGATAATGTATGTAAAGCTCTTAGCTCAGTACCGAACATATATTAGTAGTCAGTCCATTATAGTAATTACTATGATATTAGAGGGAGATGATTTACATGTGTTTTAAAATTGATGTTTATTGGGGCGCCTGGGTGGCTCAGTCATTAGGCGTCTGTCTTCCGCTCAGTTCATGATCCCAGGGTCCTGGGATGGGGCCCTGCATCCGGCTTCCTGCTCCGCGGGGAGCCTGCTTCTCCCTCTCCCACTCTCCATGCTAGTGTTCCCTCTATCACTGTGTCTCTCTCTGTCAAATAAATAAATAAAATCTTTAAAAAAAAATCGATGTTTGTTGGGGCACCTGGGTGGCTCAATCAGTTAATCTGACTTTGGCTCTGGTCGCGATCTCGGGTTCTGGGATCGAGGACCTCCCCCCCACCCGGGCTCCCCACTCACCAGGGAGTCTGCTTCTCCCTTTCCTTCTCCTCTGCTCCTCCCCCATTCATGCTCACTCTCTCTCAAATAAATAAAATATTTATTTTTATTTATTTATTTATTTTAGATTTTATTTATTTATTTGACAGAGATAGAGAAGCGCACAAGCAGGCAGAGCAGCAGGCAGAGGGAGAGGGAGAAGCAGGCTTCCCGTGGAGCAGGGAGCCCGACGCGGGGCTCGATCCCAGGACCCCGGGATCATGACCCGAGCCGAAGGCAGCCGCTTAACGACTGAGCCACCCAGGTGCCCCAATAAAATATTTAAAATATATTAAAAATAAAAAATAATAAAATAAAATTGGTGTTTGTTTAGTATTCCTTTTAAATTTAAGGTCTGGAATTTCAGCAGCCCTGATCCAGTATAAAAATGACCAAGTAGTTTCAGCATGAGCTTGTTTCTGGAATCCCCAAGAGGGTTGGGAATGCATCTGAAAAGCAATTAGAGCCCCATATTCAAGCCTGGGGAAAGTAGAAAGATGCAAAGAAGGAAAGAAGCAACTAGAAGGAAGCTTTTAGATTTTAGATAGGAGAACAAATACTTTTCTTTCTTCTCACCTTGGCACCTTTGCTTATTCTGATTCCTGAACTGTACCCCAAGAGATCAGAAGTAAATTCTGGGTAAGGCTCAAGAATCTGCATTTTTAACAAGTACTCCTGGTTAGTCTGCATTTCTTTTTTCAGTACATTTGTGGGAGATAGTGTGAGGAAGAGGGTAAAGGTTTATGGATATTTTGTAAGTTTTTTAAATTTTATTTTCAATCTGGAAAATACAGTGGAAACAAAATAATTTCACAAAGAATGCATACAGATGGAAGAATTTAAGATTAACTGTTGTGTAGGTCTGCTTTCCTTCTTTTCTTCACCCAGTTAAAATATTCTCTATTGCTCTTGTCTTAAAAAAAAAAACAAAACAAAACCTAAACCCTTTGCTGCTAAAGTTTATATTCATTTTTATAAATTAAAAAAAACTAATAAAAGCCCTAAATATAACAAGGCTGCTCTGTAATCTGATAGCACCTTTCCATAGTGAAGTTAAAACAAATTAGAAAACTTTTCAGTACTATTCAATATAAGGCATTTCTGATGAGAAATCTTATAAATACAAGATCTAAAATGATTTAAGTCAATGACAAAATAAATTTTTAAAAGCCACAGAATCTGAGACTTATTTTGTTGTCCACTCACGATGAAGTAGTACACAGAAATATAACTTTCAGTTGCTATTTACACAATTTTTACTTTAGTTTTAAGTTAGAAAGTGTAGAAGTAATGATTCTCACTATGACACTTTGGTGTGTAGCAACACGGCAAGAAATATAAATGCTGCAAACTGGATTTGTTAAGATAATGTAGTTAAATATTATGAGAATTCTAACATCTACCCATTCTATAATCTATGTTCATTTGTTTTCAAATTTTACCTTATATGACTTGATTACTAAATAGGATTTGGGGGTTTCTTTTAGTATAAATGAAACAAATCTCTGTGCTAGGCATTATAAGAAATTCAAAAAGGAAATAAAGGAACACCTATTCTAGAAAGACCAGAGAATGACTGGGACTTTGTGACTATATCTCCAAGCAGCTGGTTCAGGTAAGAGTAATTCAGTCACCCGAACTTGAAGAGTCATTTTTTTTTTTCAGTGCTATCTTTCTGCATCTTGCCTAGAAGTGTACTAAGGGAAGTCAGGCCTATTTGTGTATGCAGATTCAACTGCACTTCACTGATTCATTTCTTCATTTAACAAATATTTACTGAGCATATGTTACACGCTTGGAACAGGAGATAAGTGGCGAATGAGACAAATGAAGAAGGTAATGATGATGTTGATGACGATAATAGCAGCTAATGTGTACTGAATGCTCCCTATGTGCAAGTATTTCTGTGAATTAATCCTCACAATAACTGTAAGAGGCAGATTCTGTTACTATTACATTTTGCAGGTGAGGAAGCAGGTTTAGGGAGGTCTCAGAGCTAATAAATAGTGCAACCAGAATTCAAACACTACATATTTGAATCCAAGGGCCAGATTTTTAACTAATAAACTATCAGCTATCTATTCCTTTTCCTGATAGAGCATATATTCTAGCAATTCATTTACTTCACAAATATTTGTCATCTGTTATGTGCCAGGTGTCGTTCTAGACCTGGGGCACAGTGATGAAGAGACAAATGGGATCATTTGCTGTCATGACTTGTAATCTTCCAAATCCTTTAATAAGTGTTAAAAAAGGAAGTAGACACATACTAACACAAGCAATAAGCATCATGACATTTATAAGAATTACAAAACTATTGAATATAGTGCAATGTGTTAATAAATAACTGTACATTCATATATTCAGGAAGGGCAATACTATTTTTGTACTTGAATATTTCATTTCAATCCTGGTTAAAACTGTATATCTTACTTTAAAAAAAAAACTTTTTGCTTGATCAAAACTTATTCAAGAGCTGTTTCTTTCAGTTACTAAAAAGGGAAAAATTATATTTAAAAATGCAAACATTTCATGAGGTGAAAAGTCACTAAGGCCTTGTGTCACTTGACATTAAATTTTATCCAAATTTCAGAATAATTTATAATTGCAGTGCCAAATATTACTGTGCAACATTCATTTTTTCATTGGGCAAGACCAAATGAATTGTGAAGAATGTTTGAAAAAAGTTTCACTGTAGTCCAAAAGTAAGACACTGCTAAATAGTTTGCAGTTTTATCTAATTAATATATTAATTATAATTGATGACCTTTTAAAATGTTTGTTACTTGATCACCCTTCTTATTTAAAATTTCCTCATTGGGGTACAAACCGTTTTTGGAAATGAAACTATTCTTTTATGGGTAATAAGCCAAAGCTATTTAAGAGTATTTAAATTAAGAAAGACGAGAGTTTTAGTATTAGGTAGGGTTTTAATATTTAATAACTATTTCAATTATATGTTTATGCTATGTCAACAATCAAAGTTGAAAACTCTTGCCTGAGCAGTCATGATTTGATATTTGGAAAATGTGGTTAATATTTTTGTTGTAAACCACTATGTACGAAGCTTGTAAATGAACAGTCAGGCCCCTGGTTTAGGTCCTTCTCTTTTCTGTGGTTTTTACTGTGTCACAAATAATGTCACCATTATCATCATTTTAAATGATCTTAGGTACAAGAGAATGTGCTAAATTCTGGCATGTAAGGCCTATGCCTGGCCTCAGTGAGCTTACCCAAATGTAGCCAAAAGAGACATAAAAAACACATTAATGATAAATACCAGTAAAAAGAGATCATTACAATTTTATAAAAAACAATTCTGATAACAAGGTCAGAGGTTGGATACTGTGTTCATTTATGGAGACAATAAAGCCTAAGCTGAATTTTGTCAGAGAAGTTATTGATAATTTTGTAAAGAGAGGAAGGCATTCTAGGCAAAGAAAAGTAGTGGGATCCAAGACAGAAAGAGCTTGGTAAATCCAGTGATATTTTGGCTGGAGTTTGTTCAAGGAAATTGTGACATATAAAGTTGAAGTGGAATGTATAAGCAGCATCCTGAAGATCTAGAGTTTGAACTTAAATTTATAGGTCATGAAGAGTCATTGAAAATTTTTGAACGGGGAAATATGATGAAGGCAACATTTTAGGAGGATTAACTAGCCAGTGCATGTGTAAAATGGGTGGGTGGGGAAGAGCAGTTAAAAGCATATCACAGGAGTCGGGGGATAGTGTTACCCAAATTTCGCTTCTTGGAATACTAATTTTGAGATACAGAGGTAGTAATGAAAGTTCCTTTGGGAGTGATTTTTTTTCTTAATGAAAGAAAGGAAACGTTGCATATTAAATTTCCCTCTTGGAATTACAATGCACATTAACACATTAAAGGCCTATACCAAAAAAACCTGTAATTTCACAAACTTATTTGCACATAAAAGGCTTTGTTCATTATCTATTCATAAACATATCACTATATTCCACTGAAATCACTTTCAATATTTAGAAATTTTGGTCTTATCAAATACCTACTTATTAAGAAGTCCACTAAGAAATAATAAGAGTAGAGGGAAAAAATGAAATTCAGATAATTTTTAGAGAGGAACTTTGACATCAGTTAGTCCAGACCCTATCTTTAATCCTGGTAATCAGAAACTAAACGTCACCTTTGACTTTAATGCCTTTCTAGTCATGCAATATCACATTACCTTAATGATATCTGTATGCCAGTCCTCTCCCCGACTAAATCATAAAATACTGAAGAATAAGATCAACCCATGTCTTACCATCTTTTTAATCTCTACATCTGGCTTATAGCAGGTGGTGGCAATATACTTGTTGAAAATTGAAAAAAAACTAGAGAGTTTGCTACTGTCCATGGCCACACAAATGGTCGGAGGATACATTGAAAATGAATGAATTCCGGGGTGCCTGGGTGGCTCAGTTGGTTGGGTATCTGCCTTCAGCTCAGGTCCTGATCCCTGGGTCCTGGGATAGAGCCCATGTCGGGCTCCCTCCTCTGTGGGGAGTCTGCTTCTCCCTCTCCGCCTGCTTGTGCTCTCTCTCTCTCACTCACTCTCTCTCTGTCAAATAAATAAAAATCTTTAAAAAAAAAAAAAGAAAAATTAATTCCAAGAATCATGTATAAAATATTAGCTATGAGAGTGGTAAAGAAACTTGGAAATAAGAGACCTAGTATATTCCAGATATAACTCTAGTTATATAGTATTAACTAGCAGTATGATCTTGAGAAGTCAGTTGACCTCTCTGGGCCTCTATTTCCTCATCTAAAATCCAGCTCCAGAATATCGGGAGATCCCCATTTTTTATTACTATAAATAGTCAAAAATTAACTGGATGTTGTGATTTCTTTTACAGTGGAAATATATTCTTATGAGGGACCGAATTTAAATACAGAAGACCTTTTAAGTATTTACTTCTTTATATTTGTATTTATATAATATTCCTGAATTCCTTAACTTTTTCTATTTTCTTATTTTTCTCTTTTTTCAAGGTTTATCAAAGATCATGGAATCTTTAAAAGTGTACCAATGTGTGTGCTTATGTAATATTAGGACTGAAAATTTTAAATCTTAAAATGTGAAAGCTCCAGTTGTCAGAAGATCATAAAGTCTTTACTTTTAAGGACTGTTAAAAATCACCTTCTGTGAGATCTCAGCTTTGGGATTTTTTCTGACATTTCAAGACTTAAATTTGAAAGTGTAGAATCTCTATAAATACAACATTACCACAAGCCCAAAAAAGTCAAGAAATTCAAAAGGTTAGATTCTTACTAACTCCTCTCCCACATTATGCTCTAAATTGAGTTATGCATCTTAGAGTTAAATACGTAATCAGGAATACTTGATGTGAAATACAATTTAAATTATGACATATTAAGCTTTTCTCTTTGAATTTTGGGAAATAAAATTGTATATGTAAATCATGCAATATCACATTTTTTGTATGTGCCCTTAAGGCTTTTTTATGTTTTCTTCACATAGTCCCCTCATTTACAACTTTATCTTGCTGTGGACTAACCATATGGGAAACCCACTATTTTAAACTTAAGCTATTTTTGTGGTGTTACTGCATAAGAAAATGCCTTTAGAGTGGAAAAATTATATATTTTTTACCAGATTATATAAATAAAAATTAATTTTTTTCTAGTGGTCATTTTTTGGTTCAATTCAAAGTATATAATTTTTATTCCATAAATATCTCTAGTAAATCCCCATTGCCATGACCAAGTGAAATGGAAGACAATAAAGGAGAAGTGCCATGAGACCTGGCCATTTTCAACGTGTTGAAGATTTAAAATTATGTGTAATTTACATGAGACATATAAATGAAAGGATAGACTTCACTAGGATTTTTTTTTTTTGCTTTAAAAATAGGGTATTTCTCTCTTGCAGCAGCATCTCACATCTCATACATATGTGCATATTTAGTTTTCTGTGTAGCATTCGGTCCCAAGAACACTAATTATAATTTTAAATTATCAATAAGATATAGGCTTAAAGTACAGTGGATGTTAAATTTCATATATCTTGTAAGATTCCCTATGTAAAAGCAACTACTTTTTGCCTTTATTTTCATTTTTAAAATATTCTTGTGAACTTTCAGTCACTTCTCTTTTGCCTTTTAAAAGTTAAGAACACTCTTTGAATCTGTAGTGTGCTAGTAGGTTGTTTTTATGGCTAAAAAAACATTACTGATAATAATTTATCTGTGCTGCAAGGGTACAAGTGAAAAACCAACACGTGGCCCTCAGTTCACATTCAACCACCTGAAAGTGTTTCTCTGAAGCCCCTGTTGGAAATATTTACAAAATGGTTTGCCATTGATTTCCTGGTATGCCTGCTACACTTGTTTACCAAAAAGCCTAGATTACACTGCATTTAAGTTTTTGCTTGTTTGTTGTCTTTGAGATAGCTCTGCCCACCTTGATTGTGGTTGCCCCAGCCAAAGTTTGCCAAACGATAGTTCCCTAGAATTCCTGTTACTGTCCTCTAATTTCCTGATTTTTGTATTTTTCTTCTTTTCAAAGGTTAACTGCATTCTATAATTTTGTTGTCTTTCATAAATATGAAAACACAGTATGACACAGGCAATCATGTTGAAACTTCTGACGAACTAAAATGTTATTTCTGTAGCAGGTTCAGTTTGGGGAACCATGTACAAAAGTTAACACTTCTCTGTAAAATATCATTGTCTGGGGTTTGGTGCCATAATAGAACATCTGTGTATCAGCCAGCTTCCCAAAGTATATTCCGCTCTTTTTGTATCATAGAATTATTTTTGGAAATGGCTCTCTTGGCCCAAGATGTGCTATCCTCTCAAATCATCTTTGGTCCCTTTAAGCATTTTCGGTGTGCTTTGCAATCATTTTCATTCATTATCCACTCAGTTGTTTCATCATTACTCTCTGGGACACACTGACATTCGGCTACACAGTAGGTAAGAGGTAGAGGTAGGACTGAAAACCCCAGGACAGGGAACAAGGCCCAGTTTGGTCTCTTCTTGGCTAAATTCCATTTTGGACAGCTCTTTGTTTTTCTTCAATGTGTGGCGTTTAATTGCTTATCTCTAAACATAAGGCTCAATTGGTGGGAGCTTGTGTGGGGAGAGCCATTTGCCCTTTCCCTGAATTTAAAAAAACTGAACGTCATTAACAGTTTATTTTCCTCAGAGAACTATGCTGTAAGTGTGTACCCCCCCCCCAAAAATGTTATTTTTGACTGCCCAGTTTTACCTATGCTAGTCCCGGATTTATGTCATGACCTCACAATAGCCTGTCATGCCCGCCTGGCCACAAAGCTTGATTATTTTGTAATTTGATCTTCGTGGGGATTCCAGCCGCGCTTCCCCGCTTGCTCGTGGGCAGCAGAATGTGGCAGCATGCCTGCTCACTTGCCTGAACTGCTATGATCAGATTATGCCTTCTCAGCATTTCCTGCATTGGCTGCCTGTGAAGTTCAGGGAAGTCTAAAGTGGGGACAGAAGAGGAACTATTAGAGAGCTCATGGAATCTTGGTCTCATATGTGTCTACTGTTAACAGAATCAGAAAGTCACTCCATGCTGAAATTTTGTCAAGTGAACTTTGTGCTGTACAATTTCCAAAAAACATTTTTCCAACGTTAATGTTATTTTTAGAGTTATCAGTTGGGTTTTAGCTTTCAGCTTTTAGACATTTCCATAACATGTTCAGGATCTTCATAAAAGATGGGAAAATTCTACTTTTCGTTATTTGTTGTTAACAACAGATCATTACAGGACATCACAGTTAGCAAAGTACTCTTCTCTCTGTGTTACTCTTTCAGCCAAATATTTATAGAATGATGATACTTGTCAACATCTTTATGAGATCGCATGACTGCATCCTCTTGAGGTTAGAAGAGAGCATGGTGTCCAACCTGGCACTGTGACACGATGTGGAAAATTCAGAACTCTTTCTGCTTCCATTTTTAATTGAGCACCAAGGATGTGAGGCTGTCTCTGAGGCACTGAAATACAGTGGTGATCTAGATACACAGTCCCTACCCTCCTGAGCTTGCAGTTTAGTCTTGGAAATAAAAGCTCTTGTATGATAGACATATTTGGATGCTTTTCAAAATTATATTAGAATAATTTCCGATATTGTGAAATGTGAAGCAGAGAAACTGAGAGTTGGAAAGTTCATTTCCTAGAGTTCCTTTCTTGCAGAATCCTCTCCATGGTATTTGTTCAGAGAAGTGAACAAAATATGCAATTCATGTTTCATTGTTCAGAAATGAAGAAATCATAATTATGGGTTAAGAAATGATCTAAATTCCACTCCAAGCTCAATTAAAACAGTTTTGTTTTCTGACACTATCATTCATACGTTCAGTGGACCAGCAAGAAAGCTTGGAAAATGAAGCATAAACAATGTGATGCCAGTTTGCTTTAAAATCCCTAATATATGTTTTGTAAACAAAGCTTATAAAACTTAGTACTCTACTAATTAAATAACAAGAAAGATTTTATGAATACACGAAAAGCCAGAATTTAAAAATGCCTTCAGGGGAACAGGTGCTGTAATGACATCACTGTGTGTCACACGGCCTTTTTTTTTTCTTGATACTTACATTTGGTCATAATGGAAAGAAATTGATTCCAAATGTGTTTTCTTGACCTCCTTCTCCATTCATGTTAGTGCCTAACCTTAAATGATGTTTCTACAATCTCGGTTGTATTTACAGTAATTATATGCATAATGTAGCATATTATTGTCCGGACTTCCTGTTTAATCAGTACAGAGCTTCTTACAAGTGCAGCTGAAAAGGGCAAACAAAATTAAAGCTTTATATACCAAAACAAGTTTGATTTGCTAAGCTCCCAGCATTCCAAAGTACACAAATTTGTTCCACTAAGTTTTCCGATGGCTTGCAGATGGGCAATGATTAATCAGAGAGCTAACTGTGAAGTAGTTTGCAATTAAACTGGAAAGCTCTGAAGCATGCTAATTGAATCAGAAAATTAGAGACACTGAACAGTAATTGGCTATTTCTCATGCAGCAGGTGCCAGGCCACTCATCTGTGGAACAAGGTATTTAAGGCACATTAGCACTAGTAAAAATACTTCTTGATATGGAACAGTTAGATTTTCTGCTCATTTTCACCATGGATGTCAAAACATACAGCTGTGCTATCTGGTACTTGCAATTCATGTTTGAAGAATTTAAGTTAGGTAAACATATGGGAGAAAGTGCTGGGCAACCTCTAAGTGCCCAGGAAACATTTTCGAAGTGAAACCTAAATTGAGGGGCTGAGGTTTTGTTTTTTCAACTCAATCACTTTTGCTTTCTTATGGTACAAATTTAGAAGTTGAATTTTCTGTTTAGTGTTAGTTTAAGGCAACAACAGTATAAATCTAGTACTGCTGTGAGCTTACTAGATACATAAAGCCGATTCATATCATGTCTCAGCATGAGTTTATATCTTCTAATTAGTACCACCATTTTATAGAGTGAGCACATGCTATGAAAGTTGGTTCGCCATGCCAACAGGGACCAGGACATGTAGTTTTTCTTCAGTGGAACGATTTGCCGTAAGATCGTGAACAACTGTAACCTAACCAGTGGGTAACCAGGCAAGAATGGGATTTAGTAAGTTCAATTGTCGAGATTTTTTTTTAATAATCATTTTCATATTATCAAGGGTGGGGCATATGACTTCTGTTTCCCTTTGCTTTAATTAGAGTTCAGTATCGTTATTGAAAGTGAAAAATACAAAGAAAAATAAAAATATACTAATTTATACTGTATCAAGAAGCAGAATATTACAATATTCATATGCTAATCATATCACTTAGCAGATGACTACAGAAAATAGTGAGTTTGAACCAAGAGACATAAATTATAAATTGCAAATAGTGCATAGGGGATATGTTATAACTGTGTCTCATTTAAATTGAGACAGGGAGTTTTCTCTGCACAAATAATGTTCCTTCATTAAGTTTTAAAGTCTCTTTTATAATGTTTTGTTAAGAACATTTGGCAACATGTTACCAAAAAAGGTTTTAAGTGGAACACACAGGTTTTTAAAAGTAAAACACACTACATACAAACATATACTTTATGTCTTTAAGCTATAGATTTTTTTTTTTTTTTAAGTTTAAGCAAGAGCTCCTCTTTGGTAGGCCTCCTTTCCCACCCCCAATAAGCCATGTACATTTTACATTCTTTAGTTTGAAAGGAGTTCTGAAACATTTACATGATCAATGTCTTTTGCTTGAGGGATAAAGTTTGCTCTTCCATGGACAAGTGAGAACATATTGATCATTTTATTCTATTTGCTATTTCTAAATTCAATATACCTCTTGAGTCGATAAGCGAGATCGAGAGCATATTCTTTTTTGTGTGTGCCTGGTTGTAGCTTGTTCTCAAGATCCAAGATACATTTTTGATTAATCACGAATGCTCTGAGGTCATGGAGAGCAAATGTGTTTGTGGAGTGTCAGCTGATGCTGTCAGATAAATGTCTTAAGCTTAGCCAGGGTTCATGCCCCAGCTTTGGGCTGTGCCAAATGTCTCCCCTTGTTGAGGAAGATAACAGCTACACTGGAGGCGACTGAGCTGTTTGTTCACTGAAAGGGCTGACCTTGCCATATGGGGCTACAATCAGGTGGAAGAAAGAGTGTAGATGTTTTAATTGAAACTTTACAAATTTAAACTTTTCATTCGATCAGAAGATCTTGGTATCCACTAATTTACATTTCTAGCCTTTATATCTTGTCTGATTATAACTATGTTTCTTCAGTATTTCTGATTAGTCTCCTTAGGATGAATAATTTCTCCAATATTGTTCTTAGTGTATTCTGAGACTATTTTGGCACTATCAGTGTGTTTTTCAAATACTGCAAAAGCATTAAAATGCTTATTAGGATAAAAGGATATATTTTTCTTTGGATATATGTAGTAGAAATTATTCTTGCTCTTTGTTGGTTTTTTTTTCCTTCAAATCCGCAAAATAAAAATATGGTCTGGGCAAAGGGAGGTCACTTGTGTTAATGACCCTTGCCCATGTACCCTCTTATCTTCAGAGGACTCATTTAATCACATTTACCCCCACTTACAGTAATTTGTCTTCTTTTACTAGACAGAGTCTATAAATAGGAAATAATGACAAACCTAAACTAACACCTGGAGAATGCTTTGTACTGAGGCTTTCTCTGTTTGAGACTAAAGGCAATCAGATTGATCATATGGTGATGCATAAATAAGTGAACTCTCTGTGGGCTGTTTGTGGGCATTTGCTGCAAAATACCTTAAAAAAAAAAAGTGCCTTTCTTCCATCTTACCCGGTCTGTTCTTTTCTCCAAAGAAGCTGGTCTACTTTTCTTTCCTTTCAATAAGTTCATACTGCCATGGGTAAATCATCAGTGCTAATTAGACAAAATAATGCTGTTAAAAAAAAAAAAGAAAGAAATAACACATCTGTCATGAACTCCCACCAGATCTCTTGGAAATGAGACATTTTAAATATTTTATGCTGAACACAAAATATCTTGAGGAAATGGTTTTCTATTCTGTATCCCAAAACAAAACCATCAGTGTCAGAGAATAGTGCTACTTAAAAACATTCCACTTTAAAGTATTTTCTTTAAAATTCCCTCACACTTGAAGAGTAGTTCCACTGACTATGTATACCCAATTGTAAAGTAGAAAAACTTAATGGCATTGGAGGAAATGAAAGTTATCCTTTTAATTTTGGAAGACTTTTCTTTATCAGGTAATACTAGAAAAGTGTTACATTTCAGTATCTAGAGACAAATATGTTTCATGTGTTTTGATATTAGTGAACAAAATGAATTTTGGTTTGGTTTGGTTTGGTTTCTGCAGTTGGTAACATGACAGACCTAGTAGAAATGAAAAAGACTAAGGATAACTTCCATAGTCAAACATTAAACTTCTGATAATGTGATTAAAAGAGTCAAATCAGATTGTGATTTTCTATAGTTTTCTTAATTATTTAAAGATTAATAATAGCTAATGCCCAGATTGTACTTGCAAATCCTAGTTTAAGTATAAATAAGGAGATTTTTTAATTCTCTTTTCTTCAAATTTGAGCACAGTTTAGTTCTGTACTAAATTTTGTGGTCATTGTTTTTTAAAGTATTCCTTGCCCATCATCCTTGTTTTTTCTTCTTTTCCTCATTATCTTAAGAAGTGCTTTCTATGCACTAGAATATCAGTGATGTGTACAATGTTTTTGTCACTCCCTTTTCTGAAACCACTGCCTAAAAATGCAGTTGACCCTTTCATTCCTATTGTTCTTTGTCCCATCATTTTGGGTTTTTTTTTTTTAATTTAAATTCAGTTAGCCAACATACAGTAAATCATTAGTTTCAGATGTAGTGTTCAGTAATTTATCAGTTGCGTATAACACCCAGTGCTCATCACATCATTTTAAAAATTGTGAATGTTGTCATGCCCAAGCCAGAACCAGGAAGAGACATGGAACAGTTTGATTTTTCATATGTAAGCATATTGTGTTATTTAGAAGACCCATAATTGATAATGACATAATAAAATATTTATTTAAGATTTAGAGGTAATCTAGACCCACCTGTAGAAGGGGACAGTAAAAAAAAACTGATGCTGAGCAAGGCTCACTTGACTCTTCTTAGGAATTACTGTCTCCTTAGCCATTGTTTGCTCCTGTGCCTGTGTACTTACCACATCTGTCCATTGAAATCATGAGCTTTATTATATCTCTAACATTTCTATTTTTCTTCATATTACCTTAGACCTCGATTCTTTTCCAAGATAGTTCTTTTCTTTCCTCCCATTTAAAATTGAAATTTAAATGATCATTGATTTCAGCTATCAAACAGTAAGTCTAAAAATTTAAAAAGAGTCCATACATTAAAAAGGTATTTTGGGGGGGGTGCCTGAGTGGCTCGGTCAATTAAGCATCTAATTCTTAGTTTCGGCTCAGGCCATGATCTTCAGGTTGTGAGATTGAGCCCCACGTCCAACTTCACACTGAGCATGGAGTCCGCTTAAGATTCCCTCTCCCTCTTCCTCTGCCCCTCCTGCTCATGCTCTCTCTCTCTCTCTAAAATAAATAAATAAATCTTTTAAAAATTAATAAAGAGTATTTTCCTCAGCTTTAATCTCTTATTCAGTATAAGCTTGTTTGAAAAATTGCAAAGTCACCTAAAAACTTTTGGAAAGAAACACCTGCTACATTTCCAAAAATTGTTTCTATAAACCAAATTTTGCTTTATTTTTCAATACTATACAAAGTCTGATTGTATTTTCACTTTCTGATTAGAGTTGTAAATCCTACTTTTTATTAATCAAATTTGGGGATGGCTTCAATTACACATAAAGATTTTTTTTTAATATTTTATTTATTTATTTGATAGGCACAGCGAGAGAGGGAACACAAGAAGGGGGAGTGGGAAAGGGAGAAGCAGTCCTCCCGTTGAGCAGGGAGCCTGACACGGGGCTCAATCCCAGGACCCTGGGATCATGACCTGAGCCGAAGGCAGACGCCCAACGACTGAGCCACCCAGGTGCCCCACACATAAAGATTTTTAAGGAGATGAGCTCTTATTATTTGCCATTCAGAACAGATTCTCAACATTGTAATTCTACTTTAGTTTACTTTATCATCCAAAATTATTTTTTTACATTTCAATTTTTGTCTTTATTATTTACTTTACAAAAAAATTAATGCTAGGGTTTCTATTTCTCTATCATGATTCTTTATGTTCTATACTTTTTAGTTGACTACAAAACTAATAGTAAAATCATTAGTGACAATTATTACCCAGTAACAATTGACATTACAGTAATAATGACAGTCCATATTTATTTTCTTAGACTAATTGGGCTTCTTCGAGATTCTGGAGGGTTTAAAATTACCAGTGTCCTGTCATATAAAATCTATGCAAAATATCTTGTTTTTAAGGGTTTATAATGCTTCCCATACTAACAAGTAAAACAATTCATCATTTTCAAATGTACAATCAGTGTCAGCATTTTGTGTATCACAGTGAAAGTCTTCAAACAGTGGCATTCAAGATGCTCCTATGAGGAGCCAAAAGAAAATCACTTTCCTCTTGTAAAGCATTTTTACAAAACCTCATGTAACAAGAAACATTAGTACAATTATTTTAAATAGTACGACAGTAAATAAAAGTAATGTGGAACTTTTCAGCATTACGAAGTGTACAATCACAGTTTGGTTCTCATATATATAAATGGAAGCCTATAGTCCTTGAGAAAGTCTGTCTCTTCCTAAACTCATAATTTTTACACATTTAGAAATATCTGTAAGACATTATGTTTATAATCTTACATCATTCATTATACATAACTAAATACGACAAATAAAGAATGAAATGGTACTTTAAATTGTTCCTATGTGGATATTCATTTTGTGGGATTTAAAATAATCTAGGGTTTTTCCTATACTTAATGACATTAAGAGCATTTCTAAGTGCAACTAACGCACACGGTGTGTGGCCCTGAATTATGCTAAGTATATTTCCTGGACCCTCAAAAAGACTGCTGGATTTACATTGGCCATGAAGATCCACAGATTTACTCTACACAGACCAAGGAAACAGAAAGGAACAGAAAGAAGGCACGTGTCGCTGCAGCACATAGAGCAAGGAGGGGACAAAGGCAAGGGCCAGATTTATTCAGGAACCTGTAGACCTGGAGTCTGAATTGCGTTTATATTCTAAGTACAGCAGAATGCCGTTGGAGGTTCTCGAGTTGGAGAGTGTTGGATCTAATTCGTAGAGAGAAAATGGATTGGTAGGGTAGCAGGACTGTAAGCAGCTGCTTACTTTGGAAGCTGTTGCAGTATAGCCTAGGCAGAAAATTATGGTGCCTTGGATGATGGTAGCAGTAGAGATAGAAAGAACAGTCCAACATGCCTTAGTCCTTCAGACACGGGAAGTGAGGGGATTGGAAAATGAAGGATGATTCCTAGATTTTTGGCTTGAACATCTGGGCAGTGTCATTTACTGAGAGGAGGAAGTGCTAGGAGAAGAATAGGTTTGGGAAGGAAAATTGCAAGTAAAATTTTGACATTGAACCATGCTCTGTTTTTATCTTTAAACACTTATTTAAGGAAACATTCTAGAGATCAGAGAGAAGTTTCATGGCAAGAAAGAAAGACAGCAAATGCATGACTTTAAAATTTTCCTTTCACCAGTACCTGAGACTTGTAACATGAACTAGAAGTTATTTGACTAGAATATAAGGATCTATAAAACTCATCATTGACTACTGTAGGCTGTGTACACCCTCCAACTTCACCACTTCTAACCAATGCAGATTTCACGCGAAGGATGCAGATCTACCGTTTGCTGCTGTGATGGGCAGGTTTGCAGTAGCCCCAACAATGAACACATAATTTGAAAGCAGGTTCTTTTTCCTTTGATTTCTCTATTAGAGAATTTTAATATAAGAATTCACAGCTTAATGTTGCCTTATAAATGTAGAAACTCTGTTTTATACCTTCTCTTCCCAGTCACTAAGTAACCTTTGCAAAAACAGGGTTTTTTTTTTTTTTTTCCCAGTCAGCCCCATTCAGACTTGGAAAAAAGAGCTTCTCATACCTTTTGGCAGTCAGGTATAAAGAAGAGACGTTCCCAGATTCTTAATAGTTCTTCCCACTTCCATGACCATAGTTTTACCATTTTAGTGTTATGGTATAATTGTCTGGAAATCATATCCTTCAATTCTTGAGTTTTATCACCTCTTTAAAAGGTAACTTTTTGTGTGTATTTGGTATATTTTTCATGTGTTCACAACTCTTAAGGAGCAAGGTTATTTGCTGTGGCAGAGTGGTTCTTAGTTTCATTTTTTATGTTGATATAATAGCAGTAATAAAACCAGAATTGAGAAAGGACAGATTTGGTGCTTTACTTCAAAGATGCAAATTAGGATGACTTTTAGAGTTATAGTCCCATCAAGTTAATTTAGATACTTCAGAAAGTACCGGTATTATCCAAAATCATTACTGAAACATTTGAGGATCACAAATTTCTCTGCAATTATCAGCTTGCTTGTGTGAACATCAAATTATAGACCAGTCCAGTTTCCGCCATGGCAGATCGACAGACCTGGTAGATTGAGTGGATGCGATGTCTGCATTATATATTGACACTAGTAAAGCTATCCATTGTCTCTTTCATTGTCTGATTATCAATAAGGAGGGAACAGGATGAATGATAAGACAAGGAGGGAAGACTTTGATAAGAAGGTAGTCTTACCAAATGTAATGATGCTGAAGAACAAAATACATAATGAAATGAAGTTGGGGAATATCTCTAGGTTTATATACACATGCCATCCCCTGTTCCTAAAACTCAAAAAAACAGACAACAAAAAAACCCACAAACTTAAATAGCACCTTAAATGCATTGAATTAAATTGATTCAAATTTATGCTTTCTTTTCTCTCTGGCTTTGTTTTGTACTTTGGGAAGCTCCTGCTTTCTTCCCCCATGTTGCTTTTTAAAAGTTTCTGCAGCAAACTGAGGGTTGCTTGAGGGGGGGGCGGATAGGGTAACTGGGTGCTGGACATTGGGGAGGGTATGTGTTGTAATGAGCACTGGGTATTATATAAGACAGATAAATTACAGACCTGTACCCCTGAAACAAATAATACATTGTATGTTAATTTAAAAAAAATAAATTCTAAACCCAGGAAAAAAAAAAGTTTCTGTCAGCCAAAATCTATCCCTGTTCTTTTGTTATCCTTACCTATGGGAAGAGGCACCTGCTTTGCATTTGCAGTTCATAGTCCTTTATACCTTACAAATAAAATAACAGGTCAACACAATGTTTTTATATCACTTTTCAAATCAGAGTAAATTTTTCTTAACCAAAAAAAAAAAAAAAAGGCAGAAGTAAATCTACTTGTGAGAAAGCAATATAAAGAGAAATTTAGTAACCGACATTATTCATCAAAGATTTCATAAATTTAAGTATACAATCATGGGCATTCTAATTTAGTCTTTTTTTGCTCCTGCTTTACCATCCAAACTTTATGTCTTTGAGGTCACTAAAAGTGACATTTCAGGCTGTCATGTCTGGTGGTCATGAAATTCGTCTTGAAGTGTGTAAGAACTGTTTTATGAATTTACCTTTTCATTAGCTTAATAAAAGAATGATTATCACTAGGTAAGTTGTGACTTGACTTTCAAAAATATATCCTGAGGAGCCCTCAACAGTAGGCATCTCTCAAGAGGTTTTTTCGTTGTTTTTCTATGAAGTACTCTTTTATCAACCCCTCCCCCTATTTCCTACCCCACTCCCACCCCCAGCTCCAGGTAACTCAACCACTTTTCTTTTTTTTTAAGACTCCACATATAAGTGATATCATGCAGTTTGTCTTTCTCCAACTGGCGTATTTCATTTCACATAATACCCTCTAGGTTCATCCATGTTGTCACAGATGACATGATTTCCTTCTTTTCTAAGGCTAAATACTTTTGCGTTGTATATATATGACCACATTTTCTTGATGTATTCTGTTTGTGGACACTTAAGTTGTTTCTGTGCCTTGGCCGTTGTGAATAATGTTGCAATGAATATGGGAGTGCAGGTAACTTTTCAAGATAATGGTTCCCAGTCTTCCCACCACCATTTATTGAAGAGACTGTCCCTTCGCCATTGTATATTCATGGCTCTTTTGTCAAAAATCAGTTGACATAGATGCATGAGCTTATTTGTGGGCTTTCTGTTCTGTTCCACTGATCTGTGTGTCTTCTTTTGCATGCCAGTACCATACTGTTTTGATTATGATAGGTTTGTAATATACTTTGAAATCAGGAAGTGTGATGCCTCCTCCGGCTTTGTTCTTTTTCAAGTTTGCATGGGCTATTCAGTCTTTTTGGTTCCATATAGCATTTAGGATTGTTTCTTCTATTTCTGTGGAAAATGCCATTGAAATTTTGATGGGAATTGTATTAAATCTATGGATTGCTTTGGGTAGTGTGGACATTTTTACAATAGAAATTCTTCTAATTCACGAACACAGTATTTTTTTATTTATTTATGTCTTCAATTTCTTTCATCAGTGTCTCATAGTTTTTACTATATAGATCTTTCACCTTCCTGGTTAAATTTATTCCTAAGTATTTTATTCCTTTTGATACTAATTTAAATGAGATTGTTTTTTTAAATTTCTCTTCCTGATAGTTTGTTGTTAATGTATAGAAACACAACTCATTTTTTGTATATTGATTTTGTATCCTGCAACTTTACTGAATTCAGTATTTTTAGTTCATTGGTGTTTTGGTGGAGTCTTTAGGGTTTTCTATGTATCCTATTATGTCATCTGAAAATTGAAACATATTTACTTTGCAGTTTGGATGACTTTTATGTCTTTTTTTCTTGCCTAATTAATCTGGTGCTTCCAGTACTGTGTTGACTAAAGTCACAAGAATGGACGTCTTAAGATGTCCCTGATCTTATAGAAAAAGGTTTCAGCATATCACCACTGAGTATGATAATAGCTGAGGGTTTGTCCTATATGGCCTTTGTTATGTTGGAGAACATTCCCTCCAAACCCATTTTGTTGAGAGTTCTCAAAAATATTCTGATGGCTAACACTATCTTAGACACTCTAAGAGATTGTGGATATGTAAAAATGGTAGTAATGGAGCTTTCATTTTAAGGAAAATGCTAATTTTGACTTCAAAAACTACTAGACAGCCAGACTGTAGGGAAATGAATAGGCAATTGAGAAGAGAGGTGGGTCAAAAGAGGGTTTCAACCTCAAGGAGAAAAGAGGTAAGAGAAGCAGTTGAAAGGATTTTTTTTAAAAAACCTCATACTATTTTTAAAAAAAAACTCATAAACGGTAGAGAGAAACAATTAAGTAATATAAAAGACCTGCTCACTGCCAGGATTTTTGACATATGCAACTCATCGCCAAGAACTGATATGACTTAATCCCCTAACACTTAGTATTTTTGGCTTTGTCTTAGAGCATGGATTGTGGCATGGAGTTTACAGATCCATTTCTGCACTCAACAGGAATAAAAATGCAAAATTTCACTTTATGAACCACAAAATATACCACATTTCCTATATTTACATCTCATGAGTAAAATTTATTTTTAAGATTTCGGCCTATCACTGTATGTTGAGAGTCCATGTACATCACAGCATTTACTGATAGTCTTCTACATATAAGTACCACACTAAAGCTGGAACCTTAAGCTAAAGGTTCCTGAACATGAGTTGTAAACCAAATTTGAAGAAAATGAGGGATATACATTGTTGAGTAGGAAAGCATTCCAGGGCACAGGTAGAATGTGGCAAACACAAAGCTGGAGAAGTAGTAATAAGGGAATAAAAATGAATTGTATTGATTTAGTTAGTACCTGTCATTTGCTAGGAGATTATATAATCATCTTTGGAATGGCCTATTAACACAAATTTAATAATAAATCTCCATTCCCCTGTTAAATGAGCCAGGACAAGTTTTGTTCATTATTATGTTCCTGTAAGAAAGGCTATAGGAATATTTTGATGGTTTAATGAATTTGTAAAAGTTGACCTAAGCACCAAGGGGTCTGGGTTGAAGAAAAATACTTTTTGTTTTCTCTTTACAAGTTCCATGGTATAAAATGTGTACCCTGTTTTTAATGAGCAAGCCTTCTTTTTAATCATCCTGACTGATTTATTTCTTATTATCAAAGTGGGCAACATACCATCTACATGTCATTCACGTGAAATAACTATATGTACTCTGAATAAGATCTAGATGCAAAAGACCCGTAAGTGTACATTTATTCAAATGAAGGTGGAAGTCTTTAAAGCTATCCACCCAGGTATCTTATGTAATCTTCTATCAGGATTGTATCTCCATTTCAGTTTGTGTGACACTACCTGTTTTGAATAGGATAAAGACTCATTGTTACTGTCAGGTCTGTTTTCAAACTAAATATTCATCTAGTCCTTTGTGGCTGCCATTTTTATCACACTTTTAGAACAGCTTCCCTTTGCCTATCTGCCATCTTCCTGCAAATCTCTGTTTCCCTTGTATGATTTCTAGTGAGACAAGCTTAGACCTGGCTGCCTTTCTCTCAGTAACAGAGAAAAGAAATGTCTCTGGTGCCCATGCTGCAAAGAAAGTTGATTCATGTGTAAATTATCATTTGGCCTTTATTTGCTTGGCCTGTGGAGAGTGCACATGCAGATAAAAGGTTCGGTGGGTCAGGGCTCAGTATGTGCAGGTTTCTCCAGTGGCTCCAGTGACAGTGTTAGAATTGTTGTCACAGATTATCAGACACGCTATGATGTCTTATCATTATTTATTTGCAGTTTTCTGTGTAAAATAAACTCTGACGCGGAAGACGCTTCTATAGTAATAGAACACCATGTACCTGTCCCCCGTTTGTTCTGTTGGCTCACATCCTAAATAAGAAAAACTGGTTTGTGTTTTCTTGAAGTTGGAACTGAGATCTTTATGTTTCTGGCTACAGTCTATCTCCTTTTTCTTCTACCTCATGTTTTCCTTTCTTCAAACTTGAATGTTGTCCAGGTTGTTGGGAAGCATGGATAATATCTTAGTAACACATCCTATTAACCCAGGTAGATGTAAAATGCTGTTGGGGTACGTATAGCTGCTTCTAGGCACTATGCAGAAACTGGATAGTTGCAGAAACTGCAAAATCTGTTCTCTGTGACTCAGTTGGTTTCCTTTAAAATAAAATTGCTTACCATGCACTCATTATTATCTTCATTATTAAAGGAGGCAAATAAAGGTTTAGGGCTGCTTTTTTTTTTTTTTTTTTACCACATATCAACCCTCTAGATGTACAGCTAAAGTGAATTCATAAGGTAAATCCCTTTGTGTGTGTGTGTTTGTGTGTGTATAAAAAACACTAAGAAATGCATTAATAAATCCCAAAATGATATGATACCTTCAGTCTACTCTTATTATGTAGGTCTTATAATATGTGTCAGAAGGGTAGAGCTGATATATCTATTTCTGCAGCTTTTATTTATTGTGTAATTAATATTATGTATATATGTTGTCATGTTATGATCCATGTGATTTTTTTTTAAAGATTTTATTTATTTGACAAAGACACAGAGAAGGAACACAAGCAGGGGTAGAGGGAGAGGGAGAAGCAGGCTTCCCGCCGAGCAGGGAGCCCAACGTGGCGGCTCGATCCCAGGACCCCGGGATCATGACCTGAGCCGAAGGCGGACGCTTAACGTCTGAGCCACCCAGGTGCCCCGATCCATGTGATTTTTTAGAGTATGTTAGAAACCAAGAGAATATATTTTATAACACTTACCTTGCTAAATTGATGTTTATCAGAACATTATTGAGTCATAGCCCCTTTGGTAAGCTTTCCTTTATTACAGTAAAATTAAATGAGTTTTAAATAATGCAGTTAGTGTTATAAAATACTGCCTTCATTTTTTTCAAAAGTTATCTTCACTGTTGAAGAAATTATATCTGGAACCAAATTCCTTGTACTTGGACAAAAAGGTATAATTTTTCATTGGAATTTTTGCTCTTCCATTGAGGAAACAACCCACTGTTTTGAGAACGCAGATAGTTAACCATAGGTAAATTACCTTTAGTTCCTTGTCACCAAGGCCTGAACAGCAGGGTGATCTTTCTCCTTCCTTCTCCTTTCACTTTCTGTTCCACTTTCCATGACCAAAGCCCAGCTGAGCTATGGAAGGAGGACAGTCCCACCCCGTTGTTATAAATGCTCTTGGACAAGTTTTTCCTGGTGCAGTCTGTCCCACAGCCTCCCGTGCATGGAACAGGGGAGAGATGGGTTTATGTTAAGCCTACTTATCCCTTCCCCTTGACCAGTTAAAAATCACTTCTTGTTCTCTCCTAATTTTCTTTCTCATCTCCTTCTAGGCTGAAGTAATTCACTGAGTTTAGGCCAAATGGAAAATGAAAAACCAAGAGCTTTCGTTTCAGGGGAAGGACAACCACTGGTTCAGCTCCCTTACCCTCGTTCCAAATGGTCACTTTATAGAAGAGTGCATATTTTAGCGTATAAAAACTGTTTGGCACAGATAACCTTGTCTTATCACTTGTTTGACTACAGTGTTTATAGTTTTGTTTTAACCAGGAGAGAGAATGGAGAAAGCACAGTTGAGGAAAATAGAGGAGAGTGGCTGACAGAATAAGAGGATAGGAGTAAAACTCAAAAGATGAAGTTATGGCACATAGGCCTGCTGAGTCTCATCTCTCCCCCGTGATACACTAGGAGGCTGTGCAAAGAGGCGGTGATTATATCAAGAGCATCATCATCTTGGTGTTCCTGGCATGCACACAAAGTTGTAAGGAAGTCATATAATTTTGTTTGTACGTTTGTATAATTGATGTCTTACCACAGATATTTAGTTAGGTGTGTATAAATACATGTCATGTATATGTGTATGGTATACCGCATACAAATATAACACTTGAGTGTAAGTATGAACAGTTGTGACAATTTTCCTAAGAATATATCGTATGCATCTGTTTTGAGATAGGCATGCTATAATTATGACAATTAAAGACATTTAAAGGTAGCAAACAGATTTGTTTTTATATATAATAATTTATTTACCCTGGTAGCTGAACTCAACGCAGTATCTCCTTTTTAGCTTACTTTTATCCATGAGGGGATAATGTGTTTAATTAAGCCCTCTTGTCTATAAGCAATAGAGATCCACTCAGCTAGCTTGGATTGAATTTATAGTTTGTCTTCTGAAGAAGGTTCGTACAGAGAATATAAGAACTGAACTCTGTACTGAAATTGTAATTTAAGCCATTTGGACTTTTTAATGTTGTTCTAAAGTGAAAGGAACAGAATAAGAGTTATTGTGAAGGTACTCATTGTCTTGTCATTGGAAAGTCATTGACAATTAATACTGCTGTTCAAAGCACCTACTCTTGCCACTTGTCTCTCATGAGAGATATATCTCTCTAGAGGAATCTGTTTCTCTCTGTCATGCCTCTAGTCACTACATATGGACCAGCTTCTTCCTCTTGCTTATTCTTTCTGCCCACTCAGAACTTTGGCAAATGAATAGCCTTTTGGTCTCTCCAGTTCTGACTTTACTTCAGCTGCAGTCCCCTGCCAATACCTTGGTTTCTTCCATTCAATTCTTAAGGAAATTATTTTTTTTCTGCATCTCTTTGCTTCAGATCATAGACAATGGTCCTATCAGTTGGCTGCACTTAGATCAGTATCCATCCCAGGCTCAGTCAGCTGTGGATGGAAGGTGCAGGATTATATGGTAAAAAAGACACCCCTTCTGCCGTCCTTTGAGACAGGTCTGTAATCAATTTAGTTTCACTACAAGGGGTGGTTGGTGAGCAGATACCATCACTGACACCTCTAGTATATGTGTGTGTGTGTGTATGTGTGTGTGTGTGTGTGTGCGCATACACACATGTATATATACATCATGATGTCTATATATACACATATATATAACATGTGCTATATAGCACACAGGTTAACTCCCTGATATGGGGACTATGAGCCAAACTATTAACTGTTAACCAAACTATTAACATGATCCATTGCTTAAATGTCACTCCTCAACAAAGTCTCAGGCTACACTCCCTGTATGCTTCTACCATATGGTCCCATAATACTCTGTATTTCATCACCATCATAAAACTCATCAGTATTATTATAATTACTTAATGCCTCTCTCCTCTCATAAACTCTAAGTCTGTGAAAAGAGGAACCATATCTTTCCTGCTCACCATTCTGTCCCCTGTATCTGGCCCAGTTCCTGGCTTATAACAGTACCCAAATGTTTAAGTTATTTGATTAATAAATGCCTTAAGTCTCTAGGAATCAAGAGGTTTAAATTAGAAGTTTAGTAATCATCCAAAAACCAACTCTTCTTCCTAAATGTCCCCCATTTCTGACAGTGACCATATCAGTATTTGTCACACAGGTACTGATTCATCCCTCTCTTCATCACCAAGGCAGTCAAGTTTTCTTGGTTCTTTCTTTCTCTTTCCTCTGTAATTTTTTTCTCCATTGCCATTGCCAGCTATCTCAGTCCAGGTCTTCTTCACCCCCACCTACCTGGTCTCCTGGGCTCTAAGCTCTCACCCTCTATATATCCTACATAGCTTCCTAAAAAGCAGCTTTTCACACCTCTTTCTCTGTGAGAAAAACTTTGTTGACTCCACTTCTGCCTAAAGAATGAAATCCAAATTCTTAAGTCCTTCACTCTCTTGGTCCTGCTAAATCTCTAATTAGGTTTTCAACTACTGTCCTACCCGAACTCTTTCATTCTATCCAAATGAGTCTACCTCTTCTCTGCATCTGAGCATCTCCATCCACCCTTGTCTGCTTCTCTTCTTCCTTCCACAGGACTTAACTATTACCCTTATTCTTTCAAAACCCACCTCAAGTTCTACTTTCTTCAGAAAGTTGTTCCTATTGCCCACAAGTCCTCAGTAATCACTTCTTATTCTAAAGTTAAAGGACTATCTCTGCCATTCAGCTGACCTTTACCATAGGCTACCTGACAGTATTGGGGTTTTTTTATATGTACAGTATGATAGTGAGGAGTGTGAACTGCAATCAGACTGCCTGGGTTCAAATCCTGCCTCCACAAGTTAACATCTGGGTAAACTGAGCAAGTTGCCCAACCCCTATAAACTTGAGCTATGTCATCTCTAAAATGGGGATAATAGCACTTTCCTCTTGTGAGAGTTCAACATAGTAAATCATCTAAAGCATAGTGAGTGTTCAGTAAATGTTTTTTTACAAAATTATTTGCTTATTATTGATTGATTAACTGGCTATTTTTAGGTACCTGTTATATGCTAGATACTGTCCTAGATAGAAATAGTATAAAGGGGTTAAGATTGTTATCTTAACCTCTGCTAGGAAGGAAGTCACTTCTCTCCTAACTTCCAATTAGACTCCAAGCCCCTTGCAGTCACATTCACATAATCCATACATCCTTACTGATATTTGCTATCCTCAAAACTTTTTGTTTTGCCTGTTTACAGGGAGGCATAACATAAAGTCCATGACATGTTAACTACACTGGAATTAAATTAAAAAATTAGAAGTCCATGACCTTCAAGACCATTATAACTAAAGCCCCTGGCATTGTGCTTTGCACATGGTGAGAACTCAATAAACGTTTATTGGCGTCAAAGAGCATGGCAGTGATGATGAAGACTCTAGAGCACCACAATTTCTAGCCTCTTTTTAGAGCTGTTAACTTTATTTGGCTTCTTCTTGTCTTCATTTTCCACTGAATGAATGCCAGGAAGTCATTTTCAATTTTTTTCTGTCTGATGAAGGCTTAGATAATGTCTGCTTCTTTTGGTAGCTAAATATCCCCCAAACTCAGTTTCGTGCTTCAGTGAGAAGATATTATGGTATTGCCAATGGAAACCACTTCACATTTGGGCAACATCATGATGTCTAAGTGGCTCAGATTCAAGTTTCAGTATAGATTCTGGTTCCTGCACATTTGCTGTCAAAAACCACTTTATAGGAGCCAAACTGTGGAACCCTTCCAAGTGTTAGGCACTATTAGAAGTACCATTAAAGTACTGCAGAGCTTCAAAAGATTAGGAAATTCTGATTTTTTAACATAATATGTTCTATGGTACTTCCATGAAATTTTAATGAGTCCCTTGTCTCTGTCATGGGGCTAAAAGCGATTAATATCCCCCAGTTTTTGTACCATTACAGGTTTAGAGACAACTCTTGAGTTGAAACTACTAAAATAATTATATACTGTTTTATACAACAGTGGATAGATAGAACAATTCTGGTTTTCAAATGTAACTGTGAAATAAAATCTCAAGAAAACATAGTTGTTTTTATTTATGCTGTACAGTTTAGTCCCCTCCCCAAACCCTGTCCCTCTTTACTTCCTTGGTCAGCCTTATACAGGCAATAAGACTTATACAAGATATAATGATTAAAGTGAGGATTTTATAATATAAAAAATTACTTAAAGGTAAAGATAATTGTCCACCACCCTATGGTATGATAATTATATAATTTAGAATAAAATTTATCTCTAGCTTCCTACAGTCAGGGAAAAGGAAACAATAACTGACAATATCTTCTTCACTGGAAAAGCTAAAGCATATACACTCTTCTGAAAAGATCATCCTTGCAATAACAAAGAAATCATCACATATTTACTTGTAAATGAGCAATTATTTATGGAATTATTTTAGTGTCTCCTTCCCCAACTAGATTGTAAACTCCCTGAAGTCAGTGAGCACATGTGTCTTGTTAATCCCCATGACCCCAACTCCTAGAAAAAATTGTTGGTTGAAATTGAAATGAAATGAAATCACGGGGATTCTTATCCAAGAAAGACTGACTAACATAATGGGCCATATCTTCCATGAATGTTAGCAGTTAGCATTCCTTATACTGTTGATATTTTAAATATTTTATTTTCATTTTTTTCAGCTTTTTTGAGGTAGAGTTGACAAAATTCTAAGACACTTAAAATGTACGTCATGACGATCTGATATACAAAGTGAAAGGATTCCTCCCATCTAATTAACATACCCATCAACTTGAATATTTATCTTTTTTTTTTTTTTGGTGAGAATATTTAAATTCTACTTTCAACAAATTTCATTTACGTAATGCATTCTTATTAACTATAGTTACCATGTTTTAGACCCTCAGACCTTATTCATCCTATAGTTGAAAGTTTGTATCCTTTTACCAACCTCTCCCTATTTCCCCCAACCCCAGCCCCTGGCAACCACTTTTTTCCTCTCTGTTTCTAGGAGTTTGACTTTTTTTTTTTTTTCGATTCCACATATAAGTGATACCAGGCAGTATTTGTCTTTGTCTGTCTGCCTTATTTCACTTATTGTAATGCCTTCAGAGTCCATTCATGTTGTTGCTAATGGCCAGATTTCCTTCTTTCTCGTGGCTGAACGATATTCCCCTGTGTGTCATATATCTTTATCTATTCATCCGTTGATGGACACCCAGGTTATTTCCATATCTTGGCTATTGGGAACAGTGTTGCAGTGATCATGGGAGTGCAGATATCTCTTTGATATCCTGTTTTCATTTCCCTTGGATAGATACTTAGAACTGGGATTGCTGGATCACTTTGTAGTTCTATTTTTAATTTCTTGAGGACCTTCCATACGGTTTTCCATAGTGACTGTACCAATTTACATTCCTCCCCACAATACACAAGGGTTCCCTTTTTTCCATATCCTGGCCAACACTTTTATCCCTTATCTTTTTGATGATAGTCATTCTAATAGGTGCAATGTATTATCTCATTGTGGTTCTGATTTGCATTTCCCTGTTGAGCACTTTTTCATAATCCCTAATTATCACATATGTAATCTGCAAATATTTTCTCTCATTTCATAGGTTGCCTTTTCATTTTGTTGGTGGCTTGTCTGCGTGGTCTTGTTTTTTGTTTTTGTTTTTGGTTTTGGTTTTTTTGCTGTGCACATGTTTTCAGTTGATATGGTTGCACTTGTTTATTTTTGTTTTTGATACCTTTGCTTTGGTAAGGCAAAAAATCATTTGCCAAGACCGATGTCAAGGAGTTTACCCCCTGTGTTTTCTTCTGGAAGTTTTACAGCTTCAGGTCTTAAGTTCAAGTCTTTAATCCATTTTAAGTTGATTTTTGGGTTTGGTATGAGATAGGGATCCAGTTTCATTCTTTTGCATGTAGCTGTCGTTTCCCCAACACCATTTATTGAAGAGACTGTCTTTTCCCCATTGTATATTCTTGGTTCCTTTGTCGAAAATTTTCAACTAAATATGCATGGATTTATTTCTGGGTTCTCTGTTCTATTCTAATGATCTATGTATCTGTTATTATGCCAATACCATACTGTTTTGACTACTTTAAGTTTGTAATACAGTTTGAAATCGGGAAGTGTGATACCTCCAGCTTTGTTCATCTTTCTCAAGGTTGCTTTGGCTATTTGGAATCTTTTGCAGCTCCATACAAATTTTAGGATTGTTTGTTCTAGTTCTGTGAAAAATGCCATGGGAATTTCGATAGGAATTGCATTGAATCTGTAGATTGTTTGAAAAGTATGAACATTTTAACAATATTAATTCTTCAAATTTTCGAGCATGGAATATCTTTCCATTTACTTGTGTCTTCAATTTCTTTCATCGATGTCTTATTTTCAGTGTGTAGTTCTTTTACCTCCTTGGTTAAATTTACTACTAAGTATTTTTGATGAGATTAAAAATAGGATTATTTCCTTAATTTTTCTTCCTGATACAGTTAACTTTTTTATTGATGACCAATAAAAGCCCGGAGGAGAGAATGGAGAAAAAAATAAAATACAATAAAATAAATGCCTGTAAGATAACAGGAAGACATGATTCAGTGATGAGGCTCATATAGAAGACTGCATTAATTTTACCATAACTTACTATAACTTTACTATAACCAAAGATGGCCATTCACCCTTTACAGAGAAAAAGTTATATGGATCCTTATGCTTATCTAATGTAGATAATAGCCATTTATTTACTAAAAATCTATGAAGAATTAAGAAGCATCATTTTAAAGAAAACAGTACACATTGTATAGCAAATGTTACTGTTGTTTTTAGCAGAAGGGTCTCTATATTAGTTGACTTTGCTGAAGGTACAATAGAGTACAAATAGTCTCTCAATTTAATTAGAAGGTTTGTAATGCAATGTCATTTTCATTATAAGCAGAATTTATGCATCCAAATATAATTTCTCATATAACATTGAAATTTCATTTTAATGCCATTTACCATAAAGTACAACTTGGAATAAGACAGGTGTGTCTTGGATCCCCTCCAAGGGGGCATCGTACCGTAATCTCAGGGATGGGCCCTGTGTCTTGTTTTGCTTTATATCCCCACTACCCACCAATGTCTGGCATATAGGCACTTAGTGTTTGGACTAAACTATGGTTTCAGTTTTTGTTTTGTTTTTGTTTCTGTTTTGTTTTACCATGTAAGTGATTATTAAAGGGCTTAAAGCTGCATGCCTGAACAAATTTCAAAAAATCTTCAATAGTGTTGTGGGTAGTGTTGGGTTTTCTTTTTTGGGGGGAAACAAAAGAAAAATGTGTAGGCTGTTGCATTTGTGTTTTATTTCTTTTAAAATCTTTTTAAATGTGAAAATATGTTAAAGATGAAAATAATGAACAGTGGTTTATTTCTTCTTTTTACCATATTTTTCCAAAATACATGTGAATAGTACATGACTCCTTAAAATTATTTCTGTGGAATAGAAATAGCTGCTTTTAGTGAGAGTCCTATTAATATCAAAGCCATAAAGAAGCAGCAAATTCCATTTTTAACAATACACAGTTAAAATTATGTTTCTTGTATATCCAGAAGCTTTTAACAATCATATTTTTTATGATCATTTTACTCAAAGGATTGTGTTCCTGAAAATAGTAGACCTATCAGCAGATTAGAAGAAAACCCTGCTTTATCTTGTCATTTTAGTATTTGGAACGTAGCACCTATATTTTTTTGAAAAGCATTGAAAGAATTTTTTTAAATTTTTTTCATAATAGTACATTCTTTTCTCTGGAGAAGACAGCATTTGAAGTTAAGTACTTATCTCAGAAAAATGTCTGTATTTCATTTTTAATTCAATTCAGCATTTACTGAGCTCTCAACTATTTCAGAAGACTTTACCAGTCAGTCAGTCAGTCAACAAATGTTTAGTACACACCTGGTATGTGCCAGACACTGTTCTAGGCACTGTGATGGGACACAGCAGCAGACACAGCAGAGTTCCTGACCTGAAGGGGATTACATTTTAGTCAGAGCTTATGGACAATTAACAAGCAAGCCAAAAAATAAAGCTAGTAAACAAATAAATGATTTCAGTTGCTAGTTAAGTGTTGTGTTATGACAAAGATTTAAGATGACAATGGGTTGAAGAGTTGACTGGGCAGGAAGTGAGAGAGCAGTGTGACTCTCCTTGAGCTAATTGTTTTCCCCCTTTGAGGCTGCTTGGTCCTGTTACCACTACTGCCCATCATTGAACTACTTGAAAACAACATGCTTTCTTTGTACCGCAGAGCAATACAACATCACCAACAGAGTCATTTTCTCTAGGAGAAGTGAGTGGAAATACACTAGTCCAACCACATTTCTTGCCCCTTCCTTTATTGCTCACTGGATGTAAAAGATGAAACTTCCCACCTGTTCATGTTTAAATAGAGAAAAGAGAAAGCATTAAGTTTTCCATTGCCAGTAGATTATAACTGTAAAGCTGTCCTGTAATTTGGTTCAGGTCAGTTTCTACTGTATATTTTTATACCTATATAAACCTACATATATAGATGTATATAATATATACATATAATCATTTATATGAAAATGATATTAACTACAAAACAAGCTCTTGGAATATATCTAGAGAGTAAAGAACATAAAAATCTAATATATCTGGTATGGAGGTTCCTCAAAAGTTAAAAATAGAACTACCTGATGATCCAGCAATGGCACTACTGGGTATTTACCCAAAAAAATACAAGAACACTAATTCAGAGGGATACATGAGCCCTATATTTATAGTAGCATTATTTACAATAATCAGGGTATGAAAGCAACCCAAGTGTCCACTGACTTATGAATGGATAAGGAAGATGTGGCATATATATATACAATGGAATATTTTTCAGCTATAAAAAGGAATGAAATCTTGCCATTTACAACGACATGGTTGGAGCTGCAGAGTATAATGCTAAGCAAAATAAGTCAGTCAGAGAAAGACAAATACCATATGATTTCACTCGTGTGAGATTTAAGAAACAAAACAGGGCGCCTGGGTGACTCAGTCAGTTAAGCATCTGACTCTTGATTTTGGCTCAGGTCATGATCTCAGGGTCCTGAGATTGTCCCATGTCGGGCTCTGCAGGCATGGAGCTTGCTTGGGATTCTTTTTCTCCCTCTCCCTCTGCCTCTCCCCTCCCCAGCTCACACTCTCTCACTCTCACTCTCTCTCTCTCTCTCTCAAAAAAAAATAAAAAATAAAAAATAAAGCAAACAAGCAAGGGGAAAAAAATGAGAGAGACAAAGTAAGAAACAGACTCTTAATTATAGAGAACAAACTGATGGTTACCAGAGGGGAGGTGGGTGGGGGATGGGTGAAACAGGTGATGGGGATTAAGGAGAGCACTTGTCGTGATGAGCATCGGGTGATGTATGGAAGTGATGAATCACTATATCATGCACCTGAAACTAATATTACACTGCATGTTAACTAACTGGAATTAAAATACAAACTTTTTTTAAAACCTTCATATCTGGGGGCGCCTGGGTGGCTCAGCGGTTAAGCATCTGCCTTCCACTCAGGTCATGATCCCAGGGTCCTGGGATCCAGCCCCGCATCGGGCTCCCTGCTCCACGGGAAGCCTGCTTCTCCCTCTCCCACTCCCCCTTCTTGTGTTCCTCTCTCGCTGTGTCTCTCTGTCAAATAAATAAATAAAATCTTTAAAAAAAACCCTTCATATCTGAATATCAGTTTTTCAGATTAGTATTTCCATTCAGTATTAATATTAATGGAAATTATTATTTCCATTTGTAGGGTGCTTTAGGATGTATAAAATACTTCCACATATTCATCTCATGGAGTCCTCAGGAACAATGATGTGAAATAGGTACTATTATTAGCTTCATGTATTATCTTCTGTGTGAAGGAACTGAGACTCAGCCTGGAGATTAGCACAGAACCATAAAGCCAGGAAGTGTTAGAACTAGGTGCCCAGGAGTTATGTCTATGAGGCTGCTGGGTGCTTTCCACTACACTCCAGCTACAAGTAGATAGTTTCAAGAGGAAGCAGACACAAAAAATAGAAATTGATAGGATTGTGATTCTGATGCTGTGGCTAACACATCCGTGAGAAGTAATCAACAGTGTCTTTTTTAACAACAGAAGGCTGCGGGGATAAGAACAGAAAAATGGATCTCAGATTCAGTCGGAAAACTAATCAATGATTTTTAAAAGCAAAGTTTCTAAACAGCAAAGTGGCTATGATAAAAGTTCTGCAGTTATCAAGGAGGGACAGATTTTTTTTCTTTAATAGAGGGTTCTCATGCCAAGAGCATGTGCAAGTAATTCTGTGAACAAATAGGCATTAGCAGTTCAATAGGTAGTCAAGATAAGTAATAAATTTGGGGAACCGTGAGGATGCTAAAAGGAATGAGGAAAATACAATAGAAATATAATGATAACAAAGAAAGGAAATATACATTTCTCATGAGATGTTCCAACAACTAGGCATTCTAAAGTAGAAAGTACATTTCTGTGATCTCTTGGGAAAGGAAAGATGGACGCAAAGAAAGGAAGGTATTTCAAGCAAAGAGTTACAGGCACCATAGCAAATGCTTCCCCGGCAGTCGCCGTTACTGGCTGGCGTATTATTAGTGACTGAATGAACACAGAAAGAACAACAGGCTTCACCACAGGAGGAGATCTTCAGATTTTCGCTCTTACATTAGGCCCTTGCTGTGGTCACCATAAACTCTCTTCTGGTGGACCTCTGGGGAACTAATGCCAAAAAGCATTTCAAGGAGGTCACTACCGTAGAAAACTATTCCAAATCATTCATTTTCTTTTTTTTTTTTTCTGTTTTCTAATTTTCTGAATACCACTAGATTATGCACTTTTCAAGAACAAAAACAAGTGTCTCATTCACACCTAGCACAGTGCTTAGCATATAGGAGCAACTCAATAAATGTTTATTGAACTCAACTAAAGTATTCTAAAATGCAAAATCAGGGGACCCTGTCTGAGTCACTCATTCATTCAGATACTCAACCAAAGCCAAAAACCTAAGCTTGAGTCTAGACACTGCCGCTTGCCAATTCGGTGACTTTGGGCGGTTCACAATGGTAACCTCTCCAAGCCTTAGTTTCCAGGTCCATGATTTAGAGAGAACAGTTTCTGTCCTACTAACCCCACTCGTTTATATAGAATCTGAGAGTACATGTGAAGATAAACTAGAAGTTACCACGTGCTATACAAAAAACTGTCTTTTTCTGTGGAAACAATAGTGCCAAAATGCTCCGGTGGTCAGCAGGTTTCTTGGTCAAACCTAAATGCTGGGTTCCAGAAAGATAAGCAGGCTTCTTATGAGCAGGTCTTCTCAGTATCTTTCACTTAGAAGTCAGTATTGTGAAAGTAGGAGAACAGGCTAAAATTGGAATGAATGTCTTTTTTTCTATATAAAAGAAAGCCTTTTTTCAAAAGAAAGCCTCCAGTTCATATAGGTTGTACCAAAATGTTCCAATAATACCAGTCACCCTCATTTGTCAAGCAGGACCATGTGGCAGGTACTACACTTGCACTTTACGTATGTCATCTTCAGTGCTCATCACAAATTGAGAAGTAGGCATTGTTGCTGGTAGTGCCATTCATACAGATGAAAGAGAGAAAGAGAGATTACAGAACTTGCCCAAGGTTACAGCTAGTAAATAGCATTTTACAGTTAAGGAAATAAGCACTGAGAAACAAGTGACTTAAAACAGTATTTGCTCCTTCTTTTCTCTCCTTTTTTTTTCCAACCTGCTACAACTCTAGCTGATACCTGTATTTCCTCTAAACCAAAATTTTCCAAAGTGTGTTTTGTGAAATAGAAGTCCAGAAAACTGTCCCAAGAAAACTCATTGGCCAGATATGTTTGGGAGATAGTGCACATTGAAATCCTCCCTTGTGGGGTGCCTGGCTGGCTCAGTCAGTGGAGTGTGCAACTCTTAAACTTGGGGGTGTGAGTTCAAGCCCCAGGTTGGGTGTAGAGGTTACTTAAAAATAAAATCTTTAAAAAATAACAAAAAAGAAAAAGAAATCCTCCCTTCCTTGTGTTACAGTGCACATTAGCACACTGATACCTCCAAGAAAGTATACAATAAGGAGCTTTCCTTTGAACATAACCTTGAAGCAACAGCTGTTAGTATCCCACAAAGCCAGAAGTCCACAGAATAAACTTTAAGAAAAATTAAATGTTGAATAAGCTAAACAGTAAATGCAGTAATCATTATGCCAATCATTATGCCACTGTGCCAATAGACATGGAACACAATCCTCTCCATAAAATATATGTAAAATTATTGGAAATATACAATCTGATAATATTCCTGTGTTCAACCAGTTTCCTAGAGATTCTTCAAAATAATTTTTTCCTAACTCTGACAGCAACTGACATTGTAACGAAAGATGACAGAAATTCAGGTCATTTTTTCGTGTAAAAATTGTACTGTAATAAATGATTGTATTTCTTGGTACTGAAAATTATCCCAATTATTAAATATTAGTTGAAATTGGTAATTTTAAACCAATGTAATAAGCATTTCTACTTGGAGGAGAAGCCAATGATAGTCAAAACTACTTCTTTCCATTTTCTCCTCTAAAACCAGGAGAAAAATTAAGAACATTAATTCATTTAGTCCTATCAGACTAGGATTCTCCAATTACTTAAGAGTTATTTAAAACTTCTTTTGAGTGAGGCTACTTTGGTCCCAGACTGTGTTTGAACTTCAAATACTTTTTGAATCAACTCAAATAAAAAATACTACATTTTCTTCCTTTATTCTTGGAAAACATTAGGTACACTGCCTGTTTTTGTTACTTCATTGTCATATATTTTGTTAAAATGTCAGAGTTTAAATTATTATTATATGCCCATTAGTTCTGCTGCCTTGGGATGTAATGACTCATATTAGTAGTCTATGTAATAAAAAGGGTTGGTGAATTTTTACTGAACTGTCCTTTTGGGACTATAATTTTTAACATTCTCTGGAAGCTTTGTAAATCCTTTAGTGATAAAGTGCTCTTACAGTACCGTCTTTATCATTGACAAGTTGTTAAGAACCAGAACTGTCTATTACCTGTAAATATTGAACATAACACCAAGTTGATCTGACAAGTTCCTTACTTGGAGAGTCACCAAGAATACATGATTAGAATGTCACCATCTTATAAGCCAAATAAGGTGATTTTGTAATCTTATTAGCAGTAATTTTAGACTGTTCTCTGCAATTTAGTCAATGAGTTCATCTTTTTGAGGTAGAGTTACCAAACACCATCCAATTAATATAGACATATTCTTTCGCTAAATTTTACATCATTGCAGACTGTGGAAGAAGAGGAAAGACTGGTGTAGACTAATGAGCTATAATCTATCTCCATAGATTTTTTTACCTGTTCTTAAACTTTACATAAATGCCATTTAGAGCATATACTTTTTTTGTGTTTGGCTTCTTTTACCTAACTGAGATTCATCCAAATTGTTATATGTATCACTAGGTCATTCTTTTTAATTACTAAGTATCCATTTTATGAATATATTACAATTTTTATATCCATTTCCTATTGATGGACAGCTGGGCTCTGTCTGATTTTTGGCTATTATGAATAAAGCTTCTATGAACACTTTCTTACATGCCTTTTTGTAGACATTTGTTTTCTTATCTGTTTTCTTATCTATTTCCTATCTTTTGGATCAATAGCTAATAGCTAAGTCATGACATAGATATATATACATTTTATTAAAATCTGCCAAACATTTTTACCAAAGTGATTGTACCATTTTATACTCCTATGAGAGTTCTAGTTGAGTTGCTGCACATCCTCACCGACATTTGTGTTGTAGCCTCTTTAATTTGAATTTGAATTGGAGTAACTAGCCCATTTAAATTTCATGTAGTTATGAATATATTGTTTGTTTCCCCTATTTGTCTAGGTTTTCTTGTTCTTTTTTTTGTATTTTAATTGCTCTAAAAGTCATTTTAGTATGCATTTTTGTGTTATTTTTTAATGGTTGCTCTAGAGATTAAGGGTTGATCTGTGCATCCTTACCATAGTCTACTTAGATTTGATATTGTACATTTTCATATAAAATGTAAGGAGCTTACAACATTGTATTTCCATTTATCCGTCTATCCTTTTATTATTGTTGTCATATATTTTCTTTTACTTTAAAGTTTTATTTATTTAAGTAATCTCTATACCAAATGCGGGGTTCAAACTCACGACCCTGAGATCAAGAGTCACATGTCCCTGTTGGCATATTTTAAATCCATGTACCCTAAAACCACAAAATACATTGTTATAATTTTTGCATTAAAGATTCTGTGATAAAAATAAATAAACAAATAAGTAAATAAATAATAAAGATTCTGTTGTATTCTTCTAAATTAATGGAAGAAAAAAATGGTCTTTATTTTTGCCCTTATGTTTACCATTTCCATTACGGGGCATATCTTGTAGATTGAAGTTTTATCTGGTATTATTTCCCTCCAGCCTAAAGAACTTCCTCTGGCATGTATGTCTTCTAGTGCAGGTCTGCTGACCACAAATTCTCCCTTTTATCGCTTACCTGAAAATGTCTTTATTTTGCCTTTTTTTATATTTTAATTCCAGCATAGTTAACATTATTTCACTTTAATTTTTTTAATAGTTGTGAAAGGTTTTTTTTGATTATATTCAGTTAGCCACTGTATAGTACATCATTAGTTTTTGATGTAGTGTTCAATGAATCATTAGTTGCATATAACACCCAGTGCTCCATGCAGTACGTGCCCTCCTTAATACCCATCACCAGGCTAACCCATCCCCTCACCCCCTCCCCTCTGAAACCTTCAGTTTGTTTCCTAGAGTCCATGGTCTCTCATGGTTCGTCTCCCTCTCTGATTTCTTGCCACTCAGTTTTCCCTCCCTTCCCCTGGGGTCCTCTGGGCTATTCCTTATGTTCCACATGTGAGTGAAACCGTATGATAATTGTCTTTCTCTGCTTGATCACTTAATTAAGAGGTATTTTCCTGTTTGGAAATAGAGTTCTGGGTTGATGAGAGTTTTTGTTGTTGTTGTTGTTGTTTGTTTGTTTTTTGGGTTTTTTTTTTAGTTTTTAAAAGTTGTCATTTCATTGCCTTCTGACCTCCATTGTTAGTGATGAGAAATCAACAGTCCTCTGTATCATTATTCTGCTGTATGTATTATGTCTTTTTTACCCCCACTACTTTCAAGGTTTTTTTATCTTTGAGTTGTAGTAGTCTTACTATGATGTGTCCATGTGGTTTTATTTTTATTTATCCTATTCATTATTTGCTGGACTTCTTTGATTCATAAATTAATTTTTTTACCTAATTTGGAATTCATGGATATTATTAATTCAAATGTTTTTCCTTCCCTATTCCCTTTTTCCTTCTCCTCTGGGACTCCAGTTACACAAAGATTAAGTGGCTTTATGTTGTCTCACAGGTCACTCAGGCTTTTTTTTTTGTTTTTTTTTTTTTTTCAGCTATCTTTTTTCTTTCTGTTCTTTGGCTTGGATGATTCCTGTTGATGAGTTTTCAAGTTGACTAAAGCTTTCTTCTGCTTTCTCCAGTTGGGTATTCATCCATCCAGTGAATTTTCCTTTCAGTTATTATGCTTTACAGTTCTAGTATTTTCGCTTGGCTTTTGTTTTAAGGTTTTGACTTGTCTGTTAAAATGTCTTTCACTTATTAGAGCCACTTCTTTAAGTTCTTGAACATATTTATAATAGTTGCTTTGAAGTTTTGGTTTGCTAATTCCAATGTCTGGGTCATCTTTAAACCCATTTCTATTGTTTTGTCCCACCACCCCCATCCCTTCACTTCAGATCACAGTTTACTCTTTTTTTTTTTCTTGCATATCTAGTAAGTTTTTATTATATGGACATTATGGTGGTGAGTTGTTGAGTTTTTGGATTCTGTCAATGACCTTGAATTTCTTCAGATGTGGTTTTACACTTTGTTATGGTGAGTTTTTCATTTGGTTTTAGGGTAAACCCTTAGACCTGGCACATTATCTTTACTCTTTCTGGGTTTCACAGTGGAAAGACCAAGGTGTTAATCCAGCCTCTCTAATTTGACAAGACTCAAACTCTAAACTTTCTCTTTCATGATGTGCAACAGTTTAAAACTCTAAACTTTCTCTTTCATGGTGTGCAACAGCTTAATTAACTTCCCACTTGTAGCCCTTCTACCAGCTCCTTGGAATCTTCTCCTGCAAACACAGTTCAGAATTCAACTAAAAACCTGAAAGCAGTTTGTACCCAGATTTCGAATTTCCCCCTCTGGTTGGCTCCTTCTTCTTACCCCCCACGAATTTCCCTTCCTGGTTTCCAGCTGTTCTGGTATCCCCCAACACCATCTCTGGACACTTCAAGCCAATGACTGCAGCCTTTTGCTTGGATTCTAACCACCCTATACCTTTTGGGTGAAGAGCTACCCAACTATTTGAAAGGTTTAATCTCCTTCAGTTTCTGTCTGCTTTACGTTGTTCTTCAGTGCCATCAAATAGCTGTATGTTATATTCTGTCCAGAGTTTATCATTGTTACCAATGGTTAACTGATAACTAGAACAAGAACACTCAGTATAATGCATTTTAATGTATTTATTTTGAAATATGATTAATTTTTATATTCTTAAAGTAATGCATTTTGTAAACAAATATGTATGCTTATGTATAGAAAAAAATGTCTGAAATATATATATTCCAGTTTGTTGTTTCTGGTTGGTAGGATTACTGGTGATTTCCGTTATTCTTTTTTTTTTTCTTTTTACTCATTTGTGTTTTCTACTTTTTACTACAACAAACATCAGTTAAATGGTAAAATCCTTTCTTGCTTTTCTAAGCAAATGGTTTATTTATCATTACTCTTTATAATATTTATCATGATTATTTATGATCTTTGATACATTTAATATTATGATTTCACTAGATTAAGTGTCTAAAATCCTAGCAGTATATCTGTATGGCAAACATTTCTTTTTCTGCTTTTAAAAATAGAGAAATTAGGACAAATCAAAGTTAAATGGCTTATCTAGAATTTCATGCATATTGATAGAGTAGCCAGAAATAGATCTTAAATTTTAAGTCCCTCAGTTCAGCTGCGTAAACTATTTCTAGGCCATTAGCAACAATGTATGCAGTTAATTCTGTATTTTCTAGTGGGTATGGAAGAAGATTGTCATAGTTGAATATAAGCCTCAGGTATTTTAGAAACTTGACTTTTGTCACTGATTTCAGTCTTCCCTTCATCAAATAAATATTTTACTATAATTCCTAGCAAATAGAATACTTGACTGATTTTTAAATTTTAATTCGGATAACCTTCCAAGAGCTAACAAGAAAATCCCAGGAAGGCATGCCTTGAAATAGGAATTTTCTTCTTTCTGAATTGCAAGCTTCTTTCTAAAATAGAGTCAAATGGATATTTGTTACTCACTGGTAGATATATAACCTTCAACAGGAATATTTTAATCATATTTGTATGTTTTTATGCAGATAATTGACGAAAACTATCATAGATTTTAGTGATAGAATTAGTGTTGTCATTCTGAAGTTTCAAATTGAAACCAAATGAAACTATCTTTTTAAACATCTATAAAAATGGATGGAAATAAAAGGAAATAATTATTAAACCTTCATAGTTTTCATTCTGTGATCCTGGACTAGATTCTGTACTAGACAGTAAAAACACCGTATGGACAACTAGCAAAATTGGCAAACAAATGGTAGAGTTTTTAAAAAAGTATCCTATCAATGTAAAATCTGAATTTTATAACTGTAGTTACATAGCAGAATTTCATTGTTGGTAGGAAATACATACTAAAGGGCATGATATTTGCAGCCTACTCTCAAATACTTCAGAAAAAAATAATATTTGTGTATACACATATGTATATTTGTATACAAAGTGAAAGAGTAAATAAAACAAATATGACAAATGTTTCTAAAAACTGAAAATCTGGGTTGAAGATATTTAGGCATCAACTATATTATTTTTGTGACTTTTTTGTGAGTCTGAAGTTATTTTTAAAATAAATTTATTTTTAAATTTAATACTTCTGGGTTCTTAGAATACATTCAAATCAGTGCTTTTCATTTCTCAATATAAAGCATCAGAATCACATCACTATACAAAATGTATCACTGAATTTTATATTTTTTAATAAAAGAAAATTTGGAACTTGAAATGCTGACCAAAAGAATATCTTCTTGTTTGAATTTACTTGCAAAAATTGTGACGAACTTAGGACTTAGGTAGGTAGAAATATAGAAAAAATACTGACTGAACAGAACAATTTTTATTAAGAATGACATAGTTACAAATGAATTTTATTTCCAAAGTTGTTTTAAATGATAATTGTTCATAAAAATATCCACTCAAATTGTGTATGTTTTCCACCATATGTAACACTGTAATTAAGCATCTGTCAACATTTCTAGCGGTTTTAAATTTGTATAGTCTTGTTCTGGGGCCTAAAACTTCACTACTTAAATGGTTTAACCAGAGACTTCATTAAAGAGCAAGATTTCTTTTTTTGATAGGTTATTGAATAATACAAGAATGACCGTCACTATATAGATTAAGAAATATAAAGATTCTTATTTTTTCCCCTTGTGAAAATCTAAAATAGTTTTAATCCACAAGTTTTAATTTGCCTTGTAAGATTATTCCAGTCACTTTTAGGAGAAATTTTTCAAAGTGAAGAGTTACTAATACTTCATAATGATACATCTTATTTGTCTTATTTTATAATTTGATCATTTTAAGTACATTATATTCTTTTTAAATATGTAATTATGAGCTAATATGACTGTCCGCGATGCTGTCTGAACTATGAGAAGAGAATTTTTTGAGTCCAGAGTTATGAATATTAACACTCACTTTTAATGAAATTATTTTTTCTAGAACTGCCTTCTTTAATGATAACTTTAATTTGTAAGATAGTCACTTTTCTGAATAAGTTGGATGTTTTCTCTGTGGTCATAAAACTTGAACTGTTATATTTAGGTCCAGTGTAAATCTGAAATAAAGCAGGAAGTATTATCAGTTACAAAGTCAGTACAGTGTTTTGACTTGCGTATGTAAAATACAAGTTTAAATTTTAAGCAAAAGTCATTCCCAAAATTTCAAAAAATGTTCTCTACTAATTATTGTAGGTACTACATTTCAGTGTCTTGTGCATTGTATCATCCCAGATTCTTAACATTTTCATTATTTCACCTTTAAAGATGAGAATCTAGATTTTTACAATTCAGCGTATTTCACTGAGGCCATACTGCCCTTCATCCTTTTGGGGGCTCTTTCCTGTGAGGAAGAGATGTGAGTTATATAAGAGTGAAAATGTTGCTTTCTGTTACAAGATTTCTTTCACAACATTCTGAAAATGTTGTAAGTCTACAACAAGCTTTTTGCACTATGTTGGAAAAAATTATTCTTGTTAAAAATACTGCTCTGGAGTGGTGGCATAGAAACCTCATGTTTAGGAAATGACCTATTGATTGGCTGTCTAAAGTTAGAAGCACTGACCTTGAGGCTTTTTTTCCAATAGGTTTGCATTTATGGTTTATGAAAGATTGCTATCCATAGTCATCTGGGAGCAAATGCTCATCTTCCCTCAGTCAAGACACATTCAAGGTGCTTTTTTAGCAAAAAAGATAATGATATGGATATAAAGAAAGAACAGATACACAGATTTCTTCAAAGTCCTGGGCTAACCTACCACCCGTACTGACTTACCTGTTTCCATACCATAGCACTGTGGCATGGTCATTTCATTTGGTGACATGGCTCCCATGCTAACTTCTCTGTTTAACACCCACCTTTTTAAAATCTAACCAGCAAAACAGAGCTTACAGCAGGTTTTCATCTGGCTTTAAAAGATTAAATTCATGAGGTCATGAGGACAGGAGAAGAGAGTTGATGGAAATTAAATAGAAAGATGCATTAAATGTTTGCAATCCTTTTTACCTGTGGTATACTGGTTACTTACTAGTAAGAAAAGTGCTTTCCAGTTTGGGCTATTCTTTTGCTGGAGCATCCATATGTTCCAGTTTTATCTCCCTCTGCTCAACAGAGGGTAATTGCGAACGTTCCTGAACCCTTTACAGGATTCAGTCTGTATTGTGATACGTAGAGGATATTTATTCTATAAAGTTAGGTGAATCATTTAGTACTCAAACCCATTCTTTGATCTAGTTGAGCTTACTAGCTCAGGAAAAGAATATGAAAATGGAAAAAAAAAATCTTGAACGCACCAAAATGTCTTAAAAGTCTACATTGGCATACCAAAGATAGCGATCATTTCCCCCTTAACTTACCAAAACAAGAAGTCAACACAGTAGGGCTCATTACTTCAAGAAAGAAGTAAGGGATCAGCTGCCTTAAACTGAAACCATGTATTGGCTTATACCCTGGTAGCCCTGTATTGTAGTTTAACAGTCTGGCATTTGGACTCCACTCTTTCAACAAATATTTATATGGAAGCTTTTAGGTGTCAGGCATGGCCCTAGGCAATAGGAATAAAGGGTGAACAAAACAAAGTCCTTAGTTCTTATTTACTAGCATTGTGACCGTTAGCAAGCTCCATAACCTCTTCAGACTCCAGTTTTTTCATCAGCAAAATGAGGGCAACACCACCTGCTTTGCAAAAATTATTCTCAGGTTTACATGAATTAATATGATAAAGTGTTTAGTGCCATGCCAGGAACACAGGAAATACTCAGTTAGTTTGAATTTTTACTTCTTTTTTTTTAAGATTTTATTTACGTATCTGAGAGACAGTGAGCAAGGGAGAGAGAGGGAGAGCAAATCTGAAGCCGACTCCATGCTGAGCTCAGAGCCGGAGGTGGGTCTCAATGCCACAACCAGGAGATCATGACCTGAGCCGAAACCAAGAGTCGGATGATTTACCGACTGCGCCACCCAGGCGCTCCTTAACTTTTATTTCTTAATGATGATGATAATTACTAGGAATACATATTACAACCATACTACAAATTTAAACCTACTAGCTTAAAATTCAATTTTTAAAATTCTCCACATTCTATGGGCTATATTTTTTTTTTTTTTAAGTACTAGGCCCAGCATGGGGCTTGAACTCATGACCCTGAGATCAAGAGTGGCATATTCCACCAACTGAGCCAGCCAGGGCACCCCTCTATGGGCTATTTATTAGTAATGATTTGTGGCTGCAGTAATACCTAAGCTGAAAGTTTTTACAGACATGCTATCCAATACAGGACCTTTATAATTACTTATTCACCTATTGAAATGAAGTCAGAATTTTTTTTTTTGAGCAAATCTTGGCCCTTCCTCCCCACAGGCACTCCCTTAGCCCCCATTTTTAATAGAGGAATCATCTATTTGGGCACATATCCTAGTTAGGCTTTATAACCTCTGGAGTAGATATTAAAGCATATTGATAACCCCAAAATAACAAAAATAATGTCATCCAAGTTCTGCCAGAGAATGTAACCTCAGCAACAATTCTGTTGCTCAAATCTTATTGGTGAAAAATACAAATAATACAATTATCTAATTATCTGTCGGGTCACCTGAAAAACCTTATTTGGATGTCCTCTGAGGGACTTCTCCCAAGTTGCTCTGTAGTGTCGTAGCGTAAGTCTGCACGAAGGACACAGGTATAAAAACCAGCTGTTCTTCACACCTAGATACAGTGCATCATGATCAGTTGTGTAACCTTCTTTGTATTGGTCAACAGGAAGTGCAGTCAGATTTCGATCATCGTCTGTCAGTTGTACAGGTCTTTGTATTAGTCGGCACTAGGTCGTAATCTCACCTTGTTCCTGCCTTTATCCTATTTCTCCAACGCCTTTTGTTCTTCACTCCTTCTTCTTCTACCCTACGATAATATAGATATACAAGTCATCTCACCTGCTTCTCCAGTAACAGATATGGATAAGTAACTCTCAAACAAACAAGCAAAAGTAACTCTGCTACTATTTTCTTACATAATGATATTATTAAAATTTTTCACTGTTAAATCACTGTAAAGGTGTATAATTTTTAGCCCCCCTTTTCACAATTTGTAAATATATTTTTCTAGTAAATGGGTTATAGCATTCTTTAATAATGGGACTCCTAAAGTACTTTTGTCTTGATAATGTAGGTTTTCCTTCAGATGCAACTTCTTTTAGGCAAGTTTACCACAGTCTTCATTTTTCTACTAATGGATATAAATTGTTGACCCAGAAGCATTGAAATCTGATAACTGAAGACGTCTTATTTTCAATAATCAACATCTTTCTTCTTTACTGTGCAGATTAATCCTCCACCTTAGCTAACCTTGTAAGTGGATTCATGGGCTTTCCCATCAGCATGACTTTTTAAATTTTGTCTGTGGAATAGAAATAAAATAATAGATTCTATCCACCTAGTAGTGATACCCAAAGGATATATTTGAGATTCTTTGGGAAATAATGCCTATCCATTGCTACTTTAAAAAGATCCAAGTAATAATTCTCACCCTGATTTTAAAATACTTGGGGGATGGGGTGCCTAGCTGACTCAGTCGATTAAGTGCCCAACTCTTGATTTTGGCTCAGGACAGGATCTCAGGGTCCTAGAATCGAGTCCCATATTAGCTCAGTGTGGAGTCTGCTTAGGATTCTCTCTCTTCTGCTCTCTCTGCCCCTCCCCCTAGTCAGACTCTCTCTATATAAAATAATAAATAAAATATTTAAATAATAAAATACTTGGGGGAGGACTTTTTAAAATTATATTTATAATTAAATTAAATTTGTAATGTTATTTAGAGCCAGAATACAAAACAAAGAAGGGGGAATAATACGTACTTGCCAAATTCTGTAACACATGTAAAATATACTTTCCATCCATTACAGCATCTCAAACCTCAATTAAAAGTTTTTACAAACCTAGGGGCGACTGGGTGGCTCATTCAGTTAAGTGTCCAACTCCTGATTTCAGCTCAGATCATGATCTCAGGGTCAAAATCAAGTCCCAAGTTGGGCTCTGCACTGGGCGTGGAGCCTGCTTAAGATTCTCTCTCTCCTCCTCCCCCTCCTCCCTCTCTCTGTCTCTAAAAGAGAGAGAGAGAAAGAATGAGAGAGAGAGAGAGAAAGAAAGAGAAAGAAAGAAAGAAAAGAAAGAAAGAAAGAAAGAAAGAAAAAGAAAGAAAGAAAGAAAGGAAGGAAGAAAGAAAGAAAGGAAAGAAAGAAAGAAAAAGAAAGAAAGAAAGAAAGAAAGAAAGAAAGAAAGAAAGAGAAAGAAAAGGAAAAAGAAAGAGTTCTTACAAACCCAGAAGTAAATTTAATTCCTGAGAAGAAGTTCCTGAACAATAATGAAAGATTTCAGTCTAGAAGTCTTCTGGACAGTTGCACAAAAATCTATATGGGAAGCCCAATTCGAGTTTTGAAATATTTTTAGGATAAAGTTCAGTATAAATGCAATAAGGATTACAATTGTAAATAATTTTCATAACTCTTTCTAGTAATTGTTTAGCCGTATCTAGTTCTGTTCAATCTTTATTGTAAATAAGTCCCTAGGGGAACTTAATGTTAATTTGAGTGCTCATGAATTTTCCCTATCCTGATAATCTGAAATATTATGTGGTATTTAGTATTCAGTCCTGTGTAATATGTTTCCATGTCATTTTCTAAACTAGTCCATAGTAGGAATTTGCTATGTTTACATATTTGTGAATATATGTATTTAATTAAAAATCAGTCCATCTTTATCTTAATGGAAGATGTTATTCTTTATGTATTAATGCTGTTGTGTCAATAAGTTTGGGATCCTTTAAAGATTCTTGCCATGTACAACACAGTTGCATCCTGGGATTTTTTTTTTTTTCTTAAGATATTCAGAGAGGAAATCTTTGGGGAAGAGAACTGGTAAGGAAATTAAAGTATTACCAGACAGCGTGAAGGCAACTCTAGACTTGGAGGCTGAAGGTAACAAAAATAGTCTGTTTCTACATTACTAACGAGGATGAAAAGAAATCACATTGTTAGGAGCATAACTGACACCCCAGAAGCTGTCAGTGTCTGTTATAAGGTAACAGAGAACTTTCATGACCAACAGTCAGCAACTAGATGACATTACCTGACAGAGCTAGGTCTTTTGTAAGTCTAACATCAAGAAATCAATCAAAATCAAAAATGTGGTCATTTCATGCCAGTTTTATATTATTTATAATAATTTGCTTCATGTGATATCTTATTCATCTCAATAATTAGTGGTGTAAATACATTTGAGGCTATTTTTTAAAAGTTTTCCTTAATTTATAACTGGAGGAAGTAAAAGCTAAAAGAATTAGAAAAAGAAACTTAAGTTTTTCACATATGATACGATTATTTATGTAGAAAATTCAAAGGCTGTAGATAAATCATGTGGATGAAATGTATAATTTAGCAAGGTTGCTGGGGTACAGAATCATTATACAAAAGTCAATTGTCGGGGCTCCTGGGTGGCTCAGTCAGTTAAATGGCTGCCTTCGGCTCGGGTCGTGATCCCAGGGTCCTGGGATCGAGCCCCACGTCGGGCTCCCTGCTCAGCGGGGAGCCCGCTTCTCCCTCTCCCTCTGCCTGCCTATCTGCCTACTTGTGCTCTCTATCTCTCTGTCAACAAAAATAAATAAAATCTTAAAAAAAAAAACTTAAAAAAAATAAAAAAGTCAATTGTCTTTCTATATGCCAATGACAAGTAGTTAAAGATCCATTTATAGTAGTGTCGCCAAATATGCTGTACTAAAAAATAAAGCTAAGAAATACGTCATGTTCGAAGATTCACTCAACATAGTAAAGATGTTCTTTCTCTCCAAATTGCTGTGCAGGTTTAACATAATTCCTGTCAAAAGCCCAGCAAGATGTTTTTGTAGATACAAACTTCTAGAGTCCCCAAGACCACTGTCACTTCTGATACCAATGTAAGCGCATGTCCCTGAGACTGCCTTCAGGTTTGAGCATTTGCCAGAGGTACTCACAGAAGTCACTGAAAGCTGTTATAGTCACAGCGACAGTCTAGTATAGCAAAAGGGTAAAATTAAAATCGGTCGAGGAAGAGACACTTAAGGCACAGTGTAGGAAAGTTCCAAGGATGAGTTTCCAGTGGTCCTCTTCAAGTCAAGTCACAAACAGTGCTGTCTTTTTTCAGCAACAATGTGTGAGAATACACATGGAGTATTGCAAATCAGGGAAGCTCACCTAAACCTTGGTGTCCAAGTTTTTCCTGGAACTCAGTTACATTGACATGGTTGACCATCTGGTGGTACAATGACTCTGGAAAATAGTGTAGCAGTTTCTTTAAAAACTAAGCATGTAACTAATATTTAGCCAGCAGTTGCACTCTTGGGCATTTATCCCAGAAAAATGAAGATTATCTCACACAAAAATTTGTACATGAATGTTTATAGCAGCTTTATTCATAGTAGCCAAAAAACTGGAAACAATCCAGATGTCCTTCAACAGGTGAATGGTTAAACAAACCGTAGTACATCCATACCATGGAATACTACTTAGCAATAAAAAGGAACAAGTTATTGATGCAAAACAATCTGGATAAATCTCCAAAGAACTAAGATGAATGAAAAAGCCAATCCCAAGGTGTTACATACTGTATAATTCCATTTATATGACTTCCTTGAAATGACAAAATTATAGAAATGGAGAACAGATTAGTGGTTGCCAGGGTGAGGGAGGGGCTGGAAGAGAAGTGAGCATGGCTATAATAGGGTACATGAGTTATATTTGTGGTGATGGCAATGTTCTGTATCTTAACTAGAGCACTGTCATATTATAATGTGGTTTTACAAGATGCTACTATTGAGGAAAAGTATAAAAGGGACACAGGATGAATCTGCTATTTCTTATAAGTGCTTATGAATCTACAATTATCTCAAAATAAAAAGTGTACTTATTAGCTTAATTAAAAATGAAGTTCAAATTCTCTATGGAGAAAATGATAAAGCCTTATTAAGAAGCATTAAAGATGATCTAAATAAATGGCAAAATATGTAATGTTCATTGATTGGAACACTCGGTATTGTAAATATATCAGTTCTCCCCAAATTGGCCTATAGGCTTTAGTGTAATTCAAAATAATTTAAGTAACTTGGGCAGTCTATTATGACTACTTTACTACCTCCTCCTGACTCTCTGCTTTCTTGCTCCCTTTGTTGGCCGCGAAACAAACATGTCTCCTTTTGAAAGCCTGACAAAGCAATACAAATGATGATGTGGTTACAAAAATTCATATAGTAGTTTATCTGCGTATTCAGAATACCAGTAGCACTTTGCTTTCTAAATTCACAAGTTTTTACTGCCATGATCTTCTGTATGCCTCCTTTTCCCTAATTTCAAAATGGGAATTATCATTAAAATAGTGCAAAAACCACAGAAAAGGCTTATGATTCCATGCTTTATTAAATTTTAATAGCATTTAATAAGCATCAGTTTTCTGGTGAATTCTGTTCCAGGCAGTTGTTTATATAACAAACATCTATTAATCCTCAACCATGATTTCTGGAATAAAATGTTTTGAAGCATTATCCCCCACCAAAGGATTTGGAGATAAAGCAAGGTATTTTTCATACATGAAATAACTAGTTAAGCAAAACAGGTATATGACAGTATAGTATACACTGTATACAAAATACTGAAACATAAGGAAAGGGGGTAGCTACTATGGGATAAAGCTAACCAAAGACAGCTTATTAGAGGAAGTAAATACTGAACTGGATCTTAAAGCAATCAGACACACATCTTCTGAAATTTTTTACTATTCCAGGGTTTTACTGATTTGTAAATATTGACTATATTAGGGCAAAATGTCTGTGTGCCTTTGGCTTATCACAACCTCTCTTAACTTTATATTTCTTATCTGGAAATGAAACTATTGAATAAAATTTTACCCAGGGTCCTTTACACATCTTTACTCTTTTATATTTGGTATGTTTCTATCTGCATCTAAATTTAGACCAAGCCAACTACATCTTGGGAATACAAGCTCTCGAACAATTACAGTTAAAGTTTTCTAGAGTCCTCAGTTCTGACACTTATCTAAACCTCTTTTGATGCTAGCAAATTGTGTTTACTAGATAAGCACAACATTTTAGCTAAAGAGATCTGGAAGATACTTTGAGTATTTGTCAGTGCTTATCAACTAGTGGCTAATGGACTGTGGATCATCACCTCATCAGTTTTTTGAAGAGAGCAAGAAAAACATTCTACTTCCTTCAGCTTTTAGTTATAGAGTATCCAACTGTCATTATATTCCAATTTTAGAGAAATTTATTTCTTAACTCCAAAAGCTAACATACACTTCAATGTAAGGTGTATTTGTCAATCTGCATTCAAAATGAATAAAGTTTGACCCCTGCCTCTTCAAAACTTTACAATGATAATTTCTTCTCTGGCTGAACTTCAGAATCACAGATGTCCAGTCCCTGAGATTTTGAAAAGGTTTTAAAAATGTCAATTGAGCAGGTCCTGGGAGGATAGGGGATACCTATAGAAGAATTGAGAAATAAACTCAGAATAGAAGGCTGGAGCCAGAGAATGAAGCGCTTTAAACCATATTAAGGAATTTCTACTTGATTTAATAGATTATGGAGAGCTATTGGATATTTTTGAACAGAGAAAGAGGCATGTGACACAAATGATACTTTAGAATTTTTCATCTGGTAGCAAGTGAGGTACAAAATAGAGGAGGAGAGGTTGAAGGCAATGAAATGAGTTAGGAGGAAGTTTCAAGATTCTAAATGATAGGTCATTAAATCTAGAGTGATAACAGAGGGATTAGAAAAGGAGAAGGAGACTAGAAAAACTTTGCTAAGGTGTAATCGCTGGGAGTTGGTAACTGGATCAGGAGACCACAAACAAGGGAGGAGAAAAATCAAAGATGGCTGAGAGGCTTTGAGCTGCAGTAGTTAAGAGAATGTTGTGTCCATTCATAGAAATGAAGAACTCCGGGGAAATGCCTGTGTAAAGAGAAAACCCAGCAGTCTCCTCTGGACTGCTTGCAGAAATGGAATGCTGTGACAGCATATTCGCCTTCCCAGTATCTTCCCACCACACACAACAGTGCTTCTAAGGGCTGAGAAAGCAGAGTTATCAGCATCAATCACAGGAGCAAAATTGTTAGGAAACCGTTTTTCCTAGTTCAACTCCATTTTGTATTCAGTTCTTGGAAATACTATTTTATTAGTCTCTTTCAACTCTTACTGCATATTACTATTGCTATATCATTAATTTATTTATGTGAACTATCAGTAAGTGGATTTTATACTCCAAAGAGTGTGCCCCAGAGAACGCTCTAGAGGTGGGTGGAGTCGATAAATGCAATGAGGGTAAACGCAGTCCTTCATTCTAACTCCCCATAATCCATCCACCATTCACATACCAACCTGTCTTCTTTTTTTAAACACAAGTCACATTTAATTCTCCTCTGCTCAGAACTCTGCAAACAGCCCTTTCACTGCACTTGGAATAATAGCCAAACCTTTCACTACGGCCTTCGATACCTCCTATGGCTTGGAGGCTGCCCACCTCTGAATCATTTTCTACCACTTCCCCTGACCCACAGTGCTCCCGTCACTCTAGCGTTTCAGTTCCTCAACTGTGACAAGCTCTTTCCTCCTCAGAGCCTCTGCTCCTGCTCCTCCAGAACTCTGCCGACTGCACTCTGCCCCCAGACCTTTGTCTGCCTTGCCCTTCAGGTCTCAGGTCAGAAGTCTTCACCTCGTCTACACTGATGACCATCTCTCCTCGTCCCACCACATCTTCCTGCCTCTTTCTCTTCACATCCCCTTGCTGTGTTTTCTTCACAGTGTTCTGACTCTCCAAAATTATCATGTTCGCTGGTTTACTTGTTTATTGTCTGTCATCTGCGCTAGCAATATGCTACAAGAGTGGTGCATTTATTTATCTTCCTCACCACTGTATCCTCAGCCCCACGAAATAGTGCCTGGCATATAATAAATACATGTATGAATGTATGAATTAATCAATCACAGAACCTCTGGAAAAACTATCTGCCCACAAAATATATCATTTAGAGTAGACTCCACGTTTGAGAAAGGAGGACCACAAAAGATTTGGATATTTGAACTAGTAAATGGTTTGGTTTGGTTTTGAAGTAAGGAAAGTATTTTGCAGTTCATTCTCTCTCACCCTCCCTCCCTCCCTCCCTCCCCACTCCCCAGCTCCTCACCTTCCCCTGATACATGGAGAGTCAAACTAGCAGCCATAAGTCATTGGTATCTATCTAGTAACAGACAGAGAAGCCAGGAGAAAGGGAAGCCTGACAAGATACCTGTCAGGTTGTACCAGCCCTGCTGGACAGAGCACTGTTTTAAAAAATGAAGTCCAGTAAAGCTCTTTGCTGATGATTGTGTTGGGAATAATAGAATTGGGAACCTGTACTTATGGAAATGACTGTATTTGTGGTTCTTCGCATTCCCTTGTCCAGGACTCTATCCTCTTACAATCCCTTAGTAAAATTACTTTGGAAAATGACAAAGGGAAACTGGAAAAAGGGAGCATTTGCCCAAACCTAGACTCAGATTTTGAAAGGGAAACAGTATCTCTGGAGGTCAGGCCTTGTGGCAACATTAGGAGTGTTACATGAGACAAGAATTAAAACCAAAGAAAGCACTTCTACACCGGCTGTCTGGGTTTGATAGGCAATTGAAGCAATAAAAATGTATCCATTTTTTATTGGTTAAGCGGTTGATTAGAGAGAGAGGTCTTCTAGGTTAAATGTCAGAGACCCACAGCTACTGCAGGCTGTCTACTCTGCCTAAGAGTAAGTTTGCTGCCCAGAGTTGTTTCCTGGGTCTTGAGATGCCCTGTGCAGTACCCAGCCCCCACCTCTCCCCCAAGTCCCCTTCCATAGGTGAGAAATCTAGGAGAGAAGGTGAAGGAAAGGACAGGATGCCCAGAAGCTGCATGTGACCCAAAAGTTTCTAACACTGAGTTTATGTCTTTGTTTCAGCCTGTCTCTTATTTCTGGTTAAGCTTGACAACTTGCCTTCAGGTCTCAACACACAATTTCAGCTTTAACCGTATTGCATTTTCCATGCAATGCAAAGAGATTTGCCTACTTCTTACACAATTTCACAAGGCAATGCAGCATGTTTACTAAGCTGCTCTTGGCATTTCCCTCACACAGTCCCGATGAACAGCTCACTCCACTTACTACTCCCAACAGTGGCTGAGTCTCACACTTTCGCCTTCTAACTTGGGAGAGTCTCCATTAGGAGCCCTTCTCTGTTCAAATGTTGGTAAGTTGTGGGGGGCGGGTGGTTAATGATGTTCTTCTTAGAAGCTCTAGAATTCATTTTAAAATGAGTTTGAGTAGTTACATTTTATTTCTTTTTAGAAGGCACATTATTTTTCAGTGCTCTGGTATTTCTCTAATTCTTTATAACTCTCTAAAAATAACTGCTGGTGAGCTCATAAGTTCATTAGTTAATCCCAGTGGGACTCAGTAATGCATATTACAGACCTCTTGATTTTTATAAATTAGATTTTCTCAAGAATTCCCTTACCTGTTATTATCAACATAGCTATATTGACAGGGTCTTCATTACTTCCTAATTGCCCATATTTCTTTTTCTTGTTAAAGATCAATTTTTTTTAAATCAAACCTTGTCATTTTGAAGGTATCATAGACATGTTATCTTGTTAATATTAATGTTTCATATCTTCCTAGGTTTTTTTTTTCTTTCCCCCTTTATCTTAGGGAACAAAATTTATTCATTACCTTTGGCTTTAAAAAAAACAACAACTCTTTTGGTGGGGGGAGGGATTGGGGAATGTCAGTGAGAGAGTAGGGGCACGTGCTAGTTTCCCGTGCCCCAGAACAAAGACATAAAAATCATATTTTGCATTCAAAAGTGACTCTGTCAACAGTTATATTCCCTATTCTAAGCCAGACTGTAAAAATGTAAATTATGCATAGATTGTTGAAATTATTCCATGACCTTTTGGTCTAGGGCCATGTAAAATAAGGTGACTAGCAATAATTAGAATAGCAAATAGCTGACCAAGAAATTCTTCTAAATTATCTCTTTGGTGAGAACTTAAGACTGTCCATCATTATACTAGTAAACCTCATCTCTGGCAAATTTGATGTGTGTGTGGTGTGTGGATCTGCACATGCATACGTGTGTATGTGTGATATCACTTGAAGAATGATTATTTGCTTTCCCAGACATTTCTTCGCTTTATTAAAAGATTCGCTGAAGAGGTAAATAACCCACTTCTTCCTTTAAAGAAATTCTATTTACAGAAATTCTGTTTACATATAACTTTTTAAGACATCTACTGCATAAAATGAGGTACAGCTTCAGACTAGTCTACATCTGCCAAAGTAAACATCAGGATTTTGGCTGCTAACTCACTAGCATATTTTGGCATAGTTTTTGCCCAAAAAAATGTAAGCACTAAGATCAAGTGAAGAGGAGTGTGGACAAGGCAGACTTGTAAGAAACACTTGGATTGAAGTCATCACAGGAAGAAGTAAAGGAAATAGACAAGACAGAAGATACAGCAATGTTTTCTTCTCTCTTACCCTATTCTTTAAGCATTCCACTCTCAGTGCTATTTCCAACGAGTTTTGTTTAATTTCTAAATGCTATTATATAAATGTAGCCTCCCTCTTTCTCAGTTCCATTACAAGACACTTTTTTTAAAATATATAGTCTTTGGGGAAAACAAATGACACATTTTAGCAATTTGATCTTTCTCATATGATTTACAGTCTAATACTTCATACTTTAAGTTTCTAATCCTTTTGACCATGTGTGCTATCTTTACCACTTTGAAATTTGCTACAATTCATTTTTTTAAAACAAAAATAGGTAAAGGATAAATATTCAGTGTATTTTATGGAGGATCCCCTGTCCTCTGCCTTTTGGTTATTTCACAGTGAATAACATCATTGACAAACAATATTTATGGAAGGAACATTAAGAGAAATAAAAGGCATTTTCTACTCTGCATAGGATAAAAGAGAGAGAGTAGGGTTCAGACTATAGGGAAAATTAATCTCTAATATAATAAAAAAAGAATTAACTATTCATTTTTATTTAAGCTGACACTTGATCATCTAAATATCTCCCCTAAAACAAATATTATGTAGTGCTTGTACTATCTTGAAATGAATTCTAAAGATAACATGATCCACCTACTTTAAGATAGCTAAATTATTATAATGCTCTAGTTAACACATAGAAGGAATAAAAGAAAAGTAGCTCATAATAAAAAATAATATGCATATCAATATTTTAAGTGCTCTAGAAAATCTACATAAGAAGGCATAATATAGTAGTCAGATACTTAGTTCTGTACATAAAATCACTGTGGATTCAACAGCTACAAATGCAGGCTAATGTGGGTATGCTTATCAGTGACTCAAGTTTCATGGGCAGTGATGCCATCAGTGATGAGATTTTTCTCATATGGTAAATCACTTTGGTAATTATATAAACCACTCTTGCTTATTAATATTCTGAACAACATAAAGTACAAAATCCCTTCAATTTACATGGTGTCAGATTCCTAGAAAATTCTGTATATGTTAAAATGATGCCAAAAGTACTTTGAGAGTATTGGTTAAACACATCGACATTCTAAGCCCATATAATTATAAACAGGGTTTTCAACTACATGAATAGCTGGTGGAACATTTGAAAACCATGGTGGGGTGTGGGGGAGGGGGACTACGTGGCTCAGTCAGTTAAGCATCTTCCTTTGGCTCAGGTCATGATCCCAGGGTGCTGGGATTGAGCCTCGTGTGGGGCTCCCTCTTCAGTGGGGAGTCTGCGTCTCCCTCTCCTTCTGCCCCTCCCCCCATGTTCATGTGCTCTCAAATAAATAAAATCTTGGAAGGAAGGAAGGAGAGAGAGAGAGAGAGAGAAAAGAAGAAAGAAAGAAAGAGAGAGAGAGAGAAAGAAGAAAGAAAGAAAGAAAAAGAAAAGAAAGAAAGAGAAAGAAAGAAAGAAAGAAAGAAAGGAAGAAAGAAAAGAAAGAAAGAAAAGAGGAAAGAAAAGAGGAAAGAAAACCATGTGGGATGCAAAACAATTCTTCATTGCACTCTACTGCCCTGCGAATTGCAGGATTTCCAGCTTCCCTGGCCTCCTTCCTCTAAATGCCAATAGTTCTTACCAATCATCTTGACCACCAAAAATATCCCTACAAATTTCCAGAATGCCCCAGGGGCCACTACCATGCCCGTTTAGAATCACTTATTGAGACTGAACAAAGACACTTTTTTGTAATGAAGCACTGAGACCCTGTACTTTTTATTTTGATACTGAATTGATTCTATGGAGTAGGAAACTAAATTTGCCCCAAAGGTGAATTATCCAGAAAGAACAAACCTGCCAATCCAAGAAGATACAAAAATCTTTCCCTGTGAACATGGCGGGTATTTAATATGGGAAACCCTTTACTCCCTCTACTGTGGGAACCTCTCTAGATTAGGGGTCTGAAAAGTGGAAACAAGTTCATAGTCCCTAAAAAAAGGAGCTTTTGATTAGGGTAAAGTTGTGCTAGAGGAAAAACTAGGAATCATGTTTATATCCTTTAAATAACATGGTTAAGTTATTTTGAAATGATTTTCCATATTACCTACACATTACAGTTTCTCAATATATGGCTGCTTTTTTGATTGGCCTGTATTTTCCACTTTTATATCCTTTTATGAATAGATAATGTAATGGTCTAGTGTTTCTGTCCTGATGGGATAATTTTTCCTAAAGTGGTGTATTTTTTAACTACTAGAAAGCTGCTCTCAAAAGTTTCCATTCTCTAAGCGTTGCTATGGATAGATATTCATATTAATTTGTAAATTTTTTCATTGAACTTTGGCTCTGACTTTTCAAAAATGGTCTCCAGACATGTTCTTGAAATGTATATATGCAGCCCCAGGTGGAAATGCAGTTACCTAACTTCCAACTGCTATTTTAATAAAATTATTAAAAACCTACTTTGAAAATTTTTTAAAAGAAAGCCACTTGTATAAAATACTCACTTTACTACTCCTTAGTTTAGGGAGAATTCTCCCACCCCCACTCAGTTCTCTATAGTTCAGTTTCTAACCCACTTTACTTATTACCTTTACTCCCAGCAGTTTCCCTTCGTCTGACAGAGCACACATTCTCATTATTTATACTCTTAAATTGCAGGGGTAAATGTTGAGAGCCAGTGCAGGTACTCAGTTATCTCAGGAACTTTGGTCTTTTCAGCCCAGGACTAATCAAGCAGAGAGTAATCGTAAGCTAAAACTAAAAAGCCTTTGTGGTGATTTTATCACCAGGGAAATTTGTTCATCTTTCAGAAAGATTGTCACCAGGAAAGAAAAAATAAAGGAGTTAAAATTGCTTCAGACCATTGACTCCTTAGGTCCCCCTAGATTCCTAGATTGAATTGGTTTTCAAGGGGTGGGAGGAATTATGAGAAGAATTCCCTGAGAAAGCTTACAAATTGATCATAGCCTTGGTAACACTAGTAAGTGTAAGTGTGATCACTATGGAGGAAATGCCAAATGAGTCTGGAAGCATGGAAAATGAGAGGGAAAAGAAGACAATTAACACCTTTTTTTTTCTTTCTTTCTTTTCTTATTGTTTTTGGGGATGGGTGTTGCCGTGTAGTATGCATCTGAGAATAGTCTTTCAAAAGGAAGAAATACAATTGATTTTAAGGTATCTTATCATAAGTGCAATTAGTTATTGAAATGAAACTAGATTTGCAAGCACCATAGAAATAGGAACAGGAATTTCATAAACCTATCCAGAAACTGGGCCCCTTTCAAATATACCCACAGTAGGTTTGTCTGAGCCTATCTAGAACTGCTTACTTGGGTTTGGAGAATATAAATGCCTCCAAATTCAAAAGAATTCTTTAGGATTGTCATGAATAAATCAGTGGAAAAATAATAACAAATACCTGGATGTTACATATATTTTAAAGAACTTGAAAGTTGCACACCTATTGATGCGGGCAGGCATGTATATAATTTTTTTATTCCCCAGAATTCTGTGAAGACTTGTCAAAATCAAGTCAAGGCACTTTAGAATTTGCCAGGATAAAACTACACTCCTCTCTCTCTCCCATTGAGTAACATTGAAATTTGCCCAAAATGAGTAAGCTGATAAAGAAATGACCTCATTTTTTAACCTGAATACGGTAGTGTTGGAGGGTATTTCTCAAGGATATGACTTCAGTACTGGATCATAGTTTCCAATGCAGGTTCATAAGGCCAAATTGCAGAGGAGAGGATAGAGAGCATGCTTGTGAGGGCACCTATAAAGAGAGGGGTTCTCTAGTAGGGCCAGCTCCCACATCTAAGTCCCATGCACAGACTGTAGCTTTCTGCTCTCTGGTCGACTGCAGCCATAGCATCCTTATTGTTGTAACTCCCAGATTGTGATACTGTCACAAAACTGTTGCTAGGCAACAAATGTGGTTACCAGGTCTCAGCGAATAGCTGAAGGGGAAAGCAAAGTGTTGCACCATTGTAGAGTAACCATAGCAATGACCTACTATTACAGACTAAAGAATTATCATTAACAATGTTAAAGTATCAGACAGAGGCCCTGAATCCCAAGACTTCCAGGCAGTATCTCTCTGCATAATTGAGTGATGTAGGAAAAGATTTCAGCTGTTTCAAAGCTATTCACTCATTATTTCTATGGCAGAGTCTTCGTTATTATTTTTATTTTTTAATTAAAAAATTGTTATGAAGAGACTGGTAAAATGATGTTATCTCAAGGAGTCGAAAGCGATTAATATCATCTGTTCTTATGACTACATCACTGTTATTTTTTTCTTTTTTTGCCTGTGTTAAACTGAAGGGAGGTTTGACTTGAAAAACACTGTACATCAGTATCAAATTTAGCCACAGAAAGAAGCTGTAGTAAAATAAAATAACCCTGTAAAGTGACAAACTAAACCTGTATTTTCTAAGTTCAATTCCTCCTGACAAAATAGGAGGCCTAAATGCTCTTTTTGTAGTCACTGCTTTGAAACACTTTTTTTAGCTTTTCTAAAACTGTCCCCTAAAATCTTTAAAAATGTAGCCTCCTAGGACACTTCTGGGCACAGTCTCTTTTTTAATCTGAACCTTCATGAAGCATCCCATATAATTTGGTCGCGGTGACCTCCCTGGGACAAATGATGTCTAACAGCACAGCTTCCGAGAGAGGCAAGAAAAATCCGATTTGTTTTATTCTCTTGGGAAGCAAGAAACGTGGGTGCTCCAGGGTGGGTGAAGAAGCCGGATTCCGCGCGCTGGGGGAAACCAATCCCCGCGCGCGCGCGGAGCCGGGGGAAGTGGGTGGTTTCGAGGCGGGAGAGGGAGTGGCCCTTCCCTCCGAGCGCCTCGATTGGCCCGGAGGGGCTGAGGCCCCGGGGCCGCCTGGCCGCGCCTCGGGCAAGCCGCGGGGGGCGACCAGCCGCGTCCTCGCGTCAGGGGCGGGAAGGGGGCTCGGGCGGCAGGCGGCGGAGGTCTCTGGAGGGCCGCCCCGGGCGCCGCCGGCAGAGATGCGCGGTGAGCCGACGTAGACAGCCCTCGGCCCTGGGAGCAGAGTGAACCCTCGGGCACAGGTGTGGCCTGGAGAGGCCGCGCCCGGGGCCTGGAGACGCGCGCCGGCGGGGGAGCAGGCGCCGGAGCGCGGGCCGAACGCGGGGGACGCGGGCTCCGAGGGCGGGGCTCGGGCTCCAGGGGCTGAAGACGGGCGGCCTGTGCCTTGGCACCGAGCGAGGCCACCTCGTAACCGAATCTGTGTTTTTTTGCAGGCACCGACCGTCACGAGCTAACTTCCTGGAAGAGCTTCCCGTCTATTTTCAAATTCTTTACCGAAGCCTCTGAGGCAAAGACCAGTTCCCTCAAGCCGGCTCTGACGCGGCGCTCCCACAGAATAAAGCACGAAGAGCTGTAAGAGGAGAACGAGCGAGACGGGGGAGGGGAAGCCAAGGCACCACACTCGAGCATGCATCCACACGTCTCCTAACTGCTTGTTGTCGGCGAGCAGACTCCCAGCCCCTCATTAGATTGTTTTCTTCCTAGAGCACAGGGTCGTGATATATACATCTAAATAGCGTTTTGCATTATTTCTAGATGAGTGCAACTGTCAAAGCAATATGGGTTCACTGGTCGTGCTTCCTGCGGGCTGAGCTCGGGCTTCGCGCTGCCCGTCAGCGCGCAGATTAAGGCTGACAGCGCCCTGCTCGGCGCGGCCGGCGCGCCTCTAATTGCCCTGACGGAGCCCGCGCCGGCGCTGCGGGGCGAGCGGCGTCTGCGCGGTCCTACCGCCCGCTGCAGCGCAGCCGCCTCTGGCACCGGCCCCCGGCCCCCCTCAATCATGTCCAGGTTTTTTCTCCGAACAGAAGCAAACTTTTATTCTAGATTTCAAACTTCCATTTTAGGTAGGTTTTCCCCTAAGGGCCTCTTACGCATTTTTTTTAAAGGAACTTACCCCCCAACCTCCCCAGAAAAGCCAAATTTTTTTAAATTCAGAACGTGAATGCCGTGATGTGCTATGTCGTCTTGGGAGTGCAAATTGTTCTCTAACAATCTATTTTCGATTCGAGACCAGAAGAAAAACTTTGCGTAAATATAAAGTACCGATGACACATTACCGCTGAAAATCCTTGCCATTTTGAATATGAGATTTTACACAAGTCTCGAATTTCAGAAGAGATTGTTTAAACCAAAACGTAATGATGAGCAAATCTTTTAAGTTGTGAAAGGTCCCATTTTCAATGGAATTTCCAACTTTATCATTAGAATTGACTTTTTTAAATGTATAATGTGTATTGAGTGGCATTGTAATTTAGATCACACACTTGTTTTGCTTTTTAAATCCTAAAGTGCAGAAAGTTTGTTGTTGTTGATAATCCTAACTAGCGTGATCTATTCTGAGCTTTCATGGAGTTAGACCTTGTTAGGGATAGTATTTATTGTCATCAGGAAAATGAACCTGTGTGCTGTTCTACCTTTTCCTTCTGAAAGGCTTAAGTGGAACTAAAATGATTCTTCTAGGTTTCTGCTCCAACAGAAAGGGAAAGAAAGAACTGGTGTGAAAGATTTTCTCCTGTCAATACAATGGCATAATTTTTAGTAGTCCACTTCCTCTGTAGGGTTTCGCCCTAGGGTTTCAACAATTACTTTAATCCAGCTGATATCTGGCCAACACTGTGAAATATAAGAGGTAAAATAAGTTAAGATTTTGCTGACTTTTAAATTCAAATATTAAATCTTAACATTATCAATTTTTAATTACTTGAATTTAATTACCTAGTAAAGATTCTGTTTCTAGCAGATGATGGTCTGAATTTAATATTTTTTCATCCTTTTTTAAACTATATGAAACAATATGCATGCCTTATTTGAGGACGTGATAAAATGTACCCAAAATGACTTAGAACTGTCCGACTCCTCAGAAAAATAACAAAATAACCACCTCATGGATAAAATGTTTTTATATTATGAACCGATTTCAGCAAGTTTTAAAACTGGTAATATCTGTGTTTGGTATGTAAGTACATTAATTCGTTCTTATAGTTTTAATGATGGCAAATTAAAGTGATCTTTTTTCAGTGGTCATATATATGTATCTTTTGATATTATTTTAGCAGAAACAACACAGGAAAAATCAAAACGTCATTTTATCCACGCCTGGATGACTTAATATGTGTAACCCCAACAATGTCAAGCATGTTGGTCTGCAATCTTTTCTGTATTAGAAGTAATGGTGAACTGTATGCAATAATGGGACCTTCCTTTGAGAGGATTTGAAAATTGATGTGGATTGAATATATTTTTCAAAATGTTATAAATTGTGTGGTGTTTTGACTATATGAAAGTATTCACAGGAAAACTAATTTTATGTGTTTTTTTTTAATCAGCACTTGTGCAGTGCTAAATTTATTGAAGCTTATGCACCTGAATTAGAGCAAAGTAAACGTGCTCAGCTTAGACATCAAATCACTCCTGTTCCTTCTCTTCGGTTTTCTCACTTCTCTTTTTGAAAACCTTTACTTGCAACTAGAGTGAATCACTGTTTAATTGCCTTTAATACGTTAAAACTACTGGGTTGTTAGCCTTGTTTAACCATCTATAGAGAGCTATTTGCAAACTTAAGTTGTGCAAATGTAATTTCTACTTGTGGATCTGAGCTGCAGCAACCCGGAGAGAGCTAGGCAAACCATCCGAGACCTCCAACTGATAAGTGTAAGATTCCTCGTAATGTAGGATTTTTTTTTAACCTGTTGATTATGTATCTGTTGGTATAAATGTAGTAATATCATCCACCTCAATTTTCCTGGAGTAACAACAATCAGTTGGTAGTAGCCCGCCTGCTTGGAGGTGACAAGTGTTAACAGTATTTCTGCTCTGATCTTCCCATTTTGGTTTCTTTAGACAGGTTTTTTAGGAGAGTAGAGGCTTAAAGTTAGGATATAGACTTTTTTAAAAATTGTATACTCAGTTCTTAGAGCAAATAGAATGGGAAAGAAGGAGTTGTTGATAAATCTGAGATTCAAAATAGTCCTGTTAAAACTTAAAAGCCAGATGCTGGCTCTAGAACTTTATAAAGGTATCTCACCATGCAGCCGTTAAAAGTTTTCATGGATATTTGAAGGGGGGAGAAAATCTATTTGTAATAATTGTTTTCTCAAGTTTCTGCCTTGTGCTTCAACCTGGATTGCATTATTGTTTATACAAAAAGAAAAAAAAAAAGTAAAGCACAGGAGTTTCATATATATTTCTGTTTATCATTTTAAAATAAAAACAATTTTCCCAACAAGCAGCGGTGTATTATTCTTGCTCAGAAGTTCATTTATTTGTGTACAGAGGTTAATAAAAGCAGAAACTTGAATGATGGAACAGCATTCATCAATATCTTAAACCGTATAGCTGCTTTTATTACTATTACTGTTGCTGTAAGGTAACACCCTAACTTCACTTGATTACTTACTATTTGGCTTGGACCTTTCACAAAGCCAGCACTTTTTTAAGGTGTTTGTTTTTAATATCTAAAATATCCTTAGCTACAAAGAAATTTGAACCCATTGTTAAGCCTATGCTTTTATAAAGTACACTTTAATATACTGTAAAGAAATGTGTTTTCCAGAAGGAATCTAGTGACATTACATTGCTCCCAAGTCCCTATATAGGTCCTTGATGTTTACATCTAATCTGAAAATATCCTGTTTACATTTATTTTACTGCTTTTCCTTCTTTAAAACCTGTAACTCCTTTGAGAGAGTTTGGGTGACAAAATATGTTAACTATATTATCAGGGCTAATAAGTTAAATTTTTTCACATGTTTCTCTGGATTATCTGGAGTCCCAATCCAAACACATGTGTCTCCTGTTACAATCGTAGTTTATAACTGTAAACTGACAGGTTCCTGTGATCCTGATTCATTTAAGAAAGATTACTATTACAGAAAGTAAAAATTTCTCAAAAACTTTCCCCATACCTCTATAGGGGAAAATGTCTTTAAATAAATGTGAGACATTCTCATCTTTGAAATATGGGTGGCAAAAAAAAAAAAGGATAATAGTGGTGATTTTATGATTACTTATTAGGAGCTGTAATAATATAAAATAAAAGACTCCAGGAGGTACTCCCTTTCAAAAATTGAATACTTTCCTTCCTTCCTTCCTTGTATAGAGTGACTGAGTGGGAGTCTCTTGAATTGTTCGTCTTCCTTTTATCTAATATTCTATTAATCTCCAAAAAGATCAGTTTGAGTCTGGGAAAGGGTTTTTAATCAACACTTCACAGAGCTTAAAGCTACCCTACCTAAAGCGTCAGCTTTGTTAGGCGGTTTTAGATTTAAAGCATTGCAACTGTCATGCACTGTACTAAAAGTAAAGAATGTACACCGAGTGGAAGATGTTGAAAAGAAGGAAATAGCACAAAGTCGATTAACGGAGATTCGAGAATAGAAGTAGCCATCAAAGCATTCCAACGTTTATCTCAAAATCTATGTAGAGTAAAAAAAAAAAAAAGCAACAATGATAGTTTTAAACCTCACACTTAGGAGGGATGAATGTTGATTTAATTGATTCATTTGGATCAATGTTTTTAAAGTTTCACACCACTGATCTTTCATGTAGTGATGTCTTTAGCAGTCAGTGGTCTGACATGAGCCTTCTCAGATTTCATCAGTGGGACTCTCCATGACATCTAAAATTATGCAACAGCCTGTGCAGTGGTAACTTTGGAATTGGGAGACCTCGATGCCAAAGAGCATGGCTAGATTGAAGAACTCTTGTTAATTCTTAGCACAATGGTTTTAGAGAGTGGTAATTGTAAATGAACCATAAAGGTTAAAGTCACCAAATATTATATAGTGGGCTTTAATTGCTAGATAGAAGAAAGTCGTCCTGCAAGTTTGACCATTAAGAGGATACCATGCAGAGACCAGTATTTTCCCCTTCAATGTAAAAAGTTGAAAATGGAAATTTGACTTAATCCATGAGGCCTTCCAGGCAACTTTTCCCGGCCCTTTGCCTTGAGATTTGTGAACAACATTTCACTATATTCTTTGTATTGTTGGGTTGAGCTCTATTTGAAACAGAGATGAAACATGTTTCTAGAAAAAAATCCAGGGAGGCCCTGCATCTTTCTAGATTGTTCAAGTTTTTCTTCCTTGGCCCATTACATAGGGTAATATGGGAGACTGTCATAGGTAAAATAATGTTGAACTGTACTTTGTAACCAGCCTGCAGTACCAATACAAAGAATCTGAAATGAAAAGACAACCAACACCCCAAGAATGATATGTCTCTTTTTAAAGTTTACAATTTGAATAATGAACTTGGATAGAAACTTGGCAGGAAAACAAACCATGGCACCATCACATCACCAACCATTTTCACTTTTCTGTCCAATTTCAGAGTGCATGTGTTTGTGAGTATTTCACTAGATCAGTGACAGCTCTTTATTTGCATAATTATATGCTCTGGTCTGAAGAGAAAACTAACCCCCAAATTTCATGGGTCACCAAACTGCAACAATCAATGTTTTATCACGTATGCTAAGCAAAATCTAAGAAGCTATATGAAGTTTCTTGGGGAGTTTTTACTCCTCAGAAAATTAAAGAGTTTTCCTCTTCTGAATAGATTCAAAATCTTTCCAAGTTCTTTGTAACTGAATTCTGTTTGAAGGCAAAACTAGAGATTAACATGTAGATCTGGATCTTAGACTCACTAGCATTACTTCAAAGTGGCTTAAGAAGAGCAGCATTTTTGGAACACTAAATTTTAAATTCTAAGTACTGTCCATGCTATGAGGAAAAAAATTATTTGTCAAATTATGATGAGTCAAAATGAAGTCTGAATTAACTACAATTGACCATAAAGTTGATTTCCTTCTTTGAGATAACTCAAGGTTTTTTTTTTAAAGACCTAATAGAAAAATAGGTATATATGCATATATATGTGTGTGTGTACACATACACACCCCTCCTTGGGATACATACGCCCATCCCACCAGAAATAAACATTATATATAGTGTGTGTATGTCTTTGCAGTGCCTGTTACATAGTAGGGACTCAATATATGTTGGTCACCAGGATTGTTTGTAAACTTATTTTCTTCTAAATAAATTTATACTCAAATTCTTCAAGGCATTGTAATATTTTTAAATGCCTCAAGGTCATTTGCGTCTGTAAATTCTGTTTGTATGTGATGTGTATTTGTAAGGTTGGCTTTATTTCATTAAAGAAAAATTGATTTAAACTGTTGGTGTCTAGTTTGTAGGCAGTCTGCCAGACTTGAAATACAAGAGAGCATAGAGACACATAAGAGAGTGACTGTTACGGAGTCATTAAAATCCTGGAAAATATGTCTTTACCTAGGCACTTAAGGAATACACCCAGTGCATTATTTAATCCTCCTGCAAAAGGACTTAGATGTGAATTTCACTATTAAAAGCATATAATGCATTACCCTTTATTTGAAGTGATCTGTTTGTAATAATATATTAAGTTTCATTATTAGGCAACTTACTGCCATCAAGAAAAACATTAGGAAAAAAGAGACATTGAGGAAAAAAGTTTAAGAATTGCATAGTTTTGAAGTATTTTATTCTTTATCTTGAACAAAGATGAGAGATCTTTAGGTCAGGCATTAGAAATTTCCTAAAATATTCCTATTATTTCAAGTGAAAAACTAACTTCTCCCAAGTTTTTAATCAAAGTTGAATTACAAATGAATGACAGTTTCTTTCTCTTTTAGTCTGAAAACCTAAACATCTGCTTATCAGGAACACTGTCCACAATCACCACATCTCACCGTCTTACTGTCTTACTGAAATGTTCACCTGCTTATACTCCCTCTGCACCACCCCCATCATCTGCCTCCCCAGAAATTGCTGTTTGGTGAAGGTCTTGGATTCCTCTAGGTGAAAATTCCTCAAAATTGAATCTGTGAAAACAAATAAATAAAGTTTAGCATTTTTATCAAACAAAATGTGTTGGTAGGCACATGGGTTAACACTGCTGTTTAAGCAGTAAAGACTGAAAAAGTGTAGAACCCTCCTAGATTACTGTTTAAAGATTTATAGATTAAGGACCTATATACCTCTGAGTTAGATTAATTTGCATGTTATTTTTTAAGGTATAAACTCTTCAAAAGAAAATAAAAGACAATACCATATACCTAATTACTTTCTTCCCCCCTCTTTTTGACCTTTGTAGAAACCTTGCTGTGTATGAGTTTCAGATAGGGCTCTCAGTTTTCTACTCTGCCTGGGACACAGAAAAATCTGTTAGTTCCCACTGAATCCCTATTGTGTAGCTGAAAGGCCTAGATTTTTTTCTTTTTATCATTTTCATTTATTGTTGCTCAAGTTACCACCTAATCCCATTGTGAGCGAGAAAGATATTTCTGATCCAGTTCATCTTCATGTACCTCCAAATAATTTTCCAAAGCCTTACTTTCTTCTTTGTTTTTCTTAACCATAATTAAATAAATGGCTTTTTTCCAATAAATGTTCACACCTTCTCTAGGTACTTAGATAATCAGGATTTATCAGCTGAAGAAATATTGATGGTTTGTTGTGGTGGTTTTGTTTTTTGGTTTTTAGTTGTTTTTTTCTTTTCCTTGCCTCAGTAAATTACTTAATATCATCCCCTGGAATAATCAGCTCTAAAAATAACCCTAGCACAGAGTGTCATGATTTGGCTTTCATACAATTTCGAAAGAAAAACCATTAAAATTGCATTGATCTCACAAATATTGATCTAGTGCTTGATATCAAATATCAAATGAGATGCTGTCAGTCGCTGCTGATCATTGTGTCAGCTGTTTGAGTTTTTGTCCTTTTCCTTCTTCATTGTCACATGGATTCAAGTTGCCGAGGCTAAGTAAGATTTTCATGATTAACACAATTAAGACAATTTTTTTCCTGTTTTTCATATTTCTGATTTGGCCAAGCATAGGTAATAGTTTACCTGAAATTTTGTTACATAATTTCATATATTTGTGGATATATAGATATACACACTTTTGTGTTTTAAAAAAAAAAACATGTATTTTATACACCGGTGTAACAGTATATATTTTTAAAGTCGTGTGTGTGTGTGTTTTACAAAAGTGTGATTCACCTACTAGGTAGGTTATGTTTCCATTTAGTTCTTTATCCCCATTTTGAAATAATTTCTATCTGCATCCTACTTTCTTCCTGGCCACCTTTTAAGAAATCAAATTTGTTTTAAGAGCAGGCAGTTGTTAGAGTACCATTTTAGAACTTAGAATGAAATCTTAACCATTTCAAATTTACACACACACACACCACAATAGGTAAATCGCTCTTGTTATTCTTGCTAACAAAAATATAACTGCAGCATTTGGCCAGCGTAGAATTCGGAGAATTATTAAAAGGAAATTGGATCTATATAGTGTTAATACTTTAATACATCCATGTTATCTAGCAGGCTAAGTCATGCTCTGCTTCTATATCCTATCAAATCTGAAAATAAGTGTCTTTGGATACGTTTAAAGTCTCAAATCGCCCTTTTTCTTCCCGCCTTCCTCTTTATTTTGTATGTCAGAAATTGATGATTACATTACTTTGAAATATGGAACATTTTAAGGAGAAAACCATCCTATAATGACCAGTTAACGCTGCTGTCTGACTATACAGTACAGACTGGGAGATAGAGCAGAGCACTCCTAGAGTACTGCTTAAATTATACAGCCACATGCGTATTTTTCACATTCGCGGAAATTAAAATATCCCCTGCCGCATGAGTTGTTGGTTTATCTTCCCCTTTTTACACCTGATCTTGGTTTGGGTACAGCGAAGAGAAGCCGTTTTCTTCCCAGCACCATGGACAGCGCCCAGCCCCCCCCCCCCCCGCCCCCGCCCCCTTCCCTCTCCCCTCCGCCAGAACCCCGAAGTTCCGGCCCTCGCCTGATTCCTCTCTCCGACCACTCCCTCACCGTAGGAAACTGGCTCTTGAAATCTTAGGATCTGAGCCCAAAGCGACAATGAGTTTAAAAAGTATACAGTTTGTGGGTGGAGAATCTTGCTTGCTCCATGCCCAGTGTTAATCAGTTAGAGTGCCCCAGAGTTGACACACCATTTCCCTGCTCCCCGAATTTGCATCTACTTTATGATGAAAGCAGCGCCACTCTCAGTCATTTTGGTGGTAGAAGTCTCACCCCCACAACTATTCTTTGCCTAACTTTTCACCACCACCCTTTAGCGGGCCAGCTCCACACAGGCTCCAGTTTAAGAGCTCTGTACTATGAGCACATTCTCCCGGGGTGATCTCAAACACGAGAGATCTGTGTTCCAAGAAATGTACATCCAGACCCACCGGGCCCTTGGTCCCCACGGCTCTGCCTGTGGCTGATGCTGTCGGATCGGTCGTGTGCGCCCAGGTACTGGTTAATTACCGCCCCAGGGGAGGTGGCTGTGCAGCGGGGCGCCCGGCCCTCGGGTCGCTAAAGAGCCTGACAGCAACTTATTTGACAGCACTAAAAAGGGGGCGCGTCTGGCTCAGTACCCACCGCTACCTCTTCTCCTACTTGCAGACCTCAACTCCAAGCTCCAAATGTCCGCGTGTCTTCCTGGTTGGCTTTCTTTCTTTCTTTTTTTTTTTTCTTTCTTTTTTTTTTTTTTTTTTTTTTTTTTTTTTACTGTCGCGTTAAGCAAAGTACAAGAACTGAAAATCACTTCCGTGTGGCGTCTTTTTCCTTGCATGGTCTCCCTGGCAACACTTAAGTCACCACTCCTTAGACAAAACTAGTTTTTAAAGATTTCAAATTGCACCTTGTTTTATTGAAACTCACCACACTTGTTGGGGTTTGAGTAAAATCTCTTCCCTCCTACTGGAACCCCATTCTAGTCATCTACTCTCTTGAACCGACTTTGAGGAGGAAAATAATACGGTTAAAGCAGGTGAGACGGTCAAAAGCAAACTTCTATTAAATATTGATTGTACAAATATACTTTCAAACCAACTTAATCCATACTTTACCAGAAAGGGCCAACAAAGAAAAAAGGAGAGAACCTTCGTATTTTAAGTGGTCCCCCCCCCCATAAAGTAGCCTCTATAAACCGCTTTCAAAATTGCTTTTGCAGAGTAACACGGATTACAATACATTCCAGGATAAAATTATTCTCTACTTGGCATCCTATTACAGTGAAAAATTTCCTTGAGTCCCTCAGTATAGTAGCAGTGTAGCTTCAAAACACTCTATTTCCCTATCCCTTAAAACATACAAATATTTTATTAAATATTTCACAGGTTAACAACTTAGACTGTTTCCTCACACAGCGCTGCTTACACAAAGTTTTCTCCCCTTTTTTAAGTGTGCAAAATCACTGCTGAGTTCTCTCCAAAGATAATTTTCCCTCATAGTTTGGTCCTTCTTGTGGTCTCAAGAGTCGTTTTGCCCACATACTAAGATAAGTCTGTGCTACTAGAGAAACTTGGCCATGCTGTGAGCTATTTAAACTGCGGGTGCCACGCTCCTACGAAAACTGGGGAGAACTTGGGTTGACAAAGTTTCCCAGCTGAAGTGTGCAGGGTAGCGAAGGGGACTTGTTGAATAATAGTGACCCAGAGACTTGCAGATTCTAGATCTGAACCCTCAAGCAAAATATCTCCATAATGTTTGCGTGTCTTTGGCTGGTATATTTTGGGGCAGCTCATTCCATAAACTGAGCTTCCATCTTTGGATAAATGAAATATTTCATTCTCACCTTCCTAATGTTCAGGAGCAAGAAAAGAGATCAGGTTCAGGGAAGGACATGGGGCTTTCCTTTGTTGGTGCAGGGAAGTTGTGGAGATTTGGGTTGGGATATATAACACTGAACTCCGGGGTGCCTACCATTTGTTCTCTCAATCTGGGTTTTTGGAAATTTCCTTCCTTCACTGGGTATTTCCCTTTTGACTTGGGGGAAGGGATAGCTAAGATCTCTATCAGGTATTTATTACTTTTTTTTTTTTAATGTATTCTTGACACAGTTTCAGAATGGCTTTTCTCGGTACTGATTCTAAGTAAATCAGAAACTACCAAACCTGGGTGGGCATTTCAGTACCACAATGCCAGAGAAAAATGTGGAGAAAAGAAGTACAAGAAGCTCATTTTAACAATAAATAATAAAAACTGCTATGATTAGGTCCCCCTAAAAGAAGCTTCTTCAACGATATTTGCTTACCACCTGTGTGTGTCCGATGAAACTTTAAACTATCTTACAGCACAGATAGCCACCCCCCCACTTTTCTCCAAGCTTTTCCCTTAATTTCAATCCTCCTCTTCTGTAGGACTGCTGCTGTCTTGTCCATTTTTCCCTTTCAAAATCTTTTAAAATAAGTTTTCTTGTCTCCTGTCCATTTGTCAATGTCAAATATACACTGCCTATTTAGTTAAAGAAAAGTGTGTATTTCATATGTTTTAAAAGAACAGCCTTCTTTATTTGGTTTCTTGGAAATCAATAATCTCTTAAACACTTGCCAAGACCCCTTGGGGAAGGGAGAAATGTAAACAATAACTACCAAACTTCAACATGACAATATCGGTTAAAATCTGCAGGACGAGCATTTGAATGCGGGGAGGTGGTAGGGAAGGACTTCGGACTCCCGCGATTACATAGGAAGGTAGCCGAGGTGCCTGATGCCTGCCTCCATCCTCTGCAACTTACCCAAGGAGCCAGATACTTTGAAGAGTCGGGGAGTTAATTCTAAATTTCCTTACAAGACACCTTAGTAGCCAGACTGGTCTTCAAATAATTTAGCTGGGAGTTGGCTGGATGACCACAGGGAGGTTGCAAAAGACAGTTATCCCCAGTAAAAGAAACACGATGATTTAGTCTTTCCTGACATAATTAAAGGCTCTGATAACACTCCTTTATTTTGTCTCATGCTGTGAAAAAAAAAAAATCACCTACCCCTCTGGAGAATGAAACTTTCAAGGAACTTGAAAATAAATCGGCAGTTTAATTTCTGCTTTTTAAAGTTAGTATGTATGTGAGGAAATACAGCATTAAAACAACTGAGTTACATGTTAGCTATCTAGCATTTTAACATTAGAAGGAAGAATACACCTCGTTTTCAACTTAGCCAACTTTTAAAACTATATGCGTTCCCGGAAAATAATACCTGATTGGATTAAATTTCCAGGAGATTCCCAATTAAGCTCTCAAGAAGATAAGAAAGTGTATGAAATCTCTCGAGTAAACAGTTGGGAGGGATTTATAAGCTTTTGAGGATCCGGTGATCCATTGGAAGCACAACTCACTCAAATTTGAATTTTCATGATCAACTTTCAACCCTGAGGAACAAGAGCCATTTGCTTAACTTAATCTGGAACATATGTTTGCAGCAGTAGCAGGTTTTTGGTGTGTGGCTGGGGCTGATCAAGTTGTAAATTTTCCGCTTTAGGTTTTCAGCGCCTGCTAGTTTCAGCCTAACACCTAGAGAGAGACTTTGCGGGGTTCTTCACCAAAGCAGCCAAGGTTTGATAAAAGGTTTCCAAACCACACAGCTCTGTTATTGATTTTCCCAAAGGTGGAACATTTCCATACAAGTTAGTTCTCTAAATCCTAAAAGCAAGTAACAAGTTAAACTCTCTCTTGTTAAAGTGTTTGTAAGATGCCTATGTGGAGGATTGGGTGGTTTTTTTGTTTTTGTTGTTCCATTTGCCTTCCTCACCTGCATCCTTGTCTTTAAGGGACACACACTAGTGTGAGAGCAGTGCGTGCTGTAAGAATGACATCTTCATTCGACAAAACAATATACAATTCTTTCTGGCTCATCTTAATTTTTTCCATCAGAAACTTAGAACTATTGATTTTCTGTTTGTGCTTCAATACAAAGGAGTTTTAAAAAGTGTTTTGAATATCTAAGAAGAGTCACTAGTGTTTGAAATAAATATACATTAGAATCCATAAATCACCCTTCCTGTGAAACAAGCTTTGTATAGGCTTTTATTACCAATATTAAAACACATCTTCTGTGGGTATGGATTTCAGTATTTGGGTTTTAAACAAATTATGACACTTTTAAAATCAATTAATGGTATACCACAAATGATAAATGAAAGTAATAAGTTCCCTAAGATCAGCTTAATTCATCTTGAAATGGGAATGGGTAGTAATGGTAAAGTGGGAGGTGGACTCTTGTGGTAAACCTCAAGGATTGTAAGTATCCATCTGGACCTGCTGATTTATCTTCTTCCTGAAAACCTCAATCAGATTACTGGAGGAAAAGTTACTCAAGTGCTTTCTGAAATGCATCACAAAGAGTAATTGAGTCATAAATATGCCCTCAATTCAGGTGCAGAGTTTCACTGAATTTTATTATTACACAGATTAAGATGGGTAACTCCCACCTGAACGCCACTTTAATCAAAAAGTGAACAAGGGTGTCAAAAACAAGGGCAATAATAACACTGCTAGCGCTGTGCTAATCGAATACCCACAACTAGTTGAGAACAACGGTGCTAAAATGCCGCTTCAATTCTGAAATGGAATGTCCTGAGACGCCGAGCGCCATCTAGCAAGCAAAGTTAGAATCAAAGTGCGCCTGAGTCAAGCACAGAGCACAGAGACCAGGGAATTGGGAGGCAAAGAGGGACTTGGAGATGTACTTGTTGCGACTTTAACACCGGCCTGGTGTCACCTGAGCCCAGGTCTACCTGCTGTCTTCGACTCTTCGCCCCACCAGCCAGTTCAAACAGGCTTACTACTGAGGTGAGACAGGACCCTTTCTGCCTCAAGCTAAGGCTAAAGGACAGCTCCTCACAGGGTTGCTTATTGTCTTTAATTAGAACAAGCGGCCTTTCCATTCCCACTCAAACCGCCCCCCTCAAACCAGCCCAGTGTCTAATTCTGCACCTTCCTATCCAGATGGGGACAAAGAGCAGCACCTGAAAGGCTCACCTTGGGCTGACATGACTCCCAGGGCTTCGGCGCACAGGAAAGCACATCGCTGGGAAAACCTAGCAGGATTTGAGAAGTCATTCTGAGTTTATAAGGCTTGCCCAGACTCCTCCTGACGGGCAATCTGAGCTATCTCTGAGTGGCATAAGACACAGATTTACTTAACATGCCACGGATGGTCATGGAAACTGAATGCTGCCTTCTAAATATAAATAGTATAACTTCAGTCTTCTCTAGGCAACCGGGTCTTTGATAGTTCCTTTGGCTGAAGAAAAGTCAAAGGTAGCTAGGATGCTGCCAAACACGCCTGTTAGTTTGTAGCTTGAGGGGAAAGACAGCACTTTTTCCATTTTTTTTTAAGGTTTAAATGATGTTACCTAATTATATGAGTATTCTGTGGAACTGGGCTAACAAAACAAAGCTGAGATTGTGACATGAAGAAAGTAAAGAATAAAGAATAATCTACTGGTTTCTGTATAGGCAAGAACCCCCTATTTTTCTTTTAAGCCAGTCGATCTGAATTCGAAAAACCAAGAGGGCTCATCTCAGTAATATGTCTGCTTTCTAAAGTACTTCTGTTGAGCCCTTCCAGAATTTTACTTTAAGATTCGGAGTGGAGGGACAGAAATCCAATGTACATATATGCTAGGCTTAAACTCTCCTAATTTCCTGCTATTGATGATTGCCTTTGTAATAACTCATTGATTCGCACTGTTCTTAGAATACAGAGCCAGAGCTTAGGTTTTCTATTGTTCTGGCCCCTGCCCCAACCCCACACATACAGTTTTTCCCAGTGAAGTGTTTTGTACAAAAACCCACCACCATCAACAACAACCAACCACAAAGGAAAGAAAGAAAGAAACCTTAGAAAAGGACTATCACAATATTCCAGTTGAATTTTAAATGCTACTCCACTCCCAGGTTTACTTCTCAGTTAAAACAAGCATGATAGATATGAAATAACAGATCTCTTTATTTTCTACTATGCTATTTCCTGTGCAAAACAGCCACATTGAGAATAAAGGAAACATTTGATAAGAATATGTTCAATGTGCTCATTAAAATATCTCCACAGGTTATAGTATTTACAGAAAAAAAAATCACAGAAAAATCATAACCCCTCCTCCAACAAACCTAAGCCAATAAAGAGAGGATCTGAGAGCTTAACTGACAATTTCCAAAACATCTAAAACATTTCCACAAAACCTCGTTGCCTCCTGATGCCTGAAAACATATGTAAAGATCTCAGGATGGCAAGTGGATACAATTCACGCTGCTTCTTCTTCCTCTATGAAGTTCAGAGAAGTTCCCAGGCCAGTCTTGCCTCAGCTCACAATAAAAATTTAACTTTTTTTTTTTTTGGTGTCTTGTTAAATAGCACATTTCTCCCATCAAGGTCTTCTTAAACACTGAACCTTCTCCTAGACAGGGTACCCAGCTGTTTAATTTAACATTGATTTATTGCTTTTAAAAGTAAATTTACACACACGCCAGCAGCGCTCCGTTTTGTTTCCCCAGACTCTGAGATTTATTTTCTACTTAGCGCTTGTCTGACAAAACAATGTCCTTTAACTTTATTACACATCGATGAGGAAATCTGTCTTATTTTTGCTTGGATTTATTGCTGTGTTGCTTGTGGGGACTTTTGTGATCCAGAAAGGCTGAGGTCCAAAAATAAATAGAAAAATTAAACAGAGTTGATCACAAAATAATAGTCAAAACCTAGAATATGGCCCAGCATATACCAACCCGCTGGGGGTTGCGGGGGAGCAGGAGGATGAAGCTTCCTTAGTGAGGACGATTCCTCGGGAAGGAAACAAATCACTGGAATGGGCAGGTAGCGTCTGAAAGTGAAGTAGCCAAACCTGAGTTCTGTAAAATCTCCAAGTTCCTGGTTAAAATGTATTTGGAATGATAGGGCAGGGAGGTGCATGTGCCTGACTTCCCACCCATGGCCGCCTTACCTCCGTGAAGAACTCCCAATTACCACAAGTTCGTGATGACTGAGCCCAAGGGAATTAAGATGGACTTTGAAGCAGCTTTTACGGTACACTTCATCACATTTGGGTTTTCTTTAGTTCTCATTAAAAGGGCCACTTTCTTCTTTTCATTGATATACTGTCTTTGTGTCCTTCATTTCACACTCTTTTAAAAAGTTCTCTCATCAGATCAAGTGCAAAAAGGAGGGATGACATAATAACCATCATAATCATGATAACAACAACAAACAACTGGTACTGTGGGTTTAAATCTTTTTAAAAAGAAAGTTTTCTCCTCTCTAAGGCATGGCCCTTCAACAATTAAAAAAAATAGCTAGGGTTGAGAATGGACATAATAAAAGTGTTTCTAAGATTAAACTATAGATACAGGCAGGCTTTAAAAATCCATGTGTGTGAGAGATGAGCTGTCCTCTCCCAACCTGATTTTTTCACAGAGGCATCTAATAATCACCTTAGAGGTGTACAAATAAGGGCACTATCCCTTTTCTAGTAAGAAGTAGAGGGGTGACAGGTTTTGTTACTGGGGTGAGGGAGAACTGTGCAAGGTATTCCCTTGCTTTCCCTCACAAACACACCATCTTTAACTGAAGACCTCTGTCTGAGAGGGTGACTCTGCTGCCTCATCCAGTCTGGTCAGAGAGTCCACAAAAACATGTTAAAATGTTTCAGCAATTTTTACCAACCCCAAAAGATGTTTAAAAGTTAACAGATCAGTCTTTCTCCTGAAACGCATCAAGACCCGTTTGCACACGCACTTCCTACCTAAAAAGAGAAAGGAAAGGAAGAGAAAAGGGAAGAGACAGAAAGAAAGAAAGAGAAAAAGAAAGAAAGAAAGAAAGAAAGAAAGAAAGAAAGAAAGAAAGAAAGAAAGAAAGAAAGAAAGAAAGAAAGAAAGAAAGAAAGAAAGATCTCTGTCTTAAAAAGGGGAGGAGTGGGAGTAACTGCGAAACCCTGAAAATTCTCCTATTCATATTAGGAGGTTCTCCCCCACCCCCGTTCCTTGTTTGCCCTTTGAAAAGGAGTCCTGTCACTCAGAAAGGAGCTGTTTCTTCAACCTCCTCCCCATCCACCCACAAGCCGGCCCCCCTCAGCCTCCCAGCCTGGCCCCGGCCCACCCCGCGGCCCTCCCCGCACACACAGTTTCTTCCCAAGTGCTTTTCAAGTGAGAGCTGGAGATGAGAGGTGCGGCTTCTCCACCGCAGAGCCAGACAAGTACTTCTCTTCGCGGCAGAGCGCGGCCCGGCGCAGCTAGCCCGAGGCGCGCAGGGCTTTTTCTGTCAAGAAGCCACCAGGCACCCCGAGCTGGCCGCCCCTCCCCGCGGCGGGCCCGCGACGCGGCGCTCGAGCCGTCACGTGCCCGCGCCCCGCGCCCCACGGCGCCCTTTGTTAGCCCCGCCGTGCCACGCGCGGCCGTGGCGGCTGGGCGGTGCCGCCCGCCCGAGGCTCCGAGCTGACCGCGGGGCCGGCCCGGCTCGGCCTCGGCTCGCCCGGACAGCCCCGAAGCACCTTGGGCGGACGTGCCCGAGCGCTTGGCAAATCGAGATTCCCAGCACTTTGGGGGAAACGGATCCGGGCCACCCCCTATGTTTCAAACCAAAGGCACAAAGGGGGGTGAGAGGCCCAAGGAGGGCGCGCCTCCGCACAGGGGAGTAACCACTGGGCTGACTTCCCTCCTCCTTTCCATTCCGCCTCACCAGTTTCTCATCTTTTTTTCCCTTATCCTCTGCCACGCTCAGAGGCTCGGTGGGTGGGAGTGTGTGTGTGTGTGTAAATGTGTGTGTGTGCGTGTGTGCAGTTAGGTGGAAATTTCATAAGAATATGTTCTACACTTATAAACTTGCCAGGATGGGGGAGTATGCGCTCTCGAGTAAATGCACTGGTGGGAGAGTTTAAGCGACTTATTTGGGAGGAAATAGGGGGTCAGATTTGGTCTAAGTGGAACATCTGCAAAACATTCAAGCAGCTTATTCAACAAAGAATCTAGCCATTTATTGTAGAAATAATAAAAAGCCACTAATGATTATGGTTCCCACCCCTTCCCCCAAAAGGCCAAACCCTAATGAAATAATTCAAAGGTAGGCCTCATTTCCTAATAGTGGAATTAAACAACAACAAAAAAGAGCCCAACTAAACTTTCCAGCTCTGCTTTCTTAAGGGCCTGGGAACCTTGCTGAGAAATTAGGTAAATAAAAGGCGGGCTGGAATTTCTGTTGAGCTCAGGCTGCAGTGCCCCGACTTGCACATAGTTCTGCTTTGATACACAATTAAATTACAGTAAATTCCTCTTTAAATAATAAAATTTGGAAGACTCTTCAGGATTCGAAGATGTCTGGGGTTAAGTAGCTTTTAAACCGTCAGTTTTCAAATGGTTTGTGCAATGAATAGCTACCTTTAAATCCTAAAACCATTATAAATATGCTATACATCTGGGTGCCAGTTTATCTCTCCATATTTCTTTTTAAAATGAGGGAAGCATTCATAAAGAGCTACTTGGCACACTTTATTTTAGGAAAGCAGATGTTAATTTTTCCACGTATCATTTTATGACCAAGTACATGTGTAACGTTGGAAAGCATCCAGAACGCCTCTATTATTTGCTAAATGACTGTTAGTTGAGGCATATTATTCTCAGCCTAACCATGGTATAGGTTATATCAATAAAGTAAACATCTGTGATTTTTTTTTTTTTTTTTAACCAGGGGAAGGGGGTATAAAGAGTTACTATAAACGAGGGGGAAAAGAGAGTTTGGGTAGGAAGAGCACACCTGCGTTGTAGCAAATAGGATATTTATATTGTTCGGAGCAAAACAAAGTCCCGGAGTCGGGCACTCGGGGATATTTACATGGCGGGAGATAAAGTTGAAAGCCTTTCCTGGCGTGCCAAATGGGATTCTCCCTGTGGCCTTCTGCGCCGCAAGATAACAGGTACTGAGCGCTCCTGGCGGTGTCGGGCCTTTGCCCGCCGCACACCCCTCCCCCGCAAGCCAGCCCCAGGCCCAGCCCGGGTTGAGCCAGGCGCTCAGGCTCTAGGAATTCCCAGGCACGGCGGAAATTTCAGCGGGGTTCCCAGCCTAGAAATATGCTCGGGAAGCGTCCTCATTTGCCCTGCGTCGCTCGAGGACGCCGGCGCCCGGGATAAGCCAGTGGCGTGATAATTAATGGAATACAATATTTATGGTCCGGTGTATTGACTCTGAGGCAAGCGCGCCGTGTAGACAGTCCGTGGGGGTCTGACAAACAGGAGGTGAGTGAACAAACGTAATGACCAGAGTATTTATGTCTATCCGGTTTACTCACTTAAACCTGAGGTACGTAACATCATGATAAATATTAATATCCACCTAGACAGCCCCACCGTCCTCCTAAGCTCTCCTTTCCTGAGCGCTGCCCTTTACAAAAAGGCCAGAGAGGAGGTTTTTAACATAAAATGCTACAAATATGAAAAATAGGTCACCAATAAAATTGGTCTCAGCATGGAGCGTAATTGCAACAAAGTGCCGCCGAGTAAAATCGAGGAGCGAGCTGGCTGAGGCGGCACAGTCGCGAACCATCTGGTGTGTATTAAAAGTGGTGCTGTAAATATTGCTGAGAGCTAATGCATTATCGGCTTCTATAAGTGCACAGGGCCTGTAAGCTTTCCATATGTTAGAATATGTAGATCGGGTGAGAGTAGAGAAAGGTGTCCTATCAATTATGGGCTTCTAAAGCATTGTTTTGCCCACTCTTTGTGGGATTTTGGTCAAAAAGTGGAGAATATTCATTCTCAATCTCTCCTTCCCAACCCCTCCCTTCCCCTCTTCTCTCAGCTCGCTCTTTCTCTTTTTCTCTAGCTCTTTCTCCCAGCTCCCTCCTTCCATCCCCTTCCTCCTCCCCCCCTTCTCTCCAAGGGGATAGGACAGGCTTTGCTGACGTCACTTCACATCAGTAAAAGAGAGTAACTGTTTCAGAGAGAGGGAGAAAAAATTCATCTGTTTTTCATCAGTGCTAAAGTTTTGTCTTTTTAATAGAAATGAGCTGCCCAGACTGAGTACTCCTTCTGTTCTGAAGCTTTGGCGGGGTGGGGGTGGGGGGGTGGGGGGGCGGTCAAAGAGATGGGGAGGTGTTCTTCATCCTGGGAGCTGAATCATCCTATAAGTGGTTCTAATGCCAGAATCAGTTCAAATAGATGAAACTAATTAAAATAAGATGTAAAGGTGATGTCTTCTAGAGACTCCACATCCACACCTACTAGGCAACTTTTGCCAAGGAGGGTGGAGGGCTTCTGGCTCCATGGCACTTCTGCTTTGAGTCCTGGAACTTCTTCCCTACTCTCGGGTTCCTCTCTTCATAATTCCACCCCCCACATACAGAAACCGCCACACACAGCACAGCTAATAATTTTCCTGCTGTCACATTACTTTTCTAGGGAAATCAGAGTCCTCCTTTTCCTGACGATACCCCACATTTAAGAGTTTACTATAATTACCCCCTCCTCTCCTCTGAGGTCCCCCCACCCCTGTCCGTCAACTGCAAGTTTTTACGCAAATCCAGTGCTAGGAAATTGCCTCACATTGTCCCACAGAGATCATTCTCTGTCTCCCAAATTTGTCCTCACCTCTTTCATTCTCCCTGTTCCGTGTCATCCTCCCCTTCCCCTTCTTTCCTGCCCACCTCACCCTCTGGTGCACACACAGTACAAACCACCAGCACTTCCAGTGTGCATTAAACCTGCTGGTCGTGACAACCCAAGTTCAATCAGCAAATAAATAAAACTCTTACTTTTTTTTTTGGCTGCCGGCTGCATTCCCCCTCTGGCCGTTGCCTCCTTTAATTATAGGAGCTATATTTCTTCCCTGGGAGACATTCGAGGGGATTTTTAGATGGAAACTCGTTTCTGCTGAGTTATTTTGGAGCCAGGACCAGTGAGTGAGTGGCCCGTACCCACAGGCTTTGAGTGAAGTGCAGATTGAGACATATCGAGTTCCCTCTAAAAGGATCATTTCATGTGGGAGGTTGGACACAAAGTTTGCACTCGTGACTGGCATTCCAGTGAGAGACATGCATATTTTAAAACAACAAAGCAAGGAAGAAAGAAGGCTTAGGGGAGGGGGGGGGAAACTTGGAAAGAAGTTACTAAGTGACAAACATCTGTCAACATGGGATAATTTGTACACTCCGATGTAAAACTATCTGCCTCATTTGATGGAGTTCAAGGCGCAGGATCTAGGGGAGCAGTAGATAAGTATTTATCCCTATGAGATATAGTTAACTAAGACACTTTCCCCAAAATAGGTGTAAGGTGATTAAAGCTGCACGAATGAGTATAATCTTAAAATGTTTCTTAGAATAGTGGAGGCCTCTAAAATTGCTCATTTCTGATAGTTCATAAAAATTAGACCCTATTTCATTTTGAGAGATGTACTGTACTTCAATGACGGACTGATAAAGTAATAAGCAGAACATTTATTATAGAAAATCAAGTGAATTTTGTCATAACAAAAACAAAACCAAGCAGAAGAAAGAAGAGAAACAAAAATCTCAGACAACCCCTGGTTGCTATGTTCTAGAAATCTTTAAAAGTACCAGCTTTACATGTGTATGTGAGCCAAACATATAAACATCCACCTCTCTGCATGTCAACAAGGAGAAATGGCAAAATATTTTCAGAGAATTTTCTCTCTTATTTAAGCTTGGAGTTTCAACAAACATATTACACTTAAAGAGAGAAAAGCAAAAAAACAAAACAAAACAAAAAAAACAAAACAAAACAAAAACTTCCTTCTTTAGGAGGGAAGTTTTTAAAAGCAGAGTGAAAGATCAGGCAAGATCCTGAAACATCTCTTTATATACCCTGACTCTCTATCCACCACATGGAAGTTCAGGCTCCAGCTTCCACCGAGAAATCTTTTTCTCCTCCAGATCTGAAGACAAAAGGAGAGGAGGCCTGGTGGCGAGCGGGATATCTCTGTTAGTTGTCAGCACAGGTCCATGGGTTAGGAATGCTAATGAGCCGCTTGGCCAGCTCAAGACTTGGTTCTCTCTCGCACACCCTGACGCTCACACACACTCGGGCTCTTGCATGCCGACTGACAAGCACACAGACAGAGCCTCGTGCTCCATCCTGTCTCTCTCCTTTTTCCTCTGAGCCCGGAGATCGATCGCTGACCCCACTGTTGGGCCAACGCTTTATTTATCTGGCTGCGCAATGATATTATCAGCCTTAAACGTTATATACAGCAAATGTCCTCCTAAATCAACACAATAGGATAGCTTGCAGAGACCAGCCTGGTCTGTCTTAAAGAAATCCCTGGCTATCTCTTTCTCCTTCTCCCTCTCCCCTTCCTTACAGACAACCCTTCTCCTTTCCACCTTTACAACTACTGATATTTTATACAATGGACTTGGGGATTTGATCCCTCGCTTTCAGCTTGGTTGGAGGAGGCCTTAGCAGACTAGGAGATGGATAGACACCATTATCCACCCATCACTCTGATCTCCATCAGGGGTTCCCTTGTCAGCCGGATCCAACTGCCTAGACCCACTCTATTCACATGACCCGGATTTCTCAAAATTGGGGTAGAAGAGAAGGCGAGGGGTGGAGAATCGAGTGTGCAACCTTGCACCGTGTTAATTGTTTTCTTTCCTCTCAATTACATTCATAAACCTATTTTCTGCATTGCATGTTATTTCTTTGTGCTTCAAAATTGAAACCACGTGCAGCCTTCTTCCCTCCGCACACACAATAAATGCGCTGCCCCCTCCCCCAACCCATCACACAACTATTTACATCTTGGTTACTCACTCTGCGCTCCGGCCCAGCCTGGGAGAAGAAATTGGCCCCATGGGATTAGGTGAGGCTTTGTAAAAGCATCTCTCAAATCCGTATCTCGGGCCCCCATCTGGGAGAGAGGCTCCTGGACTCCCCTCCCGGGCCTCCTCCCACCCCCTCCTCACACAGGTGGTTGTGGCTTCCTCTGGGAGAGCTAGCAGGGAGGACATCCAGGGAGAAAGGCAGCTTCGCAGTGTCCCGCCAGGCCCACCCGCTGCCCGCCCCTCACCCTGGCCTTCTCGGGCCGCCTGCAAGGGGTCAGCGGTGGCCCTGAGCGCGCCTCTGCTGCCCCCTGGTCCATGCGCCCTGGGCACAGCAGAAAGCCCCGCAGGGACCGGCTGCTCCCTGGGGAGCGTTCTAGACCCAGGTCCTCCCAGGCAAAGAAGTCCCACCAAAAATAAATAAATAAACTCCAAAGGGGGGAGGGGGAGCTGGAAAATGGATTCGCTGACAAGGAGAGATAATAAATGAGAGGCGCTTTCAGATAGATATCTCAGACGTGAAATTGCACCCAGCTGGTTGTGTAAGCAAACAAATAGTTTCATGTTAGGAACTCTCAACTTGTGGCTTGATGAATAGAACACGACAGAGGTAAATGGGTCTTTAACTCATTTAGGAATACAACTCTTTGGCTTTCCAAGTAAAAGGCCCAGTGACGCCTCGGATCCTGAGCAGGCCCTCTAACAAGAGTTTTATTAGTTTCCACTTGCGTCTCCCTGCCTACCCTCCCCTTCATGGTTTTCCTTCATGGTTTTCCATTTGCAGAGACATTCGGGTGGTTTGTTCTGGAGACTCGAGTAGCTTACCGGAGGTGATTCTGGCACTGGAGGAGATATAAGGACTGCCTATGAGCGGAGGAGGAGGATTTTTTTAAAAAAATAAACTTTTTGCACTCTCTAAGCAGACGAGCTCAGGTGGGCTTGGATCTAAGAGGCTCCATAGCCCTAGTGCCCCTGACCTCAAAGCTGGGCGATGGGGCCTTGGGAAGCCCACCCAGACCCTTTGCAGCAGCCAGAGACCATGAGGCTGAACCAACGTAAGGGGCAGAGTCCCGGAAGCCCAGGGTTGTTCTGGCGGCCGGCGGCACACCCATCCCCAGCCCCGGGGCTTCCCCCCAGGCCTGGTCGCGGTTTGGGGTGTGCCTGTGGGGGCAGAGGCCACATTTTAACTCCCTTAGGCCACTCTTTGTCCCCTGGCTGCAGATGAGGTGCAGCCTTGTGCCCTAGAAATTCCCAGAGGAGAGGACGTCCTAAGATGGCTTTTTTGATGTTTTCAGAAAAGCTTGTGGCTAAAGTAGTTTAAACTGACTTCAAAGCCCCTAAAGTTCTCAGTCGCCCAGCAAGTGTTTGGGTTAGAAAGGGGAGCGTTGGCTTTCATATGTCACAGGTAATTTTGAGAAGGAAGTCACCTTGTGTGGGCTGCTCTCCAACAGTTATGATGTATTTCCTCCAGCCTTGGGGACCCTGTCAGTTCTATCCTGCCCAGTTACCCCAATCCTATTCTCCCAACTCCTTAGGGCTGCTACGCCTCCGCAGGCCAAGGCGGGGCTGCGCGCTCCAAGGTGACCATCCAGCCTACACCTGCCTTCGGCCTCACACCCAAGTTCCACGGCTCCCCCTGGCGCTTGGCTCGAAAGCCGGCTCATTACTCAGGGGCCTCTGGGCGGCCACCCAGGCAGGCGAGAGTCCCACCCACTCCATGTCGCCTTCTGTCCAGTGGCTTCCAGGGTCCGAGGGCATGCAGGGCACTGGACAGGGGCAGCCCAGCCACTACTGGGGCTGCCCTTCTGCACAGCAAGGAGGCCGTGCGACTGCTCGCGGGCCCTTAGCTCTTGGGCCGCGGACACCGGGCAGTCCGGCCGGGGAGCCTTGAGAATGCTCAGGGAGCAGAGAGGGCGCTTCCTGGCCGTTGGAAGGCTTAACCCGTGGCTTAAATAGTGCAGTCTCGGCTCCTCAACCTCCCGTTAGCATGAGCAGATTTGTGGGTCCGACCTCGCTCTCTGAGAGTGAAAAGCCACGGAACTCAGGCAGCCTGTCTCGTGCCCCAAGGAGCACCCACAGAGCCGCTGAGTCTCTAGGGAGGCTCTGTCTCTCTGCTTGAGACACATAGAGACCTCTGAAGATGAGTGTAATGCTACCAAGGAGACTGCACAGGAGAAACCCACTGCCTGCCGCCCCCAGCCAGGTCCGCTGAGCATGGGAGCAGACCACCTTTTCCTTCTCTGTTCTGCTCAGCACCTCGGCCTCCTGGTTCCCTCACGGAGCCTGCAAGGGAGTCCGTGAAGCCATATAGAGGAAGGCCTGCTCTTCTTCCCACGCTGGGCTGCTCGGCTCCGGGCTTAGGCCTAGGCTTAGAAAGGTCGCAGGATTCCTCAGGCCATGGGCAATGCTCCCAGCCCAGTCCCGCAAGAGACAAGTTACCACTGTCACCTCTAGACCCAGGAGCAAGTGCCTCAGACATCCCAGGCCTTGGCTTCCGGAAGGGTCCCCACACTGGGCACCTTGTGCTTGGGCCTCCATATTGAAATTAATTGAAAAATACGTTTCCGACCTACAAAAATGTTTATCTGTTTTCATCAGAAGGATCACACTGTAATGAATATATTTACATCTCATTTCAAGAAAGGCAGCAAAGATCGGTGAGCGCTTGGAGCCAACTCGTCTCCCCTCCCCCTCAGCGCCAGGCTGCAGCCTACCCCACCCCAAGCCCCACATTCCCTGATCCGGCAGCCCTAGAGGGCTCTCTGAGACTTTCTGGGAGGCGGTCGGGAGTTAAATATGATCTCTTCCCTTGCCCATCTGGCCTTGGGTGCTCACTCTGCAGGGAAGTCAACCTGGGCCCAAAGACATTGCCTATGGGTATAGTGCAAAGGATAAGCCCAGGGAGGGATGGGACCCATGCGAGGGCAGGAAGGCACCACACACTATACCTGTCCTACCTCCCTAAGGCTCAGGCCGGGTGGCAGGTGGACCTGTGGGGGTTTCTCCACAGAGAGTGTGGCATTGCCCACCCCCGCTCCGCTGCCCTGCACCTAGAATATTAAAACCTCAGGTGGCTTGGAGCTTGTTAATACATTTTTTAAAGGAGTAGGGGAACCTGGAGATTTCTAGACAGCAAATGAAAGCAGAACTTTGTCAATGACTTCTGAAAATGAAGCTCTTGCCTCATCCAAGGCCTGTTTGGGGGTGAGGGGTGGGGGAGGAAGTAAGAGTAGTGTTATTTCAAAAGATCTGGCTTTATTAATACGTTTGGAAAAAAGCTCCCTTGGTAGTATGTGTTCTCACAGCGCCGACTAGAACCCTATAAAACATTCATGCTCCGAAAGCTGCAAGAGAGCAGCCCCCCACGCACACCCAAAGAGAGGCCTCAGCAGCAGGTTTCTGCCCTGGAAGGGCCACTAGAGCCCAAACGGTGCTTCTGGAAAGAACCTGCTCTAGCCTAGCTCACCAACTCCCAAGTTCCAGGTCCACGCCCATAAGTGCGGGGTGGGGGTGGGGCTTTCCCTTCACCCAACTGAGCTTGAGGGCCCTCCCGGGAACCCCTGTCACAGGGTCAGGAGTGAAAGGTAAACCCTAGCCAGCTCTGCAGCGGACCATAAGGGGAAGTAAAGTAGGTTTGGCAGTGTTGAGGCCCTAACTCTCTCCCAGAGCTGGGGAGAAGCCCATCGTCCAGTTACAGGCACAAGAGGCTTCTGAGCAGCCCTCCCCTGCCCTCGACCCCCACATCAGCTCTCCATGCCTCTCTGCAGCCTCTCCAGCCAGGCAAGTCCCCACCCTGCAGTCACTGAAGCAGGTGGTCCCCAGACTCGACCCCCACTTACAACCAAGCCCACCCCAGCTTCCCGCTTTAAGTCCATGCAGGGCACTAACCATCCACAAGGTCTTAAGAGCTGCTGGGAGCAAACAAGGTGTGCTGCCCTCTCCCTGCCCACCCCAGCCCACACAGAGCCTGACCCTCTGCATTTACAAAACCAAGGCAGTGGCTTGGTTTTGGGAATTAAGTCTAGACAACTTAGTAATGGACCTTAAAAGTTTCCACCCTCACCTCCCCAATTCTAATAATAATTGGAGTGGAAATTAATTGGAGGGTTCTCTTGCACTTAATGACATCTGTCAAGTAACCAGACACGTGGGTTTTGCTAAATTCTTTTATTTTTTTGTTTAAATTTTCACTTCAATTTTAATTCTTGAAGAACAGCCTTGACAACATATATCGCACTCATTATAAGAAGCAAAGGGTTATATCAAAAATTATTAGTATAGAATCACAGGAAATCTGGTTTGGAACCAGAAAAAAATACAAAACAGATATAGATACATAGACACAGGACAATTTTTTTATAATTATTTGGAAAATGTTATTTTCCCCTAATTCTTGTTTCCTTTTTTATGTGCATACGATGTTTAAATTTTACAAAAAAATGAAAATAAAGACTAGTATTTTACAAAATGAATAACAATGTTTGGGGTGTGTGTGTGTGTGTGTGTGTGTGTGTGTGTGTGTTTCTACATAGAATTCAGTCCACTTCCATGTGTGTTGTTTTCTGTACAGAATATATCCACATCCGTCCACAATAAATCCTGGAAGGTCCATTAGTCTCCTTCTGTTTTATTAAAATTCTCATGGTCCTCTCTTCCAATTTTTTTTTTCCTTTTCTCACCAGACACAAGGTCCTTTTTCTTTCCTTTCCAACATGTTCACAGATCTGATCCTAAAGAGAGTCTCTTTTTCTCCTGGTTTGCAGCTCGGGTTGCATTTCTGCAAGGTGGGCTGCTCCTGTTGGCCCGGCCCACCTCCCCCCTGCCCAGCTGTACCCCGCAACAGCCGCCTGATGTCCCCGCAGCTTTGGAGTCCATGGCCCCCCGCCGGTCCTCTGAGTCTCTAGGGGGGCAGGGGCAGGTAGGAAGCGCCCAAGGTCTAGGAGCACTGGATGGACATGTAAGGCCAGTTGAAGCTGCTCCCAGACAGTAACATATCCCGGATGAGAGTTTCGATGGGGGTTTTACCTACCAAACGGACGAAGAAGAGCTGCTCGATGACCGAGGAGGACACGGTACGCAGGGAGGGCAGTCGCAGTAGGAGTTTGCCGAAGCGGCTGGGCTGGTTAGGGTACTGGCTCCTCACATACTCCTCCAGTGCGCACTGGGACTTCTCCTGCAGGCTCTCGATGTGGGCGGCATCCGACAGGCCGCACGCATCTGCCCGTGCGGCCACAGGAAGGACAGAAAAGGGGATGGGACACACAGGTTAGTGAACAGCAAAGGCATGAACAAGCCATGAGAAATGTGCTTAAGTTGATAAGAGGGGGAAAACAAAATAGAAGGGAAAAGGGGGGAAAAATCCTCCTCTCCATTCCTCCCCAATCCTTTACCATTCCCTCCCCTCAGCCCCCAACACAAATAAAAATAAATCACACCCCCACCAAGCCTAGGGGAGCTGGAGACGGAAGCACACACATGCAGAGGCAGCAACCTCTCTAGTCCCTTTGTTTTTCCTCTTTCACCTTTGGATTAAATAATGTACGATGCTGGAGCCATGTTTGCTGTGCGAAGCAACCTGTCCTCCGCCTGCAGGGGAGCATCTTTCCGCTGTGCTCATTAAAGGGAGGACTTTTGCCCCTGATTTCGGGGTGTTCAGAAGCCCTGAAGAAATACGTAGCCTGGGGACAGTACTTGCAGGCTTCCTGGAGTCCTCCCTCTCAAACCCAAATGACCCCAACAAAAATCCTCAAGGAGAACCTAGACTGTCTGGTTAACAAACACCTGGGAGGGGTAAGGAATCGTGGGCTGGCAGTGTGTGGACTCAGATCGAGCCCAGGCTTCAGCAATACAGGATTTGAGATCCACGATCTATGCAGGCAAGAACTCTGCAGCAAATCCTCAGTGAGGGTGTATACTTCTAATCTGTGCTTTAGATCAAGTAATTGAAAATTGGTCACATCTCTGTAAGCTGTATAATAATCAGAAGGAATATGGCTCAGTTACTCCAGGCTGAGGAAAGGAGACATCTTCAACGATCAGACACAAAGCTGGGCTGCAGACAGCTGCTGTTACAGCTTCCAAACTGGGAGTTGGGGAGGTGAAGGGGGGGGGGGGATTTGGGGAGATAGGCTTCCTGTTGCAGGACCAAGGGGAAAAAGGCACTTACACACAATGACAGCATCTTAAAACCTGTGTGTTTATCTTGTATCAACCAAGGCTCCTCACGGTCTCCTAAAAATATTTCAAGACAGCAGTTTATACTCTATCAACTAACTAAAGGCAAAGAAATGGAAAAGAAGGTGGAATCAGAGGAATGAAGTGAAAACTTCCTCTCTTAGTTCAAACGCCTGTGTTTTTTCTTATATTAATAATAAATATTTAAAAAACAGGAAGATCACAGAGGAGCCCTTAGCCAGTCAGGAGGTTGACTAGAGATCAAAGGCAGAGTTTGCTAATATATAGATCTGGGAAGAAATTCGTGCATGGCAATGCCCCCAACAGGACGTTATATAATTGTGAATGGGCAAGTGTGACCCTAAGAAGTCACACCAAACGATTCAAAGTGAAACCCGTGTCTGCTGAGTTTCTGAGGTTTAGGTCTTTATATTTCAAGAACTGGGATTTACAAAGCATTCTGACACCTTCATCTACAAGGCAACGGCCTTGAGCAAAAATACAAATAAAACTAGTGCTAATTCAAGAACTTCTAAGGTGGGTCTCCTTTGACCCTGGATCCAGAATAGGTTCCTCTCAGATGTCTAATTACTCCTGCCAGCCACTCTGGTGCATCCACATTGTCCTGATCTGGGAAGCCAGTGAGAGGCTAGCAGGGCGAGGGCAGAAGCACTCTGGGGCTTCACTGCTTAGAGAGGGGGGCCCTGAGGTCTGCCCTTGGCCATGCTGGCTAACCTGGCCCTGCTGAGTGGCCACCATGCAGACTCATATTTACATATATCTTGCTTTACATGCATTATCTGCCCATTATGCCACAGGATCCCTTTCAGCGTCAGACAATGCAGTATGAAAAGGACCCACGGATACTCCAGCAGACTTTTTTAAAGACCCATATGGCATCCCCTCAGGTCCGTAAAATATTTATCTGATATTTACAATTAGGGCCCCCAGAGCACAAGGACACTACCCTTCTCCCAGCTAGGCCACTCCAAGGGAGAGAAGCAGGGGAAGGGCTTGCTTGGGCCCTGTGCTGGCTGCTTGGATTTCTTTCCTCCTTTGAAGGCAGAATGCCTGTAGCGGGGCTTGGCTGCCAGGTGTCAGCCGGCCAGCTCCGTGGCCTCCCTCCAGCAGGAGTCCCACTTCAGGCCTGGATTCCCACTCTAGATATTCATCCCCACTCTGGATATTCCTGCAACAGGAGTCTCCCAACTGTGGACAGTTAGTATGAGCTCTCAGATCGATTAGGTGGCTGTGGAAGCAAGGCGAGGTGAGCAAGGGGTGTAATGCAGTACATATTTACATTCCATGAGATAGACCCGAGGTCAGACAAGGAGGTAGAATATATAGAATCCATGCCTCACTTTTTATGTGGTAGTGTCAATGTGGGAACCCTCAATATTTCTCCTATAATATATGGAAAAGAAATTATGTAAATAAATAACCACTACTGCTCAGGCCCTCCCGGCTTAGCCTTTGTAGTGCAGAGAATGTATTTCATGGTGTGCATTCAAAAGAGTTTAGTGTTCAGGAAATATAGATGTAATCAGCTGCCATAACTAGAAATCAAAGTTATTATTGTGCTGAAAATGGATTTATTGTATTTATGTTAACTAGATGGCTCTTTTCAGAGGAGGTCCCATTTATTTGAGGGAATATTTAGGTGTATGAATTAATGAATTTTTTAAAAAAGTAAGTTCAGGTCATGACCTAGTCCTTGGATGCTGTCCAGAATATTAAGGATTAAGCATACCATCCGGAGGCCAAATGTGAAAACCACCACAGGGAACCCCCGTGCCAGCTTCAAATACTTAGCCGGAGCAAACGTCGTTGGACAATATGTCTAAAACTGTCTTTTCCATCATTCAAAGTTTGCTTAAAAGTTGGATGACTTTGAGAAGGCTTCCCATGAATTCCCTTCTGGCTAGCAATCAAAACACGTTTAGTCAAAAGTGGAAATGTGTTGTAGGGAGGAGGGGGGTGAATTTACTACTGACAGCTCCATTTCCATGTTCAGATATTCTGTTTGCAATTTTTCAACAAAATAATGTTAGTGTTCACTTCTCAGCCTCCCCTGCACCTTGAAGACATGGTTCCGAAACTTCTTCGGGAAAACTTTTAAAAAAGGAACACTTTTCACGGGGATGTTTTAGGATGGAAAGTTGAAAGAAAAGCATGAATAATTCCACAATCTTCCCTGCGGCCAGCACCGTCCTCGCCTCTCTCTGGGAAAGGGCAGGAGATCAGAAAAGTCCAGGGAGTTCAAAGAACCTTAGTAGGGGACAAGGAAAAGGGAGCAAAGACCTTTCCTGAGAAGACCTCTGTCCAGCTCCAAGTCACATTTCTGCTTCAAGACACCTCACTGGATGAGATTTTAAAACCCCTGCCTCCCCGACACTGGCTTGCTTCCTGATTAATTTGGCTAAAGAGCCGGGGAGTAGAGAGCCAGCCAGGCCCCAGGCCTGCCAGAGCTAAAGCAGCCCCGTCGCTGCTTCCCAGGCTCTTTGTCACTTTTGAAAAACACGTTTCCATCAAGAAGACTTATTAAGATAAAATGCATTCAAACACTGAGGAGGCTATTCAATAAATCTTCCATTTGTTTTAAGGTTTGCACTTTATCCTCTTGCAAAGAATAACTCCCTCTCCCACTAGCAGACCTGCATTTGCACTGAAAGTAAAAGGGGGGCAGTCCAAGTCCACGGCTCTGGCCACCCTGCATACAAATGAGATGCTCTTGTCTAAATAAATTATCTGCTGCTCAGATCGATATTAATACTACATTTGCTACGTTACAATATTGTGCAAATTTAAGAGGCATTTTAATACAATGTAAATACGATTCTTCACGCATGAAAGCCAGGAAATATTGATAGATTATACCATTGCTTACTGTTCAACAAGGCCTTGGGAAAGGGGTTTTGCCATCTCTGCTCAGGAATGGTTTTAATTTGGCCTTTGGAGGTCCTGGCTCTAGGATAGATTTATTAGGACGGTTTATTTGTTCTCTGAATGGAGGAATTAAAAACAATAGTGCCAATAATGGGAGTAAAACTGCAGCTAACCCTATTCACAGTGGGCAGGGCCCGGGACCCAATCTGAGCAGCTCTGTTCCCCACCAGCCTCCTTTCTGGCTTTGTTTATATTTCCCCCCATTACCTGCTGTCCCGGGTGTTTATATGTTTCCCTCTTGCAGGTTACAATAATAAAAAGCGGGCAGTGTTCTCAGAGGCTCTGACTAGAGCCTTCAAAGGCAACGTTAATGCACTTTCCTGGAAGTTAATTTGAACCATCTATCATAAGAGAAATTGTTAACATGCATGTTACCACCACCTACATTTAATTTGATATTTTTAAGACACTCTGTTAAATTTCCAATGTTCGTGTGTTCTGCATGGCTGTGAGATTTATCTCTGGGGTGGGAATCCTCCCATACTTGCGGGTTCTACAGTATTCCTTTTGTTTTTTATCTTTCTTGTTTAGATTGAATCCGTTTTTTACAACCCTCAATAACCTCAACAACTGCAAACATGAATGGTTTCCGATAAGGGAAAATCAGGCAGCAATAAAGCGGGATTATTTATGATTTATTTGCGCGTATTCTTCTCTTTCCACCTCTGTGTGTGTCGCTCTGTGTCGGGAAACTCATCCAGGGAGCGTGCCACACAGAGGAGAAAGGCACATTCCCACGTTCTCTTCCTTCCCTCTCCTCCCCCAGAAACACTAAACGCTGGCGACACACACGCACACACATACACACCGCACACACACGCGCAGCCAGACAGTTCCAACGCCCCCCCACCCCCTTGCACACACGCACACACACACACACAGGACGCGCGCCCGCTGCGGGCGCGGCCCCGCGTGGGGTCCAGGCCCCCGAGCCGGGCCGCCTGCCGCCCGCCTCGCAGCCGCCTCAGCTCCCGTACCGCCGCGCTCCCAAGATGGCAGCGGCGCGGCGGGCCGCGTCCGGGCGCCGGGGCCGCAAGTCCCCGCCAGGCCCAAGGTCGGGCTCGGGCGGGCCAGGCCGGCGCGGCGACGCGGCGTAGGAGGCCGGGCCGGGCGGAGCGCGGCCTGCTGTCGTCCCCGGCGCGGCCTGCCCTCCCGGCGACCACAGCCTCACCTGACGTGAACAGCACGATGGCTTTGAGGCAGCTGTACTCGGCCGAGTCGACGTGCAGCGCCTTGAGCTTCTCCACCTGCTCCTGGAAGATGCGGATGTGGTCCATGAAGGCCACGACGCGGTCGGCGGACATGGGCGAGGCGTGCAGGCCCGCGGCGGCCAGCAGCGGCGCCACGTGCAGCGGCATGGAGCACTGGGCCGCGTTGAGCACGAACAGCTCGCTCCAGGTGAGGCGCAGCAGGGACACTTGGTCGGTGATCTGCAGATCCGGGAAGAAGGGGATGTTTCGGGCCCACTCGACGGCGCTGAAGAGCAGGCGCGCGGCCAGCTCGCAGATGTTCTCGATGCCCATGATGTTGTTGGGCTGCATGCATTGGCTGCCGTAGCGCGACGTGGGGTAGGGTTCCGCGCGCAGCAGCAGCGAGATGTAGCCGGACAGGTAGCAGTGGCCGTTGAGGGGGTCCCCGTTGGTGAGTGCGTACTGGCCTGGATTGGGTTGGGTTGGAGGCATTCTTCCTCGCTGAACCGCTGACAAAAAGAAAGAGAGAAAAGAGGCAATGTGCATCCAGGGGGCTTGCGAACATCGGCGCGCCGCAGCGCACCCGACACAATGCGGAGGCTCTTCCCACAGCCACACGCGCCCGGCGCATCTTCTCTCGCGCTCGCTCTCACTCACAGCCCACACCGGGAGGAAATCTGGGGTGAGAGCCTCCAGCTCCGCGGCTCAGTATGCCCAGACATCGCCTGCACCCCTGGCCACCCTAGCCCTGCCAGAACTAGGCCTGATCTCAGGGCCCCCAGCCCGGCATGGCCAAGAAAGTGCCACCCAACCCCCTCCACCACCAAGGTGCAATACACAGGTTAATGAAATCCCACTCACCCCTCCAGAATGAAACAAATCAGAGTAAAACAAAACAAACAAAAAAGAACAGGCAAAACCAGAGGAAGGTTGTGGTTCTAGGCAAATGCCTAGCCGCCTCTTCATTTGCAAGCAAGCAGTGTTTTGCTCAAAATGTTTCCATATTCTCTCAAAATGCTATAGAATTATCCTTAAAATAGATACAAGTTACATAACCACTTACAACTTTTGAATAGAAAACAAGTATCCTGCACCCCTCCCCTACCCCCTCCTCCCCTTCGCCCCACACAAAGTTCACTGTTAAAAGCAACAGAAAATTGAAAAATTTCAAGAAAAAGTTGAACTTACAGTAGCCAAACATTATTGAAAAAAGTGGGAAATATAATTAATGTCTGTCCTGTGAGGTGCCACTGCAACCTGCAGCCAGCTTTTGCCCAGTGAATGCACGAGCTTGCAACTGCAAAAACACTGGATTCATTAACCATCTGAATGCAAAACGTAAGCATGCTTTGAGTTCTTAAAGCTGACCAAAGTTTTTTTTTTTTAATGTGTATGTTTTACTTCAACAGTGCCAGCGTTTTAAATTGCCATGTAAACAAAGACAACTTTAGGAAAAGTTAGGGCTACTGAACTCTCCCCCCAACAAATTAATATAGATATGTCCATGTACACATAGCTGTCTTATTTCAGGTTGTGCACTATTTTCTTAAGTTTGCTTTGATTCTAATTTTAACGCAAACCCCAATGCAATTTAAGCTCTTGAAACATAACAGCTAGAATACTTTTTTCTAATTATAGTTTTGAACTTGGCAGTTATTTTTCAATTAAATGAGAGCACAATTCAGTTTTTTTTTTTCAGATGCCTACAAAATTTCCCTGGAGCTAGAAATGAAGTCGTCATATTTGCCTGCTCCTTGAGATCTGAAGGAATTCAATTTCTTTTCTTGTGGCATATAAAATATAATTTTAAAGTCAATTACAAGAAGGAGTAATCTGCATTCTGCAAAATTGACTGGTTCGCTAATTTGACTATAAGACATCTTTAATGATTGTCAGGAGATAAACTTTAACTGTAAACGGCTAAATATATTTATAAGAAAAGTGCTGCATCTCTTGCCACATGAACATGAAGCATATCTAAATACAACATCAAAAGTTGTGTTAAAAGAAACCAAACCCATACAACACAGGGATTAAATGAAGTGGAAGCTCATGCCAGCTGCAGTCTATGCATTATAGCCAAATCAGAAGGATCGGTAAATGCCGTTGTAAATTGTAATTTGTATGCAGTATTTAAGCAGAGGGTGGAGTTTGATGAAGAAATAAAACGAGTATCATGCTTTTAAAAAAATGACACAACTATGAAAGGACGGTTCAGTCACAAACTTTCCTTTCAAAGTAGAGGGGTGAAAACAAGGCCACAGCTCTGGAGGAGGCGGCCCCAGCTCGGTGAAGAGGAGAGGGAACCAGTGAACAGGCCAGAAGCCCCCCTTCCCCCCTAATTAGACCTACAAGTGCAATAAATCTCACTCCTCTTTTTCCAAGCTAAGCTTCCAAAAGGGTGATGCAGCAATGAATCTATGGTTCAGGGTACTCCAGTCCCCAGCCCTCCCCAATTTTAAATAAAGGGTATGAAGAGGTGGAGGGGAAAGTGGAATGAAAAACACAGAAGAGTTTTCTGGGGGAAATCAGCACCCCTCCCCAAGTTCATGCCAGCACAGCCCCCAAGCATCCTCACGCACACGCGGGAAAGAGACACACACCAAGCATATCCAAGACAGAGGAAGTGAGGGATTTTAAGCCACAGCTCACGATCCCAGGGACACAATCCTGAGCAGGCAGCAGGAGGGGTGGAGGAGCCAGGGAGAGGAGCGCAGGCCGGGAGGGGGAGGCAGCGGCAGCGAGCTTGGTTGGGGAGGGGGGGTGACGCCAGGGGAGGAAGGCAGCGGGGACAGGGAAGCTGGGACAGGGCCGGGACCGCAGGAGCTCCAGCCCCATACAGCAGCCACCCCCGCGAGAGAAAGAAAGAGGGCCGGGGAGGCGGGCGAAGCTCAGGGAAAGAAGCAGAGAAGAAATATTCACCTTCCCGCCTCATGCCCACTTTGAGGCACTTCTTGAGGCGGCAGTATTGGCACTGGTTGCGGTGGTGCTGGTCGATGGGACAGTTCCTGTTGGCACGGCATGTGTAAGTTAAGTTCCTGCGGACGCTCCTCTTGAAGAAACTTTTGCAGCCCTCGCAGGTGAATTGGCCGTAGTGCTTGCCGCTCGACTTGTCCCCGCACACCACGCACTCGATGTGCTGCTGGCTCTGGCCCGAGCCAGGCGGGCCCTGGCCCTTGTCCCCTGCCGTGCCGGGGGTGGCGGGCGCTCCGGGCTGGCCCGGGGTCTGCGGCGTGTGCGGCGCGCCCGAGCCCGCCTGCTGCTGCTGCTCGCCGCCGCCGCCGCCGCCGCCGCGGGCCGCTTGCGCTGCGGGGTTGGGGCCGCCGGGGTTGCCCCCGGCCACGTCGTCCTGCGGATCTCGCCAGCTGCTAACTACCATTGCCATATCTTTGGGCCCGGGGAGCGCTGGGGGGAGCCGAGCTGCTCGCCGAGGGCCGCGGGGCGCGCGGGCGCGCTGGGAGGGGAAGGGGAAGGGGAAGGGGGGAGGGGGAGGGGGCGGGGGGCCCGCCGGGCGCCCCGGGGTCGCGGGAGCCGAGCCCGAGCCGGGCACCGGCCGCTGCCTCCGCCGCCGCCGCCGCTGCCGCCGCTACTGCCTCGGCCGCCCCGCTGCTGCTGCGCGCCCGCCCGCCCTGCTGGCGTTTTGTTGTGGTTCCTGCTGTTTTCTTTCTCTCTTTTTGCAGCCCCCCCAGGCTCTCTGGCTCCCCCCCCAACACCCCTGCTCCCCTCGCCCGCTCCCCCCGCGCTCCGATCCTGGGGGGGCCACGCTCTCCTTCCCCCCCTCCCCACCCCCCCCCACCGAGCAAGCTCCCTTCTCTCGCTTTTTTCTTCTTCCCCAAGTTGCAAAATCAGAAATGGCACAGGCGGCAGCCGGGAGCGGCGCGGGGCGCAGCGCCGGGGGCGGCGGGCATGGGCCACGGCGCGCGCACACAGTCGCCCTCCGCCTCGCCCGCACCCCCGCGCACACACACACTCTCACACACACTCGCTCACCCGCGCCGGGCGCCCGCCCGCCCGCCGGCCGCTCCGGCTACACGCTGCGCGCCGGCTGAGCCGACATAGAGGAAGCCGGCGAGGGCGGCGGCGGAGGCGGAGGAGGCGGAGGCGGAGGAGGAGGAGGTCGCGGCTGCAGGCGCCGCTGGAGTCGCCGCCTCAGCTGCAGCGGCGAGCGCCGCTGGAGGAGCCGGGGCCCGGGCGGGAGTCCGAGCTGGAGTCGGGGCCGCAGCCGGAGCGCGAGCCCGTGTCGGGGCCGCCCGCGCCGCCGCCGCTGTCCCGGCGGGAGCCCTCGCTGGGCTCGGGATTGAGGGGAGCGCGGTGAGCCGAGCAGGGCGCGGGGCGAGGCTGCCGGCGGTGATCAGGGCGCGTTGGTGTCGGGGGGCCAGGTCCAGGGCTGGACGCAGCCAGCCATTCAGGAAGGCAGCGCTGGAGAGAGGGAGGCAGCCGGCGAGGAGGATCACACACTTTGCTCTTTTTGTTGTGCCGGTGGCGCCGGGCTCTCGCTGCCTTCTTCTTTCGGGAGGTGACGGAGAGGGAGAAAAATACGAGATAATTCACGCCGGCGACGAATTCACAGCGAAATCGAAAAAATAAAAATCAGAAGAAAAAGAATTGCAATTAAAAAAAAAGCGAGAGACATCCAAAGTAGGTCGAATAAATAATCCTCTTCTTTTCCTCTTTCTTGCTCCTTCTTCTGCTTCTTCTGCTATAACACACAGAGCTAGTTAAAAAAACCCTGGAGATCGCCCAAAAATGTTCTTTTTTTAGTATTTTAAATAAGTGCTCTTCAGCCGGGAACCAACACCCTCCCTCCAAAAAAAATCATATATGTATAAAATAACGATAAGAAGAATACGAAGGGGGTGCCTCCTCCTCCTTTTTTTTTTAAGTTTAGCCCTCTCTCTTCTGCAGGAATGGAGTAAAAGACAAGGAGGAGGGAGAAAAAGAGAAAGAAGAGGAATACAAGGGAAACAACTAATAGAATATGTAAGAAAAGAAAAGGGAGAGAGGAGAGAAGGGAAGAGAAGAGAGAGAAAGAGATTGAGAGAGAGAGGCGGAGGAGGAGAAGAGAGAGAGAAGAGAGAGAGAAGAGAGAGAGAGAGAGAGAGAGAGAGAGACCCCAAAATTGAATGCGTTTAAACGGGAGGACTCGCAGAGCAATGTTTCCGAAAGGGGGATCTGCGCGAATGTCTGTATATAGTGAACTTTGACACTACTATTGAAACTGACACGTTTCTATGGAGATCGCTGCCTTATATGGAGCTCGTGTCAAGGAGCCAAGAGAAGGGCTGCTGGCAACTGATAATCAAAGGCGACTGACTGGTCAGAGCCCTGAATCGGGGGGGAGAGAAAATGGGAGTCTAAGGTTAGCCAAGCCTCCAGCACGCCATTGGTTGGAGAGCCCCTCCCCCCTCCTCTTTTTCTTTCTTTCTTCCCCCCCCCCCTTAGCTACCTACTGACGGGGATGGTGAGGGGAGGAGGAGGGAAAGTGAGGGAGGGGGGTGTGCTTCTGACAAGCGCAATTTACATTGAGATCGCCCTGCGCTGCTATTTACTCTGAGACCTGATTAGTATGGGTCGTCTATGGTCACACACACACACACACACACACACACACACACACACACACACGCACACGAACACTAGAGGGGGAAGGGATGGCGAGGGGGAGAATGCCTTGTAATGGTTAAAAGAGAATTAGAAGGAAATTATTTTGATTTCTTCTGAAAAGTTTTTAAAATTAGGTTTTATGAACATGAACAGAGTGTCGTTGAAAATGTTAGGAAAATTTTTTAATGAGAATTAAACTCACCATTTTAATGATTCATGAAATATGCTGGGTTTGAATTGTTTTCTTCGTTCACATATAAGCATAATCCAAGTGTGGATTCTGCTCTTTTTAGATCCTTTTAGGAAACAAGGTAGGGACTCCCTATTTTTTGGCCCAAAGTATACATTGGTTTTAAAGGTTTAATTATGACAAAACACACTCCTGGAATATGCAGCTATTGCCACAAAATCAATCTGAATCAACGGCTCCTATTCTTCCCATGATGATTTTAAAAATAAACTTTACAATCAATCCGATTTTTCCTTCTTTCTTTTTTCCTCTTTGGTAGTCTCAAGCTGTTCCAAACTTTAAACAACGCTTAAATAATTATTAATAAAACAGTAGTAAGTCCTCATGGGGGGGGTAGTGCGGTCAAGTCGGAGTCCCAGGAAAGAGGAAAGGGGCGAGCGACTGACAAGGGAAAAAGGGAGATGGGGAGAGGTGGGGAGAGGGGAGTGGGGAGAGGAGGGTGGGGGAGAGAGGCAGGGGAGAGGGAGGAGAGCCGGAGAGAGGGAGGTAGGGAGGCAGAGGGAAAGAAAAAGAGAGGGAGAGAGAGAGAAAGAAGGAGAAGAAGAGGGAGAGATTGAGAGAAAGAGGGAGAGAGGGAGAGAGAGTGAGAGAGCCGGGGAGAAAGAGGGAGAGTGGGGAGGGAGGGAGAGAGGGAGGGGGAAAAAGGGAGAGAGAGAGAGGGAAAAAGGAAGGGAGGGAGGAGGGAGGGGGAGAGAGGGAGAGAGAGAGAGATGGAGAGCGGGAGAGAGGGAGAGGGAGACGGGGAGAAGGAGAGAGGGAGAGAGGGAGAGAGGGAGAGAGAGAGAGAGGAGAGAAAGAGAGGAGGGAGAGGGAGAGGGGGAGGGGAGAGGGGGAGAGGGGGGAAGGAGAGAGAGAGAGAGAGAGAGAGAGAGAGAGAGAGAGAGAGAGAGAGAGAGAGAGAGAGAGAGAGAGAGAGAGAGAGAGAGAGAGAGAGAGAGAGAGAGAGAGAGAGAGAGAGAGAGAGAGACCCCGATTCCCGAAGGCGATTGGTCGTGGGAGGAGGGGCGGGCAGGAGGAGCGGTCCCGCCGCGGGGCCTGCAGGAATCGCTGGCTCCGGCTGCCACCTAGCGGACGGGAGCCGCGCCCGGGAGGCGCACAGCCGGGTCTCTCCTCCCCTCCCCGCAGGCAGCCTGCGCCTTTTCTCCAAACGGAGACAGCACTTTGAAAATTCTTTCAATGGATTTTTTTCCTTGAAAGATCGTACTGGGGAAAATGATACTTCTATTAGTTACATATTCTCCAATAGCACACTCGCACCCCCCTCGTTTTGAGATCGCTCCCTAGGCAGGCTCAGGCGGGTGCGGAGCTGTGCGGAGTGACAAAGCCGCCGCGGCAGCCGCTGGGGGTAGGAGCCGCGCTCGCCCGCCCGCCCCTCGACTCGGGAGAGCGTAAAAGTTTGTCTCAGCTCCAGCATCCCGATCCTCAACACGCCCTCAGGTAAAGGTGGGTGTAAATGGCCACGCTGTATTGACAGAGGTAGGGTTTGTTTTTTAATACTCGTTCTCACTTTAAATTTCACCAGGGAGGGGTTTGGGAAGCGCTGCGTGTTTGGGGTGCGTTTTGCGCTTCCCGGTCTCTCCAGCCTACAAGTCGGGAGTCAGCGACCGCTTAGTGACTAGAGACGACTTTAAAGAGCAGAATAAAGCCTTTTCCGTGCCTGCCCCACAGCCCCTCCAGCTCGAGTAATGGAGAGACAGTTAATGCACTCTGCAAGAGGCGGCCCATTGTACGCAGCTGACGGAGAGGAGGCGACTGGGGCAGGCAGGGGCTCCTTGCCCTCGGCCCCCTCCCCAAATAAACGCTCTCACGTCTCCTGGTCAATTAAAAGGGGAAACGAACACGATTAAAAGAAAAAAAAAAAGAAAAGTAAAAGAAAGAAAAAGAGAAAAGATTGAAAAAAGAAAGAAAAAGAGAACAAGCTTTCTATATATAAATTCTAAATTTTACTCCCCATGTAGTACAGAGGCAGGCAGTCGAGGGCAGAGGAAGCAGGCAGAGAGAGGGAGACAAGGAGAAAGAAAGAGAACGTGGAGAGAGACGGAGCGAGTGGAAGAGGAGGCAAAAGCGAGCGCCAGGGAACCGGAGGCCCGCTGGACGCCGAGTCTGCGGGCCCAGCCACCCTTGGACCCTGGATCGTGAGTCGTGGGCACCAGAAGCGAGACTTGGCCAAGTCCTTTCCCACCAGGCAAGTAACGCAATTGATTATCCTTTCTTTTGAACTCGGGTCTGGCAACGCGGACAGGTCGGGAGGTTGGCTCTCTTGGCCTCTGCAGGTCAGGGCCGGAGTCCAGACAACCAGGGCGGGATGAGGAGAACTTTCCGCGGGGCCTGCTCAGGAGCTACCCTCACCCGGCCTCTGTCCCGCCACGGCGCGGAGACAGGGACCGCGGCCGCCGCGCCCTCCTGGAGCTGAGGATCATGCCAGCCAAGCGTCAGTTCAAATTCGAAACAGGTCTCCCCACCCCCATCCTCTACCCCCCTACCGCCACCCTCCCCCCAACCAGTGGGCGACGGTTCCCGGGCCTCCAGCCCTGTGGCAGAGGAGGAGGGCGGCGTTTAACACCCGCGCCGCCGTCCCGCTGGTGCAGAGCCGGAACCGCGGTGGAACCGGCTGCCGAGTCTCGCTGGGCTGGCCCTGTTGCCCGCGCCTTGCCTGGCTCCGGCCAGAGCCTAACGAGCTCGGCTCCAGCCGCCCACCTGCGGGCGCCGTGTGTAACGGGATCCCCTAATGTAACGCGATCGATGGCTGCCTCTTTGATGTGGGCGATAGTGTCAGCGGATTAAAAGGGACACCAAGCCGCTCTCCCCAGTGGAGAACCCGCGGCGGCGGCGGCGGTGACAGAGCATCAGATCCCCAGCTCCGCAGCCCAGCCATACTCCGAGCCGCAGCATGAGGGCTGGGGCTGGGAGGGGTCATCTCCCAGGGGTGGGGACGGAGGGGGTGTGTGTGAAAGGAAGAGCCTCAATTAAAACCCACAAGAGCGCTTTCCTCCGCGCTGGGCAGGGGCGCGCGTTTGCGTCAGAGGGCGCGCAGGGCTGGCGCAGGGGGCGGGGGTAGTCGACGCCGGGGGCCGCGCCCCGGGGCTAGATGGTCTAGAGATTCAGCCAGCCGGGCAAGGTTGGCCTTGGTCCAGCCGCGCAGGCAAGAGGGAAGGCAGGGCGCGAGGACAAGCCGAGACTTCCCCGGAGCGGCGGAACCTGTGGGCTCTTTGATTCGCCCTCTGATTCGCCCTCACTGTGGGCTCTTTCCGCTAGCCCCCACCCTGAGCTTCCAAATTTGAAAGAGACCCTCGGGGTGGGGACAATTGGGGCCCTCGAGGCTTCAGACAGTGAGGGCTCCCGCTCCTCCAGAAGGAAGGGAAGAAGGCGTGCAGTACCCGGCCCTAGTCCCGAAGATGGGGGCTGTTGGTGGTTGGTGCCTGTAGCAGTGGAAACTCTCGGCGTTTCGGAGCAGGGGACAGATCGCCCTTCCGCCAGTCCTGTGTGCTACATTTCTGTCTCAAGGGCAGGCAGGCAGGTGGAAACCGAGGTTTTTCGAGGAAGAGTGCAGTCCTCCTCCGGGACTCGTCTAGCCCAGGCGGCACTCAGGGCTCTGTTCTTACGGACCTTGTGTTCCCTACCGCGTTTGCACACTCTGTGGGTGTGCCTCTACTTGTGCTCGCAGCCTCAGCCCTAGCAAAATGGCTTCCATGGAGCGACTTGGGGGGGGGGGTCAGCTCAGGTCCTGGGCAGCTCTGCTTTCTCTCTGTGAGGCTGTCCTTTGTTACTGGTTCAACTTGGCACACTGGTCCTGGGGCCTTATGCACCCCACACTCAACCCCGATATAAGAGATCTGTTTTTATTGGGTAGAACAGAAAAATGATCATATTTTGTGGGAGCATGTAGGTCCCCCAACTTACATTCCACCCGTGTCCAGGCACACTCAGCTGCAGGAGAAGAAAACACAGTTGCAATATCCACCCTTATTTCACCCCTCTTCTCCAGATCTCTTTCCCTCCTTTCTCACCCCAGCCCCCTACCGCGGTTGCCTTTAGGTCTAAGCGTGTGCATGTGGCTCTGGGACCTAGACCCACTGCGGCCCTTGCCTCAATATCCTACTTGAGACTGCCAGCCCAGTAGCCATATATACTGTGTCCTCTCCAAGGTCTCTCTCTCTCCTGGTGAGGCCCATCCAGGGATGGGAAAATGCTTATCAGGGTCTGGACTCCCCAACTTCCTTTCTGAATTCTTCCTCTGACAGTCTGGTCCCCATAGGCCTATTCAGTTCAAACAGTCTCCGGTGTGGTTCTCCTAAGGGATGACGGGAATTTACCCTTCTGCTTGGGAAAGAGGAATCAGGCTGTAGGCTTACTCTCCTTTGTGGCTTGTTAGCATCATGGCTCAGCCTTAATTACTTTTTGAAAGATCTTCCACACAACGCTTGATCTCTCCTAACTGGAGAGCCAGTAAACAGTTATGACCTGGTGGGAAAAGGAGAGAAGCAGAGATTGGTGGCTGCATATACTGCATTGACTCGCATTGCTGGCCCCAGAGTCCAGATCTAAGCAGACTTTCTAGTTAATTAACATCCTCCTACCCCAAATCTTTCTTCCAGGAAGGCCCAATCAGTCTTCATTCATCCTATTACCTTTTCGATATTGGTATTTTGCTCTTCCAAAACTCACCAGATCATTCATTTTGGCGTTTTGGTAAATCACACTAAACAAAGGTGACCTTGTGAAAACATTTTCTACATCTAGTTCAAGGGTGATGAGACCCTACAAATGACCATGTGTAGGGTATGTGTAGAAAGTTATCTCCTATACCTTTTCCCTACCCCCTAAATTGTTAAAGGTGATATTTTTCTGTTTAGAGAGACCAGAGAACAGAAATAACCCTGTTTTATCACGCCCATCTGGAGAGATGAACATGCCTGCAACCATTGGGAGAAAGGTCAGTTCTTCTGCTCTTACTGCAGACCTTTCCCAAAGAGCTTGTTTTAAAGGTGCCAAATCAATTAGTCTCCCTTGGCATGAGGTTAAGGCCAGGAAGAACACAGTTGAAGAAGATATGTTTAAAATGGTCTTTAGAATGATACTTTGAAGAGGAGGGTGGAGAGAGGCACAGGAATGCCTGCCCAGTGTTTCATGATTATTAAGAAGTCAAAATGAAAACCCAGACAAACAAACAAAAGACTCTGCCTATGTCAGAAATCCCTCCTCACAAGACTGAACTCAGTCTGTATTGTGGCTGCCCAGTTGTAAAAAGTTCTGCCTTTGTTAAAATGAAAACAAGGATGGAAAGGCCAAATTGGGAGCTGGGCTTCTGCTGGACTGCCTGCTTTTAGCCTGCCCATGGAGTTAAACCACGGATCAGTAGGCTTGCATATTCACTATCACTCTAGTAGGCATTTTTTCTTTGTCACCTTTGGGTCAAAACGCCCAGAGATAAGTGCTTTACCTTAGAAAGTGGTTTAGTTTTCTATCACAAACCAGCCATTCAAAGCATGTGTTTTGGAACGAGAGATAAGGGCAGCAGTTCCCCATTCTGCTTGGGCCTCTAGTTAGAGGGCCCCGAGTAGCCACGGGAGGATGGCAGGAGAGCAAGGGCTGACCTTTGGATGCAAATCCAAGCCTTTTATCGGAGGAAAAGTGACAATCATTCCTAGCACACTAGAGAAGCCAAGGCCAAATATTTACTTTTTGTAAAAATCAAACCTTAGCTATCTAAATGCATTTATGCAAAAGAAGGAAAGAACTGGAGACTTTTATGCTGCAGAGTACTTTTTTATTTTAAATGCTGGACTAGAGTGAAGAATAACTGTGTGGTTCTTTTTCCTGGGGGAAAATGGGTTGGGCTTGGATGAAAAGTTGGAATTCTGAAATGACTTTGAAGCTTGCTAAAGTTCCCTGACAATACAATCTACTAAACCATATAATAATTTCTAGTAATAGTTACCTGTCAGGGCACCAATTTCTTTTACTGCAGGATTAGCCCATCAGAGTAGATCTGAGTTGGACATTAACTGATTAAAGTCTGCTCAAATATGTTTAATTCTTTAATGTCACTTTCTTAACGGCCTATAAAATAAATTAGTGAAAAAGTATTGACTCACAAAGCCAGCAGATCTGTTGGTAACTATGGTCATATTACAATAGTATTTACCTATCAGAAGGTTGATCTAAATAATAAAGCTAACATTTCCTTTTAAATTGTCAGTGGAAAGATACGTTTATTACAGTGTCCTCCATCAGTGTGGGGGGCGGTTAGGTAAAGTTTAAATGAAAAAGTATGAGCATAGTACACACCACTGATACAAACTACATGGAGCAGTAAATAATTATGCCCTCTGTTACGCTATGTATATTTTATTTACCTGTTTCAGAGGTGAATAATAAACCTAGCTCAACTATGGGAGGAGTTAATAAAGTATTCCAAAAGCATGATCTAACAAAACTTGAGGATAGTTCTGTTTTATTGTTAACCCTTTGCAGGAAATTTTCTGAAGCTGAAAAGAAAAAGGAAAGGGCTTTTGTGTTAGTTGATCCTTGGCTATTCTAGGGCTCAGGTTGGTGTGAAAGGGACGAGGAGGTCACTTGAAATCTCCTTTTATCTGCTCTTATTTTCTCTCTGGATCAGCAACTTTGAATAGACATCATCTAATCGCTCTTAATGGAAAGAAACTATGGGAGCAATGAAATGCCTTTACTCCAGAAGTGAATACATGTGTGTGGATAGCTAACTGAGCTTGCGTAGGACTACATTTCTGCACTCGTATGCTTAAAGATTTTTCAGAGTGCATGGATATATACCTAAAAGTTTCTTCTACACTCTGGGGGCAGGGTTTGGGTGGGTTATTTTGCTTTCACACACACACACCCACATGAGGATTCCCCACCAGGTCCTGGTGATACTTTCAGCTGACTCTTCCTTCAGCTTTTTCTTGCCCTTGCTCTCTGAGATGTCATATTTAAGTCCCCCCAAAGAAAGCAAATAATTGAGAGCACGATGGACAGCTTTTTAGTGAAAACATCTTATTTCCTTTCTGTTTTCAACTGGAAGTCACACTAACGGGAGGATTTCTTTTCAGAGGGTAAAGATTGTGTGACAGGTGAGAGATGATGGGGTAAAGCGAGATCATTACTTTCAATTTCTCCCCAGTATTTTTTCTTTTCGGTCTTTCTTGGAATTAAATTGGTTAAAATACAATAAATAAGTGGAAAACAAGAGCCTGACATTCGGCAACTTAAAAGGTTTTCTTGCTATAGATACATACCTCCAAAACTTTGAAGCTGAGCAACTGATTACAATTTGTTTTGAAATTAGAATTATTCTAGTTAAGTTTCATATGCTAACTAAAATACCACTTAAGTTGTCTTCCTTAAGCATTACATTTATTTTAAAAAGTAGAAACAGTCCACAGCTGAAGTATAAATGGCTATCCAGAAAAGGACATTTGATTTCCAGGACTGAAAGTACTGGGCTTTACCTGCTAAGAAGCTCTCCGCACTCCCCCCCCCACCCCACCATGTTCTTTTAAGTAAGATTCGCATTTCTCCCAGAGCCTGGGTCACTTTGCTGTAAATTCCTGTAGCGGAATACACGGTTACCGGGGCTACAAGTTCCCATCTCAACCTGCCAGCCTCCCTGCCCCCTGCTCCAGACTGCAGAGACCCTTGGCTGTCAGGGCCAGGACCTTGAACCCCTCCTCTCTACCCCAGCCTACAGGAGATCGATGTTCCAAAGTTCGAGGTTGGGAGGGAGAGGATTAATCCCTCTTTAACTCCTCTCCTCAATTCTGAACCCCAACGGATCCGTTTCCTGGTGTTTCCTGGTGTTTCCTAGTGAATAGGAGGGTAGGAGCCGCCCTGTCTAATAAAGATTAAATTAAGTAGAAGAATCCCAGCCGCTGGATATTTGGAAGCTCCGGTGGGGCGTCAAACCGACGTTTAACACATTTTTTCCACTCACTGTGCACGAGTATTGGATTCATTGGGCTTAACTTTAGAAAGGAAAGAAGAAAAAAAAATAAGAAGGAAAGAAAAGAAAAGAAAAAAGAAAGAAAGGAAAAAGTCAAGGAGAAACCCCAGTATCAAGGGTGAATTGATTGTGTTCAGAGAGGCTGAAAGCAGGAGCAGGGCTTCCTGACTTTTCTAGTCTTTTCTTTCTCCGAACTCCTCCAAGAATTGGAGGCTCCCTCTCCCCAGTGAGGGCTCAGAATTTTGTTGTTTTGGTGGGTTTGAGTCCACATTTATCCGTTAGGGACAGTTGGGTGGCTCAGGGTCAGGACTGGGCATGCGGGAGGAAAGGTGAGCTCAGGACCTAGTCACCTCTTCTGTGCTTACTTTTAACCAAGGTTTTGGTAGCACGCACTGAGCAATTTTTTTCAGTTACTGCCCAGTAGGAGAAACAGTGGCTTTTTCTGTCTACCGCATTCAGCAAGGTGGACACTGACCTTGAAGCTGAGGCAGCTAGGCACTCCCTCCCCTGGGAATCATTCCGGCTCCAAAATGTTGGCCTCTCACTCCCACCTGCTTCTCTAGTTCCAGGGTGCAGTCTGGAGGGGCAAAAGGCAAGTCCCTTCGTGCCAATGCCTCGTTCCTGCAAATACAACACTGAATAAATTAACCTCAAACTAGCTAGTTGGGGTGTAGTAGTTTAGCAGGACTAATTGCAGACAATGGAGCTGAAATGACTTTTCCAATTAGCTGCTGGTTGGAGTTTAGTTGGAGGAACTGTCAGCTCCAACGATGGGTAATTGCTTTATTGCTCACAAAACTATCATCTATTTAGAACATATGTGCTAATTACTCTGGTTGGGCGTAGAAAAAGAGACCATAAATCTAATAGCACTTAAAAAAGTCTATGGTGCTTGTAAGCAACCCTAGCCCAGGTTGGGGTGATGGATGGCTGTCTTTCAGAAAGGCTAGGGTTTTGGAATGGAAGCACCGACTGAATGCTCTGGTCAAATCGTGTGCATGAGAGCGAGGGATCAGCGCAGCTGTGCCGAGGTTATAAATCACTGTCATCAAAACCAGTCCCCTCTTTCGCTGCACACTTCTTTTTTTCATTTTCGCAAAAGATTATTTTAGAAATCTTTTAATTGGATTATGCTGGGAAATTAATCTCCTTTAGCCTTGGCTAAATTTATTGTGGTCACTGTCGGGAGGAAAGCCCTGTAACTGCAGTAAGGGCCACGTCCCCTATTCCCTCCTAACTTTAGCCCTTGGGGCCTCCCAGCTGCGTGCGACAGCCTTGCCCCAAGTCCTAGGGAGTGATTGGGGGTGAGAAAGAGTGGAAAGACGCGTCTGTGCGGAAGCCCTCGGCTGTCCCTAGTGAACCCCTTTGTCCTAAATGCGACGTTTCTGTCCCGGATTCCCTAGTTCCGTATCCAGCATCCCTATACAACACTGCGCTTTCCTCCACAAGGGGGTCTGGGATTCCGGGGGTCTGCTACCACAAGGAGGAAGGAGGCTACAGTGGCGGGAAGAGGAGGTGAGGTTTGCCGGAGGAGGGCTGCCAGCCAAACTCATTATTCTGTCCTCTTGTCTTCCACGCCCCTCTTCTGGCGGGGAGCTCGGGCTTTGCGAACATTCTCCACTCTACTCCGCGCGAAAACGCATGGCTCGTTTTTGGGCGTTTTCCCTGGCACAACTCCGGACACACTTCCCCCTGACGTGCACAACGCTTGAGGTCCGAGAGCTAGGGCCCTCCCGGTTCTTCCAGGCTCCAGGCGCACTAGCGCAACGTAGGCTGGGGACCTCCCTTCCAGTCCCCAGTCCCGTAGCTGCAAGTGCTTAGCCTCGTCCAGCGCTGCTCGGGCAGCTGCTGAAGCTGCGGGGCTGGCCCCGCCGGCCGTTTATCTCTGCGGGAGATGACAACATCTGCCTGAAAGTGTATACCTACTTTTGCAGCTCAATTTAGTTCCTAAAAGCAGCCGTCGGAGGTGTAGTTAATTGATGGGGATAAAGGCGCAATGACTTGACGGGGAGACGCCAATGATCCTTTAATATACTTTAAAAAGAACAACCACCACCCCAAACGTCGGCGAGACATTGCTAGGTGGGAGTAGAAGACGCAGATCTGGATGCCGGAAAAGCGGCGCTTGTGTCGTTTGTATTTAGAGGCTTCAGTAAGGGCTGAGCCCTGGCTCTCAGGGCTGGGGCACCTGGGAGCCACCAGGGCGCGCAGCTCGGGCTGTCAAGGGGTTGTCGTGTGGCCCCGAAGAGCGGGGCGTGACAAGGACCCGGGAGAGCTCGGGATGACAAGTGACCGGATCGAAGGGGAGTGGTGGGGGTGGTGGTGGGGAGCCTTGGCCGCTATTACCTGGGCTCTGTCACTCTATCAGTCCTTCCTCTGCGCGGAACTGGGTCCCCATACGGCAAGCAGTTTGTTCTGCGCTCTTTAGAGTCACCCCTCGTCCAGCATGAGCGAAGTGGTCAAGTGGCCGAGCTCGGCGGGAACTCCCGGGGTTCAGCTGTCTGAAGAACCTCAGAGGGACCCCAGGACCAGGAGAGAAAGACAAGTGCCTCTGTGTGTGTGTGTTGCCCCAAACCGCAGAGTCAAAGCACGTGGCCATATTTTTGCCGGGTTTGCCCAGAGTCCTGGAGCCGGGCGTCCCAGGGATTTAGCAGCCCTGGGTCCCGCCGCCGGGTCAGAGCAGCTCTTGCGCACCACCTTTCCCAGACTTCTGCCCACACTTTCTCCCCAACACCTTGCCGTTCTCTCGCCTGTTTTCTCTTTGCTCAGTTCTGGTTTAGTCTCCAGAGGGTCAAGATTGTATTACACTGAGCAAGCCCCCAACTTAGGTTCCCTCAGGCACTAAAATGAAAAAACAAAAAATCCAGATCGCCTTTTCCGTTTGTGAGGGGGAACGCCCTTCAGGTGCGGGCGGTTGTGTTCCTAGCAGATTTTGCGAGTATCCTGTTTTACTCTTTGGAGGATAACCTTGATGCTTCAGGTTTGAGCTCCCTCTGGAATCGGAAGGAGAAACAACTCCTCCAATCCTTGTCCAGATTTTATTATATTGAGAGATCGCAGGTGTTTCGGCGGCTGCTATTGTCTGCCTTCCTCCCTGAGCCCACATACCAGGGATGAAAGAGTCCCAGGAAAGTTAATTTCCCCAAACCCTCTTGCGGAGAAGGCATACGTTGTCGCGGGCGAAGCTTTTAGGTCAAAGATTTGAAGAAGTGTAATTAAGAGTCCCAACTCCCAGAGTGTGCCTGTCTCGGTATGGTTCTGTCCTTCCACCGTGACTGTCTAACCTCATCTAGTGTGGTTCTGCCCTCTGCGATGTCGAGGAAATCAAGGCTCACTGTCGCTTGGCTGTCGACCCCCCACCCTTGCCCCTCCGTCTTCCCTAGCAGGGAAGTACTCCAAGGCCCTGGTCTCCAAGATCCTTGGGCGTTTCGGAGTCAGGGACAGGGTCCCAGGTGCAGGTTCACGCCCTGGCCGGCGACTCTCGCTCAGGAGCTCCCTGCCCAGGATGAAGTCTGTGACCTGGCGGCAGGTCCCTGAGGCTTTCCTGAAGGCCTGCTGCCCCAGGACTGCCAGGGTCTTGAACTGCCTGTGGCGGCCTCTTGTCCTCCCAAGCCGTCGGATCACACCTGAGCGGTGTGGGCCCTGAGGGCGGCCAGGAGGCATTTGGCCCAAGTCCGCGCCATCCGCGTCCCAGTCAAGGGCCCTTACACCCTTGTGTCTCCTCACATTTCTCACCCCACAAGGGCGCTCCCTTGCGAACGAATCCTGCACTCTGCGAACCAGGCTCCCTTGGAGGGCCCCGGGGCCCCTCCCACTGCTTCCCTCGGTGCCCGGGATCCTTAGCCCTGACAACGGCCCCGGCGGGAGCAGTTCCCGGAAGCGAGGCCCACATCCGGGCACGAAGCCTCGCTCGCAGGGTTGGCTTCCGGGCGCTCGACGCAAGTGAGTCTCTTCGCGCGGCGAGGGTCCCGGGCCGGGGGATCCGCTTGCCGGGACCTCGCCAGAGGGCAAGGGTCGCGCTCTCGCCGGTGCTGAAGGTCCCTACCCCGAGAGCTGGCCGGAGTGACAAAGTCTTGGGCCGGTGCGGGGTAAGATTTAAGAAGGAAACCAGGCTCAACCCGCGAAATGGCGCACGCTGCGGAACCCTAGGCCCACGCCCTCGGTCGGCGCTGGCAGTTTGCGTCCCAGGGTCGGTGCAGCAAACTTCCTTGGTATGGGCCAGAGGGAGTGTGAGCCGGCTTTTGGCTCAACTTTGTAAAGTTCAGAGACTCACGGTCGAAAGAGACCGCCTTGGCAGTCGTCCCCATTACGCTTTTTGCCTTCCCTGGCTAGAGCGCTCTGAGCCTTTGCGGTGTTCCCGTGCTCCGGAGCTGTCTGACAGTTGGCCCTGCCTTGGGCACCTAGTCCTCTTCAGGTGTTGGGCTGAGAGGGGGTAAGGAGCAAGGCTTGGGGCGTGGCTAGGAAACCTCAAACCCGGTTTTCTAGTTTAAGGAGGAGCTCGGTCTTAAAAAGCTGAAAAGTCAGTGGGAGTTAACTTTGTGGCCTTCGGCATTTTTGAAAACATCTATCTACAAGGCGGGAACTACACAGAAAAACCGTTGTGTAGTTCTTAAAAAAATTTTGGGGGGGGACCGTATCTGGAGAGCTTTCCCAGAGATTGTTTTATAATCTCGCAAATTAGAGAGTTGGTATGTATCTTGCCATCAGTACACTGAATAGTATGTTCCTTCAGACAGGGATTGAGAAACGGAAATACCACCACCCTCCAGCCAAACTTGTGAGGACTGATTGCAGGGGAACTGGTGCTCCAGATGTTGCACTAGAGGCGCTGCAAGTGTGAGCAGGTAATGTGGAGAAGAGTGACATTGTTAACAGAAAGTATCTAATTAACAGTGACTTCATTTGATTGGAAGGATGAAAAAGCCTTTTTAAATCAATCCAGATTCACTGGCCTAAGCTCAGCCAATTTATGAATATGGAGCCTGACTGGGCTCTGCTTTCTTTCAAAGATGTCATCTTAGGGGTAATAGCATAGGTGAAGTCATTTGGTTACACTGTGGAAACTTTTATAGTGCCTTCCTTGGGAATTTAATTCAGTGCTTCTTCATTTTATTAGGAACAGACTGACTCCATCAACTCTGCTCTCCCTGTTTAGAGGCAGGACTGCTTGAAGCAATTAGGTTCACCAATTAGCATACTTTTACTGACCCCAGCAGCAGCACCACTCCTTAGATTATCCATTTCTTCAAAGTCAGGGAAAAGCTGGAGGACAACATGCTTCCCAGGTGTCTACGGGGGGAAAATAAGCCCACAAGCAGGGTAGCACAGCTGTGCAAAAAGCTTTCTAATAGTCCCCAAGTGTTTCAGCAACTTTGGTGGATTTTTCTCCCCTTTTCTGATTCTGGATCCTATAATACCTCCTTACTTTCACATAGCCTTTAAAGCCTGTCTCCTTTGGTTGTATTTTGGCAGAGTTGCTTTTGAGTTCTCTCCCTTCTTTTATGTACACCTGCATGCTAATGAAGCTGTGGACAGTGTTAGGGTCCAGAGAGGGAAATCACTGAAGGCTCCTTTAAAGTCTGTTAGGTGACACGGTAAGGGCTCAGGTCTTTGGGTGTGTGTGTGTGTGTATGTGCATGTGTATGTTTTTGCATGGGTACATGCCTCAGAACCTATGAAGAGAGGCCAGAGGGTGGAAATTGGGAGATAAATCATTGCTTTCCCTAATTTTGAAGGTGTACCTGTAAGGCTTTGCTGCAGTCTCTTCACTGTAACCTCAATCAGTTGGTGGCCGGCATCTTTAGTAAAAGCAAATGTCTGGAGCTCAAAGCAGTCTGGGAAAGAAGGAGCTTTGCTCTTTGCACTATCATATGTAGTGAAGGGATTACATTTACATAGCCATTGTCTCTCTCTCCCCTAAAATATATATTCCTCTGTAAGATTTTACTAGATTGAATTGCTGACAGTTCATCAGTAGCAGCAACAATGTAATATCCTAACCTTATTAAATCAATAAATACTAGATCCATGTATTGAATTAAAAATGTATCAGCATGGCCAGGAATTGCAATCATATGGCTGTGGACTGCAGAATCAAAGATGCCACTCAAAAATTGACGAGGTAGCATTTATTTAACCTTTTTCTATTTTGCATCTGTGATTAGATATTCTGGGTTTTAACATTTCAGGGACCATTCTGACAGGTTTTTTGTTTTGTTTTATTTCTTGGAAATTCTTTTCTTTCACCTCTCACATTTTTTTATTATGTTATGTTAATCACCATACATTACATCATTAGTTTTTGATGTAGTGTTCCATGATTCATTGTTTGTGCATAACACCCAGTGCTCCACGCAGAATGTTCCCTCTTTAATACCCATCACCAGGCTAACCCATCCCCCCACCCCCTCCCCTCTAGAACCCTCAGTTTGTTTTTCAGAGTGCATCGTCTCTCATGGTTCATCTCCCCCTCTGATTTACTCCCCTTCATTCTTCCCCTCCTGCTATCTTCTTCTTCTTCTTCTTCCTTTTTTTTTTTTAACATATATTGCATTATTTGTTTCAGGGGTACAGATCTGTGATTCAACAGTCTTGCACAATTCACAGCGCTCACCATAGCAGATACCCTCCCCAATGTCTGTCACCCAGCCACCCAATCCCTCCCACCCCCCACCACTCCGGCAACCCTCAGTTTGTTTCCTGAGATTAAGAATTCCTCATATCAGTTTCACATCTCACATTTAACCACAAAAATGATACATGTTTAACAATAGTAATATACTGTGGCTTTATTTTTCTTGTCCTTAGTTTTCATCTAGGAAGTATAATTCCACTCATAATACATTACTCTAGTAAGACACTCAGGTGCAGAAGTTTCTACTTGGCATAAATAAATTTAGATGTTCTTTTGTATATGTAAATAAATATACTCAGTGTGACTGTATTGCTGTACATTGATATACATTTATTTTTTAAAAAGACACCACTTTTGATTTTATCTTTCAGCATTGTCAATGATAATTAAAAGCTAAAGAACTGTTTATTATTTCAAAACAAGTTATTTGTAATCTGATTTGCTGTTGAAACTTATGTGGCTAGAGATGAAATTAAAATTTTCAAGTCTTTAAAACTAACAGACTACTTAGAAAGTTACGTGTATTGTGAATGGTTACATTTTATGTGTGAAAAAAATAGTTCATATGCAGTTTACCAGGAATTGGTTAATTAAGTTGTAGATTAGTGGCTGAATTTTAGAGTTAGTCCCTACTGAAAACAAGGAATGTGTTTAAGACCTGGAATTTTAATGGAAAAAGTAATATTACTCTAGCCAGGTATTTGTTTATACTGATTAATGATGCTAATTATTTAAAAACATTCAGCCCTTTTGATGTCAGCTAGCATATTTGTGGTACTGAATTCTGAAGATAAAGTCATTGGGCCTTGGGTTCACTACACTGTGAAAGAAAAAACCTTTATTTGACGAAATAGGCAATCAACTGAAATCTATCCTCTTTAAATAAACTGATTCCTTAGTATTTTCCCAGTGTTGGTGTAAGTTGTTGTCTGTGATGTCCCCTAGGGCTCTTTCCTCTGCTCTCTGATTTGGTATATAAAAGCAGCTCTGAATGATGGATTACTGTGTCATTGCAGCCTGCGAAGGATTAATTTGTTTCATTGATTTCTCTTTAGGCAGATTGCCAGAATTTGCTGCTTCCCACCTTTCCTCAAGACTTCTAGAAGTAATAGACAGTAATAGCCTAAGACAAATCAGCTCCTTTTTGTAAAAATAGAATCATGAAACCAGGAATCCTAATAAGAGAGCTTTGGCAAACTTTTTATTGGCATATTGGGAAGAGCAATTAATAGGCTACTTTATCTGGTTTAGAAGTAGTTTGAATTGAAAAATTTCTTTGGCTTGGTGACTTAAAACACATCATATTAATAGTTCCTAAGTAAGCATTTATAATATTTTTACCATAAACATTTTCTCAAATTTGTAGTATCTTATTTAACTCAGGAAAAGATGTGTTGTTTATGTGATTGACAAACACTTTTCTTTATATGCCAGATTTTAGGATCAAATAATATGGCAACATAACTTTAAGTCAATTTACTTATAAATATTTATAGTATTATTTGATGCAAAGAATTTTTAGAAACTTTGGACAAGGACATAGAGTATTAGAGGATAGAAAGAGAATTGTTTAATTGTTTGAAGAAAATATAACTTTGTGACTAAAGGACTGGTATTTGCTCATAATAATTTTGCAAAAGTTAAAAATGACATTTTGTACATTTTCTCTAAGCCTTTTTCCTCCAAGCATTTACATGTTTTATTTATACATATATAGATAGATACCCCTTTATATCCTGCTTTTTCACTTGGTATTACACAGTGAAAAATTTCCTGTATAATTAAAATTATTATTAAAGTCATTTATATTGACTGTTTAATGTTTTAACATGTATATTTTAATTAATCACTGTTCTATTGGAGAGTTAGATTTCTAACTTTCCATTATTGTAAATAAAGTTATAATGAATGACATTTTAAATAAATCTTACTCATCCCTGTGGTTATTTCCTTACAATACATTATTACAAAAGAATTTACTTGGATGAGAGTATAGACTGTTTTTTTAAGGTTCTTGATATCGATTGCCAGATTGTTTTCCAGAAAGGTTTTTCCAGTTTATACTGGTACTGTTTAAAAACTGTCTCTGTAGAGGCAGCAGCATTCTCATTTATGTTACATAAGCAAAGAAAACAGAATGACACTCTTTCCTTGTCTTCTGAAAGTAGTGGCAGCATTTTGCATATACTTAGTCTCTCAGAAGTATTTTCTCAACTGCAGATGTGAAATAGGCTGGTTATACAAGTCTATTTGTTTCCCTTCTGTAGTGCTGAAAATTATATTGATTTAATGATCTAAGTTATACTTTTTATGCAATTAGTTGTGTAGTAAAAACTAATATTGTCATGTGCTAATGTCTTTTTTCCTCTATTGTGCTATGATAGTAGTCCATGCAATATCAGCAAGTTTATGCTCTTCCTGTGCTTTGCTGAAAGGAAAAAGGAACATCTGTTTCCATTATATATCTGCATCATAATGATAACAATTAAATAGCTTTTATGGTAGTATACAGTAAATATATTTTGCTGAATGACCTATACTTTCTTGTTGGAAAATTTCAGAGATTTCAGAGGCACTTAGTTTTTACAGGTAGGTTCCATGTAGAGGTTTAGAAAGGGCTTTGGTTACTTTAGGTAAATCACTGTAGTCTCAGTATAAACAAACAAAGAACCCTGAAGATTAAACTCTACGCTATCAGATGTGACTCTTGAAAGTATTTTTCTTAGGCAGATGTTTAGAGTACAAATTATTAGGTACCTCAGTGTTCTTAAGTGGCTTAATCATGCTACTAATAATAGAGTTCATTTTGTGTTTTGTGCTGTTTGTGTACTTTTAATATTTTACTAAGCTGGAAATTGGAAATAGTTTTATATGTATGTGTGTGTGTATATATACTCACACACGTATAAATATATTTACAGCCCAGTGCTCTTTTTTTTGTGTGTGTTATATTAGGGGAGCATTGTCATATTTACCTTTTAAGCTCAGCAGGAGAATGTTTGAAACCCATGCACTATTTCCATTGACCTTTAATATTCCAGAGAAATGTTTTCATTTATTTCATTCAGCTTTTGGTTAAAGATGTTTTAGTTGTTACTTAAAAAAATGATTAGAAAGTATTTCAGACAAAATGTGGTATATAAAGAAAAATAAACAGCCCTGTACTCCAGACTCAATTTGAGAAATAAAATGTTACCAGTGCACTTGAACCTCTTCCTGGTCGTATTCCCTTAAGACTTCTTTTTTTTTTTTTTAAGATTTTATTTATTTTTTTGACAGAGAGACAGAGCCACAGAGCACAAGTGGGGTGGGGGGCATGGCAGAGGGAGAGGGAGAAGCAGGCTCTCTGCTGAGCAGGGAGCCCAATGTGGGGCTTGACATGGGGCTCCATCCCAGGCCCCCGGGATCATGACATGAGCCAAAGGCAGACGCTTAACCGATTGAGCTGCCCAGGCACCCTCCCTTAAGGCTTCTTGAAGAGATGATCAGCATCCTAAATTTGATGATTATCTTTTTTGTATATTTTTCTTTTATGTATTTTCTTTAACATGTCAAAAAACTTGATGTAGTGATTTGTCCTTTTAAATAAATTTAAACTGTTGGACCTATGAAGGCTGTTGGAACTTTTTAGTCTAATCACCTGTGAATGGTCATGTTTCTCTGATTTACTGTCCTCATCTGTAAGTTGTGTATAGATCCACATGTTCTTTGATGTCCGTCTAGCCATAATTAAAGTTTTTTGATTACCTCTTATTTTCCATATGAGATAAAATATAACAAAAGACAAAGGCTCAGAGAAGTTTAAGTAACTTACCCAAGACCATGTAGTAAATCCAGAGCCAGGAATAAAGCTCAGTTCTGACTTCAATTCAAATCACTCTTTTCTTCAGTCCACATTGTCATCTTTGGGCACTGGCTGACTGACCACTTTGGTAGTCTGTGATTAAAGACCATCTGCAGGCTTGTTAAACTTTGTGATTGTTGTGTGCAGGAGAGACTTTTAGAATATATATAATTTTTTTCTGTAGGGAAAAACATTGAAGCCTTATCAGCCTGAAAGCTACTTATGGAATGAGAAGACTATGTGTCCTGCAGAGCCGTAGTTTTCTTCCTTATTTTCTGGACTTCCCTGGAAAAAATGATAGTTTGGGTACAAGGAAGCTTTCTATAGGTTTCTTACCATGTAGTCAGTTTTCTGATCTCTCCTGATAACTGGATCAGGACAATAGGGTGGGCTTAAATTTAAGTGTCTTTTTACATGTACGTGTATCTATTTTTCAATATATTTTGGCAGTCAAGATTTTGACAAATTGCTTTTTTTTTTTTTTGTAGCTTGTACTATGGTCAAATCACAAATGACTTTGTATTTGAAAATGAGTTTGTTTCTTGTTTCTATTTAGCAACCAACTTACCAGAGCACTAAAGTGAGAATAGCACAAATAGAATAATGTGGAAACATGTTTTTAAAATCTCTTTGGAGAAAAACCCTATTCTAAAAATGGCAACCTAGAATTACATGCATGTACGTTCTCTTTCAGGTTTTTACTCTAACAAATTTAATTCATTCTTAGTTGAGATGAGTAAGCTTGAGTCATAATATTCGCACAGTGCCATGCCTCTCCTATGAAAAAATATCAATATAACTAGAGATGGAATTAATGTATCCTATTGTAAAACTATCTTTTCCCAAAATGTGTTGCCTCAAGACCAAAACCTTTGTTTAATAAATTATTTGCTTCCTTCTATAAATACATACTAAGAAACTTGTGATAGTAGTAATCATTTTTTTAAGGGAAGATGAAGCTACTAATAGTAGCTTTGTCAATGCTATAAATATTCTCAAGGTAGTTTTGTTTTAACAAGCAAACCAGGTAACACATTTTTCTCTATTTTAGGTCAATTATCCTATGTATTCAGCAGCTTCTAGTAGGAATTTTTCCCTAGCATATTAGTTTGGGGAGGAGAGACCCAGTGTGATCAGATATCAACATTCAGTACACCTTTTATTTAGCATTGCTTTATTTGCTCACATTCACTAAATAAGATTTCTTTCATTTCTGTAGCATTTCTGTCTGGAGAGAAAGCTGTGTATGTGTCTGTGTGTCTGTCTGCCTGCCTGCCTTTGTAAATATTTCAAAGGCATTTCTTATCTAGTTGAAAGTTCTGGTGAACATCTGTAATGTGTAATATAAGGAATATTCTATACTGGTTAAATTTCCCCTTGTTGCTTCTAGCGGGTAGGTGAAACTCAACAGAAAAGGTGTGGGTAGGGGAAACTAGCCCCTGACTAACTTATTTTCTCCTTGGCCATAATATGAATCTGGACAGTAGTGGTGAGAATAAGGAATCTTAACCACCAGACCAGCAATGCTAAAACCAGAGAGACCCCAGTGAGACACAACAATCTATAGCCCATATATATTATTTTACTCTCTTAGTTATATAGCTTTTTTAAGAAAGGTGATGTGTTGTTTACAGAAACATCTGAATATGGTTAAAAAAAGGTGTGTGTATGTGTATATGTATATAGTGTATTTTTGCCATATATACTACCAGGATTATAGGTGCTTAAATATCTGCACTGTTTCTACTCAGTCCTTAATGACTTCACTTTAGACCACGTTGAGATTATTTCAAAACTAGCGTTGGCTATGTATTTTCTATTGACACAGCCGATACATAATTTCCTGATGTGATCTCGGAATTTTTATAGCATTACACATGAACATGTTTTTATAGCTCACCAAAGTTTATTAAAAGATGCTGAAAATAATTACCATTTGCCTGTCACACAAGGAAAGGTGGGTTGTTGATATATTTGCTAACAAATTTGACCAATGTAGACAGCGGTTTTTGATAAAAAGGTTAAAAAATACTTCTATTCTCCGTATAATAGTTACAGTCTTTTTGGACTTAATTATGTAGTTTCTTCTATCTCTTTATATAGGTATAAGTTTCAATTTATAAGTATTGCAATAAACAAAGTATAATTTGTATTTTGTGTAGAGTGTTCTCATGAGATAATAAGATCCTTTTGAACTTTGGGGATTGATTGGGTTTTGCATTATTTATACATTTCTCAAAACAAATATACAAATTCCAAAATAAGTCCCTTTTTATTTAGTTACATTTTTGAGATGCGTATTTTATAAGATTTATATTTAAAAAAAGACAAAAACATATCAGTAATATCTGGTAGAGGATTACATTGTATTATGCTATACATTTAGACTCAGTCTCATGTCAGTCTAAGTTGTAAAGGTAGTTGTTTTGGACTGGCTAGAACTAGAATAAGGGAGTGGTATTATAGAGCTTTGAAAGCAACATACTGACCGATGTCTGTGACAGAGCCAAAAGTCACCAAGATCCTATTTCTATTTTAGTTCCAATATTAATACTTTTAAATGTGTTTTGAATTTTTTATTTTTTTAAAAGATTTTATTTATTTGTCAGAGAGAGAGAGAGAGAGAGCACAAGCAGGGGTAATGGGAGAGAGAGAAGCAGGCTCCCTGCTGAGCAAGGAGCCTGGACGCCTGGGTGGCTCAGTCGTTAGGAGTCTGCCTTCGGCTCGGGTCATGATCCCAGGGTCCTGGGATCGAGTCCCACATCGGGCTCCTTGCTCAGTGAGGAGCCTGCTTCTCCCTCTCCCTCTACTGCTTCCCCTGCTTGTGCTCTCTCTCTCTCTCTCTCTCTCTCTCTGACAAATAAATAAATAAAAATCTTAAAAGAAAAAAAAAAGGAGCCTGATGCGGGACTCAATCCCAAGACCCTGGGATCATGACCTGAGCTGGTCAGATGCTTAACCGACTGAGCCACCCATGCGTCCCTGTGTTTTGAATTTTGACAAATAGTTTTAAAATTCCAAAAGGTCCTGCATTTTATAGTAAGGAACTGGCCAAAGGCTGTATTTTTATATATAGTGTGTATGATGGAGAGTTTTGTTCTTACATAAACTTGCCTAATAGTTATCCTACCCAAGAGAAGTGTAAAAAATCCTTAATTTATGAATTTTACTTTTTATGTAAATAGTAAAACCTTCTTATTATATGCTAAGCATATTTTATATATTATTTAATCAGTTTATATAGGATATAAAATTCTCATTTTACTGGTGAAGAATTTGAGGCTCAAATGTGGTTAAGTAACTTGCTCAGTCAAGTCACATAGAAGGTGAGTAACACAGCAAGGATTTGACATGAAGTATGTGTCACTCCAGAGCCCACTCCTGGTCTATGCTGATTTCACTGCTTCTTACCAAGTAACTGATTATATTACTTTTTGATTATAGGGTCAAATTGTATTCTCAGAGGCACGTAAAAAAGCATAGAGCAACTCTTATACAAAACAAAGGAAATCTATATAATTTCATGTTATTTTCATGTCCCAGTAGTTATAGGATAATATTCTCTCTGTTTGATTATGTGCTGTTGTATGTGTAAATGGTACTATCTAGTTGAAACTCTATCCTTAGAATTTTTTGGCACTAGGTTGGCTTAGCTATTAAATACCACCTTTGCTAGCAGATTGAAAAGTGAATACAAGAAAGTTTATTATTTCTGATTTGCAGTCTTCCTTCAGAATGTTTTTGTCTTTAGTGACTTCCGCGGGGGGGAAAATATCATGGTTTCCCTTAGTAGGTATATTATTTTGCTAGGGCTGCTGTACCAAAGTACTACAAAAGGGGTAGCTTAAGCAACAGACATTTATTGTTGCCTAGTTATAAGGCTGGAAGTCCACGGTCAAGGTGTCATCATGGTTGGTTCTTTCACTGGCTGTGAGGAATATAATCTATTACATGCCTCTCTTTTAGCTTATGGTGGTTTATTGGAATCTTTGGTGTACCTTGGCTTATAGATGCATCATTCTGATCCCTGCCTTCATCTTCATGTGGTGACCTCCCTGTGTGTGTGCTGACCTATGTCCAAATTTTCCTTTATAAACACACCAGTCATGTTGGATTAGAGCCTACCCTAATGACCTCATCTTAACTTGAACATCCGCAATGACACTCTTTCCAAGTAAGGTCACATTTGCAGGTACTGAAAGTTAGGACTTTGGTATATTTTTGGGGGGACACAATTCAACTCATTAACAGTAGGCAGTTTTTTTCTGAAATGATAGACTTGAAAACTCTGGTAGTGGTTATATACATAAATTTGCAGTTGATCAATTCATTGGTGTAATTACTTACACGGATACCCATAAATAAGTCATGTCTGAATATTTGTTTTGGAATAGGACTGATTTTGCTCTAATATTCTTGTAAAAAAACTGTTGGAAGAACAGACTGGAGAACTATTTAGAAAGACTTTCAATAAATGATATGATCGAGTGTCACAATGTATGGGGCAGATGATGAGCTTTTGATAATATACAAAGTCAGTATAGCTTGTGGTATGAAGTTGGGATTTAGACAGATGTTCAGAACAAGAGGATGCTACAGAAACAGAGGACATAGGTTTAGGTTCTAAACATAGGTTAGGTTTAGGTTCCTACTCTGATGTAGGAATGAGTATTTTGTGTATAGTGGGCCATGGTGGTGAAGGGAGGCTTTGGGTCAGTTATGTTGTGAAGGAATCTCTGGCCCTGTAGGGTTAATGCCAGTTTTAACTTTAAAGTTTCAAAGAATTGCTGTAGGATTTGTTTTTAATTTTACCCTGTAGAAAATTTGAAATATATAATTAACAAGAAGAAAAATATGACCTATATCCCCACTACCCAGAGCTACTTGTTATTAATATTTTGACATCTTGATATAATTCTTTTGAAATTCCTGCCATGATTTTTGATTGAGATTATACCACATAAACAGTTTTCTAAAATAAATCATCTGGAGTCTCTAAATATCTATCTGAATTTGAGACCCATGGGGTAAAAGACCCAATGATCATTGATGATGAATCGGGTCACCATAATTCCATAAACCATTAGGTCAAGACAGTTTTGTCTCATGTGATTTAGTTCTTTGCCTCAGTCTTGTCCTTCCTCCCGTCTTTCACACTACTGCCAGGATCTTTTTAATGATTACATCACTCTCCTGGCTTATCTCCTTCAGTCAGACAGAGGTCAGCTTTTTAGCATAATAGGCATCTTTGTGAACTTTCTCATTCCTCTTCTCATTTACTACTCTCCAAAAAGCTTCCTGAAGTTCTCAGAATATTGTGTACCCTTTTGAACCTCTATAATTTTTACCTCTTCCCTCCATTAAGAATGCCTTTTTTCTTTTTGTCTGTCTGTCCAGCAGCTGCTAATTTTTTATTTCACATGACATTTCCTCTCTAAAGTGTTTATTCTAAGCCAGTTTTCCCTTTCTTTTACTACCTGTAGCACTTTCTGGAAAACTTGCTATAAATTGATTACAGGGTATGCTAGTGACTAATTTCCATCTTTATCTTTCTTGTTTTTTTTTTATGTTTATTTAAATTCTAGTTGTTAACATAGAGTGTAATATTAGTTTCAGGAGTAGAATTTGGTGATTCATCACTTACCTATAACACCGAGCACTCATCACAACAAGTACCCTCCTTAATTCCCATCACCCATCTAATTCATCCCCTACCCACCTTCCCTCCAGCAACTCTGTTTATTCTTTATGGTTAAGAGTCTGTTTTATGGTTTGCCTCTCTTTTTCCCCCCTTATCTTCATCTGTTTCATTTCTTAAATTCCACATGAGGAAAATCATACTGTATTTGTCTTTCTCTGACTTATTTTACTTAGCATAATACATTCTATCTCCATCCACATTGTTGCAAATGGTAAGATTTCATTCTTTTTGATGGCTAAGTAATACTCCATTGCATACATAGGCCACAACTTTTTTATCGATTTATCAGTCAGTGGACAGTTGGGCTCTTTCCATAATCTGGCTGTTGTTGATAATGCTGCTATAAACATTGGGGTAGATTTGCTTCTTCAAATCAGTATTTTTATATCCTTTGGGTAAATACCTAGTAATGCAATTGTTGGGTTGTAGGATAGTTCTATTTTTAACTTTTTGAGGAACCTCCATACTGTTTTCCAGAGTGGCTGCACCAGTTTGTATTCCCACCAACAATGTAAGACAGTTCCCCTTTCTGCATCCTTGCCAGTGTCTTTTGTTTCCTATGTTGTTCATTTTAGCCATTCTCACAGGTGTGAGGTGGTGTCTCTGTAGTTTTGATTTGTATTTCCCTGATGATGAGTGATGTTGAGCATCCTTTCATGTGTCTGTTAGCCATCTGTATGTCTTCTTTGGAGAAATGTCTGTTCATGTCTTCTACCCATTTCTTAACTGGATTATTTGTTCTTTGGGTATTGAATTTGATAAGTTCTTTCTTTTTTTCTTTTAAGATTTTATTTATTTATTTGACAGAGAGAGCGTACAAGCAGGGGGTGTGGCAGGCAGAGGGAGAAGCAGACTCCCTGCTCTGAACAGGGAGCCGAAAGTGGGGCTTGATCCCAGGATCCTGAGATCATGACATGAGCCGAAGGCAGATGCTTAACCAACTGAGCCACCCAGGCGCCCTGAGTTTGATAAGTTCTTTATAGATTTTGGTACTAACCCTTTATCAGATATGTCATTTGCAAATATCTTCTCCCATTCCAAAGGTTGCCTTTTTGTTCTGTTGGTTGTTTTCTTCACTGTGCAGGAGTTTTTTTTTAATCTTAATGAAGTCCCAATAGTTCACTTTTGCTTTTGTTTCCCTTGCCTCAGGAGATGTATCTAGTAAGAAGTTGCTACAGCCAATGTCAAAGAGGTTGCTGCCTGTGTTCTATAGGATTTTGATGGTTTCCTGTCTCACATTTAGGTCTTTAATCCATTTTGAATTTATTTTTGTGTATGGTGTATGAAAGTGGTCCAGTTTCATTCTTCTGCATGTTGTTGTCCAACCATTTGTTGAAGAGACTTTTTCCCATTGAATATTCTTTTCTGTTTTGTTGAAGATTAGTTTATCATAGAGTTGAGGGTCCATTTCTGGGTTCTCTATTCTGATCCATTGATCAATGTGTCTGTTTTTGTGCCAGTACCAAAGTGTCTTGATCACTACAGCTTTGTAATATGACTTGAATTGTGATGCCTCCAACTTTGCTTTTCTTTTTGAAGATTGCTTTGGCTATCTGGGGTCTTTTGTGGTTCTGTACAAATTTTAGGAATGTTTGTTTGAGCTCGGTAAAAAATGCTAGTGGTATTTTGATAGGGATTGCATTAAATGTGTAGATTGCTTTGAGTAATACAGACATTTAGCAATATTTATTCTTCCAATCCATGAGCATAGAATGTCTTTCCATTTCTTTGTGTCATCTTCAATTACTTTCATCAGTGTTTTATAGTTTTCAGAGTACACTGTCTTTATTTCTTTTTTTTGTCTACACTTTTATTGTGAAAAATTTAAATACCAGAGAAAGTAACATGAACACCCATATTTCCACCATTTAGAGTCAACAGTTATAAATATGTATGTATATGTATATTTACATATATACACACACACACAGATTTAGTTTGATCCACTTGAAAGTAAGGTACGGATCTTGTGCTACTTCATCCATAAATATTATAACACACATCTCCCAATAAGAACATAATCTTATGTTCTCTTACATAATCACAATACTATGAGCACACTTAAAAAATTAATAATTCTTAATTTTTTCTAATGTATAATCATATTCCAGCGTCTTTATCTTTCTTAATAGACTGAGTTATGAATGGGCAAGGATCATGTGTTATTTATACTAGTATCTCTAGCACTTAGCATGGTACCTAGTAGATGTTTGAGGAAAATGTTTGCTGAATAAATAATCTTGTCTTTTCATCTAATACTGTCCTGCCAGTAATAGTGAATATAGCTAGAATAAGTGATAATTTTTGGAGTGAAGGTAAGGGAGTAAGTTGACTAGTTCATTTCAACTTATCAAACAGTTACTAAGCATTTACAATTTGTAAGTTATTCTGCTGGGCATTTTGGAATTGGGAAACTAAAATGAAGAGGACCTTTAAGAGTTTGCAGCCTAATGGAGGACTTCCAATTTTGGTGAGTTGTTAGGGAATTATGGTAAGAAATATAGTGAAGAGTTGTTAAGAAGAATAACCCCAGGATTGTGACTGGAAACATTTGTATAGAGCCTTTAAATTAACAAAGTTTATTTGTTTACAGGTGGCAGTGGGCCTACATCATGGGTTGTAGCAGATGTTCTCAACGTTTCTATTGGAACTTCTTTATATTCCCTTGAAAGAGGAGCCCCCGAGCCTCATCCCTGTGGTAGCTACCATGCTCTGGTATGATGCTTTGCTTTTCTACTTCATCCTTCCTGTTCTAGCAGAGGCTAGGTTAGAATTTAACTGTTTCTTATTGTAAACAATTATGTAGAACTGGAAGTGGAATGTTTCAATTAAACTGATACTGTGATTTCTTTGAGATTGTTGATAATGCCTTGTTATTCTTATACCTGCTCACAGAACCCCTGAATAGTGAGTGCCTTCATTGTGATTTGGTTTGAATTGTATCTAGTTGTAAATAGTTCCTTACTGATTTTTAATAGATATTAATCTAATTTTTATTCTCTTAAATGATAAAGAGGCACATAACATCAAGTTTACTTCTACTTAAAAACTGTGTCTTCAGGTAATGTTTAACCAGATTCAACTGGCAATCGATAAAATTCCATATCAGGAATGTTTAATTACAACCCTCTGTATTAACATGAATAAACACTGTAGCTAGTAACGAAAGTATTTTTTTCATAAAAAATAGAAGTATTTTTCAGAATTCTGGGAAATGTCAAAGTAATTTTGGCTGTAGTCATGCTGTATTTAATGTTATTGAGAATGTTGCTAACATTAACAAAAATATTCCTTAATTTCCTCAGTTATTGCTACTGTTGATGAGGGATGTAAAGTTGGCATGCTTTCATGTTTTGAGCATTTTCATTATACACTTTTGATTTTATATGTCAGAAGCAATCTTTGTTTTTTAGGTAAGATAGCTGAGAATAGTTTTACTTAAGGATAGAGGTCAGGCTTTATTTGTATTTTTACGTCAGTGATATATAGAATATAGTGATGTATTGGAGTAAATATACGTACAGTTTTGTATGTAAGTATTATAACATTTATATATTTCTTTGACCTTATTTTTAGTTCATTAAAATAAGGTGATTTCGGACTAAGGCATAGGTTTCATTTGTATATTAACAATTTTATTTTGTTATTTTCTGTGACCACTGGTAACACTCATCTTGCAGATATAAGATGTTGTTCATCAGGGAGCTTTGGCAAGAGAGTTGGCCAGATGAACAAGTTCATCTCCATTGTGGAAAAACAACTTGAAGCTCATCTCTGTTGAAGGTGAGTTAGTGTCATCTTCACACAGGGAAGATCATGCTAGTGTTATTTGATGTTTTCAGGGTTATCAAACAACAGTTTGGTTTGAACTTTGTTTTATGGGATGTTGAGCTGTTATGCTTTATTATTTGAGTGTAAAGATTCACACAGAAATCAACCTGACAATGAAAAGAGATGAAAGTAATAATTTGGTATTTATGAATATACCTAAAAGTAGTTTGGGTCTCTCCCTTCCTTTCTTTTAAATGTTTATTTATTTTTAAGTAATCACTACACCCAATGTGGGGCTCGAACTCATGACCCCGAGGTCAAGAGTCACATGCTTTCCCAAGTGAGCCAGCCACACACCCCAATTTAGTTATTCTTTCTCACCTCTGTTATTATTTCCATATAATACATGCTAGCTAAGTTATAATTCATGACTTTTATTTGAATATTGGCTAGATCAGAATCACATGTTACATATTTATTTTAAAATATATTATGAATTTTAGGAAATTTCATATATAACTACAGTGTCAATGTAAAGATACTCTTCTGTTTTCAAATACATTATTTGGTCTTTGAAATGGTAGCCAGTGTTAATGCTTGCCACAGGCTTGCTGTCCCAGAGATACAGTGGATGACTATACATGTGTAATATTATTACAAGAAGTAGTAGGGTATCTAATAGCAATCCGTAGTTCAGTTCAGTATCATTTAGTGCATATTTATTAATCATCACTTCATTTTACTTTACTCATTACATTTGTGACTTGACCCAGCCCTACCTAACCATGAAATATGTGTATATATATGTGTGTGTGTTTGTATAACATTATATATAAGTAACTTGATACAGTTGCTGATGTTGCTTTGGCCCTCTTTATTCAAGTTGTTTTCACTTGAATTATCTCTATTATCAGGTTGTCGAAGTCCATTTTCTTTTACAGTTTTGCTTTATTGGTAATCCTCTTTTTTCAATGTTATCATTATCTTTTAATTTTTCTTCTTTTGAGGCATAAACAAATCCCAAAGTCAAAGACTGGTGGGGCTGATGCTCACTGACTTCAAAAGAAAGGTCTAACTGTAGGGAGAGGATCTTTGCAGGTATGATGTTCCATTATAACCAGCCTTACCATCTATACTAAATGGTTTGTAAGAGGCCGTGAAATTAAAAAAGGAATTAAGATGGCACTATATTCAATGAAAAAGTGATTGTACAATTTTTTTTCCTCAAAAAGACTCAAATATTTCTGTAGTAAGATTGGGCTTTCCCTTCCCATGCCTTATAAGTAATTATTAAGTATAACTCAGTGTGGGTTTTTTTTTTTTTTAAGGATTTTATTTATTTGAGAGAGAGAGAGTGTGAGAGAGCACAGGCAGGGGGAGGGACAGAGGAAGAAGCAGACTCCCCACCTAGCAGGGAGCCCAATGCGGGGCTTGATCCTGGGACTCTGGGATCATGACCTGAGTCAAAGGCAGACGCTTAACCAACTGATCCACCCAAGCACCCCATAACTCAGTGTGTTTTTAAAAATCTTGTTTCTTGAAAACATTATTTTAAGATGATTTGTCTCAGTATTATTATTTTCACGTTAAGCCTACCTCAAACATTTTCAGCTGGATTAGACTTTGGAAATTTAACATTATAGTGCAAGTCAAAGTTATTTAGTGTCTAAACTTGAGTTTGTCTTAACTAGAATAATTTATATTGTAGTTATTATGATAAATACTACTTAAATAATTAATACTTATAATTATTATATATAATTGTTATTAATTAAAATTGGTAAAATTAGTTAAAATTAATAATTTGCTCAGCTCTATTCTGAGTGCTTTTTATATCTTGTTATGTCTTTGTAACAGTTATGTGGGGTAGGAATGATTATCCCAGGTTTATAGACAAGGAAACTAAGACTCAGTTTAATAATTTGCACTGACCAGTGACTGACCCAGGATTTCAACCATGTGACCTCAGAACTTCTGTTCAAAGTTCCTGTTTATAAGTGTGGTGTTAAGCTGTATGAAAGGTTTACATGTGCAACTTGAGAATGGGCTCCTTCACTTTTGAGGCAGTCAGCCTAGTTAACAGTGATTTTGTACTACTGACTGAGGTACACCAAAATGTATCTGACTGAAACATTTGCTTTTGTGACTTTATGTGAACATAACATTTAAAAAAAAAGATTTATTGATTTATGTTAGAGATAGAACACACGCTCACTGGGGCAGGGCAGGGGGAGGGGCAGAGATAGTCTCAAGCCAACTCCGTGCTAAAGGTAGAGCTCCACATGGGGCTTTATCTCACAACCCTGAGATCACAATCTGAGCTAAAACCAAGAGTCGGGCGCTCATCCCACTGCACCACCCAAGCGCCCCTATGTGGACATAACTTTTGACAGTCCGTCAGTATATTACATATACTTAATGTTGTGTGTATGTGCTGCAGGTTGCTTCCTTGGGAAAACTTGGTGTATTTTTAGTGTCTGCCCCACTCTTCAGGTGGTAGAATTGCTGTTTAATATTTTAGTTTGCTAGAGGCTGAGACCCTTGTTCTGGGGGATTATTTACATATGCATATAAAACAGGGAGGCTAAAATGATGATATTAGTTCTCTAACAGATTTGTAATAAAGTGTGAAGTGTTAGTTTGACCGTTGTTGAGGAAAGACAAATGCATAAATTGTGTAGACATTATGGATTTTTTTTCTTTTTTTTCTTGTTTTTGTTTTTACAGACAGAAGCCATTGAAGGACTTTAGGATGCAGATTGTGTTGTCTTTAGCATCCGTGCAAGGTCTTTTGTTAGTGGGCCATTGCATATTGCTTCAAGCTTACCTCCAGCAATCCGCTTCCTTACCAACCAGTGTCTTGTGTACTCCTTACATGTCTGCCTCAGTTAAAATGAATAGCTTGGGGGCGCTTGGATAGCTCAGTTCTTTAAGCGGCTGACTCTTGATTTTGGCTCAGGTCATGATCTCAGGGTTGTGAGATCGGGGCTGGTATTCCACACTCAGAAGGGAGTCTGCTTGAGATTCTCTCTCTCCCTCTCCCACACCCCCCCTCATGCTTGCTCTCTCTCTCTTTCTCTCTCTAAAATAAATAATTAAATCTTACCCCCCCCAAAAAAAACCCTGAATACCTTGTAGTTATCCTATCATAATTAGGTATTCAGCACTTTTGTCTTCATTAATACTTTTCTTCTTACCATTATGATCTTTTCTCTGTTCCTGTTGAGTACCAACTTTTCATTCAAGATTCAGGTTTGTTTCTCTTTAAGGCGTTTTTAACTACTGACCTCTATCATTGAACCTTATCTTCTTTGAGCCTTTCTAGTGCATACTTCTATTCTAGAACCTTATATTTTATATTTATATACCTTTATATTTTATTGCACTTATAGTATTTATATGTCTTTTTCTAACTAGACTGTAGATAGACTGTAGATTTCTTAATGGCAAGTACAAAGGCTATGTGTCTAATTCATTTTTATGTCCCCAGTTTTTAGCACAATACCTGGTACATATAGATGCTTACTAAGCATTTGTTAAATGGATGAATAAACAAATGGTTAAACTATAAAGGAAAGAAAACGTTATCCTCACAGTTGGTATGATAATGGTGATAACGTGCCTTCTAAGGTGGAGTGCTACTACACTCATCAGGGAATATTCAGTGTTAAAAACAGTATCTTTCCTGAGGTCTGACAGTAGTCATACTAGCTTCTTACAGTCAGTATAGTGTATGTCTGGAGTTTTGTTATCTTGAGCAACTAACCGTTTATTGAAAATTTATCCACGAAATTTCAATAGTTGAATTTTTTCATGAATAATATATTTTAATAATATAGGTCTTGACTTAAAGACTGTCACTTCCTTTAAGGAGATCCACATGTGCTTTGGTGTTATAATCAGTCTAAAGTTGGAAAAGGACCCTTCTGCTTGAAAAATAAGGAAAAATACATCAAGGAATGAACCTACTTATTATTACATTTAAAGTTCCATTTCCTTTGCAACTGTAACTCTTATGTTATGGAATCCTGATTAAAAAGGTTATAATGGCTAGTATTATCAGAATGACAAATTCTAACATAGGTTAGTAGTTCTACATTTAGAAAAACACTAATGGGGACACCTGGGTGGCTCAGTCTATTAAGCTTCTGCCTTCGGCTCGGGTCGTGATCCCAGGGTCCTGGGATTAGGTCCTGTGTCGGGCTCCTTGGTCGGGAGGGAGCCTGCTTCTCCCTCTGCCCTGCTCTGCCTGCCACTTCTCCGGCTTGTGCTTTCTCTCTGACAAATAAATAAATAAAATCTTAAAAAAAGAAAAACACTAATGTATGATATTACTGCTTTAGTAATATGCCAGATTTCAAGTTGGTTTATATTTTGTTTATTTGAGGTCAAATGTTCTTTGACCATCAGCTTACATTAGTTTTAACTAAGGAAATATTATACTATGAAGATAGTAAAAGGAAGCTTAAGCTTCTGATATTAACTATATTCTGTTAAGCGAGTTTCTTTGTTTTAGGCTATATAGAAACAACTTAAGAAAATATACTGAATTAAAATTTGCTATGTTGAAATAGCATAGTCACTAAATAATTTATATTATTAGGGAAGTGTCAAGGGGTTTGAACGGAATGAAATTTCTTTGCTCAAGCTCTAAACAGTAAGACTTTTAATTTTGTAGGAAGACATTAAATACTCTGGTCATTCAAGTTGTATATCCTTTAAGCCTCTTTAATAGTCAGAAACTTGTAAGTAAATATGTGTGCTGCTGAGAAACAGTGATCAAAAATGGCAATAAAAGTCACATAATGAAATAATACTAAAAAAATCCAGGGATTTTACACTAGCTCATTATTCACTACATTTCTGGCATTCTTCATGATTACAAATCATTTGATTGACTAACTAGACATTCTTAAAGTGAATTATGAATCAGGTTCATTTTTTCTGGTTGATAGTTGGCACATGCTGTAACTCTTATGCTTTGTGATATATCAAATTCTTATAAAAGTGATAAGAGATATAATCAACTCTATTTTAAGAAAACTATATTGCCTTTTCAAAAAATGAAGTGCAGTTGCTAACATTTTAACAACACAGTGTAATCCCTACTTTTGTATCTCAGTGATGACATTATTTTTGAGATTAAGATAAATCTGTAGACTGATTTTCCGTTAGGCATAAAACTCCTGTTGATATCAGTTCTGTAGGCTTCTTGGGCAGTTGCTTGAGACTAGGTTACAAAAACAGTTGCATATCTTTCCTTAGTATTTAAAAATGAGTGATGAAGGAATTGTACGTTTTTAACATTTTTCTTTGAAGGAAATGCAATTTTTCCTAAATACCTAATTTGTAATGAGGCCATGATGCATACTTTAATAATGGTTATTAATAAAGAGAGTCTCTTTCTGAGTTGGGAAAAGGGTCCATAGTGACCTGAATCTTGATCTTTCCATTCGTAAAACTTAATCAGGGGGGTAAATTCTGCTTTCAAATGCATTCTCTTCTCTTTTGACTTAATAATAATTCTTTATGCATTACTTCACTGGCAGTTGGGTGGCAGAAAATTCCTGTAGTACAACTGCATTTGCTTTAATCCCATCCCAACCCAATATCAAGCAACTCAAGCAATTGAAAATAAAATGGGTGTTCCTTAATGTGATATATTCAAAATTTGAGAATCTTGTGCAGGTTTCAGTCATTGTCTTAGCAAAAGTGAAGTTCCTTTGTTGAAAATTGTCAGGCATTGGAATGTAGAGCCCCCCATTTGTTTAACGGTGTTATGAGGTCCTCTTACTAATAAAAAAAATTACATATGTAATTTTTTACATAGGTAAAAGCAATTCTTTGTTTCTTATGAAGACAAAATCATCAAAGTTAGTGGAAGCTTTGCGTATATAACAGTCACAGAATTGTACTGCCATACTTTTTCCCTATGTAAAAGGAGAGTAATTAGTATTTCAGCATTCCACTGCCTTCAACTTTCTTTGTTTTCTTTTATGAATAAGATTTCTTTATATTATAACTAAAAATTATTTTATGGCTATTCAGTTGTAAAAATTGTTTTATTGTCCTTCCATTGTCTTTAAAAATGTTTTACAAAATTTTTTTGAATGATATCCATCTATATTAATTTATATGAAAATGTAGGATAGCAATGTGTAATTACACATAATTTTAGAAACACAATTATAAGCTTTTTAATGTTTTGTTCTCTTTAAAATTGTCTAAAGTTTTTGAATTTATGCTTTAGCCACCTTAAAATTTAATTTTTAATCCCCTAACCATTAATTATTTTAACTATAAAATTGCTATTAAACATCTTTTATGGGATTAAAATTTTATTTCTGATTAGGCAGTGAATTATATATATATAATCAATTATTACATCCATTTTAAAAATTATGACTAAAAGATTAATCCTCCATAGATATTTTTAGCAATATAAACCACCCTGGTAGGATTGGAATTAAGGAATTAGAAATGGAGAGACAGAGGATCAATTTATTAATTACAGAAAAAACTTTAAGTTTTTTATAACTTCAGTAGATTTTGTGAAATGACCATAAACTAAAACTGGGGTCATAAAATGCTGCCATTTTCCAGGCTGGCTTGACTTTTTACTTCTTCGACATAGCTGTACATTTGGATCAGCATTATTTCTTCACACGGATTGAGGTGACAATATATGATAAAATGGGCTTTTGTTGCTGTGACCGGGCAATAGGACTTGGGAATAGAAGAAGATGAGGGTAGAAAGGAGGAGACAAAAAATAGGTTTTCAGGCCACAGAAATGTACTGAATTTTTTGATCATTTTTTTTGTGTTTAAATAAAAGAAATTGCTAGATTGTCTCCATTTTGTGATGTACAACCTGATTGCTTCCCTTAATTGCTTCCTTTGAACAGTTTAGCATTAGGATAATCATTGTGAGAGGGAATGGGAGTATCTGGAGATTATGGAAAAACTGAAGGAAAATATTCAAGAAGGAATTTCTGGTATTTGTCTTTCTCAGTAAGTGTATAAAGGGGTTAAAATGTCCAGGATAAATAAAATCAGCCAAAGGCTTGTGTTCCACAGTTTATACTTTAACACTTGATATTTATTCTCCTTCCCTTACCCTGCAAAATATACATGACAATAAAATGAGCACTTTTGTAACATGGTCCACGGTCTCAGGTTACATAAATATACTGCATTTCTCGATACCAACATTACATTGGTGTACCTATTCTAGTTTTAATGCTAAAAATGATATTTTCTATTTTGGTGATATAAAGTGAGTTTTTAAATAGTTTTGGAGGTGCACCTGGCTGGCTCAGTTGATAGAGCATGCAACTCTTGATCTCAGGATTGTGAGTTCGAGCCCCGTGTTGGGTGTAGAGATTACTTAAAAATAAGATCTTTAAAGATAAATAAGTAAATAGTATTGGGTGTTTTTGGTTAAATCCTTCATTTGCCTGGATTTGATAAGCTATTTCTCTTCCTTAGGCATATGCTAACAGGTGGAACTACAGATTTATAGGTATGGAGTACACAATTATGCTATCTTAGTTTTTATTACTAATATGGCATAAGTACATTCTATATGATTTCAGTTGTCTATGTTGTTGATGTTATGGATAATCTTTAAAGAATTCTGTTTTAGAATCCCTTTTTAATTGGATTTAATGATACATAGTTTTGATTCTGAGAAATCTCTATGTTATTATGCAAAAAGGCTCAAAGGACATGAATGTTAAATGGGATATATGTTGGTTGGGATCTGTAATCTAGGATTGGTATCAAAGAAAAAGCCTTTTGTTTTAGTTAAAACTAAAGGTTGAAAGCAATATATAGTATCATTTGGTGTGTTCTACTTTTGGTGTCTTCTTAGTACTTTAAAGCCTCAAAAACATCATTCACTTTTGTTGGTGGATCAGTCAGGCTTCCCTAGAGAAACAGAACCAATAAGATACATATAGTATTATACATATACACATGTGTATTTATGATCTATTTTAAGAAAGTGGCTCACCCACTTGTGCGGACTGGCAAGTCTAAATTCTGCAGGGCAGGCTGGAAACCTAGGAGATAATTCTGCAGGCTGGAGGCAGAATATCTTCTTGTCCACAACCATCAGGTTTTGCTCTTAAAGCCTTCAAATTATGAGATGAGGCACACCCATATTTTTGAGGATAAAGTCTGTTCTTTAAAGTCAACTGATGGTAGATGGTAGCAACATCTACAGAATACTTTCATAACAACACATGGATTCGTGTTTTGTTAAATAACTGGGTACTATATAAAGTATAACCAAGTTGACATATAAAATTAAACATCACAGTTGGCCTTTTTAAAAAATATTTATGTCGTAAGTCACAAAAATGCCTGGGGTCAAGCTATCAGACTGTCATCACAGAACATATTAGGCAACTTCCTTGAAGTGAAAACTTTCAATTTCAGAGGTAGTAGCTGATAGCCATTTGCTTATTAAGAATTATTAATTGAATGTTCTTTAAGTGCTAGCATTGGAAAAGAACAGCATGCAAAACTACAAATGGACTCTACTTTCATGTATACTGATTATTGTTAATGCTTAGAAAAGAGACAAAAAGTGGTGGTTAACCCAAAGACAAACCCATTTAATAAAAGCCCAGTTTTACTGGCTTGCCTTATGTAAACTTTTATTACATAAACCTTCTATCTCAAGGTCTAAAATTGTCAACTTTCTCTTCAATTAAATAATTCATATTACTTTGATATTGTTTTTTAGAGATTTCCAAGAACAGTTTTGGAAATTTTTCATATTTTAGTTCATTGGTACTGTGGAATTGACTATTTTTAAGGCACTATGTCCTGCTGGGCCACCAGGGTTGGTGAAGGATCTCAAGATAGCTGGGCAAAAACTTGCTCTAAAGACCATTTATTGGGTAGCTTTTGGGGAGATCATACCCCACAACCAGAAGGGCCTTCTTAACTCCCTGAAATCCCATAATAAGACCCTAACCTCCATATTGGCTGCTGTCCCTGAGAATCTACCTGTTATCGACTGGGACTTACTACAAAGCCAGTGTGGTGAAGCCTGGCTTGGTAGATGACTTTGAGAAAAAGTTTAATGCCCGGAAGTTTCCTGTGCTGGAGGATGAATATACTGTCCAGGTACATGCTGAATAAAAAGATGATGTGAAAAGTTATGTTGAGTTTTTGTCTCTCTCAAAGGCCAGGATTGAGGAATATGAAGAACAAGCTGGAGAAGATGAAGAACATAATTCCATTTGATCAGATGATCATTGAGGACCTGAATGAAATCCTCCCAGAAACCAAATTAGACAAGAAGAAATATCCCTTTTGGCCTCACAAGCAAATCAAAAATCTATAAACTTGAGTTGGGGAGAGAGCTCTGGCCTTGTATTACAAACGCTGGACATTAAAAATAATTATATGGTAATAAAAAAAAAAGCACCATGTCCTTTAATCTAGAAGTAGAAACTCTAGTCTGTCATTGTTCACATAGTTTACATTGACCTTATGTTTATTGATTATGTGCCATTATAATAAATAAACATTCTTTTAAAGTAAAGAACTTATTTATGCTAGATACTTTATGAAATGTCTAATTCCTTCAGTCATAGTTCTCTTTTAGAGATCAGGAAACCCATGTTCAGAGATCAGGAAACCCTTGTTCAGAGAGGTTAAGTGACTTGCCCATGGTTATACAAGCAGTAAGTGATGGAACAGGATTCAGACTTTATTCAGATGCTGTTTGAATCTGAAGCCAGTAGTTTTTTCTTACCCTACTCAGCTTGTCTTTGTTTGAAACTTAGCAAGGCTACTGGATCTTTTGAGACAACCTATATAATTATATATTCCTTAATATGTAAGGATCCATGTTAGTTTTCATTGTAATTTAGGGCTTATTTAATAAAGGTTTCTGTCTTTCATAGCGTATTTAACTTTGCCAAATGATTAAAATATATCATTTCCCTTTTTGTCTTGGTTGCTCATAAGCTCATGGTTAATAATAATACTCACTTTTAGTAATTTTCTCATCTGTGGTTCCTCATGTAATTATGTCCTGTGTTTGTTCATTTAGTTGCTAAGCTCTTATTTTTAAATTAACCTGTTATATAAAAATATTTTAAATTATAAATCACCACAGTCTTTTAAAGATTCTAGATAGACAAAAATGAATATAAAATATTTATTATTTTGTAATCTGATTGTTCATTAATATGTCCAAGTACCTAAAACAGTAGATAACACAGAGTAGATATTAGTGAATGAGTGGATTGAATTAATCTATTTCTCCTAGACATCTAGCTGATTCCAAGTGGAACTTAAATTTATTTACACTTAATGTATTTACTGATACAAAGTGGTAGACTTTGCTGTTTTACTTTACATCTTCTATTTGACATGTGTTTTCCATTTTACTCTCCCTTCTTGCTTTCTTTGGATTGATATCATGATTAATTTTATGTGTCTACTTCACTGGGCTAGAAGGGTACCCAGCTACTTGGTCAAGCATTCTTCGGTCCAACATTCTGAGTATGTCCATGAGGGTGTTTCTGGATGAGATTAACATTTGAATTGGTAGACTGAGTAAAACAGATTGCCCTCCCAATATGGGTGAGCCTCATCTAACCTGTTGAGGATCTGCATAGAACTGAAACATTTAGCTTTTCTGGGTGTTAAGCCAGCTGGCTTTCAGACAAGAAATAGACTTTTGGCTTTTCTGGTTCTCAAGCCTGTGGGTTTGGATTGGAACTACACCATCAGCTCTCTCCTGGGTCTCCAGTTTACTGACTGCAGCTCTTGGGACTTGTCAGCTTCCATAATTTCATGAATCAACACATACATCCATTCTATTGGTTTTAGTTCTGTTTCTCTGGATGTTCCTGAGTAATACAATTGATAATTTAAAATTTTTCAATTTTTCCTCTAATTTAGAAGTTCTACAGTCTGTTTCTGTTCATTTTTTGGTTCTAGAAATAATAACATAATGATCGTAGCCTAAAGTTAATCAGTACGTTTAACCTCCTTTTGGATAATATAAAGACTTCACAACTTTTTAACCCCATTTCTTCCCCTCTTGACACATTGTTATTGTGCTTTGTATACTTTTTAATCCCTGAGACTTTAATGTTACTGTTCTTTATATTTGTGTACAAATACATATTTGGCAGTGTATTTGCTGTTGCTTCTTCCATGTTAGATCTTATATCTGGAATACATTCCTGCTTCTAGTAGTTTATTCTTGACCATTTCTTCTAGAGACTGTCTGCTGATGACACGTTCTGTTTTATTGTTTTGACAAAGTTGTTTTAGTTTGTTAATTATTTAACCATATTTTGCTGGGTATAAAATTCAGGATTAGCAGTAATTTTGGTCATTATGTTTAAGATCTCATTCCACTGTTTTCTGGTTTTCATTGTTGTTTTTGTGATGTTATTTATTGATTTGACTTTCATATATGTGTATATGTATGTATGTATGTGTATATATAGCTTTGAGGCATATTTTGTTTATCATGTAATTCATCCATTTCAAGTATATAATTTGGTGATTTTTTTTTTAGTAAATTTAGTTTTGTGTAGCCATCACCACTGATTAGTTTTAGAACATTTCTGTCAGCCTAATAAGAAACCTCATGTCCATTAACTGTTAATCCTCATTCCTCCCACCTTATCCCAGACAACACTAGTCCATTTTTTCTGTCTCTGTAGATTTTCCTTTTCTGGAAATTTCATATAAATCAGTCATAGAATATGTGATTTCTTGTAGTTGCATTCTTTCACTTAGCATAATATTTTTGAGGTTCATGTATGTTGAAGCATGTACTAGTAATTTATTCTTTCTGTTGATGAATAGTATTACACTATATGGATATACTACATTTTGTCTCTCCATCAGTTGTTGGACATTTAGTTTTTTTCAGATTTTGACTATGAATATGAATAATGCTGCTAAAAGAATTCATGTATAAATCTTTGCATATGTTTTCATTTCTTTTGGGTAGATACCTAAGAGTAGAATTGCCCAGTCATTTGGCAAATTTATTTTTAACTTTTTACAAGAGACTTCTAGACTTTTGTCCAAAGTGTTTGCATCATTTTATTTTTCTACCAGTAGTGTGAGGATGCCTGTTTCTCCACATCCTAGCCAACATTTGTTATCTATTTTCTTTTTCTTTTTTTTTTTAAGTAATCTCTACTCAACATGGGGCTCAAACTCATTACCCCAAGATCAAGAGCATCTCTACTAACTGAGCCAGCCAGACATCCCTATTATCATCTATTAAAAAAAAATTATCATAGCCACCTAGTGGGTGTGAAATTGCTTCTTACTGTAGTTTTAATTTGCATTTTCTAAACCAGTGATATCGAACATCTTTTTATATACTTATTAACCATTCGTATATATTCTTTGATGGGAATTTATTTTTGAAAATTTTACCCATTGGATTGGATTGGATTATTTGTTTTCTCATATATAAAGGATTCTTTGACTATTTTGTATATAGGTCCCTTATAAGATAAAATTTTGCAATATTTTCTCCCACTCTGTTCCTTGTCTTTTAATTTTCTTAATGGTGTCTTTTGAAGTACAAAAGACTTGAATTTTGGTGAAGTCTGGTTTATCATATTTTTTTGGTGTTATATCTAAGAAATTTTTGCCTAACCTAGCGTCTTGAAGGTAATCAACTGTGTTTTCCTTTAAAAGTTTTAGCTCTATGGGGCGCTTGCGTGGCTCAGTTGAGTGTGCCTTTGGCTCAAGTCATGATCCCGGGGTCCTGGGATTGAGCCACACATTGGGCTCCCTGCTCAGCAGGGAGCCTGCTGCTTCCCCTGCTTGTGTGCCCTTTTTCTTTCTGACAAATAAATAAATAAAATCTTTAAAAAAAAAAAACTCATAGAGAATACCAAAACACTTTTGACAAAGAAAAGCAAAGCTGGACAACTTATACTTTCCAGTTTCAAAATTTAATATAAAACTACTTCAGTTGTTATCAACATGATGTGGTACTGGCAAAAGATAGACATGTAGATCACTAGAATAGAAGTGAGAGTACAGAAATAAATGTTTATACTTAGGGTGAACTGATTTTCAACAAAGGTGTAAAGGAAATTCAGAGGGAAAGGATAGCCTTTTTAATGAATGGTGCTAGGAAAACTAGATATCTATATGCCAAAAGATGACGTTAGACCTTTATCTCATACTATATACGGAAATTAACAGAAAATAGATCAGAGCACAGGGCAGGGCACCTGGGTGGCTCAGATGGTTGCGTGTCTGCCTTCGGCTCAGGTCATGATCTCCAGGTCCTGGGATCGAGCCTCATGTCAGGCTCCCAGCTTAGTGGGGAGTCTGCTTCTCCCTCTCCCTCTGCTGCTCCTCCTGCTGTGCTGTCTCTGTCTCTGTCTCTGTATCTCTCTCAAATGAATAAATAAAATCTTTAAAAAAAATAGAGCTAAATGTTAGAGCTAAAACTTATTTTTTTCTGAGATTTTATTTAGTTATTTGAGAGAAAGGGAGCGCAAGCAGGCAGAGTGGCAGGCAGAGGGAGAGGGAGAAGTAGGCAGAGGGACAGACCAACTGAGACATCCAGGCATCCCTCTCTATGAATTCTATACAAATTTTGCAATTTTATGTAATTTGCAATTCTACATAAATTTTAGGATTATCTTACAATTTCTGTCAAAAGGCTGCTGAAGTTTTGGTAGGGATTGTGTTGAATATTTGAATCAATCCGGGGAGAGTTGCCATTGTAACACTTTTGAACTTTCTACTTCACAAACCTGGCATCTGACCTTCTTTTGAAGGTAACTTCTTTTTTTTCCCTTCCACTGTGGTTGCTTTTAAGGTCTTGCTCTTTCCTTTTAGATTTAAGTAATCATGTGATGTCTTTAAGTGTGGATTTCTTTTTATTTATACTGCTTGGGAATTTTTGGCTTCTTGATTATGTGAATTGGTGTCTTTGATCAGTTCTGGAAATTTTGTCGATCTCTTCAAGTACCGTTTTTATAAATCTAAAATACCATCAATTGAAACATGCAACATTTAGGGCGCCTGGGTGGCTCAGTCGGTTGAGCGACTGCCTTTGGCTCAGGTCATGATCCTGGAGTCCCGGGATCGAGTCCCACATCAGGCTCCCTGCTCGGCGGGGAGCCTGCTTCTCCCTCTGACCCTCCCCCCCCTCATGCTCTCTCTCATTCTTTCTCTCAAATAAATGAATGAAATCTTAAAAAAAAAAAAAGGAATCCTTAAAAAAAAAAAATGCAACATTTATGCACCACCAAAAGAGAAAAAAATGTTACTAATGCCTTAATGGTAGTATTATGTGGGGGCACCTGGGTGGTTCAGTCATTTAAGCATCTGACTCTTGGTTTCAGCTCAGGTTGGGTCTCGGGGTGGTGAGATGGAGCCCCATGTCATGCTCTGCGCTCAGCAGGGAGTCTGAGATCCTCTCCCTCTCCCTTTGCCCCTCCCCCAGATTTCGCTCTCTTTTTTTATTTTTATTTTTTTAAGATTTTATTTATTTATTTGACAGAGAGAGACACAGCAAGAGAGGGAACACAAGCAGGGGGAGTGGGAGAGGGAGAAGCAGGCTGCCCACTGAGCAGGGAGCCCGATGTGGGGCTTGATCCCAGGACCCTGGGATCATGACCTGAGCTGAAGGCAGACGCTTAACGACTGAGCCATACAGGTGCCCTTCTCTCTTTTTTTAAAGATTTTATTTATTTATTTGACAGAGGGGGAGTGAGAGAGGGAGCACAAGCTAGGGGATGTGGCAAGGGAGAGGGAGAAGTAGGCTCCCTGCCGAGCAAGGAGCCTGATGCGGGGCTTGATCCTGAGCCACCCATGCACCCCCCCCTCTCTTAAATAAATAAGTCTTAAAAAAATAATAGTATTATGAATGAATTGGTCATAACCTCATTGCTTAGAAATTTGTCATTTTCCCAAAGGATTTGGCAAACATTTCTTCATTTGCATTGCTTTGTGCATAGATTTTTTATCTGTATCTCTAAGAAAGCATAGCACAATTTCATTTATTTGTATCTTACTTCCTGTAAGTAATTAGTTGCTGCTTTTTAAAGATGTTCAGGTCAGTTCTGACTGCTGTAGCAGAATCCCATAAACTGGGTGACTTAAATGACAAACATTTCACAGTTCTGAAGTCTGGGAAGACCTAGATGAAGGTGCTGACAGATTCAGTTGTCTGGTGAGGATCTTGTTCCTGATTTGCAGATGGTTACCTCCTCACATGGTGGGGAGAGAGATCATTTCTCTTATGTCTTTTCTAGTAAGGACACTAATCGCATTCATGAGTTTCACCCCCAAGACCTAATTACCTCCCAAAGGCTCTACCTCTAAATACCATCAAATTAGGATTAGGATTTAAACATATGAACTTTGAAGGGACCCAAGTATTTAGCCCATAGCACAAGAATATAATGATTACTCATTTATGGCCGTTGTTTCAGTTATGAATATTTGTTTCACTAAGGTCAGATTGTATGTCTGTGTATACACATTAGCTTCTAAACAATTTTTCTGGAGTGTATTATACATCACAGTAATTTTTTTAAGATTTATTTATTAGAGAGAGTGTGAGAGTAGGGGGGAGGGGCAGAGGGAGAGGGAAATAATCTCAAGCAGACTCCCCGCTGAGCAGGGAGCCTGATGCAGGGATTGATCTCATGACCCTGACATCATGACTTGAGCTGAAATCAAGAGTTGGGGGCTCAACCGACTGAGCCACCCAGGAACCCCTCCATTGCAATAATTTCTTAATGGCAAATCATAGTTTTTGTTTTGTTTTTTGATACTGAAACCTGGGAAAATCATAGTTTTTAAAAATTTACTTTTTTATTTTTTAAAAGATTTTATTTATTTATTTAGAGAGAAAGCACTAGCAGGGGGAGGGGCAGAAGGAGAGGGAGAAGCAGACTCCCTGCTGAGCAGGGAGCCCAATGTGGGGCTCCATCCCAGGACCCTGGGATCATGACCTGAGCCAAAGGCAGAGGTTTTTTTTTTTTTTTTATTATGTCCAGTTAGCCACTGTATAGTACATCATTAGTTTTTGATGTAGTGTTTAAAATTTACTTTTTAAAGAATACAGCATGAAGATTTAATATACTCCTACGTTGTGAAATGATTACCACAGCCAAGTTAATTAACATATCCATCACCCTAGATAGTTTTCTTTTGTGGTTGAGAACACTTAAGATCTACTCTCTTAGCAGGATGCCTGGGTGGCTCAATCAGTTAAGCATCTGCCTTCACCTCAGGTCATGATCCCAAGGTCCTGGGATCAAGCCCCACATCAGGCTGCTTGCTCAGAGGGGAGCCTGCTTTTCCCTCTACCTGCAGCTTCCCCTGCTTGTGCTCTCTTTCTGACAAATAAATAAAATCTTTAAAAAATACTCTACTTTCTTAGCATAGCAGATCTCCTGTGTACAATACAGTATTGTATTATTGTATTATTTGTATATTGTATATGTATTGTATATTATATATATTGTATTATATGTATTACATATATAGTATATATAATATATATTATATATTATATTATAGATATATGTATTATATATAATATATTGTGTTATATGTATCATATGTATTATATGTTATATATTGTGTTATATGTGTTATTGTATATTGTATTATTTTTTATATTTATTTCAATTCAACTAGCCAACATATAGTGCATCATTAGTTTTTGATGTAGTGTTCAATGATTGATTAGTTGCATATAACACCCAGTACTCAACACATCACATGCTCCCCTTAATGCCCATCACCCAGTTACCTCATCATTTTTAAGCATGCCATTCATTTACTTTTAAATGTAGTCAGCATAGTTTTATAATTTGTATCTAATAATTCTAATATTTAAAGTCTTAATGGTCTCTTGCTGTTGTTTTTCATTTATGTAGGCTTTTTTCCCCTGGTGCTTTGTTTCCCTTGTATTCTTGGTTATCTTTCTCATTGCCCTTGCAAAATTATTTGGAGAGTCCTGGTGGCTTAGAGTAAAGCTACCTTTCTATAGAGACGATTTGCATTTACTTATACCAAAGAACCTAGGACCATTTCAACCAAAATCACAGCTTGAGTTGTTCTTGTCATTCAAGGTAATGAAAACCTGGTCAGCAAATCCCCATAAAGGCCAGCCTATGGCCAAAGATTTTCAGTAATGGTAGGCTGGGAATTTTATGGTTTCAGGCCTTACATTTAAGTCTTTAATACATTTCAAGTTAATTTTTGTGAGTGTTGTAAGATAGTAGTCTAGTTTTATGTTTTTGCATGTGGCTGTCCAGTTTTCCCAGCACCATTTACTGAAGAGCCTCTTTTCCCCTTTGTATATTCTTGGTTCCTTTGTTGTAGATTAATTGACCATTGACTGTGTATATGTGGGTTTATTTCTGGGTTCTTTGTCCTGTTCATCTATGTGTCTTTTTTGTAAGATTTTATTTTATTTATTTGTCAGAGAGAGAGAGCACAAGCAGGGGGAGTGGCAGGCAGAGGGAGAAGCAGGCTCCCTGCTGAGCAAGGAACCCGATGTTGGACTCCATCCCAGGGCCCTGGGATCATGACCCAAGCTGAAGGCAGACACTTAACTGACTGAGCCACCTAGGTGTCCCTATGTGTCTGTTTTTATACCATTACCATACTGTTCTGATTTCTATAACTTTGTAATATAGTTTGGAATCAGGGCTTGTGATGCCTGCAGCTTTGTTCTTTCTCAAGATTGCTTTGGTTATTTGGGGTGTTTTGGGGTTTCATATAAATTTTAGCATTGTTCATTGATTGCTATTGGGATTCAGGGTCTTTTATGGTTGGTTCAGTACCAATTTTAGGATTGTTTGTTGATTGATTATTTACCATTGGGATTTTGATAGGAATTGCATTGAATCTGTAGATTGTTTTGGGGTAATATGGACATTTTAACAGTATTAACTCTTTCAGTCCATGAGCATGAATATCTTTCCACTTATTTGTGTCTTCTTTAATTTCTTTCATCAATGTTTTGGAGTTTTCAGTGTATCGGGCTTTCATTTCCTTGGTTATTCCCAGTTATTATTCTTTTTAATGTAATTGTAAAGTAATTGTTTTCTTAATTTCTTTTTCTGAGAGTTTGTTATTAGATATTTGTACGTTGATTTTGTACCGTAGCTTTACTGAATTTGCTGATTAGTTCCAACAGTTTTTTGGTGGAGTCTTTATTAGGGTTTTATATATTTAAAATCATGTTTTCTGTGGATAGTGACAGTTTTACTTCTTCCTTTTCAATTTGGATGCTTCTTATTTGTTTTTCTTGTCTTATTGCTGTGGCTAGGATTTCTAATATTATCTTGAATAAAAGTGGAGAGAGTGGGTATCCTTGTCTTGTTCTTGATGTTAGAGAAAAAGTATATAATGTTAGCTGTGGACTTTAAATATATGGCCTTTATTATGTTGAGGTACATTTACTCTATACTCACTTTGTTGAGAGTTTTTTTTTTTTTAAATCATAAATGGATGTTGAATTTTGTCAAATGTTTTTTTTTCTGCATCTCTCGAGATTATGTGATTTTTATCCTCCAGTTTGTTAATGTGGTGTATCATGCTGATTGATTTGCAGATGTTGACATATCTTTGCATCCTTGGAAAAAATTCCAGTTGATCATGGTGTATTATTCTTTTAGTGTATTTTTCAACTTGGTTTGTTAATATTTTGTTAAGATTTTTGCATCTGTATTGATCAGGGATATTAGCCTGCAATTTTTTTTGTGGTGTCCTTGTCTGGTTTTGTATCAGGGTAATGCTGGCCTTGTGAAATGAGTTCGGAAATGTTCCCTCCTCTTTAATTTTTTGGAAGAGTTTGAAAAGGATAGGTATTAAATCTTCTTTACGTGTTTCCTAGAATTCACCAGTGAAGCTGTCTGGTCCTGGACTTTTATTTTTTGGGAATTTTTAATTATTTATTCAGTATGCTTAGTAGCAATTGGTCTATTTACATTTTTATTTCTAAATCATAAATCTTGGAGGATTGTATGTTTCTTGAAATTTATATATATATTTTTAAATTTTTAAATTTTTATTTTTTTAAAGATTTTATTTATTTATTTGACAGCGAGAGAGACAATGAGACAGGAAACACAAGCAAGGGGAAGCGGCAGGCAGAGGGAGAAGCAGACTCCCTGTGGAGGAGGGAGCCTGACGTGGGGCTCGATCCCAGGACTCTGGGATCATGATCTGAGCTGAAGGCAGATGCTTAATGACTGAGCCACCCAGGCGCCCCTATACATTTCTTTTCAGTTGTACAGTTTGTTGGTGTATAACTGTTCATAGTAGGTTTCTTATGATCTTTTGTATTTCTGTGGTATCATTGTAATTTCTCTTTCATGTCTGATTTTATTTATTTGAGCCATTTCTCTTTTTTTTCTTGGTGAATCTGCTAAAGGTTTTTCATTTTGTTTATCATTTCAAAGAAGCAACTCTTAATTTCACTGGTCTTTTCTATTGTCTTTTCAGTCTCTATTTCATTTATTTCATTTCTGATGCTTGTTTGTTTTCTTTCAACTTTGGGCATCATTCTTTTTCTGTTTCCTTTAGGCATAAAGTTAGATTGTTTTTATGAGATTTTTCTAGTTCCTATAGGTATAAAGTTAGATTGTTTATATGAGATCATATGATCTATCCTGGAGAATATTTATGTGCATTTGAGAAGAATGTGTATTCTGCTGTTTTTGGATGGAATATTGTATATATATTAAGTCCATCTGATCTAATGTGTTGATTTACTTACTAATTTTCTGTTTTAATGAGCAATCTATTCATGTAAGTGGGGTATTAAAGTCCCCTACTATTATTGTATTGCTGTCATTATGTCCCTTTAGGTCTGTTAATTTTTGCTTTGTATATTTAAGTGCTCCTTTTTTAGGTGCATATTTACAAATATTATAGCCTCTTGTGGGATTCACCCCTTTATCATTATGTAATGCCCTTCTTTTTCCTTTTATGTAGTCTTTGTTTTAAAGTCTATTTTATCTGATAGAGCTACTCCAGCTTTTTTTTTTTTTTCATTTCTGTTTGTGTGGAAGTTTGTTTTTCATCCCTTCGCTTTCAGTCTGTGTGTGTCCTTACATCTGAAGTGAGTCTTTTGTAGGCAGTGTATAGATTGGTCTTGTTTTTTTATTCATTCAACCACTCTGTCTTTTGATATGAGAATTTAGTCCATTTACATTTAAAATAATTATTTATAGGTATGTACTTATTGCCAGTTTGTTAATTGTTTTTTTGGTTATTTTTAATTGTTCCTTTCTTATTCTTTTTCAGTCTTTCCTTGGTTTGATGACTGACTTTAGTGTTTTGTTTAGATTCCTTTCTTACTATCTTTTGTGTATATACTTTTTTGATTTTTGGTTAACATGAGGCTCACATATAACAGCTTATATATATATATATAACAACACAACACATTTTAAATTGATAGCAGCTTAAGTTTTTGTTTTGTTTTGTTTTGCTTTGTTTTGTTTTTGTTTTTAAAGTTGGCTGCACACCTAGCAAGAAGCCCAATGCAGGGCTTGAACTCATGACCCTGAGATCAAGATCTGAGTTGAGATGGAGTTGGTTGCTTAACCAACTGAGCCACTCAGGCACCCTGATAGCAGGTTAGGTTTGAATGCATTTTAAAAGTCTATATTTACCACCCCCTGCATTTTATGTTTTTGATGTCACATTTTATATCCTTAATTTAAAAAATTTTTTAATTTAAATCCAATTTAGTTAACAAATAGTGTATTATTGGTTTCAGGGGTAGAATTTAGTGATTCATCAGTTACATATAACACCCAGTGCTCATTACATCAAGTGCCCTCCTTATGCCCATCACCCAATTACCTTGTCCCCCACCCACCTTTAACTGATAATTGTAGTTACACTTATTTTTATTATTTTCATTTTTTAACCTTGATACTAGCTTTATAAGTAAGTAATCTACTACCTTTACTATATATTTACTTTTACCAGTGAGGCTTATACTTTCACCAGTGAGGCTTATACTTTCATAGTCTTAATACTGGATTAATGCCCTTTCTCTCTGGCTTAAAGAAGAATTTCTTGTAAGGCTGGTTTAGTGGTGATGAAGTTTTTAGCTTTTTTTCATCTAGAATACTCTTTATCTCTTTTTCTATTCTGAATGAAAGGCTTGCTGGGTAAAGTGTTCTTGGTTGCAAGTTTTTTTTTCCTTTTAGTACTTTGAATATATCATGTCACTCCCTCTGGCCTGCAAAATTTCTCTCAAAAACCTGCTGATAGTCTTATGAGGATTCCCTTGTATGTGACAAGTTGTTTTCTTGTGCTGCTTTTAAGATTCTCTTTAATTATTGACAGTTTTATGATGTTTTGGTGTGGATATTTTTGGGTTCCTGTCATTTGGAACTTTCTGGGCTTCCTGGATCTGAATATTGGTTTCCTTCCCCTGGCATAGGGAAATTTTCAGCCATTATTTCTTCAAATAAATTTTCTGCCCTTTTCTCTCTCTCCTTCCCTTCTGGGACTCCTATAAAGTTAATGTTATTTCATGTAATATTGTCCTATTGGTCCTTTAAACTACCTTCACTTTTTAAAATTCTTTTATCTTTCTGTTGCTTTGTGTGGGTGAATTCCACTGCCTGTCTTCAAGCTCAATGATCATTTCTGCTCTGATTTAGTCTGCTGTTACATTTTTTGGTTCATTTATTATATTCTGCAGCTCTATGACTTCTTTTTGGTTCTTTCTTATATTTTTGTATTTCTTTGTGGATGTTCTAACCCTGTTCATCTATTCTCCCTTTAGTTGAGCATCTTTGTGATTATTACTTTGAGTTCTTTATCATATATGTTACTTATCTCTGTTTCATTAAGGTTTTTTCCTGAGGTTTTATCGTGTTCTTTCATTTGATAGATAAGCCTCTGTTTCCTCTGGGAAACACTCTGGATTTGTTTCTGTGTATTAGGCAAAACAGCTATCTCTCCTAGTCTGGAAAGGGTGGCCTCGTGTTGGAGATAAACCTTATCTTTCAACCTTGCTGTAGCTCTGGTTGTCTTTTAGACCTTTGTGATTATCTAAGCAGCTTGATTTTTACTTGGTAGGTCAAGGTGTGCCAAGACCTGTCAGTGTTCCAAAGGGAGGGATCTCAGTCAGCACCTATTTTCAGGCTGACTGGAAACCAGACCCTCAGGCAGCAGCTTTTAAAGTATGCAAATATATACTGTCCTGTGGAAGTTAAACCTTCCTGGCTTCCAGATAAGGTGATCTGGAGGTGACCTCTGGGTGACAGTTGCAAAAACTGGGACTTCAGGCGAATATGTAAGCTCCTTTTCGGGAGGTACTTCGGAGCTATATCAAGGCTGAGGGAGAGTGTGAGGATGGCATCCCCCTGCGTACATTCCCTAAGCTGCTTGGTAGTCTCTAAATGTGTGGCAAACCTGAAGTCTGCCCGTCAGGCTGAAGCCCCAGGAAAGGTAAATAGGCCTTTTTCATAGGAGGACTGGGGTGTGTTTCATTCTGTGTCTGTGCAGTGTCCTGGGGGTGGTAGCATGCCAAAACTGTCTCTATTTGAGTCCCATGGAGCCCAGAAATGTAACCCATCCTGGCCAACAGAGCCAGGTGATCATGGAGTGTCCCCTGTGTGTACTGCATATGCCTGCTGGCTTTAGCAAGGCATTGGGAGAACGTAGGGCCAGCATGCAACCACTGGCTTTTGCAGGGCAGCAGGAAGCACTGGACTGGGATGTGCTCACCGGCATTAGCAAGTTAGAATTACCGTTTTTGTGCTCTCCTTCTAACTTGCAGCACATTTGTCCCTGGAGATAGTCCCAATGGGCCTCTCCTCCTCTGACAGACACTTTAAGATTAGCAAATGAATCTCCTTCACATAAAGTCTAGACACTTTTCAAATTGCTGCTTTTTACTTGTCCCCATGGGGAATAAGTCTGCCCATAAGCCCTTTTAGAGCAGAATCTCAGTTCCCTACAGCTCTTTGGGTCTCCTGGATGTAAGCCCTATTGGTTTCCAAAGGCAGACATTTTGGCGGCTTATCCCTTTCTTGTAGGTCTCAAGGTTGGGGTGCCTTATATGGAGAGTGATGAACCCCTTACTCCTCAGGGAGAAGTTCAGGATTTTGAGATCTCTCCTGATTGTGGGTCACCAACTTGGTGGAGGAGGGGTTTGGTGAGACTGTGTCTTTACCTTTTTAGCCAACTTGATGTGGCCCTTTTACCATTTGTTGTGAAGGAGCTGTTAAACTACTTTTCAAGTCCTTTTCAGAGGGAATTGTTCCAAATGTAGCTGTAAATTTGGTCTGTCTGTGGGAGGAGGTGAGTTCAGGATCTTTCTTTGCTGCCATCTTGGACTGCCTGTGGAAAAAATTAACTTAATCAAGTAATTTCTTTTTTTTTTTTTTAAGATTTTATTTATTTAAAGAGAGCATGAGCTGTGGCTGGGGGTGGGGTAAAGGGAAAGGGAGAGAATCTCAACCAGACTCCGCTGAACATGGAGCTCATTGCAGAGCTCAATCTCATGACCCTGAGATCATGACCTGAGCCCAAACCAAGAGTCAGACGCTTAACCGATTGAGCCACCCATGTGCCCCTAACCAAGTAATTTCTTTCAGTAAATGCCTAACATAAAGGTAAAGCTTGACTAAGACAGACTGGAGTTTTGAAAACACATAAATAACTAAAAGATTGTGTGATTTTTGTTGTGTACTTACAAATTTTGCAGTGTAATAGTTGAGAATAACTTAACCTTCATTTGTGCTTTTTCTCTCTTCCATGTAGGCATGATTTATACCACTTGTAGTTTATGTATGATTGCTTTCACATTTTGTATGTTACTACTTTGAAGTGTAGAACATAAAAGTGAGTTATAAATAATTGATGATTGCTACACAGCTCAACACTGTTTTCAGCCAGTCAAAATGTTGCTGTTTGGCTTAATTAAGGAGTGTGAGACCCATGGTTTCTGTGACAACTCAAGGTCAGTTGACATGGGTATGTCCGACCAAACTGTTCCTGTAGAATAAATAGGCTGTTTGTAAACAGGACGACTAAGTATTCTCTCATAAGATTTTAAGTTCACAAAGCGTGAGGCACCCGGATAAAAGGTCAAATGTGAAAGGTTATAAGCTACTTTGGGCTTATTCTTGTGTGGAACCTTTGGCTGCCTTAGTCTGAGGTCTTGAAATAGTTTGCACAAGGCCTTTTGCCAAAAGACTACTGAGAGTTGGCTCAGGCAGGATTCTATTACAAAATCCTGTTCTCTTTTTCACACTCTTTGTGTGTGTCCTGCTGTCTGAAGTTTATGAAAATACAAGGAATTTTATTGAAGCTAAGTATATAAATGAAACAACCAGATCATTTCATATCATATAAAATAAATTTAGAATTTTCTTTTTAGGGACAGAGGTCCACAAATTGAATGTATTATGATAAATACTTGCAAAATTAATTGCAAATTACATTTTAGAAAAAGAGTAAGTTTTATCAGACTAACAAAGAAGACGAAAAACACTGGCAGAAAAACTTGGGGCAGTTGTAGGCTTTTTAAAAAGGCACTGTATATCTGTTCCACCTAAACCACCAGAGCAGTCTTTAAATACTAGTGAGATATTTTAGTTAATGAGATCTTTTTCTGTTATATGTTATGCTGTTGAGTGGTATTTGCTCTGTATTATGAAGAAAAAGGATATAATTCGTCTTTTTCAAAACTTTTTGCTTTGCTTTAGATTTATTACTCTTTTTATTCTTCCTCAGAGTAGGAATGCATTCCAGGAATACAAAAACCAAAGTGAATGTTAGATTTACTTTCTCTGGCATTAAAGCTTAGCTTGAAGAGCCTTCTTCAGTTTTTTGGCTATCATACTTATCTGCATTACTAGTTTGTTTTCTCATGTTTATATACTACTTCAGGGCTACAAGTTCTGTCTTGGTCGATTTTGATATATTTTCATTCTTGGGTTTGTTAATAAAGATGTAGGCACTGGATATATATTTTTAAAAATTTATTTATTTGCTTTAAGTAATCTCTACACCCACTGTGGGGTTTGAACTCATGAACCAGACATCAAGAGTCATATGCTCTTCTGACTGAGGCTGCCAGGTGTGCCTCACCACTGGATTTTCTTAAGGTAGAAAAAAAGTGGGGCAAAGGACAGTGAAACAATGACAAAATAATCATTCTCAAACACAAAGTATAAGCCATAGACCATTTTAACTATGAATGAACTTTTGTGTGATAGTAGCAGTTATAAAGAAATCACCCAGATAAATGGAAAAGCAAATACATTTTATTAGGAAATTTAGAGTAACTCCTAGTGGTGGATTAATGCATGCAGTGTGGATCATAAACAGTGATACCCAGGCTTTCATTATTTTATTGTACTATGGAGCATAGGCATGGGAAAGATGGGACTTTGCAGTGTGTGTCATAAAGTCTGATTTATTTTTTCCTTGTAGAACAATGAAACAAAGCCATTTATCTTTTTTTAAAAAAAATATTTAAATTCAAGTTAATTAACATATATGTATTATTAATTTCAGAGGTGGAATTTAGTGATTCATCAGTTGCGTATGACATCCAGTGCCCTACTTAGAATTTACCAGTGAAGGTATCTGGTTCTGGATTTTTATTTGTTGTTGTTTTTGATGACTGAATCAATCCCTTACTAGTAATTGGTCTGTTCAGATTTTCTGTTCCTTTGTGATTCATTCTTGGTCAGCTGTATGTTTCTAGGAGTTTATTCATCTCTTCTAGGTTTTTCAATTTGTTAGCATATAATTATATATAGTAGTCTCTTAGGATCTTTTGTATTTGTGTGGTATGAGTTTTAATGTCTTCTCTTTCTAATTTTATTTGTTTGAGCCCTCTTTTTTCTTGGTAAATCTAGCTAAAGATCTGTCTATTTTGTATATCTTTTCAAGAAATTAGCTCTTGGTTTCACTGATATTTTCTATTTTCTTTTTAGTCCCTCTTTCATTTATTTCCTGTCTGATCTTTGTTATTTCTTTCTCCTACTAACTTTGGACTTAGTTTGTTCTTTTTCTCGTTTCTTGAGGTATAAAGTTAGTTTGTGTATTTGGTCTACTCCATGGTGTCAAGTCCCTTAAGCTTTCTTACTCTTTTTCATTTTTTCCCTTTTGCTCCTCTAATTGGATGAATGTGAATACCCCATCCTTGAGTTCACTGATTCTTTCTTCTACTTTATCTAGTTTGATGTTGAACTCCTGTATTAAATTTTTCAGTTTAGTTATTGTATTTTTCAGCTTTGTGATAATCTGTTTAATACTTTCTTATATCTTCTTTTTTTCCTCAAGTTTTTATTTTAATTTACATTATTTAATATATAGTGTAGTCTTGGTTTCAGGAGTAGAATTTAGTGATTCATCACTTACATATAACATCCAGTGCTCATCACAAGTGTCCTCCTTTATGCCCATCACCTATTTTGACCCCCACCACCTCCCCTCCAGCAACCCTCAGTTTGTTCTCTATAGTTAAGAGTCTCTTATGGTTTGCCTCTCTCTCTGTTTTTATCTTATTTTTCCTTCCCTTCCCCTGTGTTCATCTGTTTTGTTTCTTAAATTCCACATATGAGTGGAATATATGGTATTTGTCTTTCTCTGACTGAGTTATTTCGCTTAGCATAATACCTTCTTAGTTCCAGTCACGTTGTTGCAAATGGCAAGATTTCATTCTTTTTGATGGCGAGTAATACTGCATTGTGTGTATGTATGTATGTATATATATATATATATACCACATCTTCTTTATCCATTCATCAGTTGAGGGACACTTGGGCTCTTTCCATAGTTTGGCTCTTGCTGCTAATGCTACTATAAACATTGGGGTGCATATACCCCTTCAAATCTGTATTTTTTGTGTTCTTTGGGTAAATACCTAGTAGTGGAATTGTTGGGTCATAGGGTAGTTCTATTTTTAACTTTTTGAAGAACCTCCATACTGTTTTCCAGATTGTCTGCACCCATTTGCATTCCTACCAACAGTGCAAGATGTTTCCCCTTTCTCAGCATCCTCACCAACACCTGTTGTTTCTTGTATTGTTCATTTTAACCATTCTGACCCATGTGAGGTGGTATCTCATCATGGTTTTGATTTGTATTTCCCTGATGATGAGTGATGTTGAGCATCTTTTCGTGTGTCTGTTGGCCATCTGGATGTCTTCTTTGGAAAAATGTCTATTCATGTCTTCTGCCCATTTCTTAACTGGATTGTTTGTTTTTTGGGTCTTGAGTTTGATAAGTTCTTTTTTTTTTTAAAGATTTTATTTATTTATTTGACAGAGAGAGAGACAGGAGAGAGGGAACACAAGTAGGGGAGAGGGAGAAGCAGGCTCCCTGCTGAGCATGGAGCCCCATGTGGGGCTCGATCCCAGGACCATGGGATCATGACCTGAGCTGAAGGCAGCCGCTTAAACCGACTGAGCCACCCAGGCACCCCCGAGTTTGATAAGTTCTTTATAGATTTTGGATACTAACTTTTTTAAAAAGATTTTATTTATTTATTAGAGAATGAGAGAGAGAGCATGAGAGGGGGGAGGGTAGAGGGAGAAGCAGACTCCCCGCTGAGCAGGGAGCCCAATGTGGGGCTCGATCCCAGGACCTCAGGATCATGACCTGAGTTGAAGGCAGATGCTTAACTGACTAAGCCACCCAGGTGCCCTGACTTCTTAAATGTTATTTTAGTCTAATTTTTCAAATAGTATATTGTATTTTAAGTGTTCTGTTGAACAAACTATGTAGTAGCAGTTGTAGAATCCTTTTTTTGTAAAAGAGCACATTTCTTGTAGTCAAGTTGGATATTTTCCTTTATGTCAATTATTAAGAATCACTGGGCAATAGCAACAGAAATGGGGTTCTAAGTTGCATGTCTAAACAGAAAGCATTGTTTCAGAGGGTCTTCCTTTGAAAATTTTAATATACACTTACGTATACTTTCATATTATTTTTTAAAAAGATTTCATCTATTTCAGAGAGAGAGCACACAAGCATGAGCAGGGACAGGGCAAGAAGGAGAAACAGACTCCCCACTGAGCAGGGAGCCCAATGTGGGGCCTGACCCCAGGACCTAAGGATCATGACCTGAGCCAAAGGCAGATGCTTAACTGACTGAGCCACCCAGGTGCCCCTACTTTCATATTCTTTAATGGGTATGATAAATAGACTAACAAGTAAGTTATTACTAAAATATACAGTGTCAAAATAGAAATTAAGTGTCCTCTCAGCATCATAAAGTGTGGGCAGTTTTTTGAGTGTATCTTTATTTCCACATGTGTGAATGTTAGTGTGGATATGTATCTTCAAGTTTTCCATTGTAATGACTTATATAGCAGACTCACATTATACATTTACCTTGAGATTTGGCCAAAGAAAGAAATTAAAGTATTCCATTCAGTGAATCTATGCTGGGAGTGAATGTGAGATGTAAATCTTCTGTTCTTGTTGGTTTCAGCTCCTTTATATGTGCTAGGCTGAGGGTGTTTCTAGGGTTTAGGGATATATATATATCTCTTTATATATACATACACATACACATATATGTATACATGTGTATATACATATATATGTATTTTAATACAATACGAAATGCAAGCCAACTAATTCATCTGGTATTGAACTAAAGAAAAAAGATAACTGGCTGGGAGAGGAAGTATGTTGGTCTTCAGTGTGCATTGTGCAAAAGGATTTTGACTATATGCAGATTTTTCTTATGTGTTGACTTTAGATCTTTATCCCTGAGAAAAAGGCCATTTAACTAGTGGTTTTTTTTGTTTGTTTGTTTAATTTACAGTTTTTAATAGTCTGCTAAACTGTTTTAATCTACTTTAATTCTACTTTAATAGATTCCTGCACCAGCCTGTATCATGATTTCTCAGATGTATCTTGTAGGAGGCCCAAAGAAGCATAATATTGAGGGTTAAATTGTCAGCTTTGACACTGATCCCCTTTCGGCCCAGACCAGTTTCTTTATTGCTATTAGTACCCTATAGTTTTGTGTGGATGTTTTGTTTTCCTTTTTATATAGTGTGCCAAGTACTTACAACATAAATGCCATTTAATTTTGCCTGTCATGTAATTGATACTAAATATTTGAAGCGTATATGAAAAACCCTGTTATAGATATAATGGTTCCCATTTTATTTATTTTTTAAATTCAGTTTAATTTTATTATGTTTTGTTGGTCACCACACAGTACATCATTAGTTTTTGATGTAGTGTTTCATGATTCATTGTTTTCATATAATACCCAATGATCCATGCAAAACTTGCCCTCCTTAATACCCATTACTGGGCTAACCCATCCCCCCACCCCCTTCCCCTTAAAACCCTCAGTTTGTTTCTCAGAGTCCATCGTCTGTCATGGTTCATCCCTCCCTCCGATTCCCCCCCCTTCATTTTTCCTTCCTTTTCCTAATGTCCTCCATGCTATTCCTTATGTTCCACAAATAAATGAAACCATATGATAATTGACTTTCTCTGCTTGACTTATTTCACTTAGCATCATCTCCTCCAGTCCCATCCATGTGGATGTAAAAGTTGGGTATTCATCCTTTCTGATGGCTGAGTAATAGTTCATTGTATATATGGACCACATCTTTATCCATTCATCTGTTGAAGGGCATCTCGGCTCTTTCCACAGTTTGGCTATTGTGGACATTGCTGCTATGAACATTGGGGTGCATATGGCCCTTCTTTTCACTATATCTTTGTCTTTGGGGTAAATACCCAGTAGTGCAATTGCTGGGTCATAGGGTAGCTCTATTTTTAATTTTTTGAGGCACCTCCACACTGTTTTCCAAAGTGGCTGTACCAATTTGCATTCCCACCAACAGTGTTAGAGGGTTCCCCTTTCTCCACAACCTCTCCAACATTTGTTGTTCTTGCCTTGTCAATTTTTGCCATTCTAACTGGTGTAAGGTGTTATCTCAAGGTGGTTTTGATTTGAATTTCCCTGTTGACTAATGATGATGAACATTTTTTCATGTGTCTGTTAGCCATTTGTATGTCTTCTTTGGAGAAGTGTCTGTTCATGTCTTCTGCCCATTTTTTGACTGGATTACTTGTTTTTTGGGTGTTGAATTTGAGAAGTTCTTTATAGATCTTGGATATCAGCCCTTTGTCTGTAGTGTCATTTGCAAATATCTTCTCCCATTCCGTGGGTTGCCTCTTTGTTTTGTTGACTGTTTCCTTTGCTGTGCAGAAGCTTTTTATCTTGATGAAGTCCCAAAAGTTCATTTTTGCTTTTGTTTCACTTGCCTTTGGAGATGTTTCTTAAAAGAAGTTGCTATGGCTGATATCGAAGAGGTTACTGCCTATGTTCTCCTCCAGGATTTTGATGGATTCCTGTCTCACATTGAGGTCTGTCATCCATTTTGAGTTTACCTTTGTGTATGGTGTTAGAGAATGGTTGAGTTTCATTCTTCTGTATTTAGCTGTCCAATTTTCCCAGCACCATTTATTGAAGAGACTGTCTTTTTTCCATTGCGTATTTTTTCCTGCTTTGTTGATTATTTGACCATAGAGTTGAGAGTCCATATCTGGGCTCTCTATTCTGTTCCATTGGTCTATATGTCTGTTTTTGTGCCAGTACCATGTGGTGATCACTGCTTTGTAATATAGCTTGAAATCAGGCAACGTGGTGCCCCCAGCTTTGTTGTTCTTTTTCAACATTTCCTTGGTGATTCAGGGTCTTTTCTGATTCCATACAAATTTTAGGATTGTTTGTTCCAGCACTTTGAAAAATGTCATTGGAATTTTGATAGGGATGGTGTTGAAGGTATAGATTGCTCTGGGTAGCATAGACATTTTAACAATGTTTATTCTTCTGATCCATGAGCATGGAATGTTTTTCCATCTTTTTGTGTCTTCAGTTTCTTTCATGAGTGTTCTGTAGTTCCTGGAGCATAGATCCTTTACCTCTTTGGTTCGATTTATTCCAAGTTATCATATGGTTTTTGGTGCTATTGTAAATGGAATCGATTCTCTAATTTCTCTTTCTACAGTTGCATTGTTAGTGTATAAGAAAGCAACTGATTTCTGTGCATTGATTTTATATCCTGCCACATTACTGAATTGCTGTATGAGTTCTTGTAATTTGGGGGTGGAGTCTTTTGGATTTTCCACATAAAGTATCATGTCATCTGCGAAGAGAGAGAGTTTGACTTCTTCTTTGCTAATTTGAATACCTCATATTCCTTTTTGTTGTCTGATTGCTGTTGCTAGGACTTCAGGTACTATGTTGAACAATAGTGGTGAGAGTGGGCATCCTTTTCATGTTTCTGATCTTAAGAGAAAGGCTCTCATCTTTTCCCCATTGAGAATGATATTTGCTGTGGGTTTTTCATAGATGGATTTTATGAACTTGAGGAATGTTCCCTCTATCCCTATACTCTGAAGAGTTTTAATCAGAAAAGATGCTGTATTTTGTCAAATGCTTTTCTGCATCACGTGAGAGGACCATATGGTTCTCTTTCCTCTTATTAATGTGTTCTATCCCATTGATTTGCAAATGTTGAACCACCCTTGCATCCTGGGGATAAATCCCACTTGTTTGTGGTGGATGATCCTTTTAATGTATTGTTGGATCCTATTAGGTAGGATTTTGTTGAGGATTTTGGAATCCATATTCTTCGGGGATATCAGTCATAAATTCTTCTTTTTGATGGGGCCTTTGCCTGGTTTGGGGATTAAGGTATGCTGGTCTCATAGAACGAGTCTGGAAGCTTTTCTTCTGTTTGTATTTTTTGAAACAGCTTCAGGATAATAGCTATTATTTCTTCTTTGAATGTTTGGTAGAATTCCCTAGGGAATCCATCAGGCCCTGGACTCTCCTTTTTTGGGAGGTTTTTGATCACTGCTTCAGTCTCGTTACTGGTTATTGGCCTATTCAGGTTGTCAGTTTCTTCCTCTTTCAGTCTTGGCAGTTTATAGGTTTCTAGGAAGGCATCCATTTCTTCCAGGTTACTTAATTTATTGGCATATAGTTGTTGATAATAATTTCTAATAATTGTTTCTATTTCCTTGGTGTTAGTCGTGATCTCTCCCCTTTCATTTATAATTTTATTAATTTGGGTCCTTTCTCTTTTCTTTTGGATGTCTGGCCAGTGATTTACTGATCTTATTAATTCTTTCAAAGAACCAGCTTCTAGTTTTGTTGATCTGATCTACTGTGTTTCTGGTTTCTAATTCATTGATCTCTGCTCTAATCTTAATTATTTCTCTTCTAATCATGACTTAGGCATTGTTTGTTGCTTTTTCTCTAGTTCTTTAAGGTGTAGAGTTAGTTGGTGAATTCGGGATTTTTCTATTTTTTTGAGTGAGGCTTGGATGGCTACGTATTTCCCCCTTAGGACTGCCTTTACAGTATCCTGTAGGATTTGGACTGATGTGTTTTCATTCTCATTGGTTTCCATGAATTGTTTAAGTTCTTTGATTCCTGGTTGTTCCAAACATTCTTGAGCAGAATGGTCTTTAGCTTGCCAGTGTTTGAATTTCTTCCAAATTTTTTCTTGTGATTGAGTTCCAGTTTTAAAGCATTATGGTCTGAGAATATGCAGGGAATAATCTCAATCTTTTGGTATTGGTTGAGACCTGATTTGTGACCCAGTATGTGGTCTATTCTGGGGAAAGTTCCATGTGCACTCGAGAAGAATGAGTATTCTGTTGTTTTAGGGTAGAATGTTCTGTATATATGTATGAGGTCCATCTGGTCCAGTGTGTCATTCAAAGCTCCTGTTTCTTTGTTGATTTTCTGCTTAGATGATCTGTCTGTTGCTGAGAGTTGAATATTGAGGTCTTGTCCTACAATTAACATATTGTTATCAATATGTCTCTTTATTTTGGTTAACAGTTGGCTAATGTAGATGGCTGCTCCCATGTTGGGGGCATAGATATTTACAATTGTTAGATCTTGTTGGATAGACCCTTTAAGAATGATATAGTGTCCTTCTGTGTCTCTAACTACAGTCTTTAGCTTAAAATCTAAATTGTCTGATATAAGAATTGCTACCCCAGCTTTCTTTTGATGTCCGTTGGCATGGACGATGGATCTCCATCTCTTCACTTTCAGTCTGGATGTATCTTTAGGTTGAAAATGAGTCTTGTAGACAGCATACAGATGGGTCCTATCTTTTTATCCAATCTGCAATCCTGTGCTGTTTTATGGGAGCATTTAGGCCCTCACATTGAGAGTGATTATTGAAAGATATGAATTTATTGTCATCATATTGCCTGTGAAGTCCTTGTTTCTATAGATTGTCTCTGTACATTTCTGTTCTATATCACTCTTGGGGTCTTCTTTTATAGAACCCCCCTTAATATTTCTTGCAGGGCTGGCTTAGTGGTCACATATTCTTTCAGTTTCTGCCGGTCTTGGAAGCTCTGCATCTCTCCATTCTAAATGACAGCCTTGCTGGATGGAGTATTCTTGACTGCATGTTCTTCTCATTTTGCACCCTGAATATGTCTTGCCAGCCCTTCCTGGCTTGCCAGGTCTCTGTAGATAGGTCTGACATTATTCTGGTGTTCCTCCCTCTGTACATAAGGAATCTATTCCCCTAACTGCCCTTAAGGTGGTTTCCTTGGTTCTAAGATTTGCGAGTTTTACTATTACATGCTGGGGCGTTGGTCTGTTTTCCTTGATCTTGGGAGGGGTCCTCTCTGCCTCTAGGACGCGAATGTTTGTTTCATTCCCCAGATTAGGGAAGTTCTCAGCTATGATTTCCTGAAATATATCTTCTAGTCCTCTCTCTCTCTTCACCCCCCCCAGGGATCCCAATAATTCTGACATTGGAACTTCCATGGCGTCACTTAGTTCTCTAATTCTGTTTTCATGGATTCTGAGCTGTTTCTCCCAGGCCTCTTCTTTTTCCTTCTTTTCTATCAGTTGGTCTTCTAGGTCACTAATTCATTCTTCTGCCTAGTTTACCCTAGCTGTTAGGGTATCTAGATTAGATTGGATCTCATTGATAGCATTTTTAAGTTCTGCCATTCAGCTTTCATTTCTCCCTTAGAGACTCTATGTTGCCATTAATTGATCTCTCCATTCTAGCTATCGTCTTCATAACTGTTACTCTGAAGTCCATTTCTGACATCTTGGTTATATCTGTATCCATTTGTAAATCTGTAGCAGAAGTCACAGTCTCTGAGTCTTTCCTGTTTTGGGGGTACCTCCTCCTAGTCATTCTGTTGAGGGATGGTTGCGGGAGTGTACAGAGTCTAAATTATTGACCACAACCCAAGCAAGATGCACCTGTTTTATAGGGACCTTAGGGTTGTTGGCCTCTTGTTCTCCCAGCCTGTCTTCTTGGGGAGGGGACTGCTGCTGTTACTCAGGCAACCCTGTTTGGGCAGAGTTGCCTTGTCCCCTATGGGGAGGGGATGGGCTCAGTGAAAACCAGTTTTTGGGGGGTTTTTGTTCTCTGGTGGCTTTCCTTGGCCGCTTTCCATGTCTCTTCTGTGAGTCAGAGCAGAAGAGACCATTTCTAACCCTCTGCCTCAGAACAGAGATCGCAGTCTGTTCTTCAGTGAGCTCTCTAGGCCACACTATCTCCGTTTCTGTCCGTGCTGCTATAAACTGCAGCGTCCTGGGTTGTGTGCCCCTCAGCAGCGCTCCCAGTCCTTGCCTCCAGGTCAGTGCTCGTCTCTGACCTTCGTGCTTCTAAAACTGCCAGCCGTCCCCAGTTCACTCGTGGGGCCCAGCTGCTCCAGGTTTCAGTCTGGGGGGCTGCCCTAAAGTCCTTTCCCCACTGCTACTGGTCTGCAGTCTGTGAGTCTGTGGCCTGTCCCCAGCGCTGGAGGCTTTCGCGGTGCTGTGTTATTTAACCTTCCCAGCTCAAGAGCTTATGGCAGCTCCCTCCCTCTTCTGTTTATCTTCCGATATCTGCCCTCCAAATCATGGCTCCCCGCTTCATACCTTGAAACCAACCACCTGCAATATTCTGTTTGTAGAGATCCAGATATATCCTCTCACATCTCAGGCTGATTTTGTGAGTGTTCATAATGGTCTGGTAGATATCCAGCTCAATTCAGGGGACTGGTTGGAATAGGGTCCCCTACTCCTCCACCATCTTTTCCCTCCTTCCTCATAATGGTTCCCATTTTAAAGATGAAGAAACTGAAGTACAGAAGAAGGCAAATGTATTTTCTTAGAATACAAGATCTGGGTTCATATTACATTTCTGAGATTACATGATCTTTGGAAAATCCTTGTCTTTTTAGTCTCTTTTTTTCTCATCTGTAAAATGGGGTTTTGAGGGTTATTGGGAGGGTTGAATGAAATCATCCTGGTGAAAATGTTTTGAACTGTAAGTTTTCATACAAATACAAAGCCAGGATTATAGTATTTTATATTACTAATTGTAAAGCCATTAGTTTAGTAATATATTGGAAAGGAACAGGTCAGTGCTCTTTCTTCTGTTTCCACACAACCTCAGGTATGGAGGCACTAGGTCTATTTATTACTAGTTTGGCATCACATTACTAATATTTGTCATAAATGCAATTTTGCAGAACTCTTGTTACCATGAGCCCAAATTTTAGAGATCACTTTATGCCTGTCATACATTGTAGAAGTCCTTTGAATGAATGTTTTTTTTCTTTTTTTCCCCTAATTCAAATTTATTCGGGTATGTAAACTACAAAAACATTTATGTAATAGGTTACCCACACGGTTTAATTCTTCCTGGTTTAATCTGGTGTTTCCCAGAATATGGAATAGTCTTGGTTACCAGTTTGTTTATTTCAGTCATCTCTTCTAAAAAGAAGAATATAAACTTGATTAGTTATAACATGTAAGTTTTATGGCATGAGTATATGAAACAAATTATCTACTTATTGTTGCCCAGTAACATTCTAAATCTATAAGAAAAATACCTACTTCATATTTCTTAAATTTGTTTCCCTTTCTGATGTGATTTTTGAGGATATTCTGGAGTTACTTAGCTCTTTTCTTTTTGTCTTAAATATCTAATTCATTGTACTTTGAAACAATGGGGATTATACTCTGAAGCCCACAATAAACAAATAAGCTAACAAAAATTAAACCATTACAGGAGAAAATGTGAAATGGAAGTGTGTAATCAAATAAATGGGAAAAAGAGGCTTGAGAAAGATTATAGAAGACTAACAGGAGATAGCACTAGTGTGTTTCTTACTTGGTGGTTGTTTTCTTTCAGGAAAAATCTTATCAGCTGGAGAGTTGCTGTTTTCTTTGAAGTAAGCTCTGGTTTCTCTGAAATCAGATTTTGTATTCCCCAGGCTCCACTCTGCAATGCCAGCGCAAACATACATTAGCAGCTGTACAACACTTTAAAGAGTTAGCAAGAAGGTATCAAGCAATTACTTATTCCATCTTAGACCTTTAGACGTTTTTTAAAAAAAGTCTAGAGTTTTAGGGAGAAGAAAAATAAGACAGTCTAAATATACTTCATGGAAAAAAATATAAAATGATAATGTAAATTAATTGAAAAGATTGCATTCTATCAGTGAGAGATTAAGGAAAATATTCCTGTTGTTTTTATAAACAAACTATATGATGGTTTCTTTTTCTAGTTTGGTAGATAGGTGCTATTCTAGTGAGTTTTTTGTTAACTAGTGCATTGTATAGTGAAATAATTCTGAATAAAATGGTGAGATCTCTTTGATGATGTGAAGGGCTCAGATTATTCTGTTCTAGTTTCTAAACTTCACAGAGGGATACTGCTGGTTTAATACTTAGTGTTGTGGCTATGCATTTCAAGTATCTCTAACTTTATATTAATGTTTGTGGTGCAGTGGAAAGATGGAGTCAGAACATCTGGGCTATGGTCCTGGCTTTTCTACTTACTAGTTTTGTGTCTGTGACAATTCATTTAACTTCTTTTGCCCTCAGTGTCCTCATTTGTAAAATAGGGCGAATATTACTTACCCATATAACTTAGAGGGTTACTATCTAGCTTAAGTGAAAATTTATGTGAAAATGCCTTTAAATTGTAAAGTGCTGTTAGATATAGAATGAGAGGGGTTACAAAGGAAGAAGGAGAGGCGCCTGGGTGGCTCAGATGGTTCAGCGTCTGCCTTCAGTTCAGGTCATGATCCCAGGGTCCCGGGATCGAGCCCCACATTGGGCTCCCTGCTTGGCGGGGAGCCTGCTTCTCCCTCTCCTTCTGCTACCCCTGCTTATGCTGTCTCATTTTCTCTGTCAAATAAATAAATAGAAAATCTTTAAAATAAAAAAAAGGAAAAAGGAAAAATTGTTATTATTTCTGTTTACTAACATTCATATGAGAGATAATAATCATAATACTTACTAGGTAGGGTGGGAATACTCCAGAAAGGCATACTACTTTGTCTATTGTCAGTAGAGGATTAGAGGGAAGTTTAATATAGGACATAGACTTTAGGTCATGTATATTCTTATATTTGAAATTGATTTCAGCTCTAGAGTCTTGTAATCCTACTTTTTAATCTTTTTGTTTATCTGTATACCATGTATGAAGATAATTTGAGTGTCTATGTAGTTGTGTGCAGTATATTTACATGTAATGCATATATATATATATGTAGTGTCTTCATGAACCAAAGTACTGCAATAGGCAGTACTTTGTGAAGTGATAATTCCTTTTGAGGAGAAAACTTTACTCATTCATTCATTTTTGTGTTATTTTTCTGTGCCAGGTACAAGTTAATTGTCCTGGCTCCAATATTTGAATACATTATGAAAAGTTGGCTGTCAGTTTGTTGTTTGCATGACTATTGGTTTCTATTCACATTATGAGCCATTTCAACAAATCCTCAAAATCTTCACTGGATGTAGGTATTATTAAGGATGCATTCTGTTTTCAGTTTATTACCTTAAATTTATACATTAAAGGGACAGATTGGTATACAAAAGAGAAAAATGGTGTATTTCTTAGATGTACAGCTGCAATTTGAGGACTGTCTTCTGGTGTGATGTATACAGTCAGTCACCAATTTTTTGAGGACCAAAAGCAAACAGGAGAGATTTTCTAAAAGTGAAAGAAATAATCAGTATTTTGTTCTTAGTACTGTTCATTTATTAAGACATATTTATTGATTGCTTGCTCTAAGTCAGATAGTATGGTAGATGCTGAGAATAAATCAGGAGTAAATTCTAGTGGAGAACATGAACATTAACCAAATAATTTCAGAATTAAATTAAAATACTTATAAGTACTAAGGAGAGGTATGTAGTTTTGTGAGAAGAGACAACAGTTGAGAGAAATAGGGAAAGTAATATATATTTGAGTGATAAAAAGAAGTGGGAAATTACCCTATGTAATCAATAACATCATTACATTTATCTTACATAGCACAGACTTTGATAAAATTATAGATGGAAGTGATTTTCCACTGGCAAGGTATAAACAATTTTGATGTAATAAGGAATTATATAAAATAGTTTTTAAAAGTTATGTTGGATATAAAAATTGGACCATAAGAGTAAAACCCCATGGTTTTATATGCTTGCAATTGGTGGAATAAATCCATATGCTAAATTATTATTTCTTTACACATGTCACTTTCTTGTACACGGTGTTTCTTTGCCTTGAAATGTAAGAAAATATAACTGTGGAAAGATAGCCAATAATTCTTTTTCCTAAGATATTAATGCAAGCATTAAGAATTTATATTATTTAGGACATTAGGAGAAGGAAGGGAAATATGAAGGGGGTGGGAGTCGGAAGGAGAGATGAACCATGAGAGACTATGGACTCTGAGAAACAAACAGGGTTTTAGAGGGGAGGGGGGTAGGGGAATGGGTTAGCCCAGTGGTGGGTATTAAGGAGGGCATGTACTACATGGAGCGCTGGGTGTTAATTGAAAACAATGGATCGTGGATCACCACATCAAAAACTAATGATGTATTGTATGGTGACTAACATAACATAATAAAATTAAAAAAAAGAATTTATATTATTTTTTATTAATGTTTTTACTTTTTGAAATTTAACATTATAAAGAGAACCCATTAGTTTTACTTTAAATTTGTCAGTTTTGCTTTGTTACATGAGCTAATCATACTGCTGTTTGAATAAGAAACTTAAAAAATTAAAAAAGATTTTTAGTTTTCTAAAATATTTCTCGTTATTTTTATCACAGCTTAAATCTAAGCTTAAAATTCCTTAAAATTAATTATTTAACATTTTTGATTGCTAGTTATACTGTTGTATAGTATTAATAGATCTGCTTCCGTGTTTAATTCAATATGTCAGTCGCAAGAAGCCCAACTAAAATATTTCCTGAACTTAAATGGAATAAAAGAGGTATTTTAATAACATTTAAGTTCTTACTGATGAGTGAGTGGCAGGTAATTTACAAATAATTTCAAGTTTATATGCTATCAGTGTTTCCTGAATTTGCAGGGGAACTGGCCAGACTTTATGACAGTACCTCTCACTTCATTACTCCCTAGAACTCCCAAATAAATTTCATTTTTTAATGGGTACCGGAGGTAAAAATTACTTGGTAGGTTGCAAGCTGGGAGAAGAAAAATGTATGTCTTTGAGTTCTATATTTTAATTATGAAGATAGTGCCCTTCTGTTCATTTTTATCTCATCTTGTTTGGCAATTTTTAATTTAGATTTATCAAAAAGTAACAAATTTTTGCATGGTCAGTATTTGGTATAGAATATTTAGTATTAGATGTTACTAGAAATATCAAGCTGAAAATACGTTTTCTCTCTTTTCTTTCATTCCTTGGACTTAAAAAAAGTGTTCCCTTTAGTAGCCCTGTATTTAACAACCAGCAGTGTTATCCTTGCTTTGAATATATAATAGAATATGAAAGGAAGTTGAATGTTCCAAACTACATTGTAATTTTATATTCATATACACTGTAATCTTACCTATTAACTCCTGGTTTATGGTGGTCTCCATGAGGGTTAACTGTTCTAATTAGGATTAATGAACCATAAAATGCTTTTTTCCCCCCTTCTTTGAGTAGGGGGCATTCTGTTCCCTAATGTCCAGTCCTTGTACTCCAAGCTTGAATTTTCCCCTATGCTATTTTTAGGGTGTACATTTCTTGGTTGTAATCATTATCAACTTTACAGTGTGGCCAGATCATTCCCTTAATGTTCAGTAAGAATACTGCCCACCCCCCATCAAGGTTGGGAAGTTAATTTCAGGAGTATTTATTAAGTTCTATACATATTTTATGAAAGGTAATAGAACTAAGAAATGTCTTAATAATTTTGCCACAAAATAAAGAGATAATTACCACCATTTCCTGCCTTTTGTACCACCAGCCAAAATAACTTAACCTCAAAGTCTCACCATTTAATAATAGTCATGCTGCTTAGAACAGATCATAAACAGTTAAACTTCTCTTCTTTGCTCTGGATGTTTCTGTAACACACTTTGTGATGTAACTAAAAGTTGTGTGCATGAATAGCAAAGGAGACTCAATTCTTCCACATTCCTTGGATGCATGATGACATGGGTAGATCACTGAACAAATTGAAATCTCAGGTTAATGTTACACATGTGAGTAGTTGTATTTGCCTTTCTTAATAGGATCTTCAGCTTTTTTGTAAAATGAGGCATAAATATTCACTAGAACTATGCATATGTTTTACATTTTCGTGAATTAAAAACACTTATGTGAGCAAAGATGCAGTTTATATAGTGAATCACATATTCTGTTCAGGATCTTGTGTTATACACAAGAAAATTAACAACCTATTAGAAGAGCTTTCAGCTTTCAAAAATGAGGTTTTTTGAGAGCCATGCATCACTGACTAGCTGATCATATATATAATCCTCTATTTTTCTATCTGATGGACAATGAGACAGCAGTAAGGGAATTTGGATTTCAGGTGTGCAGGTTTTTGACACTTTGATACAAAGTGATTATTCTAAACAACTTATAAAGTATGTATGTAAAGAATAAATGAAACTCGATGAAAAGGTCCCATCTTAAAAAAATTGGCAATGAATGCAGAGATTCTCTGGGTCATCGTGTACAAATGAGCAAACTTGGTGACTAGAACACAGAAAGTTAATACAAACTGGTATTAGAAAGTTAATATGAACTGCATGGACCCTGGTCCAGTGCTATTTTCAATATTTTATTTAACATACTTTTAATACTTCTAATTAATCTGTACGATAAACACATGGTCATTTCCATTTGGTATATTTAGAATCTAAATAACACATTTTTGAAATTTCATTTGGACCTTTGAAAATTGCTTGTAAAAATCAAGTTAGAAACCATGCAAGTATATTGTGTCACAGTTTTTGCTGTTGTCTGCTTTTCTCAATGTTTTATATATATATATATAGAGAGAGAGAGAGAGAGAGAGAGAGAGAGAGAGAGACTATTTGTATGAGAGTTGATCACCTGGGTTTAGGTCTATAGGTATGATAAAGATTTAAACACTGTTTACTTTCAAAAAGTTATTTAAAAACTTAATAAATACTTCAATGAAATGAAAATGAAACATTTGAAATAGGAAATATTAGAAAAAGTAAACTGGAAAATATTTCAAACATACTGAAAAACAGATTAGTCAATTTTAACAAATAGTATTTTGACATATTTGCTTTATATGTTTTTGTTGTTTTAAAGAAATGAAAGATCCCAGAGACTGTTGAATCCCTTCACATTCCATTCCCACCCATCTTACTTCTCCAGGAGTAACCATTATCCTGAAGCTGGTGTGTATTCTTCCTCTAAGTTTTTATATTTCTATGTATGTATGTATCCATAAATCATATAGACCTGCTCTGCCAATGTGGTAGCTACCAGCCACATTTGACTCTTAAATTTAAATTAATTAAAATAAAATACATTCAGTTCTTCAGAAACACTAGCCACATTACAACTGTTTAATATCCATATGTAGCTCAGGCTACTGTATTGGATGGTGCAGATACAGAACATCTTTATCATTGCAAAAAGTTCTCATATAAACCATTGTTTGTATGTTTTAAACTTCATACAAATATTATACTATTCATATTCTGAAGCTTATTTATTTATTTTTTAAGAAGATTTTTATTTATTTGTCAGAGCACAAGAGGGGGAGCAGCAGGCAGAGGGAGAAGCAGGCTTCCCGCTGAGCAAGGAGCCCCATGCGGGACTAGATCCCAGGACCCAGGGATCATGATCATGACCTCAGCCAGAGGCAGATGCTCAGCTGACTGAGCCACCCAGGCGTCCCAAGAGAGCTTATTTTTTTCACTCAGTATTATGTTTTTGAGATTTGTCTATAGTGACACAGGGATTTATGGACATTTAGACCATTTCCAGTTTTTAATTGTTAAAATAATGCTGCAATGATCACTTTTATGCATGTTTCTTTACAAATATGTGTGAAAGTTTTTTTAGGGTACGCATTTCTTGGTTATAATCATTATCAACTTTACACTGTGACCAAATCATTCCCTAAAGTACTTGTATCAGTTTATGCCTCAACCAGCAGTATGTAAGATTTTCTTTTCTTTACATACTTGCTGATACTTAGACTACAGACTATATAGACTATAGTATCAAATGTTATTTTGTTTTAATTTGCATTTACCTAACATTTAGTGAGGATGAGCAACCTTTCATAGGTTTATTGGCCATTTGGAATTTCTTTTCTGTGAATTGCCTATTTTTATTTCCTTTTTGTTGTTTTCCTTTTGATCTAGAAGTTCTTTATAATAATTCATTTTTGGTTGTATGCATTATAAATTTGTCCCATTTTGTATCTTATCTTTTTACTTTGTTTATACTGTCTTGATATATAGAAGTTTTAAAACTTACTGTGTAAAAAGTTTTAGCCTTTCACCTTAATGCTTGTACTTTTTTTGTATCTTGTTTAAACAAGCTTTTCCTTAGTTGATGCTATATGACTGATTTCGTGTTTTTTTCCCTAAAAGTGTTATAATTTTGCTTTCTAGATTTAGGTTTTTAAAATCACCTGGGATTTATTTTGTGAGCGAGTGATCTAGTTTTTCTCTATATGTATAACTAATTTTCTCAGGATCATTTTTTAAAATAATTTTTCCTTTTCCCAGTGATTTGTATTGTCAGCTTTTTCATTCATCAAATAACCATATGTATTTCATCTTTTTCTGGGCTCTCTATTCTGTGTGGTTGATTTGTTTATCTTTGTTTGTCTTATATCATCTGAATTATAAGAGCTTTATAATATGATGAAGGCTGTTTCAGGTAAGTCTTGCCATCTTGTCCATCTTCTTGAAAATTGTTCTATTTTCAGTATCTTCTCTCACATGTGAATTATAGGGTCCTATTGTCAAGTACTGTTAAAAACCCTCATGGGATTTCTTTTGAAATTGGATTAATAGAGTTAATTTAGTGCAAATAGACATTTTCATGAAACTTAGTCTTCCTGTCTACCAGCATAGTATATCTTCTCATTCATTTGTGTTTCCATTTATGCCTGACAATAAAGTTTTATAATTTCCTTTACAGGGTTTTTACTCTGATTTTGTTAGACATACTCTTAGGTACATTATGATTTTGCTAATGAGATTGTCTATTACATTTCTACTTGGTTATTGTTTGTACATAGGAATGGTATTAAATATTTGTATTTTGATCTTGTATCCAATAACCCTGTTGAACTATCTTATTAGTTTTGGCAATTTGTAGAATCCCTGGGATCTTTTACATAATAATGTTATCTGAAAATAATGACTATTTTTTTTTCAGTCCTTATTCTTTTAATACTTTTAAAGTTGGTTAGCATTTCCTGTACTTAGGAAAGGTTGAATACAAGCAGTATGTAGTAACAAACATTCTCACCTTGTTTCTAACTTTAAAGTAAATGCTTTTAAAATTATCCCATTAAATATCAGGTGAGGGAAATTTCCTTGTACTGTTAACTTGCTAAGAGATTCTTAATAAAAGATGATGAATAGACGTTGAATTTTTTTCCTGGATCTTTCTAAAAGATCATATGAGTTTTCTTTTATATGTTGATGTGGCAAATTACATTAATTGATCATTGAGTTCTTGGGATAAGCCTTACTTGATCATGATGTAGTTTGTGTAGATACATGTAAGTATTATGTGTGTGTACATATATAGATCTGTAGATGATGTATATAGACACACTGCATTATTAATTTGATTAAATTTGCTAATATTTTGTGTAGAATTTCTTTTATTGATGTTAGTATATTTGAATGTCCTATTGTGTTTCCTTATACAGTTGTGATTTTGAGCATTAAGATTATACTCACTTTATAAAATGGGCTGAGGAGCTTTCTCTATTTTTTTCTATTCTCTGGAATATCTTATTTAAAATAAGGGTTATCTGTTTTTTTAAGATTTGGTAATTTGAGTCAGATTTTGGTTATTTATACAGAATGTCCCAAAAGTCTTAGTGCAGTTTTAAATTTGAATGACTTAAAGGGTATAAATGCCACAGACTTATATAATTATTTGGAAGTTAATTTAAATTTCTTTTTAAGTTTTATGGTTTTTGAATCATAAATTAAAATTTTCAGTTAGTGTTTTCCATCTTTAGTCACAAGAACTGAAACAAAATACTGTAATTAAACATTTATTATTAAATTTCTTAATAGATTTTACACCTTTTTTTCTTGTGCAGTTTATTGAACAAATCAGTTTATTAATCTGTAAATTTTCCCCTTGTGTTGGGGATTTTGAAGACCACTCCCAGGCTCATTGATTCACTAGGGGACTCATAGGATTCAGCATGCAGTTGTACTCTACGCTGTGATTTATTATAGCAAAAGGATACAGAGTAGTATCAGTAAAGGGGAAAGACAAATGGGGCAAAGTCTGGAGGAAGGAAACCAGGCATGAGTCTTTTCCTAGTTCAGTTACACAGGTTGTACTTAATTCCCTCAGGAATGAGTTGTGAAAACTATGTAAAATATTTAAAAGGAAAGCTCATTAGAGACTCAGTGCCCAGGGTTTTTACTGGAGGCTGGTTGTGTAGGCATCTTCTGCCTGGCATGTACCAAAATTCTAGACTTGTAGAAGGAGAGCAGATGTCAAGCACAAACCACATTGTCCACTGTACAAACAGGTTAGGCACATTGAGCAGTCTTATCTATTCTGGGATTGGTGGGAACCCTGCTGAAATACAAATTCCCAGACACCAGCCAAAGGCCAATCTTGCAAACAGACTTTTCAAAGGATAGCAGTTTGAATCTTGCTGTTTTAACTCCTTTTTGTACACCTACCTTCAGGATTTTGCTAATTGCATCTGAGGTGTTGTTAAATGTGTTACTCTGTGTCAATTCCCTGTAAACCAGTACTTAGATCTAGAGGCTTACACAGGCTTGATTTTTTTTGGCAAGAATATTTCATAGGTGGTATTGTATACTTTCTTTTGTATCACACCAGGAGGCATATAACATGTGGTTGCTCTTTTTGTGTGTGTGATGTTAAGATTGATCAGTAGTTTCAGGTATTGTCAGCCTGGTCTGTACCTTGTTAAATTACCCCCTGGCTAATGATGTTAGCACCTGTTGATGATCATTGCCCAGATTCATCCTGCCATTCAGAGTTGTAAAATCTAAATTTCTTTTTTATATATAATTGCCCTCATCAACTATTCAGTTTTTCTGAGGTACAATTAATAAAGAAAAGACAGGAAAAATGCATCATTTTTTCCCTTTTATTTATTTCCCTAGTTTTCAGAATACTCAGTTGGTTCCCTGGCATCCTGCAAAGGCAATTATGAACATTCATTTTTATTTACTGCTATGAACATATGGATTTTTAACACATTTAATATTTTAACCACAGATACTATCTTTTTCCTAAAATTGTCCCATCTTTTGCCATCTCTTTAAGGGTTAGCTTCTGAGCCCTTTTGACACAACATCATCAGCTTTTGATAACTTTCTTGTTTTCTGGTACAGTAAGGTATTTTTGGTTCATATTGTCTGTTTTCTACCCTAGGACTGGGATCAGTTTCTACCTTATTTTCTTTTAGTGCAAAAATTATATTTAGAGACCACAGTTTAGATGATGGGGTGCTCAGTGGCCTGGACTTGTCATGTTTCTAGGCTTTTTTAGTGGAAATATGAACAGCTAGGAAATACAAACTTTTTTTAAAGAAAAATACTTCATGAGTATATCCTGATATTTCTATTTCAAATTTGGGATTACAAGGGTTTTTAACTTTTCTTGGTTTTGTATTTGTGGTTTTTTTCTTTTATGCTGAAAATGTTGGTTCCTGGTGACCTTAATATAATTAATTGCTCTTTGTATATTAATATCAGTATACCAACACCAATGCCATATGGTTACTGAAATAGTTTACAACTTCTTTGCAGTTCTTTTGGTCTTTGTTGTATATCCCACTGATGATTTGTAATCAAATTACTCTGTTTTTAAGTCACTTGAAATAATTGTTTTCTGTGTGTTTATTAAACCCATCGACTTGAGACATGGATTAGTTTGTTTGATTTTATTTTCAAACTTTTGGGAGCACTTTTAAAATTCTTGATTCAATTTTGTTTTATAATTATGTCAGATATTTACAATTTCATATTAAAAATCTAGAAGATAAGATAAATTTGGAAAAGTCTGGCTTCTATCCTTCCTTCACCTTCTTTTTTTCTTTTCCACAGATGAATAATTTAGTTAGCTTTTGCTTGATATCTATCTTTTTTAAAAAATGGAACCAAATGTGTGTGTCTATGTATTTCTGTTTCCTTTCTTACATAAATACATGCATACTATTCACACTGTTCAGCGCCCAGCTTTTTTCATTTAATATTTCCTGGAGATCATACCATAATAGTATGTAAAAATTCCTTATTAGGATCTGTTTTTTTATCTGGCATGGGATTACCAGAACATGCATGTAATATAAATTCAGACCTTAAACCTCTCTTCAGGTTTTGCTCTTTCATGGGAAACTTTTTTCCTACATAGAGCTTTTGGCAGAGAGACAGCTTCCTTGCTTCTCTTCTGGGCTTGTGAGCAGAGATTTTGTTTTTGTTTTTAACACTCTTTTTTATAGAGTAAGCAGTCTTTTGATTATCTGAACTTTTTACTCGGGTATCCCAGTTATTTCATTCTCCCTTACTTGTGTAGGCTCCAAACCATGTATTCTGTCCCTACATAACTTTATTTCATTTCTACTCTGTACTTCTCTAAGTTGTCATGCTCTCAGCTTTGACTCTTGTAACTCTGGCTTTTGAGTTCTCTCTGCTTTTGGAGCCTGGATATTTCTAAGCTGTGTATTAATTTTCTTGGTTGTATTTTTTCCACCACGTGTTTGTGTTTGGAGCAGGAGAAATTCACTTTGTCATGTTCCCAGAAGTAGATTGACAGCATTTATTTCGTATCACTCATGTCTGTCACCCCTTTTTTGTAACTGGCTGAAGGAATATATGGACACATTCACAAATATGAAACAAGTTTTTAAGATGTACTTTATGACTAAAATTATGGCATTTCCTACCAAACTGTCCCCCCCTTTCTCTCGCTTGAAAAGATTATTAATCTTCTGTAATCGTTATTATAGGTGTTTTTTAATACATTCTCTTCCTTTTTCTCTTCTCTCTCTTACTTGTTTTCCTCTTTTTTCATCTTCCTCTAAATCAAAGAAAAATCTGTGTTGAGAATCCTGGTCAACTAATCTTAGTGCTTTTTTCAAAAAGGCAATAAAACAGTCATGAGGCTTTTTACACACATTATGGTGAATATAAATTCTTTTTAATAAAACAAAAAATGACCTAGGTATAATTTGTGCTCAAGTGCAGATTCTTGGTTCAGGGTATTTTTTAAGTCGTTGAAGAGCCTTTATCCAATGACACTCATTCCTGTATGATTTTATGTCTTTGTTTCACTTGTGCTGCCCTCTAACTTGTGTCCTCCCCATTGCTTTCTTTTATATTCCTTTATTTGCAGTGCAGGTGTTTCATTAAAACTATCAGATATTGGCATGCCACAGAGGAACTTTTCTATTTCATACATTTCACCTAGATCTTTTGCTGTTCATTTTTGCAAATTAAAATATAGAAGCAATATTAATACCAGTAAACAGCTTAGAAATGTACAAGTCATAGTTAAATCTTCAGGTCGCTTAAAGAGGTTTGTAGCTTTCAGACAAATTCTCCTTTGGGGATGACATATTTACTTAGAACTTTGACTAGAGGTAAGAATTTTGCAAAGTATTGGAAAAATTGTTTTAACCATTTTTGAGTTCCTTAAGTGATAAAAATAATAGTAATTTCATTCCTACTTGTTTTTGTTAGCTTTTAACTCATATTATTTATAATGTTTTAACCAGAGTGAAAAATAATGCAAGAAAGACTATTAAATCTTTCTTTAGACTACTTTAAGTGGCTCCAAGGAGAGTTAACTTTCAGGGTATCCTAAAGGGTATTATCATTATGGCTTTCTATTTTGTTATAAGACTTCGTTGTAAAGAAACTTTGAATCATAATACTTTTTCAGTTCTTTTTTAAAAGAACACTTAGAAAATCCAGTGGAAAAATGGCACACAGTATTTAAACCTGTGCATTGATCACCAAATTTAAAAGTGCAATGTTTTCTAACTGACCCTTGATTCAAATTATATGAAATCATACAGTGTATACATTTACTAACATGTTTAGTGAAAACATGAGGAATGTGAGAGAGCTAATAAGAATTTTTTTTTTTTTTAATCTTAGTCTATGGCATTTGCTTTCATTTTCTTCACACATTTATGATGTCATCTGTGTCAAAGTTTTATCAACAGATTTATAAATATGTATTACATTAAATGTACTTGAGTATAGTATATACATTTGAATATGAATTTGTATGTGGTGACAATAAAACACACATCAATTAATAAGTAAAAACAGATAACTATCCAAGGTCCTGTAGTTGTCACTCTCCCACAGTGGTGTGGAATTAAGGAAAAAAAGCTCCATTTTCCATCTAATTAAAGTTGCCAAAGCAGTTTCTTTCATTCACATGTTTAAAACAGGAGCATGTCTTTTCTCAGAACCTATAAACCTGCTAGTTGAAAAATTGACAGCTCTGTGAAGAGGACACAGCCTTATATTTCGTTTCAGGCAGCCAGAGTTTTAATTACAGCTCTGGTGATGAGAATGGGAAGGTTTCACACAGCAACCTAAACAGATAGCATAATATCTCCATTGCTATCCATGTTGTTTCCTGCTTCAGCATTTTTCATATATGTCCTACACATTGCATTAATAGAAACTCAACCAGAAAACTGGGTTTTGAGTTACTTGGTATCTATCACAGTCTGTGGTAATGACTACTATGAATCACTGAGGCATGTGGAAGAATTTTATCTTTAAAAAAAGTACTCTACTGAATGTATTACAAAAATTTAGGAAAGGGCTACATTTTAGAAGTACACTAATTTGGACAGAATATTTCAGTCATTGGGTTTCTTCTCGTAATTTTTTCTGTATGTAAGCTGCCTGACTGAAAATTGGCACCATTTAATGAAGTTATGTGTATTTACAGTAAAGAGGAAGCTAACTAAAGCAAACACTTAGAAAGTGACCTATGTACATGCATATTGCATATCCTTTTCCTGGCAGGGAATTGACTGTCTCTTTATCATGTATCTAGGGATCTTGAATCCTTATAAAGGGATCAGAATCAGGAGAAAAGTTGCTATGCTTTGAGATGCCTAAGATGAATACTCAATACAAAAAGAAAAGTATCACAAAAGCCATGGTATGTAAATTAAGAGTGCCTGGGAGCAATTATTTTATATGGCAAAACCAGAAAGACATTAAAAAACCTTATAGGGTGCCTAGGTGGCTCAGTGGGTTAAGCATCTGCCTTCAGCTCAGGTCATGTTCCCAGGGTCCTGGGATCGAGACCCACACTGAGCTCCCTGCTCAGTGCGGAGCCTGCTTGTCCCTCTCCCTCTGCCACTCCCCCTGCTTATGCCTGCTCTCTCTCTCTCTTAAATAAAATCTTTAAAAAAATAAAAAATAAAAACCTTATATTTCTGTTTTCAACTCATGAACAAATTAATGTAGCAAACATGCTTATCTTTTATTTTATTAATTTTTAAAGATTTTATTTAGGGGTAGGGGTAGGGTCAGAGGCAGAGGGAGAAGCAGACTCCCCACTGAGCAGAGACCCTGACACAGGGCTCTATCTCAGGATTCTGGGATCATGACCTGAGCTGAAGGCACACGTTTAACCCACTGAGCCACCCAGGTGCCCCAACATGTTTATCTTTTAAACATAATGCATATATTAAGAGGATGCCTTACTACTTCTATATAGTCAAGGTAGGAGATATAGTAGAGAAAGAAGGGCATAGTACCAGAAGTGCTTGAATAACAACAATTTTGACAAAAGGGGGGCTTTTTCCTATAAGGGCCAAGACATTCCGTGTTCCCAATTCTGATTTCTGATTGAATAGACTTCTTGCAAAAGTATATTTTCCTGGACTCTAGAATTTATAGGGTGGGTTTAGCTAGCATTGACAACACAGCAGTTTCTTTTTTTTTTCCACAGACAAGCCTGCTTGATCACAGTAAGACATAAACAGAATGCTTTGCTAATTATTTACATAAACACAAAATGAAATGTGGGTTTTGTGTTTATTTCATATTACTGTCTATACATGAATAAAGGAATTCAGAGTTTCTTTTTGTGTGTTTCACTTTGATTTTATTAACTTTCAGGATACCTAATAATGATATTTAGAAAAGAGATATTTAGTCTTGGAGAAATAATTTTTTCCAGCATGAGGATACTGAATTTCTTTATGTTCAGATCATAGTCATGTTGTTAGCAATAATATTATTTATCTTCTGTAACAATTTTGAGAAATGTATGCTGTATTTGGTTTATAGTGCCCCAAAACATTCTTTACTTGTTTATTTTTAACGTTTTTATTTAAATTTCAGTTAGTTCACATACAGTGTATTGTAGTTTCGGTGTACAATATAGTGATTCAATACTTCTGTATATCACCTGGTGCTCATCACAACAAGTGCACTCCTTAATCCCCATCACCAATTTAACCCATTCCCTCACCCACCTCCCTTTTGGTAACCATCAATGCTCTACAGTTAAGTTTGTTTCTTGGTTTGCCTTTTTCTCTCTCTTCCCCCCCCCTTTTGCTTGTTTGTTTTGTTTCTTAAATTCTGTGAAATCATTGTGAAATCATACGGTATTTGTCTTTCTGTAACTGACTTATTTTATTTACCATAATACTCTCTGGCTCCATCCATGTCGTTGCAAATGGCAAGATTTCATTCTTTATTGTGGCTGAGTAATATTCTAGTGTGTGTGTGTGTGTGTGTGTGTGTGTGTGTGTGTGTGTGTACACCATATCTTCTTTATCCATTCATTGATTGATGGACACTTGGGCTGTTTTGATAGTTTGGCTATTGTAGATAATGCTGCTATAAACATCAGGGTGCATGTATACCTTTGAATTAGTATGTTTGTATCCTTTGGGTAAATAACCTAGTAGTATTGCTGGATCATAGGGTAGTTCTGTTTTTAATTTTTTGAGGAACCTCCATGTTGTTTTCCAGAGTGGCTGCACTAGTTTGCATTCCCACCAACAGTGCAAGAGGGTTCCTTTTTCTCCACATCCTCACCAGTACCTGTTGTTATTTGTGTTGTTGTTGTTTTTTTTAAGCCATTCTGACACGTGTGAGGTGATATCTTGTTATAATTATTTACTTGGTTTTAAAGTTGTAAAATAAATTCAGAAAACTTGTTTGAGGAGAGCATTTCCAAAGTAATTCATAAATAGTTGAGTAAGTAACATTTTGAAATAAATTTATTTTCTCTTAAAAATTAGATGTCCAGCAATAGCCATATTTATACATGCAATTATACCTTATTACAAAATTTTATATGGTACAAATATATATTAAAGATTAAAAACTGTGGGAATACATTTTTTTCTCCCAAATAGAATGAAAAGTATCAGGATTCTTAACATCTCTTATCTTACATCGTCTTGACCAAGCCTAAGTTCTCCTGTCTCTTGGTGAGAAGTCTGTAAACATTTACATTTCATTACAGAAACTGTGTACTTTTAAGGATCCCATCTTAGAATTTTGGAGAGGTCCTCACCCTGTTTGCATTTTCCTTATGTATTTGGCTTTATTTTCTCACTTTAAAATAATTGTAGTTTAATGCTAGGTTTGGATGTATAATTGTACTTTTCTTTTTCTTAATGAGAAAAGACAAAAATGAAGCATTAGAAAAGAGATTAAAATAGAAGAGACTAAAGTACTGAGAAAAGCCTCCTATATGAAACCCTGTGGAGACTGTAGATTACAATATCACTACTTGAAAAATGCATGGTGTTTGAAAGGATCAAAGAAAACCACACCAAAACTTATAAGCAGTTATTTAAGTAGACCATACAATATATGACCTTTTGTGCCTGCTTTCTTTCACTTAGTGTAATGTTTTTGAGGTTCATCCAAGTTGTAGAATGTGTCAGTTCTTTGTTCCTTATTATGACTTAATATATATACACACAATGCATACATACCCCAATTTGTTTATCCATTTATCCACTGATTGGCATGTGGGCTGTTTTTATCCTTTGGCTATCATGAATAATGCTACTATAAACCTTCATGTACAAGTTTCTGTGTGGACATATGTTTTCATTTTTTTAAGGTATGTACTTAAGGGCAGAATTTCTAAATCATATGACTATTCTGTGTTTAATTTTTTGAGGAATAGCCAAATTGTTTTCCATAGCAGCTGAACCATTTTGCATTCCCACCAGTAATGTACGAGGAGTCCTATTTCTCTACATCCTTGCCAACACTTGTTATTTTTATTAATTTAGTCTTTGATTGAAGCTATCTTAAGTGGATATGAAGTGTTTTTTCATCATGTATTTCTTCAATGACTAGAGATACTGAAAATCTTTTCATGTGCTTATTGGCTATTTTTATATCTTCTTTGGAGAAACTATGCAGGTCCCTTGCCCACTTTTTATTTGGGTTTGTTTATGTGTTGAATTATAAGGGTTCTTTATATATTCTCACTATTAATCCTTTATGAGATAAATGATTTGCAGAATTTTTCTCCATTCTTTAGATTGTTCATTGGCATTCTTGATAATTTTCTTTAATGAACAAAAGATTATAATTTTTATGAAAGCCAACTTGTCTTTCACTTTTATTGCTCATGCTTTTGGTGTCAAATCTATGAATCTATTGCCAAATCTCAGGTTATGAAGATTACCTCTGTTTTTTTCTTGTAATTTTATAGTTTTAGCTCTTGTATTTAGGCCATTTATTTGAGTTAATTTTTGTATAAGAAGTGAGATATGGGTCCAATTTCATTATTTGTATGTGGTTATCCATTTATCCCTGCATCATTTGTTGAAAACTGTTCTTCCCCTGTTGAATGGTCTTGTCAAAAATCAATTGGTTATGGATGATTGAGTTTATTTCTAGATTCTCAGTTCTATTCTGTTGGTCTCTATTTCTATCCTTAGGTCAATACCACACTCTTTTGGTTAGGGTAACTTTGTGGTACATTTTGAAATTGGGAAATGTGAGTTTTTCAGCTGCATTTTACTTTTTGAATATTGTTTTGGCTACTCAGAGTCCCTTGTAGTTCCATATAAATTTGAGGAATTTAGTTCTCTTTGTGGAGTATTGTTATCTTAACCATATTGAGTCTTCCAGTTCATGAACATGGGATGTATTTCCATTTATTTAGGGCTTCTTTAATTTCTTTCAGCAATGCTTTATTCCCCAGTATTTTATTCTTTTGAATGCTATTTAAATGAAATTGTTTTCTTAATTTCCAGACTATTCATTGCTGCCATGTAGAAACACAACTAATTGTGTTGGTCTTGTACCCCGCAACTTTACTGAATTCATTTATTAGCTCTAGTACGTTTGTGTGTCTGTGTGTTTGTGTGTATGTGTGTGTGTAGATCCTGTGGGATTTTCTATATATAGAATCATGCCATTTGCAAGTAGAAATAGTTTTACTTTGTTCTACCTCTAAAAGGCTTTATCAATTTGGATGCATCTCATTTCTTTTTCTTGACTAATTGCTCTGGCTAGAATGGCCAATACAATGTTGAATAGCAGTGGTCAAAGCTTGCATTTTTGTCCTGTTCTTGATCTTAGGGGGAAAGCTTTCATTCTTTCACTAGAAAATATGATATTAACTGTGGGTTTTTCATAAATTCCCCTTACTGTGTTGAAGAAATTCCCTCTTATACTAGTTCTTTGGCATTTTTATCATGAGAGGGTTTAGAATTTTCTCAGATGCTTTTTTGGGCATGCATTGAATGATTATGTAGTTTGTTTTTTTAAATTCTGTTAGTGTGGTATGCATTACGTTGATTTTCGTATGTTGAACTGCCACTGCATTCCTGATTTATATTCTGCTTGGTGATGGTGTATAAGTTTTTTTTTTTTTTTTTTTAACTAGGCTTCATGCCCAGCATGGAGCCCAACATGGGGCTTGAACTCATGACCCTGAGATCAAGACCTCTGCTGAGATCAAGAGTTGGACGCTTAACTGACTGAGCCAACCAGGTGCTCCAATGGTGTATAATTTTTAAAATGTGCTCTCAGAGCTTATTTGCTAGTATTTTGTTGAGGAATTTTGTATATATTCATAAGAGATATTGGTCTATAGTTTTCTTATGGTATCTTTGTCTGGCTTTGGTGTCAGGTTAATGCAGACCTTATGAAAAGTATTAGAGTTTCCTCTGTTTTTTTGGAAGAGTTTAAGAAGGAATGTTGTTAATTCTTCTTTTAGGGATTGATAGAATTCACTACTGAAGCCAGATGGTCCTGACTTCTCTTTTGTTAGGCTATTTTTATTTTTAAGATTTTATTTATTTATTTGACAGAGAGAGACACAGTGAGAGAAGGAACACAAGCATGGGGAGTGGGAGAGGGAGAAGCAGGCTCTCTGCTGAGCAGGGAGCCCAATGCGGGGCTCGATCCCAGGACCCCAGGATCATGACCTGAGCCCAAGGCAGACGCTTAATCACTGAGCCACCCAGGCGCCCCATTAGGCTATCTTTATTAACTGATTTAATCTCTTGTTACTGGTCTGTTAAGATTTTTTACTTCTTGAGTTAGTCTTGGTAATTTGTGTTTTCCTAGGAATTCATCCATTTCATCTAGATTGCCTAATTTGTTGGTGTAAAATTGTTCATAGTATTTTCTTTTCTTTAAATTTTTTCATTGTTATGTTAATCACCATACATTACATCATTAGTTTTTGATGTAGTGTTCCATGATTCATTGTTTGTGCATAACACCCAGTGCTCCACGCAGAACGTGCCCTCTTTAATACCCATCACCAGGCTAACCCAACCCACCCCCCCTCCCCTCTAGAACCCTCAGTTTGTTTTTCAGAGTCCATCGTCTCTCATGGTTCGTCTCCCCCTCTGATTTACTCCCCTTCATTCTTCCCCTCCTGCTATCTTCTTCTTCTTCTTTTTTTTTTTTTTAACATATATTGCATTATTTGTTTCAGAGGTACAGATCTGTGATTCAACAGTCTTGCACAATTCACAGCGCTCACCATAGCACATACCCTCCCCAATGTCTATCACCCAGCCACCCCCTCCCTCCCACCCCCCACCACTCCAGCAACCCTCAGTTTGTTTCCTGAGATTAAGAATTCCTCATATCAGTGAGGTCATATGATACTTGTCTTTCTCTGATTGACTTATTTCACTCAGCATAACACCCTCCTCCAGTTACATCCACGTCATTGCAAATGGCAAGATCTCATTCATTTTGATGGCTGCATAATATACCATTGTGTATATATATCACATCTTCTTTATCCATTCATCTGTCAATGGACATCTTGGCTCTTTTCACAGTATGGCTATTGTGGATGTTGCTACTATAAACATTGGGGTGCACGTACCCCTTCGGATCCCTACATTTGTATCTTTGTGGTAGATACCCAGTAGTGCAATTGCTGGATCGTATGGTAGCTCTATTTTCAACTTTTTGAGGAACTTCTATACTGTTTTCCAGAGTGGTTGCACCAGCTTCCATTCCCACCAACAGTGTAGGAGGGTTCCCCTTTCTCCGCATCCCTGCCAACATCTGTCATTTCCTGACTTAATTTTAGCCATTCTGACTGGTGTGAGGTGGTATATCATTGAGGTTTTGATTTGGATTTCCCTGATGCCGAGCGATGTTGAGCACTTTTTCATGAGTCTGTTGGCCATTTGGATATCTTCTTTGGAAAAATGTCTGTTCATGTCTTCTGCCCATTTCTTGATTGGATTATTTGTTCTTTGGGTGTTGAGTATGATAAGTTCTTTATAGATTTTGGATACTAGCCCTTTATCTGATATGTCATTTGGAAATATTTTCTCCCATTCTGTCTGTTGTCTTTTGGTTTTGTGGACTGTTTCTTTTGCTGTGCAAAAGCTTTTTATCTTGATGAAGTCCCAATAGTTCATTTTGCCCTTGCTTCCCTTGCCTTTGGCAATGTTTCTAGGAAGAAGTTGCTGTGGCTGAGATTGAAGGGGTTGCTGCCTGTGTTCTCCTTTAGGATTTTGTTGGACTTCTGTCTCACATTTAGGTCTTTCAACCATCTGGAGTCTATTTTTGTGTGTGGTGTAAGGAAATGGTCCAGTTTTATTCTTCTGCATGTGGCTGTCCAATATTCCCAACACCATTTGTTGAAGAGACTGTCTTATTTCCATTGGACATTCTTTCCTGCTTGGTCAAAGATAAGTTGACCATAGAGTTGAGGGTCCATTTCTGGGCTCTCTATTCTGTTCCATTGATCTATGAGTCTGTTTTTGTGCCAGTACCATACTGTCTTGATGATGACAACTTTGTAATAGAGCTGGAAGTCTGGAATTGTGATGCCGCCAGCTTTGCTTTTCTTTTTCAACATTCCTCTGGCTATTCGGGGTCTCTTCTGTTTCTATCAAATTTTAGGATTATTTGTTCCATTTCTTTGAAAAAAGTGGATGGTATTTTGATGAGGATTGCATTGAATGTGTAGATTGCTCTGGGTAGCATTGACATCTTCACAATGTTTGTTCTTCCAATCCATGAGCATGGAACGTTTTTTCCATTTCTTTGGGTCTTCCTCAACTTCTTTCTTAAGTATTTTGTAGTTCTCTGAGTACAGATCCTTTGCTTCTTTGGTTAGATTTATTCCTAGGTATCTTATGGTTTTGGGTGCAATTGTAAATGGGATCGACTCCTTAATTTGTCTCTCTTCTGTCTTGTTGTTGGTGTATAGGAATGCCACTGATTTCTGTGCATTGATTTTATATCCTGCCCCTTAACTGAATTCCTGTATGAGTTCTAGCAGTTATGGGGTGGAGTCTTTTGGGTTTTTGATATAAAGTATCATATCATCTGCAAAGAGTGAGAGTTTGACTTCCTCTTTGCCGATTTGGATGCCTTTGATTTCTTTTTGTTTTCTGATTGCTGTGGCTAGGACGTCTAATACTATGTTGAATAGCAGTGGTGATAGTGGACATCCCTGCCGCATTCCTAACCTTAGGGGGAAAGCTCACAGCTTTTCCCCATTGAGAATGATATTCGCTGTAGGTTTTTCATAGATGGCTTTTATGATGTTGAGGTATGTACCCTCTATGCCTGTACTCTGAAGAGTTTTGATCAAGAAAGGATGCTGTACTTTGTCAAATGCTTTTTCTGCATCTATTGAGAGGATCATATGATTCTTGTTCTTTCTTTTATTAATGTATTGTATCACGTTGATTGATTTGCGGATGTTGAACCAACCTTGCAGCCCAGGGTTAAATCCCACTTGGTCATGGTGAATAATCTTTTAATGTACTGTTGGATCCTATTGGCTAGTATTTGAGGAGAATTTTTGCATCCATGTTCATCAAGGATATTGGTCTGTAATTCTCCTTTTTGATGGGGTCTTTGTCTGGTTTTGGGATCAAGGTAATGCTGGCCTCATAAAATGACTTTGGAAGTTTTCCTTCCATTTCTATTTTTTGGAACAGTTTCAGGAGAATAGGTATTAATTCTTCTTTAAATGTTTGGTAGAATTCCCCTGGGAAGCCATCTGGCCCCAGGCTTTTGTTTGTTGGGAGATTTTTGATGACTGCTTCAATTTCCTTCGTGGTTATAGGTCTGTTCAGGTTTTCTATTTCTTCCTGGTTCAATTTTGGTAGTTGATACATCTCTAGGAATGCATCCATTTCTTCCAGGTTATCTAATTTGGTGGTATAGAGTTGCTCATAATATATTCTTATAATTGTTTGCATTTCTTTGGTGTTGGTTGTGATCTGTCCTCTTTCATTCATGATTTTGTTGATTTGGGTCATTTCTCTTTTCTTTTTGATAAGTCTGGCCAGGGGTTTATCAATCTTGTTAATTCTTTCAAAGAACCAGCTCCTAGTTTTGTTGATTTGTTCTAGTGTTCTTTTGGTTTCTATTTCATTGATTTCTGCTCTGATCTTTATTATTTCTCTTCTCCTGCTGGGTTTAGGCATTATTTGCTGTTTTTTCTCCAGCTCCTATAGGTGTAGGGTTAGGTTGTGTATTTGAGACCTTTCTTGTTTCTTGGGAAAGGCTTGCATTGCTATATACTTTCCTCTTAGGACTGCCTTTGCTGTATCCCAAAGATTTTGAACAGTTGTGTTTTCATTTTCATTGGTTTCCATGAATTTTTAAAATTTTTCTTTAATTTCCTGGTTGACCCATTCATTCTTTAGTAGGATGCTCTTTAGCCTCCATGTATTTGAGTTCTTTCCAACTTTCCTCTTGTGACTGAGTTCTAGTTTCAAAGCATTGTGGTCTGAAAACATGCAGGGAATGATCCCAATCTTTTGGTACCTGTTGAGACCTGATTTGTGACCTAGGATGTGATCAATTCTGGAGAATGTTCCATGGGCACTAGAGAAGAATGTGTATTCCGTTGCTTTGGGATGGAATGTTCTGAATATGTCTGTGAAGTCCATTTGGTCCAGTGTGTCATTTAAAGTCCTTATTTCCTTCTTGATCTTTGGCTTAGATGATCTGTCCATTTCAGTGAGGGGAGTGTTAAAGTCCCCCACTATTATTGTATTGTTGTCGATGTGTTTCTTTGCTTTTGTTATTAATTGCCTCATATAATTGGCTGCTCCCACGTTAGGGGCATAGATATTTACAATTGTTAGATCTTCTTGTTGGATAGACCCTTTAAGTAGGATATAGTGTCCTTCCTCATCTCTTATTACAGTCTTTGGTTTAAAATCTAATTTGTCTGATACAAGGATTGCCACCCCAGCTTTCTTTTGGTGTCCATTAGCATGGTAAATGGTTTTCCACCCCTTCACTTTCAATCTAGGGGTGTCTTTGGGTCTAAAATGAGTCTCTTGCAGACAGTATATCGATAGGTCTTGTTTTTTAATCCAATCTGATAGCCTGTGTCTTTTGATTGGGGCATTTAGCCCATTTACATTCAGGGTAACTATTGAAAGATATGAATTTAGTGCCATTGTATTGCCTGTAAGGTGACTGTTACTGTATATTGTCTGTGTTCCTTTCTGGTCTATGTTGCTTTTAGGCTCTCTCTTTGCTTAGAGGACCCCTTTCAATATTTCTTGTAGGGCTGGTTTCGTGTTTGCAAATTCCTTTAGTTTTTGTTTGTCCTGGAAGCTTTTGATCTCTCCTTCTATTTTCAATGACAGCCTAGCTGGATATAGTATTCTTGACTGCCTATTTTTCTCGTTTAGTGCTCTGAAGATATCATGCCAGTCCTTTCTGGCCTGCCAGGGCTCTGTGGATAGGTCTGTTGCCAGTCTAATGTTTCTACCATAATAGGTTACATAGCTCTTCTCCCGAGCTGCTTTCAAGATTTTCTCTTTGTCTCTGAGACTCGTAAGTTTTACTATTAGATGTTGGGGTGTTGACCTATTTTTATTGATTTTGGGAAGGGTTCTCTGTGCCTCCTGGATTTTGATGCCTGTGTCCTTCCCCACATTAAGGACGTTCTCTGCTATAATTTGCTCCAGTATACCTTCTGCCCCTCTCTCTCTTTCTTCTTCTTCTGGGATCCCAATTATTCTAATGTTGTTTTGTCTTATCATATCGCTTATCTCTCGAATTCTGCCCTCGTGATCCAGTGGTTGTTTATCTCTCTTTTTCTCAGCTTCTTTATTTTCCATCATTTGGTCTTCTATATCACTGATTCTCTCTTCTGCCTCATTTATCCTAGCAGTTAGTGCCCCCATTTTTGATTGCACCTCATGAATAGCCTTTTTGATTTCGACTTGGTTAGATTTTAGTTCTTTTATTTCTCCTGAAAGGGTTTCTCTAATAACTTCCATGCTTTTTTCAAGCCCAGCTAGTATCTTTAAAATCATGATTCTGAACTCTAGGTCCGACATCGTACTAATGTCCGTATTGAGTAGGTCCCTGGCAGATGGTACTACCTCTTGTTCTTTTTGCTGAGGTGATTTTTTCTGTCTTGTCATTTTGTCCAGAGGAGAATAGATGAATGAGAGAATAAAATGCTAACAGGTTAACAGTATCCCCAGAAAATATACTCTAAACAAATCAGAAAAGACCTGAAACCAGGGGAATAGAAAGGGAAAGAAAGAAAAAAGAAAGAAAAAAAAAAAGAAAAAGAAAAAGATGAAAACAAACAAAAACAGAACAAAAGAAAAAAAACCAGAATATGATCAAATATGATCAGGCTAGTGCATAGATCAGTGCCACACACTAGATTTTGGGTGTATTTTGGTTAGAAGAAAGTGCCTCCTAAAATTTTAAAGAAAGGAAGACTTATATATGTACAAAATAAGTGTTGAATCAATGAAGGGATGGAAGATGACTGTGAAGATGAAAATTATAAAAGATTTTATAAAAGGAATTGATAAGAAGTTTGAAAAAAGAAAGAAGATTAAAAAAAAAGGGAGAGAATGTGATCAGGCAGGAGACTAGAACAAAGCCATACACTAGTGATTTAGGGTATATTTTGATCTGTTAGAAGAAACTGTATCTCAAAATTTTAAGGAGAGAATAACATATATATATGCCAAAAATAAGGGTAACTACTATGAAGGGATAGAATATGACTCTAAAAATGAAAAATAAAAATGTTTCTTTAAAAAAGGGATTGATAAGATGTTGGTTGAAAAAGGGAAAAAGAAAAATTAAAAAAAAAACAGTTAAAAAAATAACTTTGAAATACTAATGAATCATGGTAAAAAAGCCATGAATTCTATGTGCAGTATTCCCCTAGCTCTGGAGTTCTCCCGTTCTCCTTGATAGGTAAACTTGGTCTTGGCTGGCTGTTCCTGCTGATCTTCTGGGGGAGGGGCCTGTTGCCGTGGTTCCCAAATGTCTTTGCCGGAGGCGGAATTGCCCCGCCCTTGCCGGTCCGGGCCAAGTAATCTGCTTGGGTTTGCTCTCGGGAGCTTTTGTTCCCTGCAAGCTCTTGGTATAGCTTTGGAGGACGAGAGCGAAAATGGCGGCCTCCCAACCTCTGCCTCGGAGGAGCCGAGAACTCGGGGCCCCACTCCTAAGTGCGCCCCCAGAGAAAAGCAGTCAGTCACTCCCATCTTCCCCAGTCTCCGGCTGCATTCCGTGCTCACCTGGCCTGTGAACAAGCATTTCTTTTTTTTTAAAGATTTTATTTATTTGAGAGAGTGAGAATGAGAGAGAGAGAGAGAGAGAGCACATGAAAGGGGGGAGGGTCAGAGGGAGAAGCGGACTCCTCCCTGAGCAGCAGGGAACCCGATGCGGGACTCGATCCCAGGACTCCAGGATCATGATCTGAGCCGAAGGTAGTCACTTGACCAACTGAGCCACCCAGGCGCCCTGACCAAGCGGTTCTATCTCTGGCACCGGACCCCGTATGGAGTCTCCAAACCTAGCAGATCCCTGCGGTGCGCTCCCATGCCGCTCCTCCCGGGGGAGGAAGGGGAGTCTCCCCGGATCTGCCACTTGTTGGGTCCCTGCTGGGGGAACAGTGGCCCAATTGTGCCGCGGATCAGTTTATGGCCACTCCGAGCTGAGAGCCCACGCCTCGGCTCCGTCTCTGCAGCTGGCATTCCCCGCTCTGATACCTGCGAGCTCTGCCACACTCAGGCACCCCCGGTCTTTCTGTGACCCCGAGGGTCCTGAAACCCCACTGTCCCACGAGGATTCCACCTCCCGCTTAGCCACTGGAGCAATGTCCCTCAGCGGAGCCGACTTCTAAAAGTTCCGATTTTGTGCTCCGCGGCTCTATCACTTGCCAGAAGCGGCCGACAGAGGCCCCTCCCTCGCCGTCTATCTTCCTGAATATCGCCTCGGATTCACTTCTCCGCACGTCCTACTTCCAGTAAGTGGTCGCTTTTCTGTTCAGAGAGTTGTTGCTGTTCTTTTCTTTAATCTCCTGTTGAGTTCGTAGGTGTTCAGAATGGGTTTGATCCCTATTCAGCTGAATTCCTGAGAGCAGATGAAATCCAGGTCTCCTACTCCACCATCCTGCTCTGAGAAACTGTTCATAGTATTTTCTTATAGTCCTTTAAATTTCTACAAAATTGATCTACGTTCCTCAAATGTATATGAAACTGCAAGAGAATTCCAGTAGCCAAAACAATATTGAAAAAGTAAATGTATGTCCCTGCTTTCATTTGTTATTTCAGTTATTTGCATTTTTTTAAGTCTAGCTAAAGTTTTCTCATTTTTGTTGATTTTTTTTTTTTCCAAAAAGCTGACCTTTGGTTTAATGATTCTCTCTGTTGCTTTTCTCTATTTTGTTTTTCTTGGCTATGATCTTTATTATTTCTTTCCTCCTCTCAGCTTTGGGTTTCATTTGTTGTTCTTTTTCTATTTCCTTAACGTGTGAAGTTGGGTTGTGGACGTGAGATCTTTTTTAAATGGAGGTATTTACAGCCATAAATTTCCCACGAACCCTTCTTTTGCTGCCCCCTATACATTTTCGTATGTTGTATTTTTATTTTCATTTATCTCAAAGTATTTTTTGTGTCTCCTAGTGATTCCTTACTTGATCTACTGGTTGCTTAAGAGTATGTTGCTTAATTTCCAGGTGTTTGAGTTTTCCTTCTGGTATTGATTTCTAGCTTCATTCCATTGTGGTCAGAGAGGATACTTTGAATGATTTTTTTTAAATTTGAGTTGTCTTATGGTATAACATATGGTTTATTCTAGAGAATATTACAATGCAGTTGAGAAGAATAGATATTCTGCCATTGTTGGCAGTGTTTTGTACATGTCTGTAAGGTCTAGTTGGGTTTATAGTATTATTCAGGTACTCTCTTTCCTTATTAATTTTCTGTCTATGTGTTCTATCCATTATTGAAGTATGAACATATGAAGGCTGTTGAAGTTTCCAACTATTACTATATACTGTCTTTCTCCCTTCAATTCTTTAATTTTAATTTATTGAGGAACCTCCAAACTGTTTTCCATGGTTGCTACACCAGTTTGCATTCCCATGAACAGTGCATGAAGGTTTTTTTTTCTCTACATCCTCACCATAGATGTTTATAATTGTTATATCTTTGTGGTGAGTTGATCCTTTATCACTATAAAATGTCTTTGTCTCTTGTAACAGTTTTTGATGTAAAGTCCATTTGCTCATATTAATATTGTGAACTGGGCTCCCTTTTTGTTACTATTTTCACATAATACCTTTTTCCTTCCTTTCAGTTTCAACTTGTGTTTTTGGGTGTAAAATGAGTCTCTTATATGCAGTTATAGTTGTGTCATTTTTTTTTTAATTCATTCTACCAATAGTTGTCTTTTATTTTATTTTATTTTTTCAAATTTTTATTTAAATTCTAGTTAACATATAGTGCAGTGTTGGTTTCAGGACTAGAATTCAGTTATTCATCACTTATATAAAACACCCAGTGCTCGTCATATCAAGTGCCCTCCTAAATACCCATCACCCATCTAGCCCATCCCCCCACCTGCCTCCATCACCCCTGTTTGTTTTCTATCTTTAAGAGTCTCTTATGATTTGTCTCCTCTCTTTTTTCTTTATCCCCCCTCCCATATGTTCATCTGTTTTGTTTCTTAAATTCCACATAAGAGTGAAATCATACGGTATTTCTTTTTCTCTGACTTATTTCACTTAACGTAACACACTCTAGTTCTATCCATGTTGTTGTGAATGGCAAGATCTCACTCTCTTTGATGGCTAATATTCCATTGTGTATATATACCACATCTTCTTTATCCATCAGTTGATGGACATTTGGGCTCTTTACATAGTTTGGCTATTGTTGATAATGCTGAATAGCTGTCTTTTAATTGATTAGTTTAGCCCATTTACTTTTATAGTGATTATTCTATAAAAGACTTATTTCTGCCATTGTGCTGTTTGTTTTCTATGTGTCATGTCTTTTTTTTTTTTTTTTTGTTCCTCAATTCCTCATTGCTCCCTTTTGTGTTTGATTTTTTTTTTCTAGTATACCATTTTGATTCCCTCTTCATTAACATTTTTTTATTTGAGTATAGTTGACACACAGTGTTACATTGGCTTCAGGTGTATTCATTTCTTTTTATGTATATTTTTAGTTATTTTCTTAGTGGCTACCATGGGGATTACAGTTAACATCCTAAATTTATAAAAATTTTGTTTGAATTGATAGCAGCTTAACTTCAGTTGCATGTATTTCTAGCTTTATCCTCTCCTTTATGCTGTTATTGTCACAAATTGCATTTTTATGCATTGTGTGCCCATTAACATAAATTTATAATTATTATTTTGTGCCTGTCTTTTAAATGATACAGGAAATAAAAAGAGTTATATACCAAAAATGCAATAATACTAGGTTTTATATTCACCTATGTGGTTAACTTTATCAGTGATCTTTATTTCTTTGTATGGCTTTGAGTTAGTCTAGTATCCTTTCATTTCAGCTTGAAGTACTTCCATTAGCATTACTTATAGAGAACATCTACTAGTAGTGAATTCCTTTAGCTTTTGTTTATCTGGGAATGTTGTAATTTTTTTTTCATTTTTGAAGCATTGTTTTGCTGAATACAGAATTCCTGGTTGCAGTTTTTTCCTTTCAGTTCTTTAAGTATATTGTTCTCCTATCATTTGCCCTTCATTGTTTCTGATAAGAAATAGGCCATTAATCCCGCTTGAGGATGCCTTGTATATGATGAATTGCTTTTCTCTTGTTGCTTTCACAATTTTTTCTTTCCACAATTTGATAATAATGTGATGTGGATTTCTTTGTCCTCCTTAGAGTTTATTGACCTCCTTGGATGTGTATATTCATATCTTTCATCAAATTTGGGACACTTTTGGAAAATATTTCTTCAAAAATTTTTTTTCTGCTTTTCCTTTCTCTTCTCCTGGGACTCCCATAATGTATATATTGGTATGTTGATGGTGTCCCATCTTAAGCCCTGTTAATTTTGCTTTGTTTTTATTTTTCTCCCCATTCTGGGCAATTATAATTGCTCTGTTTTCAGATGTGAAGATTCTCTCTTTTGCTTGCTTATATTTGCTGTTGAATGCCTCTCATTGACATTTTTGTGTTATTTTTTGTACTTTTTAGCCCCATAATTTCTACTTTGATTTTTTAATGATTTCTCTTTGTTGATATTCCTTATTTGTTCGTAGATACTTTTCCTAATTTACTTTGGTTCTTTGTCCATGGCTTTCTTCAGCTCATTGAGCATATTTAAGGTAGTAAATTAAAGTATTTGCCTACTAAGTTCAGTGTTTGGGCTTTTTAAAGATGGTTTCTGTCAGTTTCTCTTTCTATGAATGAGTAATATTTTTTCATTTATGTGCTTTATAATTTTCTTGTTGATATCTGGACATTTTGAATATTGTAATGTAATTCTCAAAATCAAATTCATTCCTCTACACCAAGGATTGCTATTGTTACTTGATGAAGGCTGCAGTCAGTTATTTGTTTATTGACTTTTCCATGTTGTTTTTGCAGACTCTTTCTTGTCATGTGTGGTCACTGAAGTCTATAGTCTGTTATCTCTGTGGTCAGCCAGTGACCTGACAGAGATTTCCTTAAATACCTGGATCCAGTGAGGGGAAAAAAATTTAAAAGGGTATTATGTCTCTGTGACTTCCTTCAGTGATGCAAGCAAAGCAACCTGCTGGGTTGAACCAATGGCCAGGCCTCTGTGTTGGCCTCACAGTGAACTGCCATGTAGATCAAAACACAGAACTTTAGTTTTTAGAGGAGAAGGTCTCTAGTGTCTTCCCTGATGTCGGAAAGCTGCATCCCCATGGTTACTTTTGGCGGGGCTTGTGGATTGTAGCTGCTATGTGTAATGCTAAAATTCACTAAAATTTAGTCTCTTTCTTCATCAAGTACTCCCCTGGATGCTACAAGTGTTCAACTAGACTCCAGAATTCTGAAATAGTTGTTTCTAACAGGTTTTTGTTTTGTTTTTGTTTTTACCAGCTTGATAGTTGTTTGGTGGAGGGACTGATTCTAGAACTTCCTACTCTGTCATCGTCCATGATACTACTCCCCACTGTGTTCATTTTTAAAAGTGTTCCAGTTCGGACATTAAGTTTTATGGTCATCCATGGGTAAGTAAATGACAAGTACAAGAGACAGAAATGAAAAGAAGTTCTTATAGAAAGTATGAACTATTAGGATCATCAGTAAATATTTATTGACTACTCAAAAAAGATAAGCTGTCAGATGAATGCTACAGGTCTTTCCTAGTTTTAGTTCTATTTAGTTTCTGCCTGTTAGGAAGTTTTTATATTAGTCTAGCATGGGTACAGGAATGCCTTTGTTGTTAGGATTGACCAATCACATTGATTTTTTTCATGGGTTTGTATACAGGGTATTATAACATGTAAACTAAGAGGTGGAATCTGTGGAACAGCTGTATCTCTTGTTCCAGACATGGGTGCCATATTGTCTGTCTTTCTACTTGATCCCCTTCTCAAATCTGTAGGTGGGTCATGAACAATTGCTTCATGGCTGTGTGCAGCCTGCAGGCCTTATGTTGTGTAGGACTGCTATAGACAATGCTCTTTAGTTGGGCAGAAAAGTTGCTGCATTGGCTTTCCTCCCATTTCAGAAAGCTGAGTACATGCTGTTACTGCAGCATTTTGTCAATGCCAGCTCGAGGAGCAAGATCCTGGGATTGAAAATCAAACTAGGGTCTCCAAATGGTGATAAAGACCCACTGCATTTTGACTATTGAGTCTGAATATATTTATACTCACATGGAGGTGCTTTTTTGAACATGGGTTAATATGCATTTACTCATTCTGGAAATTTATGAGATTTCACCTGGTTTTAGAGTCCCCATTAAAGTTTTTGGTACTACTTGGAAAAGAATAATAGAGTACATTTGGGAAAAATGCTTTCAATGAGAGATCTTTCATTGGCTGACTGACTGTCTCTCCATCACTCCCACACATACTCAGAATGCTATAAGTGATAGCAAATTTAATGTTTTTAAAATATAAGTGAATAAAAGTGGAAAAGTGAAAATGACTTGTTTACCTTTTTTTGTTCTGTATTGAAAATGCATAAATTAATGTTAGTGAAATTAAGTAAAATAATTTCCTATTTCTCTAAGTAGCCACATTTTATGGTTGAATTTTAAATTGTAGAAAGGGGGCTGTGATGGAACTCCTATCAGAACATCAGCTGTATCATATGAAAGGACTGCATATAGTATCTTGATAGTATTAAAACTTCTTTAGAATATTTTTAATTATAATTAAAATGTATACATTATAATCATCTACAAAACAAAATAGTTTTAATCTTTTCCATAGTTTTCCATGTGATTTTAATGCTGTGTACATTAGTATTGGTGCTTGAGTTTGATATTACTTTTGCTAGCGTTAAAATTGTTAATACCGTAGCTTTGTAATGCATATTTGAATATTTAATTATGTTGCTATAAACAGCTTTGCTAATGTTATATTTTCAGTGAATATGATGGGCCTTCTGTTAGTGCTGGCATTTAAACAATCTTGCTTTCTATTTTCCTTTTGTATATACAATGAAAAGTATTCCCACCTGAGATTTCCCCAAAGTTTCACTTGGGAAACAGAACAAATTTGAAGGATGTTTTCTATATGTTGCTCAAATCAAGCTTTGCTTTGAATCAAGCCAAATGATGAAAACATAGTCCAGCCTTCTTTCCAGCAGAATGCAATTACCTCTAAGGCCTATAGTAAAAAGACCAACTAATTGAGAACATTTGTCTTTGTTTTTAGTTAGCAAAAATTCTTAATAAGAATGTCCATTTTCTAAATTCTAAAAAGTTGGGTTTATTTTTAAAGAATTAAAAGTTGGGAGCTCTGGAAATTAAAGCATATGCAGGTTACTCTCTTCCTCAAGGGGACATATACTACTGCTGTGCTTGTGTGAAGTAATAATGAGATACCATAAGCAAACAGTAGATGATTCATGTCAGATGGTTCTTCAATAACGTTAGGGGGGAAAAAGCAGCTGATGTATGGGATATTGAAGGCAGATTAAGTTGTTAATGTATATTAGTATATTCTTAATTTCCTTTTAATTGAAAAAGACATATTGACTTTAATTAGAACCATTTCACAGGAACTGTCAATTAGCACATGTCAAACTAGTTAATTCAGAACAGAATTCTTTTAATTAGGGTCTGCTTTCCTTTAACTATGGGACCAATGAAATCAGCCTTTCCTTATCTAGATTTTAAATGTCTCTAAGACATATAATACAAATGTAGACTCTTATCTATTATTAGAAGCCCATATGGATAACATTAAAATGATGATGCTGGCATTGTTCATGCAGCACAAATCAGAGTCCCTTTATGACTGTTAGAAAAAAATGGCTTTGAACAAAGACTATTTTAAATACCAGATTTATCCTACTTTAAAGAGACTACAAAATTTATGACATGCATGTTCACATTTAAAGTATTATTTAATACGTCTGCTCAAATAAATGGGCCTATTCAAACGTTTTGTGTGTTCTATCAGCCGAAGACACATAAAACATTGTCAAGCCATACAGCAACATTTTTTCCTTAAATGAACTGTAATCAAAAAGGGAAAACAGACTGAATGATTTTTTTTTGCACAACATAAAAATAGCATTGTTAACTTTCATTGCATCCAAAGATTTAATATGAATAGTTGATATGGTGACTAACCCACTAGTAGTAAGCTAATGTGGTCTTAGTAATCAGGCAGTGTAAAATCTGAAACGTGGCTTTTTCTTAATGTAACATTGTGGAATTGGACCATCTTGGTTACATTTCGCATGAGAATGAGCATGTACAGTGAACTTGGTGGGGCAGGGCTGTATGGTGTTTACCTACAAAATAGGTATACTCAATATTAGAAGATTTTTAAAAAAAGATTTTATTTTATTATTATTTTTTATTTTTTAAAGATTTTATTTACTTATTTAACAGAGAGAGACACAGTGAGAGAGGGAACACAAGCAGGGGGAGTGGGAGAGGGAGAAGCAGGCTTCCCCCTGAGCAGGGAGACCAATGCGGGGCTCAATCCAGGACATTGGGATCATGACCTGAGCCGAAGCCAGATGCTTAATGACTGAGCCACCCAAGTGCCCCAAGATTTATTTATTTTAGAGAGAGAGAGAGAGCAAGAGCGAGTGTGGGGGAGGGGCAGAGGGAGAGAATCTTCAAGTAGACTCCTTGCTGAGTGCGGAGCCCAACACAGGACTTGATCTCACAGCCCATGAGATTATGACTTGAGCCGAGACCAAGAGTTGATGATTAACCGACTGAGCCACCTAGGCTCCCCAAAAGAAGATTTTAAGTGGTGTATAAAGGAAAATTAATGTGAAATCTAGCTTACTTTATCACATAAGATTTAGCCACTATTTTACTGAGTTAGAGAGTAAGCAAGGATTACAGGAATTAATAAAACAGAGTATTTATTTATTTATTTTTAATTTTATTATGTTATGTTAGTCATTAGTCATTATTATGTTATGTTAGTCACAATACATCATTAGTTTTTGATGTGGTGATCCATGATCCATTGTTTTTGTATAATACCCAGTGCTCCATGCAGTACGTGCCTTCCTTAATACCCATCACCGGTCTAACCAATCCCTCCTCTCCCCTCCCCTCTAAAACCCTGTATGTTTCTCAGAGTCCATAGTCTCTCATGGTTCATCTCTCCCTCCAGTTCTCCCCCTCATTTTCCCCTTCCTTCTCCTAATGTCCTCCATGCTATTCCATATGTTCCACAAATAAGTGAAACCATATGATAATTGACTTTCTCTGCTTGACTTATTTCACTTAAGCATAATCTCCTCCAGTCCCATCCATGTTGATGTAAAAGTTGGGTATTCATCCTTTCTGATGGCTGAGTAATATTCCATTGTATATATGGACCACATCTTCTTTATCCATTCATCTGTTGAAGGGCATCTGGGCTCTTCCCACAGTTTGGCTATTGCGGACATTGCTGCTATGAACATTGGGGTGCATATGGCCCTTCTTTTCACTACATCTGTGTCTTTGGGGTAAATACCCAGTAGTGCAATTGCTGAGTCATAGTGTAGCTCTATTTTTAAATTTTTGAGGCACCTCCACACTGTTTTCCAAAGTGGCTGTACCAACTTGCATTCCCACCAACAGTGTAAGAGGGTTCCCCTTTCTCTACAACCTCTCCAACATTTGTTGTTTCTTTCCCTGTCCATTTTTGCCATTCTAACTGGTGTAAGGTGGTATCTCAATGTGTTTTGATTTGAATTTCCCTGATGGCTAATGATGATGAATACTTTTTCATGTGTCTGTTAGCCATTTGTATGTCTTCTTCAGAGAAGTGTCTTTTCATATCTTCTGCCCACTTCTTGATTATTTGTTTTTTGGGTGTTGAGTTTGAGAAGTTCTTTATAGATCTTGGATACCAGCCCTGTATCTGTAGTGTCATTTGCAAATATCTTCTCCCATTCTGTGGGTTGCCTCTTTGTAAAACAGAGTATTTAAAAAGCTAATGTCTGGATTCCAAAGAGAATTATCTAGTATGTACTCTCATCTGTGTTCACTTGTGGTAGGTACATTTAACTTAATGATAACCATAGTGTTCCTTTCTAAAGTGTGCTGTAGTATACCTACCAGTAGCTGCATTTGTGGCAGTTGAATTAAATGAATTGTAGTAATCTACTTTTGGTTAACAGGCAAAACAACAAGAGCAGTAAACAAGAAGATGAATAAAATGCAACCAAAAAACTCCCCTTTTCTTCCAGAGTTGACCTCTTTCTTCTGAACTGTTCTTAGAGGTACCTCAGCTCTCTACTGTGTGTTTGAGAGACACAGCTTACATTTAACAATTCCATATTTTGTTTCAATCTGTAGCTTTTAACTTTTTTTGGTGCCATATAGTCACTTGAGTCTGTGATTAAAGATATTAGTCCTCTTACCAGAAAAATGGGCCTAGGCATACATGCACTCAGTGTTCAGGGTGGTAAATCTTAATAAAAAATAATTTGATACAGCCTGCTGAAGGATGAAACCTCAGTTGTAATTGACTACTTGTAGCGTCACAGGCACTGTGATTGGTCTGGGAATGTAAAATGAGTTACCTTAACATCTGACTAACTGTGACAAATTATTTAAACATTTTCAGAAATTACTATGTGATTTTTTTTTTTTTAACCTTTTTTACTTTCTGAACTGGTTAAAAATTGGCATATATTTACAAACCTTATACAAGTTTTAAATATGACAAGATTGACAATTTTACATAAAAATTGCCTGAAAAATATGAAAACAGTAGATGAGACTAATTTTATAAGTTTAATTCAACAGATTTTATTAATCATTTCCATCTTAATTGTAATTCTATCTTGGTTAATAATCTTAGGTGATATTAATACTACAATTTTGGTCCATATTTTTCTGTTTATTCACTTAAGTTGTATAATTTATGATTATTTATGAAGAAGACATAAAGCATACTGATAAAATTTTTACAAGTTGGTCTTATTTAAACTCTAAACTGTGCAAATAATCTTGGGTGTGGTGCTAATTAATTTCTTGATTATCCATGACTCACTTATCCATGCTGTGTCACGGTTTAAATTTGAACACAGTTTTGAGAAATATCAACACATGCAGAATCTGTTCCTCTACTAGATACTCTTAATTCCTTTGTATCTTCAGAGGGGTAATTTTTGGGGTGTGTGTGTGCACACACATTTAATCTTTAAGAGTCTACTGTAGTGCTGTTGAATATATATGTATATAAAGTATACATACTTGGTGTGCTTTAGTCCCACTTTGCTCCTTGATTGTCTGTAGCAGTTTAAATTGCTTTGCCTATTTCAGCATATGTAAAGTTGACCTTTGGTGCATTCATCAGCAACAAAAAGTTTGACCTTTGGAAATTTACAGGATACATGAGCCTTAACTTGGTTTAATGATCTTAATGGTATAGATGGTGTAGATTTTATGTATTGGTAAAAATAGGCAAAAATTATTCAGAACATATGTTTGTGAATCAAAACCATAGCCATTTAATTCTGACTTGGTTAGCAGCATTTTAACAGATTATTTAAATTATTAGGAGCTATTATTTTATTTTTTTTTTAGATTTTATTTATTTGACAGCGAGAGAGGGAACACAAGCAAGGGGAGTGGGAGAGGGAGTAGCAGACTTCCCACGGAGCGGGGAGCCCGATGCGGGGCTCGATCCCAGGACCCTGGGATCATGACCTGAGCCAAAGGCAGACACTTAAAGACTGAGCCACCCAGGTGCCCCAGGAGCTATTATTTCAAATAGCTTTATCTAAATAGGAAAATTATAGAAATCACTGGAATGCTTTATGTAAAGGAAAGTAGCTTTCAGATTAAAATTTTTAATTGTTGGATTTTAAGAGTTAAATGGAAATTTTCTTAATTATTTCATCCACTTCTAGATCTTTAATCAATATGGTACTGATTTTACTAGGGACTAAATGCACCATCCTGTATGTGGGGTTTCTTTCTCCATATATATGTAACTATCCCCACCCCCGCAACCTCTGACATACACACATCTTTTCTACCTAATGATTAAGAGTTGTCTAAAATATTAATTATATATAATATTATAATTTAGTAAACTTTATTTTTTATATCTTGAGTGAGAGTGTGTTCATGTATCTTTTGGAAAGTGACAGGGAAATATATATATAATATATGTGTGTGTGTATATATATATATGTATATATATATATAGTCAGCCATTCTCAGGTTAGTTTGGTTCAGTACCCCAAATATTTATTAAACACCTCTTATTTTCAGAAATAGTTAATATTAGGTATTATCTTGTTAAACATTAGTTAAAATGTTTATTTGTCTTTCTCTTGACTCTGTAGAATCTGTTAAAAACTAATAATTTTCAGTAAATTAGCTGTTGCCTTTTTCAAAATTATTTAGTGCTTTATAGTTGAAATATTTTCAAGACTATTATCTTATGCAAGATGAACAATCCCATCATTACAGTTATTTCATTTCTTTCACTGATATCATTAGGTGTTCTGGCATATGGAAAAGCTGGGTTCAAATTCCAGTATCAGTACTTAGTAGCTTTGTAAACTTAGATAAATTGCCTAACTTCTTAGGTTCAGTTACCTCCTCTGAAAAACGGGGATAATAATACCTACTTTATAATGTCGTATGGATTAAATGGAATATGTAAAGAGTTTAGCTTCTTGTCTTTTACATACTCAATAAATCTGGTTCCTGTCCCTTTCTCAGTTTTGTTGTACTAACTGCCTCTATTGAGAAATGCAGTGTTTTTTTGTACTAATTGCCTATACTGAGAAATTTGTTGTTAAATAAATTTACCCCTAGATGGAAATACAAATTGTTAACATGAATGCTCTACTATTTTGATAGTTAATAGATATTAACAGGGGAAGGGTATCTCTCTGTCCTTAGTGCTTCCAGTGAAACCAGCTTATGACAATCGTCTACTTAGGACCAGGAGTCCTTTCTTCACCATTTATGTGAAATATTTTATGACTATCACTCAGTGAAATGGCTTTTAACAAAAACCATTTGTTTATAATAGTTCAATATAGAATATTAAAATATTCTTTTTTTTTCTTCAGTAAGTTGTATGCCTGATGTGGGGCTTGAACTCATGACCCCAAGATCAAGAGTTGCATGCTTTACTGACTGCACTCCCAAATATTCGTGAATAGCAATATTAGCTTCTAAAAATGTAAAAAAGATATATAAAAAGAGCCTATAATTGTACCAGCTAGAGGAAATCACTGTAAATATTTTGGTGTACTTTCTATGTATGTGCTGAGAATTTTATTAGCTCATTACATTTTATTCATAATTGTGATTTAAATGGCTGCACAGTATTCATTTTTTAAACTAAGTTCTTTTTGAAGTTTGAATTTTTTTCCTGCTCCAATAAGTAAATTTAAGTGTCTCACGCTCTACCGACTGAGCTAGCCGGGCGCCTACCAATAAGTAAATTTATAATGTACATCTTTATATATATAAACTTTGTATGCATTTCTTATTATTTCTTTAGGATAATTCTTAGAAGTAGAATTATTGGTCAAGGAAAATTAACATTAACATTTGCTTTCTAGCAAAGTGTCAATTTATACTCCCACTATCCCCAAATATGACCTTCTGACAAAAGAGTGAATTGCTTTTTGAATATACAGTTTGGCTAGTTGTTAAGTCAGTTGATTAATGTATAGTTTTTGGCTAATTGATTTTTGCCTAATTGATTCAGTTTGGCACTAATTTAGGAAGAGGCCAGATAACATTTTAATGACCCATGTGATCTCACGGGGGATTTCCTGAAGATAGCTTTTAATTTAAAAGTAATGTTTAAAGTAACATTTGGTGTAAGTGGTAGCTGGCATGCCAATTTGACTTAGTCATATTTTGATTTTTATATGTTATGAAGTCTCTGGGGGTAATTTCTATAGCAATTTTTAGAGGAAAATGAGATTCTTCTAATGTGCAATTAAAGTATTTGCATTATTGGCAATATATAGAGAGAATCTTAAGGGTAAAAGTCAGCTCATTTTATTTTGTAGTAAAATCAGAAATAGGAAAAATATGCTAACATGATAATATCTAATGAGGGAAATGTTCCATGCAGATGTCTGTTTTTCTATTAATCCCTAAAATGACTCTATGCTTTTACTTATATGGGTAACATCAGATACAAACGTGTTACTAGGAATATATAGCCACTTACAAAAAGGATATGCACAATATGAGTTTAGAATTTTACTAAATTCTGTTTTAAATCTTTAGATAATGTAAGATTTGAGATTTCAACAAAGATATAATGTCTGCTGTGTATGCTACTTCCGAGAGTTATTTAGTTATTTTTCTCTTGTTTAGCTGCATTTACCACAGCTTGTAACATAGGGAAACGAGAACTGGGTCCTGTATGATGGATCTTTTATGGGACACAGAGAAATATAATTTTACTTAGTTATTTTTTAACCCTCTATCTAGGCACACTGCAACCAATATTATTTTTATGATAGTATACATATGACATCATAAGCTCTCAAGCTAACAAAAAGGGCATGTGAAAGGAAAAGAGAAAATACAATTTTTGTTTTCATTGTTGTCGGTAGGAATTTTCATGTTTTCTTTGTACATTGAGCACCTTTTCATGTTTATTTTACTACACCGATAGCATTTTTGCATTTCAGTAACACCAACTTAGTGAAAATGAAAAAAAAAAAATTTGCTGCTCTTACTATTGTTCTAGATTTCTGTCCTGTAAATACTTATGTTTTATAGTTATGAGTTATTTCAGAATAGAAATGCTTTGTTTTAAGCTAGATTAGGCTGCTAAATAAAGTAAATTTGGACCTTTCCCTTCATGGTTGGTAAATATGTTGTGGTATTAATACAGACAAATACAAACAGTTGTCATATTCTGCACTTGTCTTTTTCTCTACTGAATACATGTCAGTGAAGGCACAGCTTTGGTAAGGGCTGGGGAAAGACATATACAGAAATGATCACCCTTTTGCATTGGTAATAACATCCTTCAGTCTTGAAACTCACAAAAGCAAGTAATAAAGCCACACTGCTAGCTACACATATTTTATACAAATTCTATCAGATTTAATAGTATTCTAGACTTGACTGTACAGTGACAGAGACAGGGTGTGTGGGTGTGGGAAGTTGGAAAGATGAAATAGGGAAAGATGTAGAGGAGAATAATACTCTAGGCATTTGATTTTTAATTTGTAGAATTAACTTTTTTTTCTTTTAAGTCTTGAACTTACGGTTATAATTGAAGTTAATTTAAGCATAGTTACCAAAGTAATGAAATAAATCATTTATGACTTGACATCTTGTTTGTTATTGAATATATTGATTAGCTGTAAGTAGGTCATCATGTAGTTTATAAATCTTAATGCTTTGTCATTTGTGAATATGCCTGATATTAAAAAAAAATAAGCCCATTTCTCCTTGCTTGGATTTTTCTTTGCTCTCGAGGATTAACGGGCAAAGCATGAACTTCGTTATGAATTTCTCCTAAAATTTTGATTTACAGTTTACTTTCTTTTTTTAAATTTTATTTTATTATGTTATGTTAATCACCATACATTACATCATTAGTTTTTGATGTAGTGTTCCATGATTCATTGTTTGCGTATAACACCCAGTGCTCCATGCAGAACGTGCCCTCTTTAATACCCATCACCAGGCTAACCCATCCCCCTACCCCCCTCCCCTCTAGAACCCTCAGTTTGTTTCTCAGCGTCCATAGTCTCTCATGGTTCGTCTCCCCCTCCGATATCCCCCCCTTCTTTTTTCCCTTCCTACTATCTTCTTTTTTTTTAAACATATAATGTATGATTTGTTTCAGAGGTACAGGTCTGTGATTCAACAGTTTTACACAATTCACAGAGCTCACCATAGCACATACCCTACCCAATGTACAGTTTACTTTCTTAAGATTCAGTTTGAATTACAGAGATCATGTTCTACCTGTAACCACTTATGGGAGGTTTCCAAATGAGTAAGTTGACCTTCTGGGATAAGAAATTTTGAGAGGTATTTAAAATTAATATGTTGGCTGCTGCTAAGGTGTTAGAGTTTGTTCTTCAAAAAGTCCAGTTGAATGCCAGTGTCATTTGGTGAGGGGTGGGGATATACAATCATTTATAAGCCTGATGGTACGGTTTTGTCAATTTTCTTTTCTTTTCTTCTTCTTTCTTCTTCCGTTAATAGGCACCAGGATCAACTTAAAAAAAGGTAATGTCAGGCTTAGGATTTTAGCAAATATACTTTAGTGGATATGTCATGAGTTTTTTAATGTAGTGGGAGGTTAAAAATCAAAGATGTTGATTGTTTTTTGTAAAACATGGTGCCTATAGTTAACAAGATGATAGTTGAACTTTAAAATATGTTAAGAGGATAGATCTCATGTTAAGTGTTCTTAGGACAGAACAAAATAAAGACACAAGAGAAATACTAGGAAAATTTTGGAGATAATAGATATGTTTATAGTACCTTGATAGTGGCGATGGTATTAGAGGTGCATGTATATGTCCAAACCCATCACAATGCATACATTAAATATGTGCAATTTTTTTATATCAATTATACCCCAATAAAGATAAGCAGTGCATGTTGATTGTATTTTAAAGATATATTCTGGAGAAGGAAGAGAAGAAAATTAAACAGATGAAGACATAAAGCATTCAATTCTTGATGTAAGACTTTGTTAAAGGGAATAGCTTTATGATTCTCTGTTTCAGTCTATTGCCTTCATGATGAGTGTGATACTGCTGATAATGATGTTGGTGTTCTCCTTGGCATTTAAAGGAATATCAAATATATTCTTAATAGTTTCTCATTAGAGAGCTTTTCTTCTGCTGAGACTACTGATTCACAGGAAGAAACTCTTTGAGTGTAATCTACAAGTGAAAAAACAGTTTATGACAGAGGAAGCAAAAGAGGAGGAGGTAAAGAGACAGGAAAAGTGGATAGATGCTGAGAATAAATATTAGAGGAAGGAAGATGAGAGAGAATAGGTGAGATTAAAAAAAAAAGATTTTTCTCCTTTCAGCTCAGGCCTCAACCAACTGCAGCCTGGCTTCCTTTTGCATCCATCCTGCCGATCATCCTCAAGCTACTAAAAAACCTCTCTAACTCTGGTGCTAATCCAGTTCCTCCAGACTTTTGTCTGGAGGTCATCTGAAGAGCTTAGTTCTGTAGTCTCTTGAGTAATAGTGATTTGAAGTCTTATGCTCTGATAGCCTATCTTTAGGGCATATTACCAAATCCAATATTTATTTGGTGTAATTATTCCAAAGAAAAAAGATAAAATGCTTCCCCCTTCCCTTGATAACCTTCCTGCTTACAACAGAGGGTAGAAGTATATCTGTCTACAATGTCACATGTTCAAGGGATTCCCTAATTTTTCTAAAATAACTTTTTGTTATTTTTTTGGAAACTCCCAGTTTCTATTTTGAACTTCTATTCAGCCCAGGTGACTGAAATTTTAATCTTAATTAGGGGTCTCTTACTTTTTCAATTTCTCTTACCTCTCCTAATTCTTGGAGTGGTGGGTCCTACTAGACATCTTCATCTTTTCACAGTGGTGGCATTTGTAGAAATGCTCATCCTTTCATTTTATTTCTGAAGTTATGGGTCATCATAGGTTGCTGCTCATTCCTTATTCTCATTCACAAGGTATTAGCTGCTAAAGCAACTCTTCTTAGAATTTCCATGCTATTGATAACATTGTAATCTTTCTGTGATCCCCAGACTCCACTAAGATATGGGGAATTCTGTGAGACTGCTCCTTGTCTAAGCTTTTCTGGGCCTGAGTGGGGCCTGGGAAATTCTGAGGATAGTATTTTGTTTGCCTCTTACATTATCCCTTTCAGTTCTGTGGGATCTTCCTACCTTCCTGAGTCTGTACCTAGGAAGTAGGCCACAGATTGCCTCTGTTCTCTTGTAAGAACAATTGTCTAAATCCATCGTTCCTTTGACTTTTCTTTTCCCCATTCAGGGAATTTTCAAGTCTAGAGGGTGAGGAAGTCTTATTTTTCTTTGTTTTTAGAGTGCTCTAAATCTGTTTCCTGTGCCAGATATTGCAAATACATGGGCTGAATTTGACCCACAGAAGTGCATTTTACTTGGGAAGTATTTCAAAAATTGGGCAAATTCACATAAAAATCTGAATTTCCAGATTTTTTGGGGGTGGGGTGGAAAGAATGATCTGGCAACACTGGACCCACATTTCTATATGGTAAAAATCAGTTGGAGCTGTATAGTGGCTCCTTAACAGGGTTTGCTCATTCCAATCCCCACATTCCCTTTTTTGTTTTGTATTACTCACCCTCCTGACTTGGTAAGCGTATGTTTTGAATCCTTCCTACTTATTCTCAAGGCCCAGGATTTTGAAATTCATAGGTTAGGAAAAAGACTCCTTATTTCTACTTTCTGCTGTCACTGCTTTTCTTGAGGCAAGGTGAGCCTAGCTACTGCTTGAATGGAGGAAGAATCCTAGAATAGGGGAAAAAATTAGCTAGTATTTAAAAACTTTTAAACCACTACAAGATATTATTAGAATTTTACTTATTTAAAAATATTTTGTCAAGTTGATTTTTAAAATTCAGCTTGAGGTATAAATTATATAAAGTTCACCAATTTTAAAGGTGTAATCCAAACTGTTTTCCAAAGTGATTGTATCATTTTACATTCCCACTAACGATGTATGAAAGTTCACCTAACAGTCTTGTTATCATTTAGTGTTATCAGTGTTTTAATTTTAGTCACTCTGGTGGATATGTTGTATCTAGTTACATCTCATTGTGGTTTTAATTTGCATTTTCCTAATGATTAAGGATGTTGAGCATCTTTTCATGTGCTTATTTTCCATTTGTATATATTGAGAAGTGTCTGTTTAAAATCTTTGGTCTATTTTAGAAAATTGAGTTCTTACCTTATTTTTGAATTATAAGAGATCTTTTTTTTTTATAAAGATTTTATTTATTTATTTGACAGAGAGAGACACAGCGAGAGAGGGTTTGGTGTGGGAGTGGGGGAGTGGGAGAGGGAGAAGCAGGCTTCACTGCTGAGCAGGGAGCCTGATGTGGGGCTCTATGCGGGGCTCCATCTCAGGATCCTGAGATCATGACCTGAGCTGAAGGCAGACACTTAACAACTGAGCCACCCAGGTGCCCCGAATTATAAGAGCTCTTAAGTATTATGGATTAAAATCCTTTATCAGGTTAATCTTTCGCAAATATTTTCTCCCATTTTCTTAACGGTATTTTGAAAAGCAAAAGTTTTTACTTCTTTTTTTAAATTTTTACTTCTGATAAAAGCCAATTTGCTGATTTTCTTTTTTTATAGTTCATATCTTTTGTGTCCTATCACAAGAATTTAATCGAGAGTCACAAAGATTTTCTTATATGTTTTCTTTAAGAAATTTTATAGTTTTTGCTCTTACATTTATGTCTGCAATCCATTTTGGATTAATTTTTATATAAAGTGTGAGGTGTAAGGGTGGAGTTACATCTTTTTTACATGTGAATATGTAGTTGTTTCAGCTGTCTTTGTTAAAGATACCACTCTTTCCTCATTGCATTAATTTAATGTATTTGTTGAAAATTGGTTGATCATAGATATATTCTAACATATTCTGTACATTGATCTGTCTTTCTTTTAGTCAGTATTAGACCATCTTGGTTATGACAGCTTAAATGTAAGTCTTGAAGTGAGATAGTCTAAGTCCTCTGACTTTGCTTTTTTTTTTCTTCTTTCAAGATTCTTTTAGCTGTACTAGGTGTTCTGTATTTTCATATAAATTTTAATTAAAAAATTTTTAAAAAGTAATCTCAAACAGCAACAACAACAAAGAAAAAACAAAGTAATCTCTACCCCCAACCCAAATGCAGATCACATGTATATTGTCAATATGGTGAATTACACTGATTTTTCAAAAGTTAAATTTTATATTTCTGAAACATGCTTTTTCTATATTTTTTGAGATTCTCTTTTTTCTGTTTTTTTTTTTTTTTTTTGGTAATATGATTGATGAATTACATTGACTGATTTTGAATGTTAAACCAACCTTGCTTTTTCGGACAAATTCCATTTGATCATTATGTATTATCCTTTTTATATACTGTGGGATTCACTCTGCTAAAATTATGTTAAGGAGTTTTGCCTTTCTTATTCATGATAGATATTGGTTTTTGGTTTTCTTGCAATATCATTGCTTGGATTTTTAGAATGAGTTGGGAAGTGTTTCCTTTGCTTCCATTTTCTGGAAGAGTTTGTGGAGAGTTGATAACATTTCTATGTTAAATGTTTGATAGAACTCATCATTGAGGCCACATGGACCTGGGATATTCTTTTTGGCAAATTTTTAAAAGATGTAGGAGTACTAAGTTTTGGTAATTTGTATCTTTCAGGGAATCTGTCCGTTTCATCTGAGTTGTCAAACTTAGTGGCATAAAATAATTTATGATTTTTTCTTACTATTTTAATGTCTATAATATCTATGGTGATGAACTCTTTTCTATTTCTGTTATTGGTAATTTGTATCTTCTCTTTTTTCCTTGACTAGTCTAATTAGTTTATCATTTTTATCAATCTTTTGAAGACCCAGCTTTTTATTTTATCAGGTTTTCTTTATTGTTAGACCTTCTTCTATTTTACTGCTTTCTACTCTTTATCATTTTCTTCCTTCTGTTAATTTTCAATTTAATTTGCTCTTTATTTTTCTTTTTCTTAAAGTGGAAGGTGTTCCAAATATTTTATTGTTATCGATTTGTAATTTTAATTCTGTTTAGTGTGGAGAATTTACTTTGCATATTAATTATTTTAAATTTATTGAAACCTTTTTTATGGCCCAGTTTATGAGATGTTTTGATGAGTATTTCATATTTACTTCAAAAGAATGTATATTTTGCTATTGTTAGTTGTAGTGTTGTTGGTTCTATACATGTCAATTAAGTCAAGTTGGTTGATAGTATTGATAGCCTTAGTGATTTTCTGTGTATTCTGTCCACTTGCTGTGAGGGGTCATTAAAATCTCTAGCTATAATTGCAAAGTTGTCTAATTTTTTCAAGTCTATTAATTTTGCTTCATGTATTTACGTGCCCAGTTATTAGGTGCATACAGCTTTAATATTGTTTTGTGTTCTTGATGCAGTAATCCTTTATCATTATGAAATGTTTATTTTTATCCTTGGTCATATGCCTTGATCTGAGGTCTACCCTATCTGATATCAATACAGACTCTCCAGCTTTCTTTTGGCTAATGCTTATATGGTATATCTTTTGCACTTTTTACTTTTGAACTATGTGTGTCTTTATATTTCAAGTAGATTTTCTCTTTTTTTTCCTTCCTTTATTTAAACCCAGTCTGGCAACCTCTAATTTAATTATTGATATGGTTGTAAATATATCATCTTAATATTTTTTCTATTTATCTCATCCTCTGTTTTGTTTATTTATTAACTATCTACCTCTCTGCTTTAAAATTCTAGTGATTACTGTGGGTTTAAAATATATCTCTTTAACCCATCAGAGTCCACCTGTAAATAATATTATACCACTTCACATTTGGGTAAGAACTTTACCACAGTGCTATTGTCATATACTTTACTTATTCATATTTTATAAATCCTAGAATATATTGTAATTGTTTTGACTTAAATATCAGTTATCTTTGACAGAGATTTAAAAATGTGAAAAACTGTCTATTATTTTTACTTACACATTTACATTTCTGATACTTCCAATCCCTTTTTGTAAAATTACATTTCCCTCTGGTATCATTTCTTCAGGATGAAGGGCTTACTTTAGCATTTCTTATAGTGCCAGTTTGCTAGCATTGATTTCAGGCAGTATTTACCTGCCTACAAAGGGTCTTTATTTTGCCCTCATTTTTTGAAGATATTTCTTCTGGGTACAGAATTCATTTTGGGGTTTGTTTTTATTTTCAGTACTTTAAAGTTGTCGCTCCATTGTCTTGTGGCTTGCCTAGTTTTTGATGAGAAGTTCTCCATCATTCTTACCTTTATTCTCCTGCACAAAATGTCTTTTCTCTCTCTTTCTCTCTGGCTGTTTTACAGACTCTCTTTATTTCTTGTGTCTGACAGCTTGATTATGTTGTGGTTTGTGATGATCACTTGTGGTTTTCTTTAGGCTTATTCTACTCAGGATTTCATGAGTTTTCTTTATCTGTGGATTTATATTTTTCACCAAATTTAGAAAATTTATGGTGATTATTTAAAAAATATTTTTCTCTTATCTCAGTTCCCCCTGGGACTACAGTTACATGTATATTAATCTGCATGATATTTTCCTACAGGTAACTGAATCTGCATTCATTTTGTGAGGTCTTTTTCTGTTTGTGCTTCATTTGGGATGGTTTGCTGTCTTCTTGTTCACAGAGTTTTGTTGTTGTTGTTTTATTTTTGTTTTTTGGTGATCTTTATTTGGTGATTTATCCCACCCAGTATAATTTTCATTTCAGATTTTATCCTTCATTTCTAGAATTTGAGTCTTTTTAAAAATACCTTATATCTTTCTTCGATATGTTCATGTTTTCCACTACCTTCTTGAACTTAAGGAACATATGATAGTTGTTTTAATCTACCTTTCTGCTAATGCCACCATCTCTGTCATTCTGTTGATTTTTTTTCCTTCTTTATGTTTCTATGGATTACTTTTTATCTGGTTATAGGCCATATTTTCCTACTTCTTTAATCTTATTGATCAGATACCAGACATAATGTATTTTATGATGCTGGGTGCTGGATTTTGTTATGTTCTTTAAAGAATGTTAGATTTTGTTCTGGCATGCAATTAAATTACTTGGGATCAGTTTTATACTTTAGTGGTTTGCTTTTGAACTTTGTTACAGTTTCTAGAGAGGCCTTTAGTCTAGCTGTTAGTCTCACTAACTTAAATTTGCTAAGTTAGTCTCAATGCTACTCTACTGATACTTCATGTGTTAAGTTGTCTTTCCACTCTGGCCTTTATGAACTATTCTTAGCTCAATATGACTGTGTTGTTTTTGGTGTTTCTTTCCTTTGCCTTGGGGAGTTTGACTTTATGCCAATGTGGATCAGTATTCATGCAAAGATTTGGGGAGATTCTCTGCACATCAGAGCTCTCTTTCTGTTTAGCTACCTCCTGCCCCACAGATTCTAGCTGTGTCAGATTACACAGATGCCTTTCTATCTCTTAAGCTAATTGCTTAAGGCCCTGTTTATATTCCTTGTTTTTGCTCTTAAGCCTGGAAAATGCTTCCAGGTAGTAAGGGCAACTGGAGGGCTCAACTAGTTTGTTTTCCTTCTTTTAGTAATTGTAGTTCTATGCTGTGTGTTACCCACTGTCTGAAAACTTGTTTTATATATTTTATTCAGTTTTCTAATATTTACGATTATAGGGCAATTTCCATAGCAGTTTTCCTTCATGGGTGGAAGTCAAAGTCCTTGTCAAACTGTTTTGTTAATGTTCTTCAAAAGTAACTATGTTATTATCTTTTTTTTGTACTTTTGATAAAAATATCTATGAATTTTAATAAAGTTTTAATGTATTCCACACTATAGTATAATTAATTGCTTTAAAGCAGTATATTTTTTAATAGAAACAGTTTTTAGTTATCTTTATAATAGGGGAGGGAAACAGGGAGAGGGAGAAAGAAACTCAAGCAGACTCCCTGCTGAGCATGGAGCCTGATACAGGCCTTGATCTCATGACCCTGAGATCATGACCTGAACTGAAACTAAGAGTCAGACACTCAACTGACTGAGCCACCCAGGTGCCCCAACTTCACAGATCTTGATATGTTGCAAAGCAAGTTTTTTGAGGTTACTAGTCTACTCAAGACACTTTTAATGGTTTATCAGAACTATCTGCTGAAATTCCAGGTTGGATCACTAATCTCCCAGAAATACAGAAATGATATTTTGTTTTTCATTTATTTTTGTTGATGAACAGAGAAGGGTCTTTAAAAAGTTGTTTCCTTTAGGTGCCTCCCACTCCAGCAATTTTATATTTGGTCTTAGTACACAGCTCCAATAGGTATCTCTTTGTTTATGCAGAACAAACCAGTAATGCCAGCAGGCCTCTCGAAATAGAATTCCTAGGTTGTGTTTACTCTGCTGGATTCAAAACAGTAGAGCAGAAAATACTGTAATTCTGTAAAACACTTGCTCTTGTGTAAGATTTACAATAAAATTGTTATAAAGTGGTGAGATTTATAATAAATTGTAATTGATTAGTTTCAATAATCATAGTACCTTTTTATTAATCTCTCAAGTAAAAGTGAAGAAATGTTAGGTTTAATAAACACATTAGGATGTGACCATTAGGAAAAGATAGTTAATGAATGGCTTGGTGTTAGTATTTTATAAGGTTAAAACACATTTCCTACTGAGTTATAGGAACAAAGGAGAAAGGTAAGGTGATCTATGTTGTGGCTGTAACTAGGTCTTAACAATTATACCACATATTTGGAGTGTTAGGTGAAAGAAAGAGAATATTTTGGTAAATATAGACTCTGTTCAGATTTAATGAGAGCTTTTGGTGTGGTTTACTTTACGATGCTTACAAGAAAATGAGGGTTATCTAGTTTTGCAATAACCCATTATTTTCAAGAAGCCCTGGGTAAATTTTACTGTCTTGTCATGAATATGCTTGTTTACATATTGTAGTTTCAGGAAGTACTAATTCTTATATTGAATTCTAGTTTTCTAGTGTGTAGAGTTGCTCCCTTAGATATTTTATATAAGTAGTTTTTTAAATCCTAATTTTTGTATCCATTTATGTAGCAGCAATAAAAAGTTTTTACAGAATATATTTGTGTATATGAGAATCATTCCTATATTTTCTACTTGATAGAAGTGTTTGTTCTCAGCTGCCTGCCTGCTGTGATGGTTAATTTTATGTGTCAACTTGAATGGGTCACGAGGTGCCAGAAATTTGGTCAAACATTATTCTGGGTGTGTCTGTGAAGGTTTTTTTGGATGAGATTAATATTAACATTTGAATTGTTAGACTGGGTAAAGAAGATTGCTGTTTTTTTTGTTTTGTTTTTAAAGAATAACAAAATTGATGAACTGTTAGCCAGACTCATCAAAAAAGAGAGGACTCAAGTAAATAAAATCAGAAGTGAAGGAGGACAAATAACAACTGATGCCACAAAAAATAAAACGGATTATAAGAGAATGTTAAGAATAATTATATGCCAACAAATTGGACAACCTAGAAGAAATGGATGAATTCCTAGAAATATTACCTTCCAAAACTGAATCAGGAAAAAAGAAAATTTGAACACACTGATTATTAGCAATGGAATTGAATCAGTAATCAAAAAACTCTCAGCAAATAAAAGTCCAGGATCAGATGGCTACATGGGTGAATTCATTCAAACATTTTTTTTTTAAATTTAAATTTATTTATTTGACAGAGAGAGACACAGCAAGAGAGGGAACACAAGCAGAAGGAGTGAAGAGGGAGAAGCAGGCTTCCCGCAGAGCAGGGAGCCCGATGCGGGCATCGATCCCAGTACCCTGGGATCATGACCTGAGCCAAAGGCAGATGCTTAACGACTGAGCCACCCAGGCGCCCTCAAACATTTTTTTTTTAAAGATTTTATTTATTTGACAGGAATAGACAGAGAGGGAGCACAAGCAGGGGGAGCGGGAGAGGGAGAAGCAGGCTTCCCGCTGAACAGGGAGCCGGATGTGGGGCTTGATCCCAAAACCCTGGGATCATGACCTGAGCTGAAGGCAGACGCTTAACGACTGAGCCACCCAGGTGCTCCTCATTCAAACATTTAAAGGAGAGTTAATACCTGTCCTTCTCAAACTATTACCAACAATGAAAGAGGAAGGAAAGCTTCCAAATTTCTTCTGGGAGGCCAGCGTTACCGTGATACCAAAACCGGATAAAGACACTGCAAAAGCAACAAAACTCAGGCTAGTATCTCTGATGAACATGGATGAAAAAAATCAAAATATGAGCAAACAAAATGCAACAATGCATTAAAAAATCATTCACTTCAATCAAGTGGGATTTATTCCAAAAATAAAGGCATAATTTAGTATGCACAAATCAATCAATGTGATACATTACATCAATAAGAGAAAGGATAGAAACCTTATGATCATATCAATAGCAGAAAAAGCACTTGACAAAGTACAGCATCCTTCATGATAAAAGCTCTCAACAAAGTAGGTTTAGAGGGAACATATGTCAACATAATAAAGGCCATATATGAAAAACTCACAACTAACACTATACTCAGTGGTGAAAAACAAAAGAGCTTTCCTCTAAGGTCCTGAACAGGACAAGGATGTCTACTTGCACCACTTTTATTCAACACAGTCAACTGGAAGTCCTAGCCACAGCAATCAGAAAAGAAAAAAGTAATAAAAGGCATGTAGATCGGTAAGGAAGAAGTAAAACTGTCACTATTTGCAGATGACGTGATACTATTATAGAAAACTCTAAAGACTCCATCAAAAAAACTCCTAGAAATGATAAATGAACTCAGTAAAGTAGTGGAATACAAATTAGTACATATAAATCTTTTCCATTTCTATACACTAATAATGAATTAGCAGAAAGAGAAATTAAGAAAATAATCCCAGTTACAATTGCACCAAAAATAATAAAATACCTAGGAATAAATTTAACCGAGGAGGTGAAACATCTCAACTCTGAAAACTATAAAATATTGATGAAAGAAATTGAAGATGACACAAACAAATGGAAAGATATTTCATTCTTAGGGATTGGAAGAACCAATATTGTGAAAATGTCCATGCTACCCAAAGCAATCTACAGAGTTAATGCAATCTCTATCAAAATACCAACATTTTTCACAGAACTAGACCAAATAATCCTAAAATTTGTATGGAACCACAAAAGATCCTGAATAGCTAAACACTCTTGAAAAAGAGGAGAAAAGTTGGAGGGACCACAATTCCAGATTTCAAGATATACTAGACAGCTGTAGTAATCGAAACAGTATGGTGGGACACCTGGGTGGTTCAGTCAGTTAAGCATCTGCCTTTGGCTCAGGTCATGATCTCAGGGTCCTGGGATCAAGTATCTTGTCAGGCTCCCCACTCAGTGGGGAGTCTGCTTCTCTCTCCTTCTGTCCCTGCCCCCTGCTTGTACGCATGCACACACTCTCTCAAATAAATAAAATCTTAAAAAAAACCCAGTATGGTACTGGCACAAAAATAGACACCTACCTAGATCAATGGAACAGAATAAAGAGTCCAGAGATAAACCCATGATTATATAATCAATCTATGACAAAGGAGGCAAGAATATGCAGTGGAGAAAAAGTCTCTTCAACAAATGGTATTGAGAAAACTGGACAGCTACACACAAAAGAATGAAACTGGACCACTTTCTTACACCATACACAAAAAATAAACTCAAAATGAATTAAAGACCTAAGTATAAGACCTGAAACTGTAAAATCCTAGAAGAGAGCCAGGCAGTAATTTCTCTGACATCGGCTGCAGCAACACTTTTCTAGTTATGTCTCCTGATGCAAGAGGAAAAAACAAAAATAAACTGTTGGGACCACATCAAAATAATAAGCTTCGGCAGAACAAAGGAAACAACCAAACTAAAAGAGAACCTACTGAACGGGGGAAGATATTTGTAAATGCCATATCAAATAAAGGGTTAGTATCTAAAATATTTAAAGAACTTATATAACTTAACACCCCCAAAACCAAATAATCCAATTAAAAATGGGCAGAAGATGCCTCGGGGCTTAACAGCAGCTGACTCTTGATTTTGGCTCAGGTCATGATCTCAGGGTCGTGGGATTGAGCCTTGAGTCGGGCTTCGTGCTGTCAGTGGCAAGTCGGCTTGAGATTCTCTCTTCCTCTCCCTTTGCTCCTCTCCCCATTCATGCTGTCTCTCTCAAATAAATAGATCATAAAAAAAAATGGGCAGAACATATGAACAGATGTTTCTCCAAAGAAGACATACAGATGGCCTGTTAACAGATGTGTGAAAAGATGCTCAACATCACTAATCATCAGGGAAATGCAAGTCAAAACCAGAATGAGATATCACCTCACATCTGTCAGAAAGGCTAAAATCAGGGCGGCTGGGTGGCTCAGTCGGTTAAGCGTCTGTCTTTGGCTCAGGTCATGATCCCAGGGTCCTAGGATCTAGCCTTGCATCAGGCTCCCTGCTTAGCGGGGGGCCTGCTTCTCCCTGTCCTTCTGTTGCTCCCCCTGCTTGTGCTCTCTCTGTCAAAAAAAAAAAAAAGGCTAAAATCAGAAACACAAGAAAGAACAAGTGTTGGTGAAGTTGTGAACCCTCATGCACTGTTGGTGGGAATGCAAGCTGGTACAAATATTGTGGAAAACAGTATGGAGGTTCCTCAAAAAATTAAGAATAAGATTACCATATGATCCAGTAATCCCACTACCAGGTATTTACCCAAAGAATATTAAAACACTAATTTGAAAAGATATATGCACCCTATGTTTATTGCAGCATTATTTACAATAACGAATATAGAGCAGCAACTCAGGTATTCATCGACAGATGAATGTATAAAGAAGATATGATATGTATATATATATGATGGAATATTAGCCATAAAGTTAAATCTTGCCATTTGTAGCAACATGGATGGATCTAGAGGGTATAATGCTAAATAAAATAAGTCAGAGAAAGACAAACACCATATGATTTCACTCATGTGGAATTTAAGAAATAAAAAGGAATAAACAAAGAAAAAAAAGACAAAACAGACTCCAAAATACATAGAACACATGTGTTTGTCAGAGGGGAGGTGGGTGGAGGTATGGGTGAAGCAGAAAAAGAGGATTAAGAGCATACTTATCTTGATGAGTGTTGAATAATGTATAGAATTGTTGAATCATTATATTGTACACCTGAAATTAGTGTAATACTGTATGGTAATTATACTTGAATAAGAAAAAACAATTGCTCTCCCTAATTTAGGTGGGCCTCATGTAATCAGTTGAAGATATGAATAGAACAAAAAAAGTGTGTAAGAAGGAGCTCCTTTTGCCAGAATGCTTAGGCTGGCACATAGATCTTTTCCTTTTGAGACTGGATCTGAGAAATAGGCTCTGTCTTTTTGGGTCTCAAACCTGCTGGTTTTCAGACTAGATCTTATACCATTGGCCCTTCTGGTTCTTAGGCCTTTGGACTTGGACTGGAACTACACTGTTGACTGTCCTGAGTCTACAGCTTGCTGACTACAGATCTTGGCACCTTTCAGCCTCTATACTCACATGAGCCAATTCATTATTTTAATTTTTTTTTCTCTCTCATTTAGTGGTTCTATTTTTCTGGAGAACCCAGACTAATATATCTGCCTTCCTGTCTATTTGAGTAAGCCTAGAATTGAGCTATGCAAGTAGTATACTTAAGCTATCAGGTTGTTATAAAGAGTTGAATTTTGTGAGAGCTGGGGGAAGGGGTAGAAGGAGAGGGAGAGACTCTTAAGCAGGCTCCACCCCCAGCATGGAGCCAGACATGGGGCTTGATCTCATGACCCTGAGATCATGACCTGAGCCAAAATCAGGAGTTGGACGTTTAACCAACTGAATCACCCAGGCGCATATTATTTTGCTTAGCCATCTCTATTATTTTTAGCCATGTCACATCACTATTGAGGATAGATGAAGAGGAAGGGCCATGAGATTAGTCATTTTCTTTGTGAAATTGAATATACTGCATTTAATAACAGTTTTAAGTATACTGAAAACCCTTAAAATGCTCTTAAATTTTTTTTCACCCTATGAAAACAATTTTGGTCTATCTTGTCAGGTGATTTTGGACTCTATGAACAGAAAGCCAAGGAGGCTTTTTTGGTTTATTAATATTCTAAAAGGAGATGATGTTTTATTTTAGAAATTGTAGTGAAATCTCTGGTATAGGTAGGGGTCAGCAAACTTTTTCTGTAAAGGGCCAGAGAGTAAATATTTTAGGTTTTGTGGGATATATGGTCTCTGCTGTAACTCTGTCATTAATCTTCCTCGTACTTAACTCTTGTCATTATAGTGCAGAAGTAGTCATAGGCAATATATAAGCATAGGATTGTGGCTGTGTTCCAATAAAACTTTATTTATAAAAACAGGTGGTGAGCAAATTTGTCCTGCAGGCTCTAGTTTGCTAACCCCTGTTATGAAGAACCTTACAAAAACTATCACTACTATTTATTGAGCACTAACAGCATAGTGGGCAATGTTAAAGCACACTGCATTGTTATTTATTTAATCCTCACAACAGAGGAAGCTGAGGCTCAGAAGGTTTTAAATTATTTACTCCAAGGTCACATAGCAAGTTGCATTGTCATTACTGGAACCCAGATTTATCTCCAAATGTGATGCTATTCTTTATATAAAAGAAAATGCTTTGTGGGTTTTAAGAATTTTGCTTTCTATATTCTAAAAGAACCAGGTTGGTTAAAATATAAAGTTCAGCAGCAGTGATCTTATTGGAAATCATTTTATAGCTGATGGTTCAGATATTGGCTAAGAAAATGCTGAAAATTTAAATTGTTATAACCAATTTCCACGACACCAGTTTCTTTCTCTGCTGGGATCATAGGCATTCTTGAAATCTTCCATGGTGTACCAGTTGCCTTAAAGGTCTCTCCTTTTTTACTTTGTTGGAGGGCTACATTGGCTGTTCTGGGTACGGTCTTGAAAGAAAGCTTAGCGGCATTCTAAGTTTCTTTTCTTAAAATTCAGACCAGAGGCCAGAAATATCTCAGTTCTTTGGAGAGGATAACGGCAAAGATGAGGATATTTGATCCTAAAAAGTTAATGAAGAAATTGTCCAGTTGAGCTGTCATCTTACCTTCATTGTCTTAGTGCTCCATGGCCTGGAAGCAAACTTGATTTATTTAAGAGATTATACTAAACTCTGCCTTATACGAACAGATCTTTGGGAAAAAAATGCACTTTCTCTTTTCTCATCAAAACTTCTGATAGCCCTGAAAATGTAAACCTAGGAGTGGGAGGGCAGTTGAAATTATGCAAAACATCAGTGATACAGCATGTCAGTGTATATGAGTATGTGGTAGCAGATAAGAAAAGCTCTACAATCTAAATTCCTCTCCTCCTTTTTTTTTTAAAGACTACAGTTCTCTTTCTGATTTTTAAAAGCCTGATCTGATTATTTATTAATTTATGCTAAACAAATTATTTAGTACTTACCATGTGCCAGGCATGAAGCCACCATTGAGGATACAATGAGTCTTACACAACATCTTCAAGGAGATTGCCATCTAGTTGGAGAGATAAATAAATATATAGGTAATTTAAATACTGTGTATTAAGTGCTAAAACATGAGTAAGCACACAGGGGAGACATCTAACCCTACTTTGGGAGTTTGAGAAGGCTTCCTGGGAGAGAGAAAATCTAAGCTAAGTCATGAAGAAGAGGAGTTAAACCAGACAAAAAGCCAGGATGAAGCTCATCTGAATTTTCTCCAGCCCAATCATCTTAATTTACCTGAATTAAGTGTGAACATCAGGCATTTAAAAAAAGAGGCCTCTTTATTGAGTGTCATGAAATCAAAAAGAAAAGATAGATGTAAGACCAGTCACCTATCCCAAGCTTAGTCACAGGAAGGCAATATTTGCTTATAGCCTGAACATCCTCTTCATCAGAATAAATGTTCCTGGCAACCAATAAATAATAAAATAATTATGAGATATAATAAAAGTGAGGAAATTTTTATATAAGCCAGAAAGATCAAAGTTTCAAAACTTCCATAGTATATTAGAAATTATAAGGGGTGGCTATGGCATAGAGAGCAGATAAAGAATGAACATAAACTTCATTAAAAGTTTAATAATGGATATATCAAAATTAAGAAGAGTAATAATGCTTATCCCAATGATAGTATGTACAGAACCTGTGGCTTTTGGGCAATTTGGAAAATAATAAAATGAAAAACGACTTCTTATAGACAAAGGTGATAGAGGAGTAAAAGCACAATTGTTATAAAAATGATCCTTTCTTAGAGATTAGGAAAAATTAAAATTAAAAAAAGATGCTAAATGTAAAATGATCTGTAATTTTAATCTTTGTGGGCACAATATGAAAGTAGGTATGACTAAATCAAGGAGGAAAGCATGTTGACAACAGGAACTATGTAGGCAGTGTATAAACAGGGTGCTTCCTAAAGTTCTGTTACAGAAAAGGAGTGAAACATCTGTGGTGGTTGGAATAAAGGAGGAGAAGAGATAATTTAATGACCACTTAGAATAGTTATTACTCTCTAAGATAGATAAGAAGAGCAGTCAAATCTAGTGCTCCAGAACATGAGGTGGTTGGCTAAGAGTCAGGAAGAAGTGTTAATCTAATTGGTGTAGACTTGGATAGCTGCGCAGGTTCCCTCTGTTCCAGGTACTATCTATTGCTCTCTGCAGAATTCAGACATGGAGGGGCCAATGCTCTGCTGACCTTTACTTTTTTTTTTTTTAAAGATTTTATTTATTTATTTGAGAGAGAGAGAATGAGAGATAGAGAGCACGAGAGGTAAGAGGGTCAGAGGGAGAAGCAGACTCCCTGCCGAGCAGGGAGCCCGATGCGGGACTCGACCCCGGGACTCCAGGATCATGACCCGAGCCGAAGGCAGTCGCCCAACCAACTGAGCCACCCAGGCGCCCGGTCTGCTGACCTTTAGAACATTCTGTATTTTAATAATCATTGTAATCCTTAGAAAATATTCAACAAATATAGAAATGTTGGTATTTCAGTAGAATTAATGACCGCATTTGTCTTTTGATTGGTGTTTTCATTTAAATCATCAGGCCTAGTATTGATTTCCCAGTCACATATTTTATTAAAAGGATTGACTGTCAAGAAATGAGCAGAAGACATGAACAGACATTTCTCCAAAGACATACAAATGGCTAACGGACACATGAAAAAAATGCTCAGTATCCCTTGGCATCAGGGAAATACAAATCAAAACCACAATGAGATACCACCTCACACCAGTCAAAATGGCTAAAATGAACAACTCAGGAAACAACAGATGTTGGTAAGGATGAAGAGGAAGGGGAACCCTCTTGCACTGTTGGTGGGAATGTGAACTGGTGCAGGTACTCTGGAAAACAGTATGGAGGTTCCTCAAAAAGTTGAAAATAGAACTACCGTACAATTCAGCAATTACACTACTAGGTATTACCCAAAGGATACAAAAATAGTGATTTAAAGGGGCACATGCACTCCAAAGTCTATAGCAGCAATGTCCACAATAGCCAAAATGTGTAAAAAGCCCAGATATCCATTGACAGATGAATGGATAAAAAAGATGTGGTCTATATATACAATGGAATATTACCCAGTCATCAAAAAGAATGAAATCCTGCCATTTGCAACAACATGGTTAGAACTAGAGGGTATTATGCTAAGTGAAATCAGGCAGAGAAAGACAAATACCATATGATTCCACTCATTTATGGAATTTAAGAAACAGAACAGATGAACATAGGGGAAGGAAAGGAAAAATAAGATAAAAACAGAGAGGGAAGCAAACCATAAGAGATTCTTTTTTTTTTTTTTAAGGATTTTATTTATTTGACAGAGAGCAAGCACAAGCAGGGGGAGTGGCAGGAAAGGGAGAGGGAGAAGCAGGCTCCCTGCTGAGCAGGGAGCCCGATGTGGGGCTCTATCCCAGGGCCCTGGGATCATGACCCAAGGTGAAGGCAGCCGCTTAACTGACTGGGCCACCCAGGCACCCCAAGAGACTCTTAACTTTAGGAAACAAACTGAGGATTGCTGGAGGGGAGGTGGGTAGGGGTTGGGGTAATTGGATGATGGGCATTAAGGAGGGCACTTGATGTAATGAGCACTGGGTGTTATATGCAACTGATGAATCACTAAATTCTACCCTGAAACTAATACACTATTAACTAAGTTGAATTTAAATGAAAAATTAAAAAAACAAAAGGATTGACTGTATCTGACATTTTTAGTTCTTGTAATGGACTAGATTTTAAACACTGGACACACAATTCTGCCCAATGAAAAAGCACAGGTATTCTGACAAGAAATAATAACAAATAAGATGTATTTTTATTTTGTAAAATAGTATGCACACATATAGTACATGCAAGGATCCAGAATATAAGGCTGATTTAAGAGCAATCAAATTTTAGTAGAATTTACTTGATTGTTATATCTTCCTTTTCGGCTGGAATATGGTATCTTAAAGATCAGACAAATTACTCATTCTGGGAACAAAGACTTTTGAAAGCTGTCAGCTAACTGACAGTTATGATGAGCATTTATTTCAGGCTTATAAAACATATTAATCAAACTTGTTCACAGCATGGTGGTCCAAAGAGGTTTATTTTATTTTTGAGAGATACTTTGAATAACTGAAGAGCACTGGTAACATGAATGCAAAGCTACAATTTTTTTTTACTTCAAAATGAATAAATACTTTTCTTTCAAGCTTAAAGAGTGAAGCATACTGCAGGAATCTGTTTATTACAAGACTATTTGCAAAAGACCAATGCACCATTCACTGAACCTTGAAAAACACTTGAAAATATGGGTTGCATTTGCAAACTTCAGTGTATGACATGGAAAGCTGGCAAGCTGCCTGGCTTCTACTTAAAGGATTGTCATTCTGGGAAAAATAAATTTCTCTAACTAGACAAAAGTCAATGTTTTCATGTTTTACTGCAATCAAACTGATAGAGCTGACAATTTAATGTCTCAACACTTAAAATATCTGTGGATAATCAGTTACCTCAATCAATCATAAACACAAATCCTTCTATTTTCGAAGCTTGTGTGTCTGTGCCTGAGATGTAAACCAGTTGGGTGAGCCCCTTCCCCCACAACACCTCATCATCTATCCCCCACCATTTCCCCAATATTCCTGATTTGTCTTTAGCTATGCAGATATTTATACACAGGATGCATCTGGAAATAACTTTTAACAACTCAAGTGTGATCAAATTTAGAAACTTTTCTTTCACTGTCCTGTTTTATTTAATTTTTATGTGTAGTTTATAGACTGTATGCCTGTCAGAAAAAATGTGGAAGTGTGCTGGCATTCTGGTCGAAGACATCATTACAAGTGAAAAAAAATGCTCAAGGCTTTTTCAAAGCGGGTGCTGAAATAGACATTTCCTTTCTCTGACTCCAGGGGATGCTGGTAGCTACCCCAAACATACAAGTATTTTGGGGTCAGTAGGTATTGTGCTGGCCCCTTAGGATTTCCTGGCAAGCACACTGAATGGCTCATTTCTGGAAACTAACCATAATGATGATGATGATAAAGCAAGGGAGGCACTGACAACAACTTAAAAAGCTGCCTGAGGAATTGGATTCCAAGTTGCTCTACATTTGGCAGAGCTGACAGGTTCAGTTCACTAAGCTTTGGTATCGATAATGACAGGAAACTTCAGATAGTTTTAGAAATCTGTTTCTATTAAGATATGCCATGGTGTTTCTGCAACTCAAGAACAAGTTTACTGGGGCACACCATTCTTCTTTCAACATGGTAAGAATTGATGGGAGTGGTTTTACATTCCTGACATAATTACTCTGAACACTCAATAAGCCAAATTCCTTGTTTGAAGTATTCTTTTATATATTTTTGTGTATGGTGTATATGTGGGTATTTGTATATATAGACATATACATTCACCACCACCGCTTCCTTTTTGTTTCTTTGATTATTTGGGGCTTTGCAATCAAACTAAGCAGAATTTTAGGACCCTTGGGGCAGCATCTTTTAGTTCGCCGTCAGGCTACGTTGCAAAACAATCAATCTTGCTCTTGCACTCACTTGGCGGAAGTGCCACGACACGAATTGTGCAGTGCTTTGCTCTTGCCATGAAGCCTGGGTGACAAAAGTTTTTACAAGAAGCTGACTGTATTTGGGGTTATGAATATGCAATGACTCTCATTAGTATTGAAGCGCCAGAGCAGGGGCTGACATCCCCCGCCACTTTGAGTTGCTGCAGAATCGGCTAATGAATTGTCTTGCTCTTTCACGCACGCAGTCTGCTGTTGTGGCTCCTAAGTTCCAAGGGGAGTTGCCCAGTTTGTGAAGACCATTGACTGCAGAAATTAATTGTCAAGAACTACTCTTGATTTTGTGAAATAATGTTTAGACAGTGCTTAGATTGTCAAAACAGAAAAGTGCTGAACTTTGCATAAGGTAATACCATGAATAGGAAAATTTAGGAGACACGAAAATGTATACATGTTCTTACATTCACCACTGTGTGTAGATATGCTTCCATCTGGATCATTGTACAGTAAGTGTATCGACGTATAGGTGAAATCAAATCCATAGAAAGCTGACATTCTTTTGGTTTGTCTATTATCCTTCTAAATAGAACAAACAGATGATAGAAAATTTCCTAAATGAATAGGGTTGAAACACAAAGCTATTCCATCAACTATTTACCATATTCTTTTTCTTTTTTATTCCTCATTCTCTGCCAAACATTTTGCAGCTCACATACCATCTTTCATGAATATGTTACTGATAAGGATATGTTTCTAGCCACTGATTAAGATATCTGAGCTGATTTGTAGTGTGTAAGAAGATGCAAAAGTGTGCAGAAAGCATTTAGAACAGTCCCTTTTCAGTAGCATAAATTAAATGTGTTTTTCCACACCCCTCCTCCCTTGAAATTTCCTTTCAACTAACTGAGAACTTCCATGGCTTGCTGCAGATTGTAAAAGATGGATTGAATTGAGATGGATAATATATGCTAAAAGGTAAGGGATATGTTGTAAGCTGTGCAAATAAGGCAGTGAACAAAGAGTAAGTCTTTACATTAGCTGCTTGCTCTATAGTCACTTATTTTATCTGCAATGTAAAGGCATCACTTGCAAGGAAGCAGATACATTATTTTTGTAGAGCTTTAGAGGGTAGTGTTATTATAATATTTGTTTGACCCGTTGCTGGAAACAAGAAAAAACTAAAGCCCAAGAACATATACACATAAGAGTACCAAGTATGAGTATAGCTTAAAATAAATGCAGTCTGACAAAAGTGGCCCAACTATCATATGTCAAACACTTGTTACCTCTGCTGGCCCTAGTAACTGCACATGACTAAGAACAAATCAGTGATAAAAATCTCAAGAAAGATGAAACCAGTCTCGACCTTTGCAAAGACCATCAGTCATTCTGCAGACCTGTAATATTATTTGTTCAAGTAATCCTTGGCTTACTATTTAATGGATGTAATACACTTTCTACTCCTAGATCAAAGTCACCAAGGGACATTTTTTTTTAATTGGACTACATCTTAGAGCCAATGAGATCTGATCACATAACAATTAACTGAATTATTCAGTTGCATTCCTAAATGTGCATTCTTATACTTCATTATCAGCATAGGTCTTAAAAACTTAGTGTTTTAAAGTAACTGTATGTAAAGGACATTTATAATTATAAGAATTTCCTTATTTCTCTATACCATGTTCTTAGGTATCCAAACATTTTTCATCAAAAGGCAGAAGGTCTACCTGGGTACATTAAAATAATCAAATTCCATATTCAACCCATACAGAATACACTAAGATTTTAAAATATAAAAGTGGAAACAGATTAGTTGAAGTAATTATATCTAAGCATAGAGTATTCAGATTTAATGGAATTATTAACCAATATCTATTACTATGAATATGAGAATCATAAGTGAAAATATTTTAGTTTTAATTGCAATATGGTAGTTTTGATTTGGCTCTGTAATTAGCATCTGCATTCTAGACTCTGACTGCTGTGCAAACATTATTTATGGAAGGTTTATCCAAATATAATTTGGTGCTTGTTGCTTTTATCAAATGTTGAAGTCTAATGAAATAAAATGCAAAAACTTATGCTTCTGAGAGCTGTGCTGACAATCATTTATCGTACCTTCTTTTCTATACACAACCACAATACCGTCGTAACAGCAGGCAAGGCAATATGTTAGGTTGTTTCTATTCATATTATGTTAAGCTGTCCTGCTACACATCTGCAATAGACTTTGGGCACTTACAAGAGAACAGTGAATATACGTATGAATTTAGGCCAACATTTGATTCCTCTTTCTATGTTCTGTAGCATACTTACCATAATTAACGTTCTGATATAGTTTTATGAATTGCACCAAGAATTGGAGTGTTCTATAGGAGACCAAGCATGAGGAAATTAGAGATATATGCTTGCTTCGGTCTGTCCCCCCCCGCCCCCATATCTTCCTCTCTCCCACACACAGGCTCACCTCACAGTGGGGAGGGGAGGGAGAATGAGAGAGTTGTTCAACGTTTGATGAGCTTACCTAAAATATTGCCAGCAGAATCTATTTTAATTTGAACATATATGTAATTTTGGACATTATATTTAAGTTTTGTGCTTTATGGTTTAGTATTATTTTCATTCTGATTTCCAGGTGGATGGGTGGGTACCATAATTTTTCAGTCTTTACGGTCTCTAGAGGTCTTGATCTGAACTTGAATGACCAATGAATTTACCATCAGCAAATGCTTGTACATTTTCTTGTCAGTCATAAATTAACATTTGTTGAGTACAATCAGGGTGCTGGGAGTGGGGAGAAGTGGATTAGGAAAATACAGAAAGTAGAATCATGGGTATCAGGAAGTTTGCAGTGTAGCTAGTATGAAAGATTGCAGGGGAAATGATGGAGATTCATTTACAGGGCTAGGTATCAACAAATGTAGATTGATTTAGTGAACAGTAAGTACATAAGTGTTTCAGAGCTGCCCCTGAGATATGAGAACATCCTCAGGAAGGGTAACTGTAGAGACATCTTATAGGAGGCAAGTTCCTACTTGGATTTTGGAAGTTTAAATATTTTATTAAAATGTATTAAATTTGGCTTTACTTTGAAACGACTTCAGTGTGTCTAAAACTCACTTTATATTGGTTTCAGTGGTAACATTTCCTTCAGAAGTGATACAATTTGAAGCTTAGAATTGTGTGTTTGTCACGTGCTTTTCATTTTTTTCACTTAAAAAATTATATCCTTAGGGAGAAAAAAAACTTGTTTACTGTAACTACTCCTTTTAAATGTAATAACTAAAAGAGTGAGGGAATATCCATTAAAAGACTAGGGTAGCATCATTTTGAGAAACCTCTTTTCTTCCTTAGTAGATGTATGAATATTGATTGCATATTCCTGTATCACGAGAGATAGTCATTATATAACTTGGGGAGTGGGAAACTGTTAGTCCTTGATTGGGTCCTTGACAAGTGATATAACAGACAATACTAGCTACAGTTCTGGCTCTCAGTAACACTGAAATTATTGACTACCCCTTACTTACTTTCACACTCTTCTTCTCCCTCTCCCACTCTCCTCAGATGTTAATGAAGAGGCTTGAGGTTACCTCCTCCCAGGTGATTTACTTTTCTTATAGGAGACCCTGGGGTTTGATGTGTGTTGGGTGTATGGTCGGCACCATGCTAGGTGCTTTGCATAATTTATTGCAACACTAGATATTAAAAGAGTGGTGCAGAGAAATGTAATAAGTAAATTGTCAGGATCACACAAGTAGCTAGGTTTTGAGTCCTAGTGTTTCAGACTCCAAAGCCTATGTTGTTTGCACTATAGCAAAACATTTTAAGACCTAGAATAGTCTATGCTGAAAGGTCAGGCTTTGTGCCAGTTGCACAACAAAAATGCTTCTGACTGGGAGCATTGCCCTGGTGCCCTTCAAATTAGATGTGGTGGATCTAATTAGTCTTACCAACTCATAAGGCCATTTTTGTATATTTGCACCTTAAGTTGTTTAAATGTAGGCTTATTTGAAGGAGATTTTAATTTTTGTTTTGGATTTATTCAGTTAAATTCAATTTAGTGAACACTTATTGAATGCCTGTTCTTTGCCAGTCACTGTGCTAGTGGTACAAAGACTGTCTATTTAGGGAGACATTATAACATTATAACACAATTCACTGAATGCTATAATAGAGACATATGCAAGGGATCACGGGAGCATAGGAGGGAATAATTAATTTGAGGAAAGATGTCAGTAAATGCTGTATTTGGGCAGAACCTTGAAGGACAAGAAATAAATATTTGCCAGAAAGACAGAAGGAGGTTGATAGTTCATTTCAGGTGATGGGAATACATGAGCACATGTGTGAATATGCCTGGCATGTTTGGGATATGACAAGAGTGGTAGATGGTAACAATGGTCACGAATTCTTACCTTTTCTGTGTCCAACTCCTGGCAATGTGATATTGAAGTTTCTTCCATTAAGATCTGAAGTCTGTTTCCCCATCATTGCATTTGGTTGACCACATGACTTACTTTGGCTGATGGACGTTAGCAAATGTGAAACCAGTAGAGACTTGAAAAGTGCTTATGCACTAGGGATTCTGTGCTTGGAAGCCTGAGACCATATTGTGATTGAGTCCAGGTTATCTTTTTTTTTTTTAAGATTTTATTTATTTATTTGAGAGAGCGACAATGAGAGACGGAGAGAGAGCACATGAGAGGGGGGAGGGTCAGAGGGAGAAGCAGACTCCCTGCCAAGCAGGGAGCGCCATGCGGGACTCCATCCCGGAACTCCAGGATCATGACCTGAGCCGAAGGCAGTCGCCCAACCAACTGAGCCACCCAGGCGCCCCGAGTCCAGGTTATCTTGCTGGAGGATAAAGTGGCCACCTGCAGGAAATGGAGGCTCTGGCTGACATCTCCTAACCACTAGAGATGTGAGTGAGTTCATCTTGGACCATCTAGCTGATCCATCATTTGACCATAGACACATGGGAGAATCCACGGGAAATCTGTCGTCAGCCCAGACAGAATGACCCAGCTTATTTGCATAATTATGAACTAAATAAAATGCTGTTTTAGCCACTGGGTTTGGAGTGTTTTGCTATGCAGCAAAGCGGATATACAGAGGGTCTGAATAGTGCAGGGAATGTGGGAAGAGGCAGTGGCTGAAGATGAAGAGGACATACACCATTTGCAACATCATGTTGAGAAGTTTAGATCTATTTTTAGGACCAGACTTCCCAAATTTTATTGATTAATGTACCACTTTTATCTCTTTAAAGATATCTGCATACTCCCTGAACTAGATTTTTATTTAAATTGTCTGATTTTTATACCAAAATTAATTTTAAAAGCAAACTTAATATTAGAACCCCAGTTTGATGTGTTACTTTTACTTTTCTAAAACTTAAAATTTATAAATATTTAAAACATTGTGTGCTATCAAAAATCATCTTGTATATCATGAATGCTGCGTTCCAGGATTACCTACTTTATTAAGTATGAATCAGGAGCATGTGGAGAATAATTTGAAGTAGAGAGGCTGCAGCTGGGAGGAGTGAGGAGGCTACTGTAGAGGGCCAGGTAGGGTATGGCACATGGCAGACAGATTTAAGATGTGTTCTGGAAGAGAAAGGACGTGGTGACAGATTTGATGTATGTGGGGTGGGAATAGGGAGTGTGAAGTATCCACTGAACGGATACTATTAAGAAAGGGGGAGAAAAAAAAGATAATATGTTGCGCTGAGTTTGAGTTACAGATCATTTGAAAACAGAAGTCCATTAAGCATTTGTATATGTGGGTCTGAACTTAAAATGTTATTTTTGAAATCATCAACATATAGGTGATAGGTAGTTCAAGTTACAGAAGTAGGTAAGATCAAGAGGATGTGTTTATTAGAAAGTGTTTAGTACAGAGATCTTCAGCTTTTTTTTTCATCCCCAAACTCTTAAGACATGTGATTTATCCCAGCTAGAAATAGTGAATAGGTTCCTATAGGTGAAGATTCTCAAATGGGGGTAGAAAGCATCATATAACTTGAGAAAACGAAAAACTTCTCCCAGGTGACTTTGATATACTACCTTTCACCCCTTGTTGATTTAGAGTGAAATGAGGACAGTGCTGAATAAGAGGAATTAGAAAAAAGGGACAGTGGCCTGAGAGATCTACATCTTTAAGAGGGAGAGAACTTTTACAGAAGTGAAGGAACTGATGAAGGGGTGAGCCATGATACTAAATTCTTCAGAGAAGTCCAGTAGTATGAGGATTATTCTTTAATCAAAACTGTAGTATGGGCATTTAATAGGAGCACAGTAAATGTTTGGGTGAATGATTTATGAAGAACTGTTTTATGTGTGAAACATTCCATGAGCCTTGAATATTCAAGTCAGACAAGATTTGTAATTGTGCTGTTTTGGACTTTAAAATCAATGTGGATTTGAAAATATTTTGTTTCTCTGTCTATGGTCATTGTCTTAGAAGAGTTCTCACTTGGGCACCATAGTCCTGATCATAGTGCAAAGCAATGTTTGAGCTTGTTTTTTTCTTGCTTGCTTGCTTGCTTGCTTGCTTGCTTTCTCTCTCTCTCTCTTTCTTTCTTTCGAGATTTTATTTATTTGAGAGAGAGAGAAAGAGTACAAGCAGGGGAAGGGGCAGAGGGAGAAGCAGACTCCCCAATGAGCAGGGAGCCCACTTTGGGAGCCCGATCCCAAGACCCTGGGATCATGACCTGAGCCGAAGGTAGGTGCTTAACCGACTGAGTCACCCAGGCATCCGAGCTTGTTTTCAAGAGATGAGAGTCACCATTTTTGTTATGGTCACTTCACACGTGGGCCTCCTCACCTTTGCCACCCGTGGTTCCCAGAGTTTGGGAGTGTTTTGCTATGATTTGCCTTATGATGATTTGGGTTGATGGAATGAATATCTGTGACTGGAAGAACTGGAATTTCATCAGCCTGTCTTGTTCTTAGGTAATTTTTACAGTCATATCAGCTTTTAAAATGATTATTTTTTAAATGACATAAGTTTCTACCAGGCTTTCCCTGCATCTCAGGAAAGGCCCTAGATCGGGCTAGCGGTTTCTTCAGACCATGATTCGGTGCCTGTGCATCCTGCTTAGAGCATGCTCAGCAGCACACACTGGTTTGACATCTGGCAGTCAGGATTCCTGTGAGATTGGCTTCCCTGCAAATGTGCCCTGAAAGCATCCCTGCTGTGCCCCTTCTGTCCAAGTGTAAACACATCACAGGAAATGAACAAATAAAGACCCAACTTTTCTGGAAGGAACCAGGATCCCCTTACCCAGCTGGAATCCTGGGGTTTGGGGTCCAGCTTCAGGAAATTTGACTAGCCATTTGGTTAGGGGCTGTTGTCTTGTGGCACCTTTGTCCCCTTCTGCTTCTGAACTCCCATGTGCTGTCCATGGCCTTTGTTCTAAGTCATCCAGCTGAGGAAGACTGCTTCAGGACCTTTAAAATATGAAATAAGGGTTGTCTTTCATTGTGGATTCATTAGTGCAGCTGGATTTAGTTATTTACAGTTGTAAATTTGGCATTGCCTTTGCTGAGATAGGGGACTCATTTAAAACTAATTGAAGCAGTCTAAAGCTAAACCTACAAATAATTAAATATTCATTTCTACTTTTCATATGAATATAAAAATATTAAAATGATCAAAATAGGTATATAACAAGGAAGTTAAGATATCAGTATAAAAGAGGAAAGCCTTTTCACTTTTCCCTTATTGTCTTCCCAGTCCCATTTTTACTTCAGCCAAATGGAATGCATTTTAAGTAAAAATACATGCACCTCTTTGCTTTTTATCTGCCTACCACCACAAATATCAGCTCAGCCCCTATTTCAGATCCACTTCAAGGAAGCACAGACTTGAAAACTCTCCCCCATGGTTTTGTCTGAACTGGCTGCCATTCTGCAACACATACTGGATCCAGTTGCTGGAGTGGCAGAACCCGAGAGGTGAGCAAGCGAGCAAGCGTGGACACTTTGCTGAGTGGACCAGTTGGGCCTGTGTGAAAGGATGTAGGTGAGCCGGAAACTAATGGGAAATATAGGGGGTCTTCACTAATTGTGATATGGGGACATCTGCATGCCAGGGTATTTGACTATTTGGCATACAGCTGGCTGGGCTCTGGGAGAGTGCCTCTTGATTCACCTCGTCAGATGTTCAAAGATAAAATGAGGCAGCCAGCCCATAGCTCATAGCCTTGCAGTCAGTTTTGAATTTAGATTTGAATTGTGATATCAATGTCATGGTGGCACATGCTTTGAGAAGGTACTTATAGAGAATAATTGAAAGATTCAGTGTGACGCTTCTGAAAGCCATAATTTACAGTACCAGAAGCCTCCATATTACTTTCACCATTAAAATTTAAGGTGACAGAAGCCCAATTATGTATGGTTATTTTCTTAAATAAAATCCTATTTCTACCCCAAGTGAAAGATTCATTGCTGCCCACTAATCTCTGTCAGAAGAACCAATCTCAGTTGCGTCTAGTGTCAGCAGTGAAGATGGCTCACTTTATCCTGGGGACAGTGAAGCGACACTGCAGAAGCAGAACTGGAAGCCCTCTGTGGAGATACTGGACTTGAGGAGGCTGATTTGCCTGATAATCAGCCTTATGGATCCTTTCTGGCGACAGCTCTCACACTGAACCCCATGCAGTATGACTTTAATAGCAGTAGAGGAGCCCAAGCAGGGGGCTGTGGCACACATTTGGCAAAACCCGAATGACCTCAAAAGCTGTTAAGAGGGGGCAACTGGTTGTAAAGCTAAATCACACAGAGAAATGGAGACTCGGAACATAGCTTTAAACCCTGATTAAAAAAAAAAACAACTTTGGGGACTATTGAAAGATACACAGCTTTCCTTCTTTTATTAGCTCACAGAAATCAGTTTACCGGAAGAATCAGTTTGCCAGAACTTCTATGGCCATTGATACCATGGCATGAAAATAGATCAGTGGGAATACAGAAACATCTCCAGTGCAGAGCTTTTAGTTTCTATCGGTCAAAAGTATGGAGCCAGACTTTTGGACTATGAATTTTTCCACCAATTTCTTCTTCTTTCTGTTTGATTTTACTTTATACTGCATTGTGATTTGGGAAATACGGTTGTAATGGTAGCCAGAATTGCAACGAAAAATTGCACAGGGCCAGTCAAGCTTAAAACTGTTATTTATGAAAAACTTTCTTCCTTAGGGTTCCCAGAGATGAGCATGTGAATCAACTAATGTTATGATGAACAATGTTGAATGATATAGAGAGTATCTATCTATATTTATATATTGCTTAGATAGCGATGTCTTACAAATAATAAATCACTATTTCTCAGAAGTTTCACAGTATGATATAACATTTACAAGTGGGTCTTGGTTCTGCTGAATTTTGTCAGGACTTTAGCACAACCAGGCCCTGTGGCACCTTGCAAGTTTAATTTTTGTTGCCTGACGTTAGCCCTAGATTCTTTTTACCCTTTCACAAAACTGGTACCGTGCTGTGAACTCAACTTCCCTTCCTTCATCTCTGCCTCAAATCTCTGTGACTTCTCCTGTCCCTTCCCTTTCATTCATGTCTCAGTAAGGATTCACCTCACTTGTGTTCGTAATGCTGTCAATGTGCTTAGACTCTTGCTGTAAATGATTTTGCCCCTTCCACTTTCTACATTTGACATTTTGTTGGCCTCTTCCTTAAAAAAAAGAAAGAAAAATCCTTCCCTGTATTCCCTACTCTATTTCCTTTCTTTCTTGTTGACTTCTTTCTTCTCTTTGCTTTCTCACCATTCCTTCTTTCACACTTTCACCTGTTGTAGTCTAGATTTAGCCACCATAGGCACTACTTTCTCAAGACTGTACTCTTCATTCTGCCCTAGAAGGAGAGAGTGACTTACCTAATTGGTAAATTTGGAATAAGTGGTCCAGCTTAGCCTACTGCCACCTTCCTCCTATTTGGAGAAGGGCCTCCCTACCAGGAGCCTACATTCTATCTGAGGCTGGGAGCCCACCCTAGCCCAGCACTGGGGACATGGACTAATTCTGTAGTGAGGACAGCTAGGCTTGTTTGGCTTTTACCCCCTCTACCCTGGTCTCAGTCAGTAATGATGGATATATTCTAGCCTCTCATTTGTTTTATTTTTGCATTACTTCTTAATTTGATTACAACCCAGGAGAAGAAGAGAGTCTCAATTTGAAGGGAATTGCTTAGAAACCTAAATAAATAAACAGTGTACAAATAGAAAGTTAGTCTTCTTTCCCAATTTCATTTTCCAGAGGCTTGGCCTCTCTCTTTCTGTTTCTGTACCTTTGTGGACAGGAAAAAAGTTGCTGTCTATAAGCCAGGAAGCAGCGCTTACTAAGAACTAAATCTGTCAGCACCTTGCTCTTGGACTTCCCAGCTTCCACAACTGTGAGAAATATATGTCTGTTGTTTCAGTCACCCAGTCTATGATATTTTGTTATTAGCAGCCCAAGCTGATGAATTCTTCTGATTTTTCTATGCATATGCAAATGTATGCATAAGTATATAATAGAAATATTTTTACCTGAATGTAATGTAACAGAAATATACATAGCTATATATTTATACCTATAGCTCTCTAAAACAGATATTTTTGTTTCATATAGTCTCTCTCTATATACATTTATTTGTATACATACACAGCTATATTTTTTTCCAAAAATAGTAACACACTATACATTTTGTTCTATACCTTCCTTTTTCCACTAACTCATTTTTATATCAGTAAGTGGAAACCTGTATTATTATTTTTAATGGCTGCACAGTGTTCTTTAGTTTAAGTGGTCTTTAATAAACCATTCCTCAACTGCTGGCCATTTAGATCCTTTCACACTTCTGAGATTATAAATAGTGTTGCAGTGCATATGGTACTGTTTTTATTTTTGTGAACTTGTGCTAGTATTTCCGTAGGAAAGATTCTTAGAACTGGAATTGCTGGCTGTCTCATAAGATTTAATTGATTAGTAGTGATCAGAGACTCAGAATGGGGAGGATTTTGAGAGAGCTCAGAGTTTATCCAGGAAGGATGTTGTTTTCTTGCTCTGACTTTGAAAAGCTCAGAGAATGAGACTCCATATTCTCTCCAGTAATGCCTTCCAGTGACTTGAAATTGAAATAGACTGTAAAAGAAATAGTCATAGTTATAATGCTCTGGCCAAGAGAATCAAAAGTGAAAGTGAAAGACTGAATCCTGAGGTACTACTCTGGTGAGCCTGTTTTGCAAACCAACCAAGCAACACAAGATAGAGGATTATCAGAGTTATGGCAGTCTCAGATATTTGTATTAATTTCCATTCCTGTGGTAGGAAGTTTATACTTTTATACTTCATGTAGTGTAGCAATGGGAGATTAGTTCACTCTGGGTGTCCAGGACTGCAAACCTCTCCTTCAAAATGGCTCAGCACACCGACCCCCTTTAGCCTTGACTATCACCAGGAAGCACGGGGCCTGCTGAGTCTAACCAAACTACCAATGATCTTAAATCGGGTTCCACTACCCACCTCACAGCATTGGGCCTGAAAGACTAGGGGGGCTGTCTCTCATCTGGATTGTTTTGCTTCTATCCCAAGGCTATTTCTTTTGCCTTGAGAGAGCCATGTAACAGTTCATTTACAAGCTGACCTAAAGAAAACAAAACAAAACAAAACATGATGCAACCAGAGTAGCTTGCTTCAAGTAGCTCAGTCCAAAGCGGGTAGGGTTTGTTTGGAATCTTTGTAACACTGTGATGACCTAGGTGGGAAAATTCTGTGTATTAAGGACTTGACTCTCAGATCAGACATGTGCTTAACTGTCACAACTTGTACATTTTCCCCGTTCATGGTGCACATGGCAGCATGTCTTCATTAGAAACAAGTGCAGTGTGAGTAGCAAAGATGACCATGTTAAACATCCAGGAATTTTCACTTAATGTGCACATTTATGCAATGCTGCCGAAAGGACTAGGGCAGCCTGGCTATGTTAGATCATTTCCCTGCTCACCAAAGAGATTTGAAATGGACTTTTAATTATTATTGCCGATTTGCTATGGCTATATTCCTTAATATGAACATCTGATTAGGATTAATTTTCTTTAATTGATGAATAGGCACTTAAAATTGTAGAGTTGAATTTGTTGTTACATGTTGGCATATGTGTGTACTGTATTGTTTTACTGGCATATGTATTATGATTTTTTTGCTGAAGTACAAATTACAGACACTTACCTGTTTTAGTTTTAAGGTCACTGTTCTTCCTTCCTTTACCTTTGTGTGGCTTTTTACCTTTGTTAATGGAGATAGAGGAGGGCTAAGTGACTATTAAACTCTTTTCTATATACAGTAAAACCCATTAATGTGGACCTCACTAAATTTGGAATATATGATAATGAGAGCAGGGCTGGGTTAAAGTTTACTTTTGCATTGTCTCTGAATTAAAGCTTTGCTGAGCTAATAAATAGTATTAAGTACAATTAAAGGGGGATGGCACTATTGTTTTATAAAGCAAGCTTTTCAAGCACTCTAGAGAAAGGCTTTGCAAGAGAGGTAAGGAGGTCGTGTGGGAAAAGGCATAGTGCAAGGACGGTGCCACTTTCTATGTGACCTTGGGCAAATTACTTGGCTTTTCTGAGTATCTTTTCCATCACGTGTAAAAGGGAGATAGTTTACCTAATTCATGGGACTGCTGTGAGGATTAGATTAAATGTATAGAAAGTGTCTGATGTGAAGTACATACTCCATAAATGGCAGGTAGTAACTATCTTCCTAAAATAATTGGTGAGCTGATTTCAAACACTTCTCATTTCTTCACTAAAGCAGTATTCTTCCACACTTTAGAGTTTGTTAAGCTAATCTGAAGTATTGCTTTATCATTATTATTATTGATTGAAGGAAACACCCAGCAGTTTGATGTGGTGATAAAGAACATGAGCTTTGGAGCCCGGCAAACTCAAGTTTGAAAGTATTTTTGTAACTCATTAGCTACATGGACTTAGGCAAATTACTTAATATCTCTCAGGTTTTATTTTCTAATTTGTAAAAATGGGATGATAATACCTGCTCTAGGACTTTTATGAAGAATCAATGAGATAACGCATGTAAAGTGTTCAGCCTACTGATTTTCGTGTAGTCAACTCTCAAAACATCAGCTGTTGTTATTGTCATGATCTTTTGGACAACAGCCCATACTTTACACTTTTTATTAATTCAGACTCATCTTCTTCAATTCACCTAACTAACAAATTTCACTCTTGATATAATCCCCATTCTAGATGAGGATTTTAAGTGCATAAGTAAAAAGCTATAGAGAAGCAAAATGACTATATATAGGTAGGGCGAAAGAGGAAAGAATAATATTTTAAAAGTGGAAGCACAGGCCTGAAGTTAGACTTAAATTACTGAATAGTCAGTTTTGTGCATAATCTTTGTGTCCTTTGTGAGAGGTTATATATATATATATATATATGATAGAAAGTGTGGATTGGTCACCAGCTCTTATCATTCCCTGGAGAGAGTAGCAGTTAAGGCCATGTTCAGTTTTACTTTCATCTTGCGTTCCCCTGTATGTTTCACAGGCTGTATGGATGAGAAATGTAAGCACTATAATGTCCTGCATAGAGACTGTAATCTATCCTCCCCTTAATGACAGGCTTACACAGTTTGTCAAGATCCATCACCTTAACAGATCAGACTGAATTACTCCGATGACTGGCAAATGGGTGGCACTCGTGGAGAAGTGAAAGCAGCCAGGTGTGTGTGTTTATTAAGTGCTCTTCAATAGAAAAAAAATGTGTTTTACTGAAAACTCTCTCATTCATGCTATTTTTTTTCCCCGAGTTTATTCTTTCTTTATTGGTGGGAATGGGGGCAAGATTAGGTGTTGTTTACAGCTTTATTTTACCTGCACCATCCATGCTATTTTTGCAGAAGCAAGAAGTGCCCATCTTCCTTTGGGAAAACATAAGAATGATTTTTCTTGAGATTCTGAAATACTGCAATACACATTCACAACCCTAAACGTGTTATAAAAATCAGGGTTGTTTCCCCCTCACCCCCCGTCATCTGCATGCACAGTGGAACCTTGTAATAAAAACTAGAGGGAGCAGAACCATTAATGTTGGGGCTATGTGCCTTTGACTTTCCAGGGATGCCCAATTTAAGCAGATAATTTTTTAAAAACATTTTATTTATTTATTTGACAGAGAGAGAGATAGTAAGAGCAGGAACACAAGCAGAGGAAGTGTGAGTGGGAGAGGAAGAAGCCGATCCCCTGCCGAGCAGGGAGCCCAACTTGGGGCTTGATTCCAGGACCCTGGGATCATGACCTGAGCCAAAGGTAGATGCCTAGGGATTGAGCCACCCAGGTGCCCCTTAAGCAGATAATTTTTTAAAAGTAAAGTCAGTTATTAAGTTGACAGCCAATGGTTTAATGTATAAGAATTTTCATATAAATAAATTCACAAGTAAGAAAAAACCTTTTGTCAGACTAGGTTTTCCAAGATTTGGGTCAGAAAATGTGATCACTCTAATGCACACCATGTTGATTAGTTGCATTATTCAGATCTTTATTGGAAGAACCTAATGGTTAGTTGTTAAGGTATGGCATTATGTGTTGAGATTTGGCATATCAACAGGAACAGAAATAATAATTATTTTTTATTGAATTCTTTCTATGTGAAGACACTGTGCTAGAAGCTGGGGATATAGTGGGAAGCAAAAAAAAAAAAAAAAAAGGACAGTCTCATGTTGCTAACAACCTATGAGGTAGGTATAGACAGAAACAAATTCATAGAATTTAAAATAATTTATCCAAGTTTTGATAGGTAATAAGTGTCAGAGCTAGAATTACAGTGCTATATTTGCTACAGGGGCCTAGCGTATGTTTTGGTTAAGAGATTCCAAAATATAGTGGCTCAAACAAGCTAGGGGGAGCTCCCTGACATCCTGGAGATACCATATCAACCCTGGACTGCTTTTGCTTATACTGTTGAGTAAGGGAAAAGTAAACTTCTATCTTATTACTCAGCTATTCCTGGGTGTTGGCTTCAATCACATGTCCAAAGTACATAATCATTCTTGTCCTTTTTTAAAAGATTTTATTTACTTATTTGAGAGAGACAGAATGCGTGCGTGTGCACAAGCGGGGGCAGTTTGGAGGGGCAGAGGGAGAAGCCGACTCCCCACTGAGTGGGGAGCCTGACACAGGGCTTGATCCCAAAACCCTGGGATCATGACCTGAGCCGAAGGCAGTTGCTTAACCATCTGAGCCAGCCAGAGGCCCTTATAATCGTTCTTTGTAAAGGCATTTCCTAGATATTGCACTTCAAACTTCTACTCACATCCTACTAGCTATACCTATCTGCCAGGAAGGTCTGAACGTATATTTTTGTGGCCATGTACTTCTCAAAATTCAGGGGTTCTATTAATAAAGGAAAAAGGGGAGGATGGGATATTAGGGACAGTTGGCAGTCTCTGCATCCCATGCTAATTAACGACATTGTTTCAAAATGGAGTTTTGACCACAGACTTAGACAAGTGAAGAATGATCTCATGACTTTGGGATACGCCTACATCCATTATACATTTCTTTCCAAGTAGCATATCAAGGTTATATATATGTGTGTATATATATATACACACACACAAACACATGTATATAGCATGTGTGTGATATATTTTAATTACTTAAATATAATATGTGAGACATCATGAATATTACATGATTCTTCAGTGGGCTCTGTTCATCTACAAATGCTAATTCAAAATTTCATAATACAAGAGGTCCACTGGCTTTAATCTTTGGCAGAAAGCCTTGCAAAATCCTTGGGATTTGTCTTGCTTGCATCCTCACTCAAAAAGATCTCAAACTCAAGAGATCTATGTTGTAAGAGATGAGTTCATAGAGAGATGGCTTTATAGAAATAAAATTGCTCTAAATTTAGTGAAGCATGTACTCAATACATAAATCATAAACAATCCTGACTCTGAACTTCAGAGTTTCTTAGAATTCTTGGTCAATTCTTTTATTTCTTTTTAATTTATTCTTTTTAAGTAGGTTCCAGGCCAACATGGGACTCAAACTCATGATCCTGAGATCATGCATGCCCTACTGACTGAGCCAGCCAGATGCCCCTTCTTGGTCTATACTGATAAAGTTTAGATATTTACTATAGAAAAATTAATTAACAAGGATTGGGAATATCTTTTGAGAAGGACCCACAGATCCTTACTTTGGTATCTTCTGGGTCCACAGGAGGAGATAAGCACAGAATAGACCTCAAGTACATATACATATACTCTTGTTACCTAGGTGCTGCCCAACCCCCAACCCCAAACCCTAATGCAGTCTCTGATGAACTCAGCTGTCCACATGGAGCTGCTTGGAAATATTGTGTCTTGCACACAGATAGATGTCCTTGGTCCTTTTTCCTGGGTCCAACTCTCTAGGTCCTACTTTACTAGTGGCTGGTTGAGGCAGGAGAAAAACAAGAAAAAGAAAGATAAAAGTTGAAGTTAGAGCTGGTCTAATTAGCTCACCCTAAGCCTTATCTTGGGTAAAGGTTATTGGGAAGCATCTCCTAAGTGGGAGGCAGTTCTAGACCTGTTTTACCTCACTGGCCACGTGGAAGTAGAGAGAAGCAATCTAAAGAGAGAGAATCCCAAGAGATGAACTCCAAAGAGGTCACAGCCTACAGAAGTCAAAACTTTAACCTTTTTTCTCCATACACCCAAAGCTCCAGCCCCTATTAAGAGGTTTAGTTGATTTCAGTAACTTGATTCAGTCTCCTTTCCTCTTTTCCTTCATGAGCATGGGTTTGGGGAGTGGAGTAAGGGTGGGGAGAAGCAGAAGTGGAACTTTGCTCTAGAAGGCACTATAACGAATACAGGACATGGCCTTTATCCCAGTTTTCAAAGAACTAATTGTCTGGGGAGCTAATGTATAGGAAACATTTAGTGAAAACTGAAGTACTTGAACTATGTGTTATTGATTACTCCAGAAGAATCCAGATAAGGGATAAGTCACTGTGGATTTGTTTCTTGGGGAAGACTTTCTAGATCATGTCACAAGTGAGGTGCCAAAGTTTAAAGGAACTAATTAAGAAGGCAGAAAAGAGGGAGTGAAAAAAGATTCATAATGAGCTTAGAGGTCAGTGAACCTATGTGCCAGAAGCAGAGACTTCCTTTTGGAGACTAGGGAATGAAGTGGAATAGGAAAGTGGGATACTTCAAGAATCAGGCAGGGGTTAAGTTGTAGGTAGTCAGGTAAGATTTTTTTTTTTTTTTAACTAAGTTAATGTTAATTCTTTAAGTTTTTATGGAATGAAGGGAGGATAAATTAATAAATTGCTGACTGACTGAATGAATAAATAAATTATAAAGACATTGTAGATATTACAAAAACTAGCCTCTTATGTAGAATTTGTCTAGGCTGGGAATATGGGGTTCCTACGCAGGATCTCAGCAACATAGGTTGCCAGGGAACAAGAGAAGTCAAGACTAGGTGTTATCAGGGATTGGGAGCCTGGCTGCACTAGGGCTAGCCAGCAGTCTAGGCCTCAGTGAACAAGAGGAAGTGTTGGATCTGAGGAGATCCAATTCATCAGGAGATCTGGTTAACTAGAATATAGATAGCAGGTGAGATTGCATCAGGAATGGTGGTGCCATGGAAGTTGGGCAATCTCATCATAGCTGGATTCCAGCTGGCAGCTGGAGTTCTGGAATAGAATCTGGGGAAAGGTAGTGTCAGGGCCCTAGTCAAGCAGATTGAAGTTCAGGGCAAGGCACAAGGTCTTGAAGGAGAAAGGAAACCTAGTCAGGGCAAAAGCCAGTTCTGGAGATTGAGCCAACATGTGTGGAGTTAGGGAAATGGAGGAACGATGATGAAGCCGTGCAGAGTAAACTCAGTGTGATTCAGTGCATTTGTGGCCAAGAAAGGAATACCATTCCTGCTATGTGGTGGGCTGAGGTTGCTTCTCTTTTGCCTGCCTGATGAAGATGCACTGAAGGTCACAGATGTGCTGAGCCTCTTAAGTAGATCCTTCAGGGGCCCCACCTCAGATGGAACCTCGAATGAATGGCTGAAGTGGAGGCCCTGTGGAGGTAGCATCACTTGGAAGGAGTGGAGACTACAGCATAGGAGACGTAGGCATAGCTAGGAGCCTGTCATAGTCCAGGCTGAGGAGAACAGGCCTTGTCAAAGGGGTGGGGAGGATTTAGTAGAAATTCAGAAGAAAAGGGGGCTGCAAAAGACATTTCAAATTAAGAAGAGGCGTCAGTGACAAGTTTGATATAATGGATAGAGAAGGAAGAACCTAAAACAATTCCAGGTCAATTTTAAATGCTTGTGTAGTATGACATTTTTGTTCATGAGCTGAAGGGTGTTGTATTTTTTTTTTTTTTTAAACCAAACCAATTGTATTTGACAAAAGACAACAACATAAGTTACTTACAGCAGTGTTTTGCTCAAATAATTCAGTGGGATAACTGTGCTGCTTCTCCAGGTTTATCTCACAACCAAACCAAGCAGAGGCTGCCCCATCTGCAGCCTCCCCATCTTGCACAAGGGGGGAATGCCAACCAGAATTCAGCAGCATGGCTCCCTCACCGCTCACCACCTCTACTGCTCAGTGTACCATGGGAAGGAAAAGTCCTACTCCACTTCAGTACACTTCCAGGATCCCCTGCTGTAGGCATCTTCCTACACTCACACCAGACCTGGGCTCACAGACATGGGTGGGATAGAAGAGGCTGGGCAAACAAGATTCAAGATTCAAGATTAGTTGAAGCTCCTGTGTTCTTTCTTTCCAAGCTGGGCCTCAGCAGGGTGAGGATCCCTGATCCCCTGAGACAGGCAAGGAGGGGGTGGGGTGGCAAAAGAGAGAGCCTAGGAAACTTGCCCACTCACAGAGAGCAAAGTTCCCTCTCCTTAAATAACCAACCCCCGTTCCCACAGCAATAGGTAGGCCAAGCCACTGAGAACTCGGATAGAGCTGAAGGGCATTTTAAACACATATACTTTTGGCCTGTTTTTTTAAAAACCCAAATAAATAAAGTAAATTAATAAATAAGTGTGTTAAGGCCAAGCTTACTTGTGAGTTTGTTGGCTTTAAATCTCAATTGCCGTGGGTCTGCAGTGAGACATTTCAGAGAGAAAGAGCCCTTGAGCATGTGAATGAATAGAAATGTTTTTTGCCAAGATGCTTTTCTTTCCTGTTCTAAGATGGTATTAGTAGTGTACATGTACATGACATGAGTATGACTGAAAAGCCTCAGGTGGGGCCTACCTGTATCTGTCTGTGTTGCTCTCACGGGGCTTCGGTTGCTGGAGGTGATGTGTGAAGGGATTATGAGTCCCTCTTTTACTCACCTGGTTAGTTCAGAGCCTTTGCTGACTGAAGAGTGCTCCTGCCTGGCCAGATTGCTTCACTACAGGAGGCTGTCTGCATCTGGTGGTTCCCAGCCAGCAGCTTTGCGGCACCACGATGGGATACAGGCATGGACTTTACTCTTCAGGAAGGGATAGGGCTTGGAACTTTGGGAGGGGTTTTATTCCTGTCTATGGAGCTGAGGAAAGAAAATACAGATTCCTTACCTGGACAGGGAAACTTTGTTTTCAAAATGTACAGACACCTGGTGTTTCTGATTTTATTGGGCTTGGATCTGCATCTGGGGTGGCATGGATTTCAAAGTCATTATTTAAGGTAGGGAAACAAAACTTGAACCAACATGATTACCATAAAAGATCCTGGTTGTATTGAAAGGTTGAGCTAAACAATTTTAGTGATCAGCGGGAGACCAACAGTTGTACTTCTGAAAAGTTGTTCTTAGAAAGGCTTGGATTAATAATTTGTTTCCATTTTGTTCACAGATGTACTGTCTGTAGGACAGGGGTAGACTGAATACCTGCTTCACTGAATACCTGCTTCACAGCACCTTTCACATTTTCTTGTTGGAAAGACAACCGTTGGAGAATCATCTTGTTACCATCAGCAAAAAGGCAAACAAATCAAGACATTAAGAATGCCACCGTGGCCGACAGTTAACGATGCCAGTGTTACACAAGCTTCAGCAAAGTTTTCAAGACAGTGTGCCTCACTAGCCGGAAATCAGGGAAATCAGGGAAATCAGGGAAATCAGGGAAGACTGAACCTATCCTTTTTGTCTCAGCTGTTTCTTAAACCTGTGCAAGCTCTCCAGATGAGTGAGGGTTGAAACCTGCATTGCCTTTTCAACTTAATTGAGTACTTACCATGGGTGGATCACTGCACAAAATAGGGGAGGGAAAATGAGGGAGACAAGTAAGTTGTGTTTCCTGCCTTCAATGGATTTACAATTAGTTTCAGGACCCTTTTTTTTTTCTTCTGCTCTTAATTAAGTGTGTTTCTAAGATAGAAAACAAATGAATGCATAAGTGTATTCTACAAGTATTTTAAATCCCTTTAATAAAAAACAAAACAAAACAATCTAATGTGGGCAACTCAGGACATCTTAATTCCATTTTTTTTGGACTTTGATAGGTAGGATTTATTTTATTGATTCTGTAAATATGTGGTAGACTTTAGAGATATTAACACATTAGAGTTGGAATTAATTGAATTAAATTCTTTTTTCCCTCCTAGGTGTAGATTGTCTGTTGAAAAAATATATTGTGTTTGTACATTTCTTGCAGAGTGAGTAGGTGAATTACATCTTTTGTCTCTATAGGCCTCTACCTTCTGTGCCCTAGGAGCCTGACATCCTGTGTGAGTTATTAGCGTGGGGAAGGGGAAGATTTGGGTCAAACTTGGAAATATTGTTCATGGAGCCAAGATAGGGCAGAGATAGGAGCAAAACAGACCCAGGCAATGACTCCGTCGGAAAATTTGGCTATTTCAGTATTCATGTTTTGTCCTCTATGCTCCAAAATTACTGTACGGTGTTTTTTGAAAAACTTATTTCTGATCTGGGTATAAGTCATGATTTTTCCAGTGTGAAGACACGAAAATGACTATAGATACTAGACATATTATGTAGTGTTTGTAACACATTTTAGTATGTATGAAGTAACGATAGACACGTCTTTGTCTTGAGTAGTGTCCATCTGAATGGAAAATGTGCCAGCTTTTTTTTTTTAAATATCATCGACAGACTTCTTAATTAAGCTGCCAATAATACTGCCAACAGCACTGCGCATCATTTGAGAAATGAATTGTGAAGTGCTGTTTCCCTCTTATGTTGCCCCATATAAAATGGACTTAAAGTGTTCTTTGAATGGGACATATATTGCTCCCTAAAGAGTTTGATGAGAATTCTCATACCTTCCCTTTTTACTTAATTTCCAAAAGCCTTTATTTTGCTGCTCGGTAAAGAATCGTTCTAATGACTTTAATTATATGATCCATCCTTAGTAGGATGAATCGCGCTGCCCTGAAACTCCAATGGTGTTACTGGTTATTCATTAATCTGAGTTCCAAAACCATATTGTACTAAATTGTAGACATTTATTTCCTGTTCTGGGAAATTTTTTGGAGGGACCATCTCTGTGTTCCTGGACCTAGCACAGTGCCTGGTGCATAATAGGTATGTTTGAGTAAACACTTGGTGATCAAATCATGTAAAGTAGCTTTTTTTCTATGGTTCCTAAGGCTCTATAAAAGACAGAGGGGTCTTGCTAACAGAGTAGCACCTTCATCGGTTTACAGTCAATCTAGTTAGAGTAAGTCCAAATTAACCAGATTTATTATATTCAGTCTAGTCCACTGGGCTTCTTAATGGGTGTCTTGGATTCATCAGTTTAGCCCTGTGATTTGTACTAACATCCACTCTGCTTCCCCTGGCCCTTGGCCAGCTCCATAGGGGTGGGCCTTTGGGGGGCTGTTCTGCTTCTCCTCCTCTGGCTTGTCTACCACTAGAAGAGCAATCACTCTAGTCACTGGGTATTCACGACATGCCAGGCGCTGAGCTAAGTGTTTTACACATATCCTCTCACTTAATTATCTCATTTAAACCTTACAGCAACCATTTGAAGTAGGTATTATCTACTGCAGAGATATGTATATATCTTGCTTAAGTCATAGGGATCTAAATCCAGATCTCTTAGATTCTAAAGCCTGAACTATTAACCTCTCCCCTCGGTTGCATCCCAGGAGAAATTTCCAGTGCCTGGTGGTGTGGGGGCAGATCAAATCTGGATGTAGTCCAGATTCATTTCATTTAGTATTCCCAAACAGCAAACTGTCTAACAGATAAAACCCAGCAAATCACAGTTGTTTTGAGAAAGGGGGAGGGAAGAGCAATTGGGAGAAAGCAAAGTTGGAGACAAACCAATTTGAGTCAAACCTTTAGCCTTTATCTCATAATGCCTTTTTTTTTAACTTTCTTTTTTTAACATGGCCTGACACCATGTGATAAATCAAAGCCTGACGTAATTGACCCAGAATTGATCCCCAAATGTCTTTTGGGGGAACATGCTTTAACTCTCGTTGTTGATTCTGAGGAATAATTGCCACCCTAGAAAGGTAATTACATATGCCATTGTTTATACACATAATAGGCTCAGAATGCATATTCTGCACAGAGGGAAAGAGAATCCTGCTTGCACATTAGGGGTGTGTGCTATGTATTGTGTCAGAATGCCACAAATAGCATTTGAACTGCTCCCTATTACTGTTTATTTCCCTAACGTGTGTGTGCGCATGTGTGTGTGTGCGTGTGTAAGGGTGAGGTTAGGAGTGAGGAAGGAGATGGGCCATGGGAGGCTGTTTGTTGAGCTGAGTGACAGTGGTTTGCTTTTCCTTAATTTTTTAGTTTACCAAAACATCTTCTGGATCTGATTCATTTAGCTTGGTCTGGTAAAAGGACTTTTTTCTTCCTGCTTGGCATATGCTTATTAATGAGTTCTCATATTTCTTTCCATCAAACGCTGTTTACTTTGAGGAAATATAAAGTGAGAATCATTCTCCACAACATCCTCCTAAATGCCATGGTTTTTGACCACCCCTTTAAGTACACCAAATAGTCAGCTAAAATGGTAGCTAGTGCCTTTCCTCTCACTGTGCTTTCTGGTAAAACATAAATGAGATTTAAACCACAAATGAGCAATTAAAGCACTTCATGCCTTTTGCCTTTAGCCATAAGACAGTAGTTATCCTAAGTAAATATAACAAATAGGCTATTTTGTGGTTGTCTAACCCTAGCAATATATATATACATATTTAAATCAAAGCCTTAAAAAAATGTTATGACTTTTGATAGTACTGCCCAATGAAAAGAATACATATGTATTCCAATATGGAACTGAGCATTATTTGAGGCCAAAGCAATTCATCCTGGGCTATTCTCTGCTGCAGTGTCCAGCAAATTGCATGACCTACTTGTTAGACTTGACAATAGTGTTTTACCTAACAAAGGCCTCTGCAGCTCTGAGCAGCAGTGGAATGTCAGAATGAGCACATTTCACACACAGATGTGCAGCCATAATAGCCTCTAAGAAGGGAGCTAAGGGTGGGGGTTGGGTGCTTGGAGTGGGTGGTGTGTGAGTGTGTAGTTTGCGGGCCAACGGGAGAAGGAGGCCAACAGTTAGCAGTAGGGACATGGCCCTACTGACCACATTTAATCAGCGCTCTGTAAACAATTCAACATTTTCATTGTTCTCTAAAAACTAATAAAGAGAAACAAGCACTTTTCATTCATCTTGAAGTAATTTTCTGTCAGGTTGGAGCCCCTCGTGGCCTCCAGCTTGTGCAATGCTAGCTATGTGATACAACAACTATTGCAATTTATTTTACAAACTCTGGTCATTCACATGTCAGTTAGTGTTCACCAAGCCGGCATCTGAAATTGTGCAGTTAACGAGTTTTACAACATTTCTATCAAGAGAAACTGTTTAGCATAACTGACTCTTAAGGAGTTATTATACCTCTAAAAATCCATTTTAAGGGGCATTATTTAAATAAAATAGAAAAACGGTTCACTGCCTTTTAAAGGGGCTACAAAAAAAGTCCATCAGCTCCAGTGCAGTAATCCTCAGCTTAAAGCACTCTTGAGAGTACTTCTGGGAATTGTCAGCATAATGAAATGTTTTGTGAAATGTCCAGATAGATTCCTCTACTCAACAATTTTACTGCACCATATTTATTTTCCTTCCAGTTTTTAAAGAAGTGAATTACTTTTTGAGAGGATGACTCTGTGTTGTGTAGATTAACTGAGCACGTTATTACCCAGGTTGTAGCAGAAGTGATGGTTCTGTTTGCAGTGTTACCCATATGCATCTGCAGCTGGGGGCAAAGAAGAGAAAGGCAGCTTTCTCCCCTTAGTGCGTTAGCTCCAAAAGAGTTACATCATCCTGAGGCCTACAGATTTTGTATTTTCCTCATGCCACGTTTCCTCAGACTTTTAAACAACTTTGGTACACAATGGCCCCTATAAATATTTTCTTTAAACTTTAAAAAATGGACTCTGTTTTCTTACCCTAAATACAAATGCAGGAAAGCCCATATACACTTGTACATTGGCACATGCATAATGATGCATATCATTTGAATCTGGCCCATTTCAATATGAGATGCTATTGAACATTTTACTTAAAGAACAGTAGATTCCTCACATTAACTGAGATGGCCAATGACCCCAAACCAATTAATGGAGAGAGCCCATAATAGAGCACTATATAGCATAGCAGCAAGTTCATTTAGCATATTATATTACCTAACAGGAGTAGAAGCCACCACTTGTAATGTAAATGGCTTAATGGTTCTTTCTATAGTGAGCGAGGCCAGGAGAAAAATTATATTCTGCTGTAACAAGAGATACTCCACATTCCTAGGAGGTGTATCTGTAACAGGGCACATTTTCATTTTGCAACAAATGGTCCCCTAATCTCATAGACTGATGTTTGTGCACATGACTTCAATTTTCTGAGGGAGACAAGCAGGTGTTCTTGTGCCTGTTAGCTGTATCTGCCCATAAGAAGCACAGTAACATCCATGAGCCAAATACAATTTGACATAATTCATACCTTTATTACCTCCTACAGAATGATATTATTTCATGCTGGCACATTAATGTTTCCAGCACGATACTGTCATTCCTGGAAATTTTACCTTTTGAAGTTCAAATATTGAAGAATGAATTTTAAAATTCTCTAAGTGCCTTAAGTTTGGGGGAAAATGCAGCTTATTCCAAGGTCAACTTTTTTACTCTTTTTTGGTATTTGATGACACTATAGATAATGTTCAGATAATGGGAAAGATCATATCTGAAAACTCTCACCTCTTCTTGACCAAAGAGCTTGTTCCTCTTCTCTTCCCATTTTTGCAAGTAATATTTCAACAGCTTCTCATGTCATACTTACTTCACTATTATTTGTTCCTCTAGTGAGGCAAATTCAGGAGATGTTGACCCAAAATGTTTAAATGATGGCAGCTTGAATCCGTTTGATGTAGTAAAGTTTCCTGTTGCTGCCATAACAAATTACCACAACTTTAGTGGCTTGAAGTAATACAAGTTTATTGGCATACAGTTCTGTAGTTCAGAGGTCTCACTGGGCTAAAGTCACTTGTTGACAAAGCTGCGTTCCTTCTGGAGGCTCTAGGGGAGTATCCTTTCCCTTGCCTTTTCCAACTTCTAGAGACTGCCTGCTTTCCTTGACGCATGGCCTCTTCCTCCATCTTCAAAACTAGCAGTGGTGAGCCGAATCCTCCTCACATGGCAGCAGTCTGACTCTTTTCCATTGTCACCTTTCTCTTTCACTGACTGCAGCTGGAAAATATTCTGTACCTTTGAGGAATCATGTGATTAGATTGGGCCTACCCAGATAATCCAGGATAATCTCTCAACCTCAAGGTCCATATCCTAAAACACATCTTCAAAATCTCTTTTGCCATGCAAGATATAATATTTACAGGTTCTGGAGAATGGAACTTGGACATCTTTAAGTGGGGTGTGGGGTTGATGGCATTAATCTGCCTACCACATGGAGTCTCTGAGTTCTTTCCCGTACCAGTATTTGGAGAGTTAATTGCAGTTCCTAGGAGTCTCCAAACTTCAAAATCATGCATGAAAATAGTTTGAAAATTTCAGTTATGTACCCCAGTATATGTACATTTCCTTCTAAACCTCCATTATCTATATTAATAGTATATATACTATTAGTAAAGCTTCATTTCTTTTTAGTATATAAATAAATAAAAACAAATCTTCTAATGGTTTCTTTGCACCTCAGTGCCTCATCTTGTATGCCCCCAGGGCTTTGTGCCCCTAATTTTGGAGGAGAAGGAGGAAAGAATGAAGTTTGGTTTAACTTGTGTCAATGTGGCTCTTTATTCTTTCAGAAATGGAAGTCTTCAAAGTGAGGAAGGGACTACAGAGACTTTTTGGTAGTCTCTGGTCGTTTTTGGAAGTGAGGAGTTGCAGAGTATAACAGTGTGGAATGTAACATACCCAAAACTATCCTGAAAGTTGAAACCTGTCAATTACAGAATTATAAGACATATGCCATTTTATAAAAGACTAGAAAGAGATTGTTCACCAAAAGCTCTAGAATAAGACTGCATCTCGTCAAACAGCTACTCATGTGAGTTCAGTTGAAAATCCCAAGAAGCCAATTGCTCAATGACCATTTTAAACACTAGTGGCAAGGTCCATGTAAAACTGAGCTGAGAGAAAGGGTGATTCTGCTAAGTTCATTTTAAATCATAGTTTTCTACTTTGAAAACATCTATATCACACCAGCCACTCTTGATCTCCATGCCATATGGGCTTATGACAACATAGGAAAACCAGAAATTGTGACACAAGGGGACTTTGTTAAATCCCCTTGTGTTAAAATGTGAGATGTTTTTAGAGCAGTCACCCTCAAAAAATGGGATCTTGCTAAGATATGCTGACACACCTCTGAAATAAAAAAGAACTTCTGCTGGCAAATTAAAGTAGGTTGCCACAAAAATGTACGTCAATTAGGAAACAAGTCAGTGAGTGTTTGCCAACTGCCATAAGTGTCCCAGAAGCAGTCTGGGCAGTATATTTTTGTTTAATTTTTTCTAGGCACTTCCATTCTCTTTCTGAAAGGTGGTCAGGTAGTCTTCTTAAATCCTTCACTGATAGTTTCCATCAGTGACATCTCAAAATGTAACTGATAACATGTCAATGATTACTGTACAAAGAAACATTAGAGTGAAATTTCCCCATTGAAACCCAATACAGGGATTAGCCACAATAGGGAATCTGTTTTATTTGCATTTAATTGTACCTTCACACTATTATCTCCCATGTTTTAGTTTCAGGAAATGTGGTCTCAGGCTATTATAACCACATTTCATGCTGCTGTTGTACTGTTATTTGATCTCTATGGTTGGAAGTGACTTACGGAAAAAAATAAAGCTAGCATACTTTATTTTAATTATACCAGTGCAATGTCTAAATAAAACATGTACTTTATATTTAATGTGGAGCACAGATTAACAGTTTTATGGGACATAAAATCTATCTATATCATTTTCTATTTACACATCAGTTATATATCTTTCTCTGAGCAAAACAGATGCGTATGGTGTGAAAACAAGGAAGGAGAGTATCGAAGTTACAATCACATGGGCAGTAAATAACATCTTAATTGGTCTGGAATGCTGGAGTTTGATTTTTTTTCCGCCTGGATTTTATTTATTGATCTCTATAGCTTATTTATCTTTCCAGTGATTTGTACAAGTCTATCTCCTTTCCTCAATAAGCCAATGTATGGTGGTTTTTATGTTGCACATCCCATCTGGGGAAACGGTCTAGTGAGAGAAGTGCAGTTGCTCCTGGAAAAGCCGTTATTTAAAAGCTTTTGTAGAGGTAAGGCAACTTCTTAGTTTTTACACTTTGTCTTCTGGAAAAAAGGAAAGAAGAAGTGCAGCTATTAGGAAGTTGCCACCCAATGTATGTTTCAACACTTCTCTTCTCTCCCTTGTTTGGCAGCAGCAAGAAAACAAAGAAGGGTTTAGTGTACACTGGGAGATGTCTTTTAAATGTTCCCGTACACGATTTAGCTCCTAGTGAGGTTAGCAGACAGGAATGGATTATGTATATCTCATACATAATCTGTAAACCTTGAGTTTTCCTCCGTATGCCTTTCTGCAGTTCCAGTCCTAATATCTTCTTAAACAGCTCGTTAGGATAAACTACACTTCAAATGACACGTTATGCCCCATAGTGCGGTTGAGAACTGGCAAATGTAACCATTCTCAGGAAAGCTAGTTGGCAAAAAGTCCAACCCTTTTCCTAGCAGAGAGCTATCCACAGTTGAAGTGAACCCTGGAAAATTAGTCCTTTTTTCCCCTCTGATATCAATGATCCCCTTGTTCATCAAAATCAGCGCTTCCAAGTGTTTGTCTTGATTCTGTTTGGTTGTCTTGATCTCACAGAATATTAGAAAAGTGCTCTGAAAGATTTCCTCTGTTGATAGCTGAGGGAAAAGCAAGTTTACAGATGGCAATGCTATACTTATACTATGCAAGTGATGCTTTACAAAGTGATTCTGTAAACATATTCCAAGGAAGAGACTCTGCTATCCCATCTTCACCCCAATATAACCTTAACTGCTTTAAAATGAGCTAATGAAAATTTGGGGCAGGTCTTTTAGAGAATGCATTTGCATTTGACATAATTAGTGGTAGGCAGATCTCACTACATCCAGAGGGAATCTCAAGACAACTGCTTGGCCGGCTATTAGTGCTTAATTTCTGAATGTCAAACCCTGCACATCTTAATTTCTAGAGAATAAGCTCAATTGAACTTGCTCCCGTTATGCAAAAACTGCTCAGATAAAACCAAGTGGACACCAATGTAATGAATGTGGTTATTAAATTGTTTCAATTGAAAGAACCCTATTCTTACACCATCATAATGGGAACAATTTATCCCCACTGATCGGGCTGTCTCTCTCTTTCTCTCTCTTGCTCTCTCTTTTTCTGAGCTCTCTTTGATCTTGAAGCATATTGCAGTGGTGTGTCCTATTCAAAAGCGAAACTGGGGCAATTTTAATGCTTTTGTACCTTACCAGTGCTCTATTTTTTCACTGTTTAAAAATAGCTGTTAATTATAAGTGCAGTTTAAATGTCTCAAGTGACCCAGAAATGCAGGTTGGAATGAGACAGATTGTGTGTCTCATATAAAACAGATGTACTCTCACAGAGCATTCTGAATTCAGCCTTCCCTCTGTATCCTTCTCTTGGGTTATTTCAATCAGGTATTGAGCTGGTCTAGCGCTGTGCTATAAAATCCCACACATTTGAAGTGGAAAAAAAAAAACCAACCCGAATCTCTCTCTCTCTCTCTCTCTCTCTTTGCCCCATAAAGAACCTCTTGTATATCAGTCCCTACCATGTGGGTGAATATGGTGCTTTTGGTGTTAGATAATGGGACAAGGGCCACTTTCCTGGCCTGGAAGACCATATGATTTTCTAGAGCCCCACTTTGCTGGTCTCTTGTGTGGCTTAAAAAGGACCTCCTTGAGGTCCTTCTTCAGCTTGGTTCAATAGTGCCTGAGGACAAGTTAATCTGTTAGTTTTCAAAAATCCTTGATTCTTCACTGGTTTCAGAAGCTTGTGTTTTTAGCTTCTTGCTAACTAACACTTTGATGCTAGAGATGGTTACACTGCTGGTGATGTTTTGGGGATGAAGGCTTTAACACGCAATGTGCTAACTCGGTAAAATCATACTATTCATTTATTCTGCTACAGTCTGGACAAATCTGGTGCTTACCTAATTATATGTGCTTGTATTTAGCAGGTTTGAAGATGTTCCTATTTAGTGAAGTTACAAGAAGTGATTTCAAAAGGTGAATTTAAGATAAAGTACATTCCAGTGGTTTGATGATCTTTTCCAAGTTTCTTAAAAACTTTGGTACACATCCCAAAGCCACATGAATCTGAACATTTGGACACTGAGGGAATTCAAGACTCATCCCCTCCTCCACTTGGATTAAAACCCATGCTTATCTTCCTTGCTGTCAGGATGGAAACATGTCTCAGAAGGAGGAAGGCAGTTTATATGTACGTTGGCTACCTATCTGCTACCTGTCAACAGAAGAGTTCTTCATTGCCCTGAACATAGTCATGGTGTGGGCTTAGGGACCGGTTCTTTAAGTTCTTTCTAGAAAAGTTGTAGACATTTTAGTCAAGTTCTAAATGAAGGCACTGGTTTGAACATTTTTTATAGCTAATTTTCCAAATCAGTAATTCTAATTTAATTGATTGATTTGACTCTAATATAATCATTCTATTTCTGATCATTCTAATTTGTTTGCTAAGATTTATTCCACTTGGTGTTTATTGTCTTGTAAATGACAGTCTAAACCACTCGAGTTATGGTCTCAAGCCAAGTTGGTGGTTTATTTTCAGGAAGAGGGAAAGGTATGGCCTCAGGTAACTTTAAGAGAATCTATGTCATGCAGAGTTGGTGCTGAAAACAAATTCAGAAAAAAATTCTTTAAATCCATATCTTATAAAAATGTTACACTTAATGAGATATATTTATATTGTTATTTGAAGAGAAATGACAGCGTATTTATAGACACAATAACCATGGCCATGAGGGACCGATGAAGCTAAGCTTGCTGTGTCTCTTCTTCATGTGACTAAAATGTTGCTCCATCTGGTACCTGACTGCATTGTGTTTTCCTTGGCAACTCAAATACTAAGATGCCTTGGGCAGCAATGGTCTGACTTCACCTCTTGGTGATAGGCAACAGATGCCCCTTCTCCATAAGAACAAATTATTGTACAAGGTATATGGGTTTGGAAATGTCTTCGGTCCTTTGTTTCTAATCAGCCTATTGGTAGAAATGGAAAAGACTGGTGTCTTTCTGGGGACATTGATAGCTGTTGATTGTGGAATTGAATGGGCATTGGGACTCTGAAATCCAGATCTGGATAAATGTCTGGATTGATGGTAGATGCAAGGATGGGTTGGACTCTGGGTAAAACCTGGTTTTGAGAGATCAGCAGGCTGGAATGGGAATGTCCTAGTTCTGAAAGCCAGGTATTAGAACTATCCGTGGGAGTGCCAAAAAAAATGAGGATAAGAGCAAGCAGTGAGCTGGAAGCCAGGTAGACATTAAGACAAGGGGAGCCTCCAATTCCAGATGTCCAAATGAGGAAGTAGTCCAAAACTAGGCAATTGCCAGCAACCAGTCACCTGGGGAGCTGAGGAAGAATGGCCAAAGAGCAAGAGCACAGGTATGAGAGCTTGGAAACAAAAAGGATGACAGATGAGGCAGCTTTCTGACTTCAGGTGCCAGAGCGGGGGCGGGGGACCTCAGTCAGATACACAGGTGGAGCAAACACAGGAGGGAATTGGATTCTGGCTTTGCCGAAGCGACCGCCGACTTCTGGTAGACAGCTGTTGAAGATTGGTGTGTCTCAGGAGTCTGCAGGACCTATTTACTAGCTTTTTTCTCTGAGTCCTGAACCCTGTCTCCCTGACAGTTCTTGACCTCCAACTCCCTCAGAAATTTTCCAGTAATAACCTGGTTCAAGCCTGATTTCAGATAAGGCATCTCATATAAAGGCAGGAAAGCTCTATACCAAAATATTTACAAAGGCTATGGGTGATTATGGGTGTTCTTAATTTTCTTTCTCTTAATTTGTATGTATTCTGTACAGTGATCCCTTATTACCTTTGTAAGAATTGAAAATATAAGTGAGTCTCCTTTCAAAATTTGGTGTTTTTCTCAGTTTTATTGAGATATACTCAAATAATAACATTGTATAATTTTAAGGTGTACAACATAATGATTTAATTTATGTGTATATTGTGAAATGGTTACCACAACAAGTTTAGTTAACATCCTTCACTTCATGTAGTAATAGAATTTTTTTCTTGTGATGAGAACTTTTAGTAACTTTCAAATGTATAGTATTGTTAATTATGTCACCATGCTATACATTATATCCCCAGAATTTATTTATATTATAACTGGAAGTTTGTGCCTTTTGACCATCTACACTCTAATCCCTCACCCCTCATACCCTATCCCTGGCAACCACCAGTCTGTTCTCGGTTTCCAAGAGTTCAGTCTTTTTTTTTTTTTTTTTTTTGGATTCCATATATAAGTGAGATCAAACAGTATTTGTCTTTGACTGAATTCACTTGGAATAATGCCCTCAAGGTCCATCCACATTGTTAAATGGCAAGATTTTCCTCTTTTTTAAAATGGCTGAATGATATTTCATTATATATATATATTCATTATATATATATATATACACATTTCCTTTATCCATCTCTTGATACACACTTAGATTGTTTCCATGTCTTAGCTACTGTAAGTAAAGCTGCTATGAACATTAGGGTGCAGATATTTCTTTGGGATACTGATTTCATTTCCTTTGACTATATACCCAGAAGTGGAATTGCTGGATCATATGGTAGTTCTGTTTTTAATTTTTTAAGGAATCTCCATACTGTTTTTCACAGTGGCTGTACCAGTTTACATTCCCACCAACAGTGTACACGGGTTCCCTTTTCTCAACATCCTCACTAACACTTATTATCTCTTATGTTTTTGATGATAGTCATTCTCAGAGGTGTAAGGTAATATCTCATTGTGGTTTCGATTTGCATTTTCCTAACAATTAGTGATGTTGAGCATCTTTTCAGGTGCCTGTTGACATCTGCATATCTTCTTTGGAAAATGTCTATTGAGATCCTCTGCTCATTTTTAAATTGGATTATTTGTTTTTTTTTCTATTCAGTTGTATGAGTTCCTTAATTATTTTAGATATAAGCCCCTTATCAGATGTGTGGTTTGCACATACCTTCTTCCATTCTGTAGGTTGCCAGTTCATTTTGTTGATTCTTTTTTTTTTTTTTGCTTTGCAGAAGCTATTTAGTTTGATATAGTCCAATTTACTTATTTTTGATTCTGTTGGTTGTGTTGTATCCAAAAAATCATTGCCAAGGCCAACGTCAAGAAGCTTTTTTCCTATGTTGTTTTTTTTAGGAGTTTTATGGTTTGGGTCTTACATTTAAGTCTTTAATCCATTTCAAGTTCTTTGTGAGTGGTATAAGATAGGGGTCTAGTTTCATCCTTTTACATGTGAATATCAAATTTTCCCAGCACCGTCAATGAAGAAACTCTTTTCTCCACTGAATATTCTTGGCTCTCTTGTCAAATATTAGTTTACCATATATGTATGGATTTCTTTCTGGGCTCTTGATTCTATCCCATCAATCTGTATCTGTTTTTAATGCCAGTACCATACTGTTCTGATTACTACAGCTTTGAATAGAGTTTGAAGTCAGGACATGTGATGCCTCTAGCTTTGTTGTTTCTCAGGATTACTTTGGCTGTTCGGGGTCTTTTGTGGTTCCATACAAATTTTAGGACTTTTTTTTCTATAAATTAATTTCTTAGATGACATAGTATAAATAGTTAGCATTTCTAAGTCAGACTAACCTGAATTCAAATACTGACTTCTCTTTTACTTCCTAGCTTTATGACCTGGGCTAGTTACTTGCACTTTAGAACTGTAGTTGGCTAGTCTGTAAAGTGTGGATAATAAGACCAAAATGATTATTATTCCTCACTCTTCCATACGAAGGAGGTAATTTGCCCTTCTTAGGATAAAAGGGAGAAACTCATCCTCTCCCTTTCTCACTTTTCCCATTGGGACAAAGAATCTTTTATTAAGTGGGTGTTTGCTTGACCTCACTCTCTGTCTCTTCCATTTCTTCTTTTTCTGCTTTGGACTAAGCTTACAGAAATAGTCTTACGCTTGAGGAGGAAGCCTTCATTTTGGGGAGATAAATTAAGAAGCCCATTTGACAGCAAATCCATGTCAAGTTTTCTAGTTCTGTTTTTCAGGATTAAAGTGGACATTTTAATCGGCATTGGTGTGATCTTTGGGTCTTATTTCTTAATTACATCTATACCCAGAGTGCCAGCAGCCAATAAAAACACCAAGAATAGCACCACCTATCCATCCTTCTAATACTTCCATGGCTGTGAGGTTTGGAAGGCATATGTAAAGTGCCTAGCACTGTGCCTGGCAAATAGGGGTAATTCAGTAAGTGCTAAGTTAATGATGATCATCGTCATGGTTGCTTTCTATCACAACTAACAGTGGTCATGGGGGCATCATTCTTCCTCTGGGCTGGCAAGTCTTTTTTCCTCCATTTTCATCTATTATGGACTAGCATACTCTTTACAAAAATCTATCCTTCCTGCTGTATTACTACCACAGCTGTTTCCTTCCTTGTAACCAAGTACCATTGTTCATAAGTAAGTGCAGAGCACTTTTTCTGATCTTTCCAGGCGTCTAAGACTGTTTTAGGACTGTTTAGGTATGTGGAAAAGGAAAATATTAAGAAACTTTACCCATGAATTCAGAAGCAGGAGGGGAGGTTTGTAATGATCCCACTTCCCACCTCCCTGGGTCCTGCCCTAGCCAGCAGAGCTGATCCCAGCTCTGTTTAGGAGGACAGTAAATATTCAGCTAACTCAGCTAACTCAGCTAACCCCAGGCTGCCAGACCTGTTTTGCTTGAGATGTCACCTTTGGGCAGTGGGTTCTTCCTTGTCCTATAGCCAGGGCTTCCCCTTGATTGACAGCTCCATGAGTGTGTCTGTTCACTCTCTCCCACGGTTCTTCTCAAGAAAGGGGCTCTGCCCTCTGCTGCCTGTTCCCCTGCCTTCTGGCATTGCCCCACCATGCTTGCTTAGAGCCTTGGCACAGCCTTTTGGCAGTGTGGCGGCCCCTTGCTCACCTCATTATCTTCCTTGCTGGGCTCGTACCTCTCACTCACCAACCTTGTCTGGCTGTCTTCCTCCTGTCATCTGCTGTCAATGATGGTTCCAATCACCTGTCCCATACCCTCATTCTTGAATTTTAAGAACCATGCCTAGATACTATGTTTTTCTTCTGACCTCACTTCCCTTGTCTCTCCTAATCCGTCAGGGAATTCTACCACACTGGCTTCCTCAAAAAGCACCCTACCCTCTCCCACACTAACCCCTAATTTTGCACTTATCGTCCCCTCAGCCTGGAGTAGCCTTCTTCCAGAAAGTCACAAGGCTCACTACATCATGCCTTTCACATCTCCATTCAAGTTCTGCCTCCCCAGAAAGGCTTTCCTTTATCATCTCCCCACTCTCTATCACTCTGTAGGCCTTTTCTCTGCTTTATTATTTTTTTCATTGCATCTTTAACTTCTAGATCTCAGATTATATTTTCTTTTGCTTGTTTGTTTATTATCTGTCCCTACCCCCTGCCTTTCCCAAAGCGTAAGCAAGCTGCATGAGAGCAGGACTTTCATCTGCTTTGTTCAGCAGGTACAGAGCCCAGAATAGTGCTCAGCACAGAGTGGGTGCTCAGTGAATCACCCATCCTCTGCCAATGCAATTCCAACATTCTTAATACCCTTAGTTGACTATTAATAAAATTAAATGTGCTAGGAATAAAAGAAAAATACATTTTTTTAAAAAGTAGTTTTGAAGTATAGATTATTAATTTCTTGTGCAATTTTGGAGTCACCAAAGCTCTGAAAACAAAAAGCTCTCTTCTTTTCTGGCAAATCCATTTGGTCCAAAACTTGCCCTGAGCTTGAATAGTCTTATGTATGATATTTATTTATCCCACTTAATATGAATATTTACATATTTCAGTGCCAAAATATTAATGTGTTTGATTTTAGGGTACTTCTCCATTCCCTTAATATAAATTGCAGTATATGCATTATACCAACCTTAAAATCTGAAAAGTTCTGAGTTTAGAATGTATCTAAGCCCCAAGGATTTCAGACAAGGAAGCTCAGAACAGTTCTGCAATTTTTCCTTTTTGTTCTCTTCTCAAGCATATGAAAGAGGGGAGAGAAAAGTAAAGAGGTGGAGAGAATTAGCACAAGGGTAAGACTGGGGATTAGTTTGGGGGAATTGGTAGAGAGAAGGAAAGGCTGCCTTTATGAGTAACTTTAGGTAATGTTAAGAAGATTTTTAAGGAAGTAGGTCTGCTGTGTATTATGCAATGCAATTCTACTATGCTACTAACTCCAGACCTACAGTAAAAACTACCATTATTTTTTAGTGCTTTTTATACTTAGATTTTTATTTTGGACGCATCACTGAGCTGAGATCGAGTTCAAAGCATCCAGCACATTTCTGGTTCCATGAACATTCATAAGAAATTGCGTATCTGTTACTGGTTTATACTAAAATGTGAAAACTGAGAGTTCTTTTCAGAGCAGAAGAATATGGATAGGTTCTTACCAGAATATTAAAGAAACTAGGTAGCTATAAGATTAATCAAATAAATTAGTACATTAGACATAAAACAGCAGGTTAAGGATATTTTGGGCTGGCATTCAAATATTCTCTATTAGGCAATTGTATTGGGTAGGTACTATGCCAGGAACTTTCACATATGTCAAACTTTAACTCCTAAGGGAAACTGCTGATATTTATTTCCCCATTGTATTTAATCAAATGTTAGAATACTTTACCCATATGATATTATCTCTCAGGTATGTAATTTTTTTTTTTTTTTTGGCCATACAATGGTTACTCTCCTATTTGTAAACTATTAAGATGATTGAATTTGTCATTTTTCTTCTGGACATTTGGCAGTATGTAAACATAGACTTAATCAGAGTTTATCTGGGTTGATAGGAAATTGTCACTTAAATTTTTCTCACTGGTTAAAACAGTTAGATTCTACTTTGTAATGCTTTGTGTGTTTCCACTACCTTATGGTGTGGTAAGCAGGAATTGCAGGGCCCTGCTCCTTCAGTGGGCATTTCCTGCCTTGCTCTTGAGCAGAGCATACTGCCTATGGGTGAGGGTAAGAAGGCAGGATCCATGCTAGGAGAATTAAGTTCCCCCACTACCAGTGAGAGACCACACCATGTGAGCAGAGGAGATAAAATGAAAAAGATCCAAGTTTATGAAGCTGGTGGTGTCTTGATAATCATAGATAACTGTTTTAAATTAATTTTAGTTGGTGTATTAGAAAATGCAAAAATTTGATATACTGGTGGCAGGCACACTATGGTTAATTTATATAACGTGTCAAGAAAACTAGCATTTAGAAACAAATTGGTAATTATTGAAGCAATTTTTGCATCTCTTTTCACTCTGTCTCGGGGAATTAGCTTTTGGGTATTGCCTAGGTAACAATATTTCAATTTCATTCAAAATGATCACTATTATGATAGTAAAGATCAAATTTCATTAAATCTAGACACATAGTACTTTTCATTTTAAAAACCCAAACTCATTTGTTTTTCTTAAAGGAATATTCAATATCATTCAGTACTAAAAATCATAATGCTAATAAATTTTTTTCCATAAGCTTGATAGATACTAAAAAAAGTATAGTAAGTACCCGCCCGGTGCCAGGTACTGTGCAAGGGAGCTTTAAATATATACTTTAATTCTCACAATAGTCCTGAGAGATGGAAATTATTAAACTCATTTTGCAGATATGAAAATTGAGGCTTAGAGATATTAAGGAAAATGCTCAAGATCACCTGGATAGTCCGCAGCAGATTCAGGATTTGAATGTATGTGTATCTGTCAAAGGCCTTTGGAACCTTCCACCATTCCATACTGCCTTCTCATTCCATGTAAACAAATGATGGTAGCTCACAAGAGGCATGAATGTGTTGAGTGTGATCCTGGGGAGGTGGGGGGAAGGCCTAAATCCAGATAGTGACAGGAAATGGTGACCTATAAAATGTTCCAGCAACATGTATAAAATATGGGCGATGTTAGAAAAGCTTCGCAAGAGTTAGAGTGATTGACAGAAACCTTGCAAAGGTTGCAAATACAGTTGCTAAGATTTAATTATTTCAGAGTTTATGTATTTTGCTTAGCACTTTAATTAGGCTTCTTTTAAGACCACGAGTATTCAGTGAAAGTGAGCCAGATTGGAACTTTGAGATTTGGTCAGTGAGATATTTGTCTGATGTAAAAGCCAGCAGTATTTGAAGATGAGGTTGAGAGCAATGAATCTTCAAGCAGAAGTGAGCGGGGGCATGTTGCCCCCCTTCACTTCTACCTCCAATATCATACTGGAGGCAGTGTCCATGTGGATTAAAAACAAAGCATCACTTTGTTCTACTGCTTTGACTCAATGAGAATAACAATATTCATTTTGTTGTGAATTTTAAAGAACCTTAAAAGAAGGCATGAGATTTTGATACAGATCAAAAGAGGATGTGAGTTTCAAAAATGTGAAAGATACCTTGCTAGAGAGAACTTCTCGTTCTTTTTAGATTGTTTGCCTTCTGATTTACTAGAGCATAGAGGCATAGACATTAGACTTGCTTCTAATATGGGTCAGTGAGAAAAACAGGGCATCTCACTTATTATAGTAAGACTTGTATAAGATAAAATATAATTTGAAAATTTATACATAAATTGGTAATTTCTCCTATAACCAAGGAATCCATTTTGAAACCTGTAAGGACAAATAATGTACCTTCTGACAAAAGTAAAATGTTATCTGAACTGTCTTTAATCAGCCTATTTGGACATTCCTGTGAACACTTGGGTCATTTTCATGGCTTTTGGTCCGTTTGGTATTTCCATGGCTTTTGGTCAGTTCGGTAATAGTTCAGTAAAGTTCAGGCATTCAGTGTTTTCAAACAATTCATGATTTCTTCCTGCACAAGGTAGTTTTATAATAGACATCAAATTTTTGCATACCTCTCTGGTCTTTTATGCTATCTTATATTAAGTCTTGATATATGCTTACCTTCCTTTTCTCTTGTGGAATTGAGCTGCCTTTTACAACATGGAGACACCTTATAAAGAGCTCCATTCTTGCCCTGTCACTCCTAACGCCAATCTGTTTCCTTCACAGTGGGCTGTCACATGGTTTCTTCTAAAGGGACCATGCCTTTCCACTCTGCATTTGAGAAGTGAAATAAAATATGTCAGAGCCATGTGATTAAGGAGGGGGCAAAGGAAAGAACAGACATTTGTCGAGTACCTCTGATGTACTGTTCAAAGGCTGGACCTTCCATATGTAATCTTATGTGATCTAGGTAGATACTAGAAACATTACCTCCACTGTATTTATATTATGATGGTATTGATTCAGTTCCAGGCTCTTTGAAGCTACCTTCTGAAGAAAATTTTTGTGATTTGGTTTGTGTGTAATTAAGGGAGAGAGAATGTGTTTGTCCTAGTTGTGCATGTACATGTTGGCAGATCATGGTTGGTTAGTGCAATGGGAAGTGAGGGTCAGAATGTCTCCAGAAGTGCCATACAGTGAGGGTGTCCATACAGTGAGGGCCATGTGGATGGCATATGGAAATCCAGAGGCAGCCTAAATCAGCTCCCAGCTTGGTGGGCTATTCCTGGTGACTGATGACACATTGAACAGACAAGGAACAAATCTGATACTTTAACTACCTGGTTAACTGGACGTTATCTTACTATTCCTTAGTGCCTTTCCCAATATTGATTACAGTTTCCCTTTAGGTCCATTTGTCAGAGCAAACCAAGTTAACTGAACTTTGGGGTCCCAGTCTGACTTGTCATGATGTATGGGTATTAGGAGGCAGAATAGTATTGTAGAGTGGTTCAGGGTGCTGACTCAGGAGGGAAGCTGCCTGGGTAGGAATCCTGGTCCTACCACACACTGCCTTTGTGACCTTGGGTAAGTCATTTAACCGGAAACATTCAGTTCTTTTCAGCTGTAAAATGAGTATAATAATAGCATCTACAGTTGTATGACTGAAACTGGTACATGTTATATGTCAATTATACTTCAAAAAATATTTTATAAAAGCAAAAAAAAAATAGCACCTACAATGCATGTAAAATACAAAGCACCATGCCTGCTGTGTTGCTGCTGCTCAATTGGCACTGATGTAATAATAATAATAGTAATAGTAATAAAAGCAACAACAAATTATAATTATTATTAGAAGAGCCTCACTGAGAATAAATCAACTCCATGATTTCAAGGAGGCAAGCTCTATTAAGATTGTGTCCTCTTACTCTGAAAAACAAACTGAGGGTTCTAGAGGGGAGGGGGGTGGGGGGATGGGTTAGCCTGGTGATGGGTATTAAAGAGGGCACCTTCTGCATGGAGCACTGGGTGTTATGAACAAACAATGAATCATGGAACACTACATCAAAAACTAATGATGTAATATATGGTGATTAACATAACAATAAAAAAGATTGTGTCCTCTTAACTTCCCATATAATGATAATTTATGCATTTAATAATCTTAATTGTCAGGAAACTTTTCCATATTTTTAACCTAAATCCTGAATGCTATAGATAGGTTCTCATTCATCTTGAACTACCTGTGGAGATTGTTTTCCTTAAGAGTCTTCATTTTCTATAAAATTTTCTCCATCCTTCCCAGAAGGCCCAAATTTCATTAGATTTTTGGGAGGACATGGAATGTAAGTTTAACCCTTGCAATAGCCTCACTGTAGTCTATTTTGGCATCTCAGATAAATTCTTTAGAAGAGATCTGTGCTTTTTCCCTTCATTTTTCATGGTCATTTTGTATTGGAATGAGCCATATGGATTTAAGTATACCACAGAATCATTCTTTGGCAAGGGCAGTTTGCCTGAAAGACAAAGTTAAATCTGTTTAATGGAATATTTTGGAAAAGAGACAAAGAAAAGTCATGTTGGGCCAAGATTTTGTTTTGGGCACATTTGGGGGACAAAGTTATTTTATAGGAACTGGTTTTATTTTTCTTATTCTTTCCTTAATGTGGTTGCATAATTCATGTTCATGTTAAGTGTTATTAAAATAAATGTAACTATTTTAAATTTGATATGCACATAAATTCTTCTCTTTCAGTGGATGTGTATATGGTTGAAAAATTTCACTGTGGGGCAATTCATATCAGTAGAGACAGATCTTATGTCTTCTTACTTCAGTCACAAATCAGAAGGGCTTCGTGCTCTACCACAAGGAAGACGTGCACATGCATTATAAATTCTCTCATATTCTAGAAATTACAACCAGGAACTCCAGGTAGCTTTGAAAACTCTTTCAAATGATCAAATACTATCGACCAGAGCTTTTCAAGCTTTAATGTGTGGAGGAATTAGCCAGCGGATCTTGTTGGAATGCAGATTCTGATTTAGTAGGTCTGAGATGGAGCCTGAGTTTCTGCATTTCTAATAAATCTCAGGTGATGCTAATGCTGTTGGTCCGGGACCCACTTTGAGTAACAAGACTGTGGACTTCCTATCCTTTTTTTTTTTACTTTTACCCATCTTAGATACAGGGTTTTCTGTATCCAAAAAGTGGGGAATACCTGAAGTCAGTCAAAAGGGATGAGGAAATAAGTGATCACATAGGTAAATGTGAGTCTCAGAATAAACACATTAGTCACTATAATTCAAGATATCTTTGGAAAGCAAGTGGGTTCGAGTCAGCTCTTCTGCATCATGGTTCCTTTCTTTTGTGATTCGTTATTCACTACTATTATTACTATTTTTTTGCCTTTGCCATTTCTGTGTCTTGTTGTTTCTTTGACAAAGAATGGGAAGACACTGAAAAAGCTGGTGATCCAAGGGGGTTCTGAGCTCAGAGAAAGAGAACGATGTGGTCTTCCCAGGAAAATAATAGATACCAGTCCTGAAATTTGGTGGGATCACTACAATGTTACAAGCAAACATTACCTTCTATTATTATTATATGCAACAGAGTGCCTAAAATAATGGCAAGTATATAAGAGGGACCTAATATGGAATTTGATTGCTGAATTCCAGACTGATGTAAGAATGGTCATTTGCACTAGGGGACAATTGTGAATGAGGGTCTGAGGTGTCTGCATTAAAAGGGGTAGCATTATGCCTGTCAGGAAAAAAGTATGTTGGTATGGCATCTCACTTCTCACTCAGCAGGGTTGGGGAGCTGTTGTAGTTTTAAAAGTTAGTTAAATACTGGCCTACACTGTCCTTCATATTTAAGAGAGAAACCAAGCTGAGAATTATTAAATATCAGAATTAGTTACCAAAGGCAGTAACTTTGGAAAATGGGAAAAAACTGCTGTGTAACTCTCTTTAAAAACAAAACAAAACAAAACTTCTGCTTGGCTCAACTTTGTTTAGAGTTTGGAAAAAAGTTAAACCCCTTTAAAGGTCTTGTGGGAATAGTAGTAACTTTTACAGCTTCAAAGGGTTCTGGAATGAAGGATTAAAAAAAATATTGTCCAGAGCTCCTCTTGCTGTTTGAAAGAGAGGCTGCTCTGGTTTTTCACAGTGTACTGGGCTGCTCACAGGGGATTGGTGGAAGATCACCTCACGGTGTTCTTTGGCCAACTGAAGGGGAGCTGCTGGTAGTCAAGCTACGTGAAAGAAATAAAGAAGCATATCTGTGCCAAGGAGGCAGAGAGGGACATCTGTCTAGGAAGCTAAGACAAGACTCAGGGACTCTCAAGTCCTGCCTTTCCTTTGTACGAGAATATGGGTTAAAAACTGCTGTGGCAACATCTCAGTCCAAGATGGTTGACCAAGTTGTCACTAGCCATGAATCTCTAGACAAGTGGTGTTTTCTGTTGTTATTATTATTTTTGTTTGTTTTTGTTTATTTTAATGTGGAGAAAAACCCAAGTGTTTTTGGTAAGGAAATGTAATATTAGGTTAAGAACTCTCTGTATTTTTATTTCAGCCTGCTATAGCAAAAATACCATAGACTGCCTGGTTTAAATAACAAACATTTATTTCTCACAGTTCTAGAGGCTGGGAAGTCCAAGACTGGCAGATTTGGTGTCTGGTGAGGGCTGGTTTCTTGGTTGATAGACAGCCATTTTCTTGCTGTGTGCTCACATGGCAGAGGGGGCGAGGAGCTCTCTGGGACACTCTCCTGCTCAAGACTGAATTCCTACAGAAGAGGTCTGAGTGTTTTTAGCTAACAATGGAGGAGATGCTTTCTTCACCCAAGGCTTCATGCCCTGGGGGAGTGGTAGTTCCCCAAGGCAAAACTGAGGTGCTACCATCAGAAGGGGGAGAGAGGTCAAGCTGGTAGAGAAACAGATGTACAGAGTTGGAAATAATAGGCAGGAGCTGAGAGGATGGTTCTTCCCGTCCCAGGATAGATTGGAATCTATGATTTATTTGCTGGGCTTGTCCCTACTTAGTGCCTCTTTAACTGTGTTACCCCTGCGTTCAGCTTTAATAAATGTTACTTTTCTCAGTGGGTGCAGTTGCTGAGGAGATGCTGATCATTTATTTATTTTCTTGATTTTGTTTTGTATCCAGATGTGTGGCACTTGTAAGGAAAACTAAGGAAAGCTGTCGATACCGTTTCATGCTTCAATAAATTATATCCTATTCGATCATTTCAAAACCTTTTATTTCTCCTTCCATCAGTCTTTGTGTACATGTACACATGTACACACACACACACACACACACAGACACACAGTTCTGGGAAGCAGTTCCAGACACAAAATGGAAATGATGGAAGGCAGTAACAGAGTGTTTCTCAGGGCCACAGACATAATAATCATCAAAGTAGAGGAGGGAAAAATCTGAATTTTGGTGATTCTTGACTCTTTACTCTCAATCTATTAGTTCATAGGAATTAATGGCATGCATTAGCTAATAGGATTTAGCATGATTGGCCCTGTTGGCAGCCTTCTAAATGTTTGACTCTGTTGATGATAAAGAAAATGCTTTTCACTGAAATTCATACAATTTATTACTCCATCCTAGACCACAGGATGCATGCAATACGTAATTGCAGAATCCTTCTTAAAAAGCAGCAAATCCCCTTCCTTTAATTTTGTGTAAAGAAAATTCTAAACAAAGTTTAGTTCTTTAGCTTAAAACAGAATTTGGGGACAACTGTCTTTTGCAAACCTGTGGCAATCACATAGGTGACATATAATTGGCATAATTCGAAGGGTATTTGGGGGGATATGTAGCCTCAAAAATGTGAGTTACCATCATCCACAGGTGGCCGTCTCCCTGAGTAACAAGGGCTACCATTTATTGAACAGTTGCTATCTGCCAGGCACTATGGTAAATGCTTTTTTATGACAAAGTTTAATTTCCACAAAAATCTCAAAGTCTGTACTATTTTCCCAGTGTTACAGATGATGAAACTGAGGCTCAAAGAAATAAAGTAATATATACAGGGAAAAACCTGGATTTAGACTCAGGGAGCAGTCAGACCTTTGCTCAAGTTCATAACTACCATACCACATTGTGTTTCTTTTTGTTTTGCTATAGAATAAAATTTAAGAAGTACATTAGCTCATTTTTCCTCTATTTCTTTTTATCTCATGGCCCTTCTCCCACTCAAGCTGCATTCTTGAAGCATCTACTGCTTGAGAAGGGGTCATTGTAGTAGAACCCCTCATGCTAGACATAGTAGTCAGAATCCACCCCCTCTTGTAATGTTTGCTGGAAGGGGAGGGACTATATATAAAAGAGAAGGTAATCAGGCTGAAGCTAAAGGGATGTTTGTGAGTCTTGAGAAGAGAATCTTGGATTGAGTCCCAGTACAGAGTTGAGAGCATTGGAAGAATACCCAGATTGGTTTGGAAAGCCACGAAGAAGCCTGTGTCCTCTTTCAGGCAGGGTTCAGAAAGGGAACAAGACTCTGTTTTGTTTTTATTTTTCATTGATAGTGAGAGAACAGAACATCTTTTGAATGGGATATCTGAATTTGAGACTCCTGAAGAGACCCTGAGCATCCTAGCCTAGCTTGTAGATCCACAGAATGTTTTTCTAGATTACAGAAAGCTGCTAGATGTGCCCAAAGAACCAGGGCACCTGAAGTCTGTGTAGTCAGGATGAGGAGGGGAAGACATTGTGGCTCTGTGAGAGCAAGGTTCAGGCAGGAAGATGGTAGCTCATTGTATGTTGGTGTTGAGAAAAGCTTTCCAGAAATTCAGACCAGAAATTCACTTACTCTACTATCCCACCAAATTCTGGCATTATATAAGCCTCTTGAATTCAGACACAAGCTCCAGACAGGTACTATATTTTTATTTTATTTTATTTTATTTTTTTAGATTTTTAATTTATTTATTTGAGAGAGAGAGAGAGAGAGAGAGAGAGAGAGAGAGAGATAGCACAAGCGGAGGGAGTGGGAGAGGGAGAAGCAGGCTCCCTGCTCAGCAGGGAGCCTGTTTTGGGCTGATCCCAGGACTCTGGGATCATGACCTGAGCTGACAGCAGATGCTCAACCAACTGAGCCACCCAGGTGCCCTCTAGACAGGTACTTTAAAGGGAATTCTGTATTGACTAATATTAAATTTTGCCACTTGGTGAAATAGGGTTTAAATAGAAATTAAGTTCTGTAAGAAGTGGAATATTTCTATCTCTTATGTAACTGTTTTGCCTGAGATTTATTTCCTCTACATTCTGAAGAGAACAACAAGCCCTTTGCTTAGAAGTTTAATAAAATCCATTAAAACAGAAAGAAAATACCCAATGACTAAATTTAGGCCAATTCAAATCAATGGGCAAACCAATTCTCCAAATACAGGCAGTCCTCACTTTGCATGGTTCAGATACGCATGCATTTCAGTTATCACAGTATAATTAAATAACACCAGTCCCTTGACAAAATAGTCGAAATTTCAGTTACCCACAGTGTATTAACCTCGAGTAATTGTCTAATGTACAAATTTCACTGCTACCCATTCAGTCCCAAAATCATGATGTTAAAAGCAGATGCACATCATGATCAGTAACCAATCACATCACCTTGTTCAGTGCCTGTTGGTGATTGGTCAGTGTGCATCGATTACTCAGTTTATGCACAGACAGCGAAGTGCATAGTGGTGTTGTGTCTTTGTCTCCTAAGTGATGACCCATGTGACATTTTACATGTATACATCATTGAAACAGGGAATTGGCCAACAAAGATGAAAGTGCAGCATAGAAACAAAAAAATAATGACTCTGGAAGTGAAATTGGAAACTGGTTATGAAGAAAAAGATGAAGGTGTCCTAGAGGAAGTGACATTGGCAAAAAACCTCAAGCCCCAAAACAGAAAAACTCCCATTAAAGTACTCTTGAAGATATTACATCATGTTTAAATCACAAGGAACAAAATATTAAAAGCTGACCCAATCTTAAGAAAGAGTATAAAATTCAGTAAGACAGAAAAGATATATACTCCATATCCTATTATACCATAAGAAGAGGGAAAGCACTGTTTAATCTACTCTTGATAAGATTTTTACAAAGATAAAAACCTTAATTTTCAATGAAGTGTTTTATATTAGAATGTATAAAACAGTATTTTTTTCTATTGTTTTCATATATCTATATTTATAACTGATAGTAAGAGATGATTTTTTGTTTTGACAAAAATTTTTAGAGGTCACAGAGCAATCATGATTTTTCCTCCAATGGTTATTAAAATGACTTGCATGGTTTCAGTTTGCATGGCCACTTTTATGGTTCCCCACTGTTGTGCAATGTGAGCACTGTTTGTATACAGAATGGAGCAAATGTTCCTTTACCTGTATATGTAAAATCAACCTCAAAATTTCACCATCTCAAAAAACTGCACACTAAAAATTCTCTCCCAAGGTCAAGAGTTGCCCCGAAATTGGTATTCTCATCCTGTAGACAGAGAAAGAGAAAAATGTGCTGTAAAGTGGGATCTGAGGCCTTGGGAGTCCTAGGAGCAGAGTTAGTAAATGCCTTGTATCCAACAAGCATTCAGTGTTCACATATCCCTCTCTGTTGTTTAATAGTCATGTGTGGTACAATGGTTGCCGTTGCTCATTTTTGGTATTGTTCGCACATCATCTCATAAGTGGACTGATGGTCATTGTGTGGGATGTTCACAAATCCAGTCATTGCACTCTAGTCATTACTACTCATTCTCCCTGTCATGTTTTATGTGGGAATATGCCTTGTGGGACATGAAACAATCAGACACTTATATTAACAGAGAGGATAACAGATGTGCTCTTCTTTTATTGTCTCTGGGGTTCTTTTAGATCATCTGAAATGACTACATGAAGTTTAAAAATATTTTATTAAAAATGCTTAATGCAAGAAAAAAATTGTTTTCTACACATAATGTTTATCAAGACAACTTTCAAGTGCTCTTAAACAAAAGAAAGTTTAGAGCTTTTAAATAAAGGGCTTTATAGGTACAAAATTATTTTTGCCTAAAAACCCTTTAAATATACTTTATATGTAACTATCAGTATCTCTAAGGAAAGGAAGAAAAGAAAAAAGGGAAATTGGGGAAACGGATATTTGTTAGGTAGCTTATAGTAAGTTTATTCTATCGTTTCATGAAAGGCATATAAAATAGGTATGTGTGTGTGTGTGTGTGTGTGTGTGTGTGTGTGTTTTCTTGGAACATTTGAAAGTATGCCAGATTATTAACCATTTCCCACTTTTTCATCTTCATTCTACCCCATGGCACATATGTGAAGTATTACAGTCCTTGAGTATGGAAAATTTTCTTTTATATTTCTGGGGCCTTTTCACTCAAGAAATTCCAGGCACATTCCCAATATTCTAGTCATTAGCCTATACAATTCTCTATTAAATTGGTGTCAACTTTTCATTTTAAATGGGAAAAATTGGGACAATTTTTATTTCTACCCTAGCACAATGATGTAGGAGATTTGTAAGAGTGTTGCTGACTATAATGCCTTTAAGGAAATGATTTATTTTTTTTCAGCCTTTGGAAAAAAATCACACCACACCAGTGTTGATGGGCAAAGGTCAAAGTGGCAGTCCAAATGCTGGCACTAATTAAATCCATTTACACATGTGTGAGGAATGAGGCTGTGACCCGAGATATTCTCTAACTTCTGAAGCAAGACATTACTGAATCTTAGGATCTTAGAGGAGGTAGACTTCTTAGAGGCAACCCATAATTTTATGAGATGATGAAACTGAGGCTGAGGGAATTAACTTTGGCACAAGATAATAAATTGATGAGTTATTAGTAAATCGGACTTCTTTTTCTGGATATATTAGAGTAACTGGTATTAGAGTTAACCTCCTACTGTAAATAATTATGAAACTGAACAAACTATATGAAGATAGAGTTTTTCAGGCATTGGAAATAGGCAGCACAAGGCTGTGATCCTTGGAAGAAAAGATAAAAGGTAAGTTTCATGTTTAACCCAACTTTCTGGTTGGTGGCCCCTTTCAGACTGTGGTTCAGGGAGGTGAAGCCCAAGTGGAGAGTATGAATCTTGCTCTAAGAAGGCAAAGATCAGAGTTCATGTCTGCTAAGGTGGCTGGAATATGCAGTCCAGGGTCGCAGAGAGGAGGATGCTGGAAAGGTTGAGCCCCAGAAGTCTGTAGGTACATTCTCCGTCGGTTCTTTGCCAAGAGTTTGGCTATACATACACAGGGTGAGAATCTGTAAGGCCTAGCAAAGTGAGGCTAGTGGGTCAGAAGGCTGAATGAAGCTCCCACAGTTTGTGCAGTGCTGAAAGATACTGAAGTTCTAGCCCGGCCAAAGTTGTCTGACATTCAGTTAAAACCTCCAAAAGGCCATGCTTTAGGGATTAGGACCACAGCTTAGACTAAGGGCCACATCCTCAATTAGAAAATACAGTGGCAAAGCCTAAAATCAAGTCTGACTGGACTAAGAGAATCTCCCAGTAAATTATCTAACTGCCACAATTATACTCTGCATACTTTAAAGGGAGACAAATTCCTTACAATGTATTATTCAAAATATCCAACATATAAAAATATTACATATGTGAAGAAGCAATAAACTATAATCCACAATAAAAATCAACAGAAACAAACCCTAAAATAGTAAAGATGTTGGAATTAGTGACAAAGATTTTATAAAAGCTATCAGAAATGTTTTCAAGGATTTAAAGGACAAGGTGGTCAAATGAATGGACAGAAAAGGAATCTCGGGAGGCCTGGGTGGCTCAGTTGGTTGGGCATCTGCCTTTGGCTCGGGTCATGATCCTGGGGTCTGGGGATTGAGTCCCACATCGGGCTCGTTGCTCAGCGGGGAGCCTGCTTTTCCCTCTGCCTGCTGCTCCCCTTGCTTGTGCACTCTCTCTCTCTCAAATAAATAAAATCTTGGGAGAAAAAAAAAAGAAAAGGAATCTCAGCATGAAATGAAAATATGAGAAAGAACCAAATGAAATTTTAGCACTGAAAAATAAAATCTATGAAATAAAAAACTTCACTAAGTGGGTGTAACAGTATATTGGACAATATAGAAGAGTCAGTAAGCTTCAAGGAAAATTGATAGAAATTGCTTCAGCTTAAGAATACAAAGAAGAAAAGATGGGCAGGGGGAGAATGGAGCCTCAATGATCTGTGGGAAAATAGCCGATAGTATAGGACACACTGAACTAAGAGAATTAGGAGAATGACTTAAGAGAATGGGGCAGAAATGCCATTTGAAGAAATAATGGTCCTAAATTTTTCAACTAGGTGAAAAGCATCCATTTATAGATCCAATTCAAGCATGATAAAAAACAAAACAAACCTATACTTAGATGCATAATAAACTTGCTGGAAACCAGTGGTAAAGAGAAAATCTTGAAGAAATAAAGAGAGAGAGATGGGGGGAGGGACAAAGGAAGGGAAGAAGACAAGGAAGGAAGATAGAAGGGAAGGAGGAGAGGAAGGAGGGAAGAAAAGGCATTACATGGTGGGGAACAATGATAGGAATGATGACTGATTTCTCATCAGAAAGAATGGAGATCAGAAGACAATGAAATACTGTTAAAGTTCAGAAAACAAAGTAACCTGTTAGCCTTGAATTCAATATGTAGGGAAAATATCCTTTGAAAATTGTACTGAAATAACGACATTTTTAGATGAATGGAATTTGCGAGACTTCATTTTCAACAGATTCATACTAGAAAAAAATGCAGAAAGAACGGAAGAAAACTTCCTCAATGTGATGAACAGTTCCTTCAAAAGAAAGAAAAAATGAAAAAAGAAAGAGAGAAAGAGAGAAAGAGAGAGAAAGAAAGAAAGAAAGAAAGAAAGAAAAGAAAGAAAGAAAGAAAGAAAAAGAAAGAAAGGAAGGAAGGAAGAACAAAAAAGAAAGAGAAGGAAACCCTGCACTAACATCAACATTTAATGATGAGAAACTGAACAGGTCTACCCTGAGATGAGGATCAAGGCAAGAATGTTCACTCTTACGGATGTCCACTTTTACAAGTTCCATTTAACATTATGTTGGAGGTCTTAGCTACTACAATAAAACTAAAAAAGAAGCAAAGCAATGAAATGAAAATGAATTAAATAAAAGGGACTGAAAGACATAAATATTGAAAAGAAAAAAATCAAATTGTTTTTTGTCTGCAGATGCTATTATAGCATCTGTATCTGTGTAGATAATCTTCAGAAACTAACAGAAAAACTACTAGAACTAATAAGTGCAGTTGTAAAGTCATAGGACACAAGGCCAATAGATACGATTATTTGTATTTCTATATTATAGGAACAAAAAATTTGAAAATAAAATTTAAGGAAACAACATTAATAGGCATAAATTTAGCAAAAGATGTTCTAGATGTCTACACTGAAAACTTCAAAAACAATGCTGACAGTAATTAAAGGAAACCTAAATAAAGGAGAATTATGCCTTGTTCATGGAAAGGAGACTCAGTATTGTTGAAGTGTCACTTCTGCACAAATTGATCTATAGATAGGGTCAACACAATTCCAATCAAAGTTACAATAGCTTTTTTCAGAAAGCAGCCAATTCTATAATTTGTATGGAGGTAAAAAGAGCCTAGAAGAGCCAGAGCAATTTTGAAAAAGAACCAAGTTAAAGGAATTAAACTGCCTGATTTCAACACTTACTATAAAACTACAGTAATCAAGACAATTATTATGGCATAAGGATAGAAAACTATTCGAACAGAAAGGTCTAGAAATAGGTACACATATATATGGTCAATTGATTTTTGACCAAGATGCCACTGCCGTTCAGTGAGGAAATGGAAAATACTTACAACAAATGGTGCTGGAACAAGTGGATAGAAGTATGGAGAAAAAAGTGAATCTTGACCCCTTCATCATACTACATACAAATTAATTTGAGATGGTGTATAAACTTAAGGATAGAAATATAAAATTTCTAGAAGAAAACTTAGAATATCACTGTGAACTTGGGACAAACAAAGACTTCTTAGAATGCAAAAAGCATGAAGCACAAAAAAATTTTAAATGATTAAAATAGACTTCATCAAAATTAAAAACTTTTGATGATCAGAAAACACCATTAAGAATAGAAAAGGCGTGCAACAGACTGAAGTAAATCATTTTTTAAAATATACTGCCAAATTAAACAAGAAGATGTAAAGGACTTTTTCATATCAATAAAAAAAGACAAGCAATTCTATAAATATGGGCAAAAGACTAGCTAGATCAGGCCCTTCAAAAAGAAGACAGGCAAATGGCCAATAAGCACCTGAAAATGAGCTCAGAATCATTTCTCATCAGGGAAATGCAAATTAAAACCACAATAAGGTAGCCTTTCAGAATGACCAGAATGTCTTTTCTTTAAAAAAAATCCAAAAAACTCAACGCACCAAATATTGGTGAAGATATGTAGAAATTAGATCTCCCATGCATTACTGGTGGGAGTAGAAAATGGCATGAGTTGCAGAAGCTGTCTGGTACTTTTTAATGAAGTGAAATGTTCATAAATAACTCCTATAACTGCACAGTTACATTCCGGTGTTTTTAGCCTAGAGAAATGAAAACATTTGTCCACAAAATTCTACAAGAATGTTCATAGCAGCTTTATTCAGAATAGCCTCATATTGGAAATGATCCTTGGGGCACTGGGTGGCTCAGTCGGTTGAGTGTCTGACTCTTGGTTTTGGCTTAGGTAATGATGTCACGGGTCCTCGGATCAAGCTCTGAGTAGGGCTCTGTGCTCAATGGGAACTCTGCTTGAGATTCTCTCCCTCCGCCCCTACCCCCATGTGTGTGCTCTCGCTTTCTCTCTCTCTCTCTCTCTCTCAAATAAATAAATAAATTAATAAATCTTTAAAAAAAATTGGAAATGACCCAGTGTCCATCAACAAGCGAAGGAGTAAACAGACTGTGGCATATTCGTACAACAGAATATGACTTTGCAATAAACATGATGAGCTAAGGCTAGTAAGCACTATGAATGAATTTCAATATGTTGAGGAAAGGAAGCAAGACCCAAATGAGTTCATAGTGTATGATTCCATCTGTGTGAAAGTCAAGAAATGGTACAACTAATCTATAGTGAGATTTTGAAATTAAAACAGTGGTTGTCTTAGAGTTTGGAGAGGCTGATCAGTAAGATATGTGAGAAACTTTATGGGAAGATGGAAATTTTCTTTATCTATACTTAAAGGCTGTTGGTTATGTGAATGTTTACATTTACTTATTGAATGACACACTTAAGGTCTGTGGATTTTGTTGTATGTAAATTTTACCTAAATAAAAATAATTAAAAATTTCATTGAATCAATGATTTCAGATTTCCTATAAATAACAATTATTAAGATTATAGATTTTAAGATTATTAATTTCTTGATAACTCACATCTGCTTTTATCTTATTCTGAAGTTTCCCTGTCACATTTACTCTTTGTGGTTTTGTATGAGCAGTGAATGGGGTTCTTCCTTGGAGAATATTTTCACTCAAAATGGGACTCTGGTATCAAATTACAAATTGGAAATTGAGATAAAACAAAATAATCTAATTTTAGGAGCCAAAAAATTGGTATTTATTTGAAACATTTGTAAAATATCTGAAAAAAAAAAGCCGTTTTAACTAAATGAAACTTACTACCCACAAGCACTGTGTAGGAGGTAAGATAAAGTCATGAAAATTGTCATCAAAAAATGGTTACAAGTTCAGAGCAGCTATTTTAAAGTAGGCATTCCTTTCCTACTCTGCCCCCAATCTTCTGGTCTATTAAACTCAGCAATCTTATTTAAGGGTCCAGAGACTTTTTCTACGTCAGTAATAATTCTGTCCGTGGTTCTATTTTATTGTATGTGGAAAGGGATCCGAAGAAGATGGGATAGGTCTGTAAGAGCCACAAAGTGGACTCATTCTCCTTGGGTCTAAAGAACAGAATGGGTGGTGTGGCCAGCTGTAAAACTCCGTGCCATTGCTTGGCTCAGGCTGGGGAAGAAGGCTGGGTGAGTGGTGATGCAAACAAAATCAACCACTGAATAATGTTTTCCCCACTGAGTATCAGTCAGTGCTTAGGAGAACTCTGCATGCTCTGTCCTCTTTCCTTGCTTGTTCGGCTTCAGCCACATTGGCCTGTGATTCCACAACAGGCCAGTTTTGTAGTTAAAACTGAACACCTCTCCTTATCTGACACCCCTCACTCCCCTTCTCTCCTTCATATTGTTTCATAGCACTATCATCTCGTATTTTATATTATTTGCTTATTTGTTTAGTTTATTGTTTTTCTTCTCATACTAGAATGCAAATTTCACAATGGTAAGCACTGCTTTAGTGCTCAGAACAGTGCCTGGCACAAAATCAGTGATCAGGATTTATTGAATGATGGAGTGAATCAAATACAGAGGTGAGAGAGCCTGTAAGACTCTAAGCTCTCAATCCAGACTGTCCAAGTTTGAAAGCTGGCTCTGCTAGTCCCTGGCTGTGTGACCTTGAGCAATTCACTTAACCTCTCTGTTCCTAAGTAGGATGAATACCTACTTCATAGGTGTGTTTTGCAGATGAAATGAGTTAATACTGTAAGGCATTTAGTACAGTACCAGCATGTTTAAGTGTTCAACAAATATTAATTGTTGCTGATATTCATTTGTCTAAGGATAACTTTTCTTGTTCAGGCACTCTTCAAGGTCCTGTGTGCTGTTATAAGAGAATTTAAAACTAGAACTCTAACCCTCAAAGAATTTATAATTGAATTTTTATATGGTTCCTTTTCCCCCAGAAAGCTCTTTCACAAGTCAGCCCTTTTCACATATTGAATTTCAATTTATTCTTTAAAAGCCAGCTCAAATGAGATCTCCTTGGTGAGGCCACCCCATCTCTAGGTGAAGTAAGCTCTTTTTGCTCTGAATGCAAGCATTCATTTATTCATTTGTTTGTTCTGCAAACATGTTTTGAACAAGGATGTAATCATGGGCCAGATTAGCTGCTAGGGCTATTGAGAAGACTAAGACATGGGCCTTGACAATGAGGGGTATGTGTTTTGTTAGCAAATGCAGACATACACAGAAATAAGGGCAGAAAAGTGTCATGAGTTCACTAGCAGGTAGACTGCTAATGTGTTTACATCTTTGTCCCATCTTCTGGATTGTGAGCTCCTGTGTACAGAATCTCCACATTTCAGTTATTCTTTGTATCACAAATCCCTCTACAGTGCTTCTCTGGCACATGGTATGTACTTAAACATGTTCATTGAAATGATTGACATGATAGAGGGAAACAAGGAATGCACAAGAGAGACAATTAAAAGAAATAATGATGATGGGACTGATGATACTAAAAGCTAATACTTACTGAGTACTTATTTTGGGGTCAGTTACCATTCTAAAGACCTCACATATTTTATTTTAGTTTCATTTATATAACAACAGAAATAGCGAGGTATTATCTGTTTTCTATGGATAAGGAGACAGGCTCAGAGAAGCTAAGCAACTTGTCCAGGTACAGAGCCATGATTATAACTTAGGACTGTTTGCTTCCAAAGACTACTTTTTAAAAAATATTTCATTTGTTTATTTTAGAGAGGTGGGCGGGGGGAGGCACAGAGGGGGACAGAGAGAATTTCAAGCAGACTCCTCACTGAGCTTGGAACCCGACGTGGGGCTCCATCCCACAACCCATGAGATCATGACCTGAGCTGAAATCAAGAGTTGGACCCTTAAGCAACTGAGCCACCCAGGCACCTCCCAAAGACTATTTTTTGCCCACTACTCCATACATGAGTAAGATGCTGGCTGGTAACATTGTAGAAACCTTTTGTGGTCAGCTACTTATATCTGAGTATTTGGTATTTCTTCTCCCGCTATTTTTCTTTCTTCAAACTCTACAGACGCAATTATGGAGATAAAAGTTGTGGACCGGTGGCTCCAGGGAGTCATGTTTCAATTAGCAAAGTTGAAGCCAGTGTGGTCAGCTCTCTGGATTCTGATATACCTACTCTCTCCTTTTTCTTCTTCTTCTTTTTTTTTTTTTTAGTGTAGTTTAAAATGTGCTGATAGAGAATTGGACTGCTGACAGTAGCACCAACCTACCCATCAAAAAGAAGGAGGCAGTGGGGAACAGTTAGGAAGAACATAAAGATATTCCTTTCCATTTTTTAAAAGCCTTTACTGGCAGAGAGAGAGAGTTAGAAAGATAGGAGATGGTCCAAGGGGGCTTTGCATTTCATGATTTTAAAGGTACTTAGTGTGGGGCAAAAAGTTATTTTTCTTTTTTAGCTTCTCTAAATAAGGATAGACAGATCATCTTAGAAACAAAAGATGATTCTATTTTAGTATCTGATGCAATGTATGGCTTAGAAATTGTTATATACTCTGCTATGTTTCCTTGAATACCTATGTAGTCAGAACTTCTCAGGGGACACAAAATCATGTAAGTTCAATGTTCACAATTAGGTAAAATCCCCAATTTTTCCTATTAAATGAAATAGTCTGAATGACAACTTGAGATTGTTTTAGCAAGCTTACCTTAAGAACACTTTGATTGCAGGATTCGAGCGTACTTTATTAGGGTGGCAATCTGCTTGAGGACTCCGTATACGTAGAACAAAATAAACATCTTCAAGGATTTTTTTGGAACAAATTCAACTAGATCTGTTAAATTAGCGAGGAACAGAAATGGTAACATACAACATTCTAAGCAACTTGAAGAATGGGTTTACTTTGAGGCAAATGTATGATAACTTACTTCTTTAGCCCCAACACGGAAAAAAGAGATCAATGAATTTAAGCCATATTCTAAAATCAGCTTAAAATGATGTTCATGTTGTGATTTTCTCTAAGAAAATCGATACAGATCAATTTTAGCTGAATTATTGTAAAAGGACTAATGTGATAACATTAAATGAAATGGCAAAGACACTCTGAGGGTAAAATTAGATAATGTCCGACATAGTGGCTTACAGAACATCAGGATTGCTAGAAAGTTAGAACTGATATTGTTGTATTGATGGCCTAGTATTTTTATAGCAAATCTTAAGGAATTAATTTCCTTCAGTGTTCCAAATTCCACATTAAACAATTGATGTGGGGTCTATGTTCAGAGATTGTTGAACTTATGTTTGCAGATACAATAGTAATTTTGTTCTTAAATATTGGCTGTAAAACTTGAATTACATAAGCTTATATTAAATCCAGTTTGTAACACAGTTTGTGTAGTTAAACTCTGATTTTTGACTCTGATTTTGAGATTCCTATGACCCTTTCTCCCAGAACTCAACTGATAGTATTACCATATTGCTTTCCACTTAGCTTATCATTCTTGGAGCAGAACTACTTTAATCATTAATTATGCTAGAATGCAAGCAGCATGATAATAAGAAAGGAAACACGGTATGGTTTCAGTGTCAGAACAGAATAGGCATTCAGTAACATCTGCTGAATGAGTGAATGATAACTTGATAGTACATCTTAATATCTGGTCATCATAATCATTATACTAATCAGCATTTATTGAGTACTTACCGTATCTTAGATGCAACATTTTTTGCTTTTTATACATTATTTAATTCTCATAAATACTGAAGATTAGAGAGTTTTAAGTACCTTGTCCAAGTTCAGGCGGCCAGCAAGTGATAAACACAAACCCAGCTTGCTCTTTCTTTGGGTATTGTGGAAGCTGCTCTTTTTCCTTTGTTCAGCAGTATTTTTCCCACCCCTTTTTGTTCATCCTCACACAAGGAGTGAACTCTGCAGACTGGACATTGTTAGTGGAGAGGGCAAGTGGATTGTTCTGGGCTTTGCTCTCCAGTCCCACGTGTGGGATCTGGTCTCCTCTTCAGCTCCAGGGCTGTGAGGTGGATTTTAACGGGCACTGAGTCATCCTTGAAATAAGCGCTTACTAGTGCTCCCTGATCTACAAACATCCCCCCTTCCTCCTTCCTCTCCTGCAGATTTATTTGTGTCCTGAGCACAGGCCTTACAAGCAATGTGATCTTTTCTGAGCCCTCATCAGTATATGGCTAAGATTGAAGGGAGATGCTGTATTAGAACAGCTTGGCAAATACCATTTCGAATTGGAAGTCTCTTTGACTTTGCATTTTTAATTGTACTGACAACATTGTACTGGAGTGACTTAGAAAATGTTTATAACTTGGTCCAGTTGATGGCCTTATTTACTAAACAGCATTTAAAAGTTAGATTAAAATTCACAGACTCTTCTAGTCTGTCTCTGCCCTTTGCCCTTTGCACCAAACCAAACTAAACCAAACCAAACCAAACCAAACCAATCAAGCTTCATAAAAAAGACCAGGTTTGGATTTTGAATCTAGAATGCTTTGAACCAAGGGGAATTACTTATTTTCTCACTTTCAGTGCATCTGTTTATGGGTACCAGATTCCAATGCCATTAGTTCAAAAGTGTGTTCTCACACGTGTTTACTCACTTGGTTGCCAGAGCACAAGGTATCAAATGTCAAGGAGACTGCTTAGGGTTACAGGACCCAGGACACCATCACGGCTTCTTGTCTTTGTGTCTCAGGGCCTGAGAAAAACCTTCTCAAGACAGTGTCCTCTAGCTCTTAAATTATCATATTAGAGGTACCTAAGTATTCAGAACAAACATCAAAATGTGCTATGAAACTGTTCACTTCAATACACTATCAGGGAACGAATAGTAAAGTTTCTAGGCTGTTTAATAGCCTCATTACTCGGAATAACACTCCATTCCCCATTAAGGGACAAATTAGTATGACTCTCCTCTGCTCAACTTTTTTCACCTTAAAATGGAAAACATTTAATTTTAGGTAGAGTTCTTGTTTCACAGGTTTTTCCTCTGGCTTGGACGGTGCTGTCAAGTTTACTTCTGCATTGACCTGTAAAGACTGAAAAGCAGGTGGATAACAGACTTACTGCATAGACTCCCAAGCGTGTCTCAGCTCTGCATGTATTGCTGACTTAGCACTCCCTCCCTCCACCTCTTCGCCTTTTCACTTGCTGCAGGAAAAGAAGTCCAGATTCTCCTACCTCAAACAGACTTTTTGAAAAGGATACGGAAACAAGAGCCTGTTGCCAGGGGGAGCAAGACCCGCCAGTCCTGTCAACCACCGTGGTGGCTGGCCGGGACTGCCGGACGGTGGCGGACATGATTGACAGAGCTGGGCCTAACTTGGTGTGAAGGCCAAGGGCTCCAGGCCGTTGAAACACCTCTGGAAATGTGCCCAGTGGAAACACAGAGCGGCATGGGTTTCATGCCAAAGACATTCGGGAATGGGTCCAAAAACATCTTCTGCAAGAGGAAATGAAAGAGGAAATAACTTGTTATTCCAAAGGGGTGAGAGGGCTGGGGTGAGATTTGAAAGAAGGGTTGAAAAGAACGAAAGAGAAGTGAGCTGTGAAGGTGAGGATATGCTGAAGAGGGGAAGTGAGCCATTGGAGCTGGAAGTTTTAATACGCTCACAAAGATAAGGAGGAAGTAGGGGCTGTTTGGAAGGTAAACACACCATAATGGAAAGGGCAGCTTTGCCAAGAATAACAACGGCGAGATAATTAAAGGAAAAGGCTAAGAGAAATGTGAGGAAAAAGAGAAAACACCGGACAGGTCTTCAGCATAAGAACATTCCAACTCAGCATTTCATAACTGACAACATCAACAGGAAAAGGAAAGAAATGCATTCTGCAGCCACGCACACAGATATCCTACCCTGTGCTATCCGTGTTATTTCTCCGTTTTTTGTTGACTCAGGTAGAGTGGGATACACTGGGTGGGGTGAGAATTACAACCTCACTTGCTTATCTCTCTGGATCCAGTATGTTTTGGGTATTTGTCAGAAGGCCATGATCCCAGGATGCATCATTAGCTTCCTAAATTCTATTATTTTGCAGTGTTAATATCTGTGATTTAGGAGGCTCTAAAACCGAGTCATACACCTCCTGTATACGAAAGATTTTCTAGAGCTCCTTTCATACTAGTTAGTGGAGCACCCGAAAAAACGATTTTAAGAGATGATCAAGCTTATTAAGCGGTGTACTAATCCACACACAACATCACACGGCTTGGTACTCTACCCCTTTCTATGCTGTACATGGCTAATGTCCCACTCAAATTTGTGTTCTCTTTTAGCTCTTGAGCATTCCACAACTTTCTCTCTAGAAATGAATAAAATTGTTCAGAAGACCGGATATACAAAGAGGGAGTTACAGAGACCATAGGCAAATAAAAATAGTATCTATTTCTTAGAACAGAGATCCAAATTAGACTTCTCATTTGGTCAAATGAAAGCAATGTTGGGCGTCTCCTGCCTCAATTATTACCAAAAATAATATTTATATATAACTTCATTTATTTTATTTTTTTAAAGATTTTATTTATTTGAGAGACAGAGAGACAGAGAGAGCACGAGTAGGAGTGGCAGAGGGAGAGGGAGAGGCAGAAGCCACGCATTGAGCAGGGAGCCTGATGCAGAACTCGATCCCAGGCCCCTGGGATCAGGACCTGAGCTGAAGGCAGACGCTTAACCCACTGAGCCACCCAGTAGCCCTGTAACTTCTCAATTATTACCAAGAAGAATATTTATATATAACTTCAATTATTGAAAAGAGTATAAAAAATGACCAGTAAATATCTATTTTTCTTTGTCACAAAATTCACTAAATCTAATTTCACTTTAATGCTTCTCTTTAACACAGTTTTCCCAAGGGTTGTTTTCTGTATGTATGTACGTATGTATAGTGGACATGCAATGCTATATTATTTTCAGGTGTACAACATAGAAATTCGACAAGTTTATATATATTATGCTATGCTCACCCCAAGTGTAGCTACCATAAACTGCCGCTATTTGCAGATGACATGATAACATACATAGAAAATCCTAAAGACTCCATCAAAAAACTATTAGAAGCAATAAATTAATTCAGTACGGTTGCAGGATACAAAATTAATACCCAGACATGGTAGTGTGCCTATGCACTAATAATGAAGTAGCAGAAGGAGAAATTAAGGAAACAATTCCATTTACAGTTGCACCAAAAAAATAAAATACCTAGGAGTAAACTTAACCAAAGGTTGTTTTATATGTATTTAGATTTATAATACCTGGTCATGCCACTCCAAAAATGTGTATCGATATGTAAAACCTTAGGAATAATAGGTGACTAAACTTACTAACGCTTGCTTTATTTCCTCTCTTTGTTAAGTTTAATTTCATTTGGTGTTTTAAAAATGTTTTCACAAAGTTTTCTTTTTCTTATAGTACATAACATTGTTTACACAGCAATTCATAAGGTCTTAAAATCTTGACATATTTCTCTTCTTTTGCCGGGAGCAATTGGTGAGAAAGAAAATAAAATAGAAACCTTAACCTTGGGTCTTTTACCATCATAGAAGCCTGATAATTTAGCAAGATTATCTGTAAATTAATTAAAATATAAAATTTAAATTTAAAGAACCAAGAAAGATGACATCTGAACTGGCAATCTTTTTTAAAGGTAGGAGATCTATTTGGTTATCAGACAAGCAGGTGCACTGGAGGCCCAGAGCTACTATCCAGACCTGGCTTTGTCCCAGACTACCTGTGAGTCAAAAGGGACAAGCCAAATGAGAAAGGAGAGAAAGGGCTGCCTTCTAGTGAGGCTGGGGAGATGCACAGAAGGAAAAAAAAGGAGAACAAGTTACACAAGAACACTAAAAACTGAAGCAGAGTTGATGCAGACCCACCAGGAGAAAGAAATACTGAAGAAAACCTGGAATCCAGTTAAAGCAAACAGAAGATAAACCAGCTGTATTTCTGTGTGTCAGTGTCCAGAAAGGATAGCCTAGATTTTCATGAAGACTCTCAATGGGATTGTTGCTGGATTTTGGAATTGAGAATGTGGCTCTTAACCACCGGGCCAGACTAATGCTACTAGAATTTGATTCGTCTGGTTATTGGTGCCCCCAGGAAAAGGATGTTTACTCTATAATTTTTATTTGTATTAAAAAAAAAAAACAAAACCCTTGTTCTAGGGTTATTCTTACTATATTCGAGGCCAGCATGTATATATTTGATTTCCATTTTTGATATATATAACTTGAACTGTGATCTCAAAGAATTAAAAACCCCTTTTCAACACACTTCAAAAATATAAGCTAGCCCTCGTTCTTTATGGTATTGGAATGGAGTGGGTCTGGAACAACTGAAATATGCAATACCTGGGAATTTCAGATGTACGAAGAGCCTGAAAAATGGAATCTCCTAAATTGGTATCACAGCTCTTACTAGAAGAGTGGGGAGTAGAGGCTAACACAAAGTGACACAACAGACACACAGTACAACCCAATAAGCACCAAACTGAAGTTTGAATCGAATATTCTTGACTACTTGCTTCCTTCTATCTTTATTTTAGGAAAGGTTGTGTCTGTCTTCAGCTCAGGTCGTGATCTTGGGGTCCTGGGGTTGAGCCCCAAGTGGGGCTCAGCAGGGAGTCTGTTTCTTTCCTCTGCCTCTGCCCCTCCCCCACTGTTCGTGTGCTCTCTCTCTCTCTCTCAAGTAAATGGATAAAATCTTTTTTAAAAAATAGAAAAGGTTACTTTTAAGCTCACTCAGGACAGGCGACTTATTCACTGTTGTGCTTCATTCCCAGTTTCAACATCTAGCTTATTTTTTTTGCACACAGTAGGGGCTCAATTTGTTTGATATATCAAATTGAGAATAAGACCTAGATGTTCCTTATGAGTCAAATCTCCTTGGTAAAGTTTCATGGTAAATTTCCAGCTAGAGAGAATTATGTGAGTAATGTTTAAAATGAAATTTCATTAAAAGTCTCTGGGATGCTGAATGAGGATACATGAAAACCAAGTTTTATCTTTCTTCCAAGTGAGATCAGGAACAAACAGAGATAGGCATTTATCCAGGCACATGAACCACACCTTAGGACAACCCACAAAATGCTATTTCCTTACTGCTCAGGAAGAAGGTAAACTGTAAAAAACAGAGATCTCCAGGCTTTTGTGTTCTGGCTGTATCTCTAAGGTTCCCAGAGTCCCTCCTGGAAGAAGTACATTTTTCATGAGTTCTCTTAGGACCACCTGATAAAAATTAAATGCTTTTTTTTTTCTTTCACAGAGCAGGTTTTTATTGGTTTCCTGATTTTATTGTTCACCAAAATGTCACAAGAAAAAAACTATTCATAAAACCATCTCTTCCTTTTGCTTCAGAGTGTGATTGGCTGTCAGGTTGCATGAGGGGAAGTTTGTGGGGATGGCATATATCTAATAATAGCATTTTAAATACATCCTTATTTTATGGGTTGTGTTTGCAAACTACTTCCTTACACCGCAGGTTTTATTAGTACTTAAAAATAAACTTGAATTTCCCTGCTTCTTGGGCAAATAAAAAGTGGAACCTTAATTTAGTCTGATTCCCTTTATACTGTAGGTAAAATTTGAACTGATTATTTTAATTTCGTCTGATCAGAACATAAAACCGTTCTCCCTACCACATATGAATCTCCTCTTTGGTTCTTGTTTAGAGGAGGATGGATAGTCCTCCACCACAGAGACTGAGAGGCTGCTCTGATTGGGGTAAACTATTGGTAGGTTCTCTCAGAGGATCCATTTTCGTGGTCTAGAAGTAAAAGAGGATCAGTAACTTGACTGATGCCTTCTTCTTTTGAAAGCAGAGGGCTTGATAACTTGCCTTCTAAGTATCAGCAAGAAGAAAACAGTTGTATGAGTTTCCTGTTGTTGCTGTAGCAAATGACCACAAACTTGGTGACTTAAAACAATACAAATTTATTTTCTTACGGTTCTGGAGGTCAGAAGTCCAAAATTAGTTTTATTGTGTTAAAGTCAGGATGGCAGCAGGGTCATGCTCTCTGGGAGAACTTATTTCCTTGCCTTTTCCAGCTCTTGGAGTTGCATTCCTTGGCTCATGGCCCCTTCCTCCTTCTTCCAAAGCACTGACTAGCATCTTTGTTCTCGACTCAGCTTCCCTCTGCTTCTGTTACACAGCCTTCCTGTTGTCTGTGAACAGATCTCTACTGACTTCTTCTTATGAGAACACTTGTGATTATGTTTTGGGCCCACCTGGATAATCCAGGCTAGTGTCCCTATCTTGAGCTTCTTAATTTAATGGCATCTCCAAAGTCTCTTTTTGCCATATAAAATAATATTCCCAAGTTCCAGGGATTAGGATCTGAATACATGGTGAACCCCTATTAAGTCTACCACAACAATTGTTGAGCTTTTTCTAAAAATAGTAGGGCCAGGGTCATGTATCGAGAGAGGGATCCGACTATTTTTTTGCTTTTGCAAAAATTTAAGATATAGAAACAATAGTTTCAATAGGAGAAGTAGGGAATTCCTGAATCACAAAAACATGGTTGTTCCTCCTGTAGGAGTTTAGGAAATAAAGGTGTTTTTATAGTTATTAGTGAATTGCCATGAAAACTAAGGTCAAGCTTTGAGGCATGCCAACATCTCTGTTTTACATAGCAGGAATCTGAGGCACAGTGACATTATATAACTGGCCTATAATCACACAAAGAGTAAGTGGTGAAATCCGGATTTAAACTCAGAGCCTGTGTTTGACCTACTAGACCAGAGTGAAGAGTAGAGGGTGACCTGAGGGGCAAGGTGACAAATGATGCTAAGGAGAGACGGGTATAGGTATAGGTGGGAAACAGTGTTGGCTTCTCAAGTCAAAGTCATAAACTCCTAGAGTTAGAAGGCAACTAGACTTTCTAGATTTCGTGAGGTGGTATCTTGCAATCCGGTATGCTGGGCACCTAGGATCCAACCTACGTTAGTTTTTTGTTATTATTATTACAAATAGCAGTCTGCTTAAAGAAGAGCTGTGGAACACAAGACTCGTGTCTGCTAAAAGACAGAAGTCAGATGAAGGCCTGACACCCCCTCCATTCTCGCCTGCTCCAGATCTCCTTCCCTCAGTTCCTTTCTTCTCACATCATCATCCCCTCGTTCTGCTTTGGTCCACCTGCCGACTCGTTTAAATCTCCCTCTTTCGTTTTATTTTCTTTTGACACAACCTTACATCATGCTGTTACTCAATTTCCCTCCTTCAAGTTACCACCACATTTCTTGAAGGAGTAATTCAGTTTTGCCAAATTGGCTTCATGCCCACTCCTTCCTCCTCCCCCTACAGTCAGGGTTCGCCTCCCATGGCTCCTCTAGACCTGCTCTCACAGGTCACCAGGGTCTTCCTAGTGGCCAAATCTACTGGCCCGTTTTCAGTTCTTCTTCTCAGGGACCTCTTTGCAGTTTGTGAGACCACTGATCACTCTCTACTTTTTGGATTCCCCATTTTTGTGTTCTCTTCCTGAGTCTTTTCTTCATTCCTTTTCCATTGGTTCGATGTTAGAATATTGAGGGCTCTGTCTCTGGTCCTTACCTCTTATTTCTGCATAACTTCTCCTTGTATCTCTCATCTCCTCCCGTTGTCTCAGCCAGCAGGACTGTGGGGGAGACCTCCCAATCCAAACCTGCAGCCTGAACTCTTCCTTCTAACAGCTTCCCTGCCATCTCCTTCTGGATATGACCTGCAGAACTGCAAACTTACTGTCTCAAAACTGAACTCGGTGTCTTCTCTTCTAAATTGGTTTTATATCTTCTGTTATTTGTCTTGTTTTATTTGGACACCATCTACCTAACATAGCAAACCAAGAATGGTGGAGTCACGTCCTCGCTCTTTATTTTTACATCTAATGGTCATTATATTCTGTGTCTTTGACATCCTTTTTACCGCCTCCTTAAACGAGGCCTTTATTCTTGACTACTCGGTTATAATAATCTAACTTGTCTCTCTCTCGCCAGTCCTCTTCAGTGTCTGTGCTGCTCTAAATTGGTCTGTAATCAGTCACTGTCAAAATGTTTTTGTCCTTCACAAAGTCCTTCTAAGTCTTCCAGGCCTAGCCAGAATGGTGAATCCGTCTCTGTGGAGGCGGAAGTCGCTGTCTGCCATTGCGCCTGTGCTGTACTCAGTTCCTGCTCCTGGTCTGAACCCCCAGTGGATTGTAGCTCTTCAAGGGCCTTGTCTTGTATCTTCAGAGCCTGGCACAGGATCTGGCTCTCAGGAAGTGTTCATGAAGTTCTGGTGGACGAATCGTGGAAGCCGTGACTAGAAGATGGAGGGATGAACCAGTAAAACTACAGCAGGACGATTTTCAAAATGGGTGAGAGACACTTTCCTATGTCGTATTTTCTTTTTTTTCCCACAGTTTGGACTTTCGGGCTCATTGACCCAGACCATTCCTTTCAGTACAGCGAGGAGAGAAACTTTGGGAGAATAATGTAAAATAATTAAATTAGAGGAGTCCTTAATTAATAATTTCATCTCCTGGCATGGGGTTAACCTTTCACCCACTGGTTCCCAAACAAAATTTTCAGAAAGCCTCATTCATCCTTTGTAAATTGGAGCAAACATTTTTACTTGGCCTTTCAGTAATTCACAGGTGGCTTGGGCTGCATTTATATCTTTCATAGGATAGGCAATTATAGGTAGGAAACTTCTGAGGCATTTTTGAGTACTGACTGAGGTCCTCTATTTGAAACCCCATGTATGTTATGAGAAAAAGGAGGCAGCTGTCAAGAAGAAAGGAAACTAACATTTACTGAGCCCCAAATACTTGGCAAGCACTCTGCTAAGTGCTTTCACAAACATCTCACATCTCGAAAAAACTTTGCCTGGAAGGCAAGATGAGACTGAGATGTGCACAGAGGGCCTCTGCCTTCAAATCAATATTTTGTAAATATTTAGTCACATTTATATGAAGACTAGGCTGGGCACTGCCTGTGGGAAGAGCCGAAAAGGAGGATGTTGCACAAACTCAGCATCCTCCTTATTGTTCGTGGCAATTCACTCTCCTTTGGAAAAGCAAAGCAAAACCCTGCATTACTGGCACCTTCCCTCCTTTGAAGGCAGTTTATGCCCGGTTATTATAACTCATGTACATCTCCTGTGATCTCACCCCACCTTCCCACACCAAATGAAACTGTTTTAGTTAGAACGTAGATGAAGCTAGGGCCACAGAGACTGCAAATAGCAAGTTTGCCACATAAAAGTTGAGCATGTAAGCAGTCCAGGGCTGGTATGGTGTCCCCACAGTGTTAGGGGTTCAGACTCCCTCTAGCTTGTTGCTGTGCCATTCCTACAGCAGGATGTTCATATTCATGGTCCAGGATGACTTCCTACCATATCCACGCTCCATCCAATGGGAAGGAGCAAAAGGGCCGGGGGAGGGAGAGGCCACTTCTCTTCTTTTTTATGGGCATGATTTGGAGGCTTTGCTTAGGCCCCATTGGCCCAAACCTAGTCATCTGACTACTTTAAGAGGATGCAGGCTTCTCAGCTTGGGTATTAGACATCAACTATTCCCTGCCGTAGGTTTGTCAAATAATGTACTCCAACTATATGTGGTAGTCTTCATGGGAGGAGTTCTGTATCCATGTTTCTCCTTCTCTCCATATTTTCAGACTGTTGCAACCATCAGGGAGATCCAGGGTCCTTTTTAGATTGTAGCAGCCTTTGGCCACTGCCCTGAGAGCCCACTGCTTTGGCAGACTCAGCTGTAGGTGGTGTGTATCTAGCTCAAGGATGAGGTCAGAGAGCCTTAGTGAGTTTTTTTTTTTTTTTCTGGGTTTTCCCCAGTTCTCCCTTACGTACAAACCTTAGCGAGACAGATCTTAGCCACTTAAGAGAAGCTCTCAGACTCTGAGCACATACAGCTCCTCCAGTCACACACTAATACGGCATTCATGTGTAAGGACTAGTTCCTGGATTGTTTTTACAGGAGAACTTTCTGGAAGCTAATGGAAATTAGGACACTCTTTCTGTTGCCACTGGTTAATTTTAAATGTTTAAAAATTATTTTTTGTTAGCATTCAGTCTCAATTCTCTTTCTGCCTTTTCTCCATATTGATGTCTACAAAAAAGTTCTCTGTTGGGAAGCTCTCAAGTCATTGTACGGTGAAGCGATTGAAGAAACAACCATGTAGCCACAGCAGGTGTCAGTTCCTGGGGGGCCCTGTCACCCTGCCCAGCAGCTCCCGTTCGGCAGCAGAGGCATTAAGAGCAGACTCCACAGAAGCCAGTACGGCCAAGCATTTTCAAAGGCAAGAGCAGCGGCGTTTGCCTGTTTTTTCCTCTCTTTGTCCCAGTCTTTGCTTCTTCCTTCCCCCCTCTTCATCTTTTCCTGGAGGGCTTTCTCAAGCTTGCATTTTCTGAACCATCTGAAACAGCTGTCTTCTGTGCTGGCTCTGTTCTAAGTGCTTTACCTCTCAGCCTGTAAGAGAAGACCTCTGAATACTCCCATTCTCTAGGACAGGGCATGGAGGCACAGAGACATTAAGAAACCAGTCTGAGACTGCACAATTGGCCATGGCTATGTGAGCCGACGTCACTTGCCTATGGCCGCAGAGGCAGTGGAACTGGGATTCAAGCCCGGGTCTTCGATTGCAGACCTCCAGCTCTTCTGATCCACCATGCTTCCCGCGAAATATGGTCCTTACAATTAGGGGGGCCACCGAATGGGGGCATGAGCCTCCTGTCTGTGACCTCTGTCTCTCGTAGAAGCCCCCGCTCCCCAGGTGGGAAACACTGATTTAATCTCAGCGGAGCATAATAGCAGCTGTGGTACATAATGCTGCGACAGAAGGCCCCAGAGAATCACTACCTATATTTCATATCCTTGTTCAAGTCTCCACTCTCCCATTCCCCTGCCAGCACAAGCAGAGTGGTTTTCTTTTGCACAAGGATAATCTGAAATGCTACTTTTGCATCAGAAAACTAAGAGGTTCATATATCCTGCCTGGAAGGGAATGTTTTTCAGCCTCAGAGCCTATAAAAATATTGTGGCACAAACGGTTCAGCTGAAACAACAGAATGCTTGGAAAATGAGTCTGCAAAATGTACTTGAAATATTAGTCATCAACATGGTATAAAACACCATTTCTCCCACAGAAGGAGGCCTGTGCCTGGGAGCTAAGTGCACTTTTGCCTGCAGGACCAGGTGGGGATTGTAGGTTTATGCTTCGTAAACTCTTAATTTACTCAAACCCATCTACTAATATGAAGATTAAAGACAAGGGAATATATCTCATTCCTCTGAGCTTCCTGATATTTCTTCAAAGGTGATAGAAAACAGAAAACTTTCTAGTATCCTTATACTAGAAAGACATGGGAATATATATAATAAAAATTGTATATAAATATTATATAAAATTTATACATACATATTTTATATTATATAGAAATATATAATAAAATTTGTATTTATAGCATAAATTATATTATACATACACATATAATATAGGGGCGCCTGGGTGGCTCAGTCGCTGAAGAATCTGCCTTTGGCTTGGGTCATGATCCCAGGGTCCTAGGGTCAAGTCTCGCGTCGGTCACCCTGCTCAGTGGGGAGCCTGCTTCTCCCTCTGCCCGCCGCTCCCCGTGCTTGTGCTCTCTCTCTCTGTGTCAAATAAATAAACAAAATCTTAAAAAAGTAAACATATAATATCATTCATAAATTATATTGTATATATAATGATATATTTTTATAAATTTTTATACATCTTATAAATATAAGTACATATAATGTATTCTATATATACATATAAGCGCCGGTGGTACAAAGGTTTGTTTTTAAATTAACCTAAACAATAGGTTCTGCAATGAATTTTTGTTTCAACAAAAACTTAAGACTAAAAATGTCAGTAAAAGGATAAATACAAAAAGGTATTGAAACATGCTGAGGACATTAGTTTGGGTGTCTTGTGGAGATGTGGACTGGGGGGGTGGGATGTGGCCTTCATTCAAAATGATGATTAAAAAAATATTTTTTCCTTAAAATCCCTTCGAGGGTTTCTGCAGAATTTCAGCCCAAGTTGCCAAAGATTTTTGTTATCAGGGAGACTTCTCATCCTAATCTGTTTAGGCAGTAGCTTTACATTCCACGCCTGCATTTTGGGCGGGCAAGTTCAGGTTTTCTCCAGCATTGGGCTACCGAGTGAACTCTCCTCTCGTGCCTTCCACGGGAGTGACTGTGTGCCTGCCTGGCGGGATGACCCAAGGGCAGGGCCCTAAGCAGCTGGGGCGCCTCTCCCCCAGCCTGTGCCCGGCTGGCCCTGCACCCCCAGCAGCTGCTCCGGCAGGGGGTTGAGTCCGCTGACAGCCGCAGCTCAACCTGACATTTGATCGTCGTGGATTCAGAGACCTTGAGTGAGCGGACAGCGCTGGGTCTTTAAATACATTCTAAACACAGGGGATGGATGCTCTGCTTTAATTAGCAGCCTCATTGATCCTTGAACTTCCCCACTGGTAGTTCTGCCGTGGTGGGTACACACCTCCTTTAAGTAAAGGGCTCCTTTGAAAGAGCCACTTGTCAGCACAGCACATTTTCTGGAGGCCAGCAGGTTGGCCATTCGTCAAGGTGCCAGTATTTGTTGACTGCTGGTAATAGATTTCTGTGTTTGTTTTATGAAGATTTTCATTCTCAGACTTTGAAGAACTTTGGCAATGCTTAAGTGAAGGCAGCTCAGAGTGAGACATGAACTTAGGAGCAGCAGTTCAGCCCTTGGTGCCCACAGACAGCTCGCTCCCTCCCTGGGTTGGTGGTTCCCGAAATCCCCAGAGAACTGGTTTGCTTGGCTAAGCTAGAAGCCATCCTGTCTGGCTCTCAGAGATACCCTGGCAACATGTGCGTGGCATTATTTCAGGAGTCCTGGGGGGCCCGAGGCTTACTAGAATTCCAGGGGGCGGGGGAGGATATTTCCACAGAGGTCCCAAAGGTGCTGGGGCCAAAATCATATCCAATGCTCAGAGGCTTTTCGAGATTCTGATCTAAGACCTTCTGGCTAGAAGGTGGTACTGGGGCATCTCAGTGCAAGCCTGGTTCTGTGGAATGAGCACTGGATTGGGAGTCCTCAGGAAGCAGGAGTCTGATACTTGCTTGGCATCTACCTGGATGCATGGCCTTGGCTGTGTCGTTCTCTGGGTAGCTGTAAAATGCAGCAGACGGATGAAAGTTTCTTAGAGTAGCCAGTTTGGAGAAGTGGTAACGGGGGGCCACTGGTGAGGCAGATTTGCCCATATCCAGCAGCACACCGGCAGAAGCCCCATTAGCCGTGCTGTCCCCACATTCCGGAGAGCACCGGGAGGGACTTGCATGAGCATGGCAAGCAGGAGAGACCTCATGGAGTGTGACAAATGAAAAATTTTAAAACGACATTTACTTTTACAAGTCAGACATTTAAGTGGGTCCTTTTTATGGAGCATTTTCAATTTTTATATCACCTAAGAGACTTTTGCATTTCTTACAATTCCTCTGCACATTAAAAATGAATTATAGTCTCATCCATTTTTAGAAAAGAATTTTGAGGAATTTGTAAAACAGACAAAGTCCGCATGTGCCCTGAGACCGTCCAATAATCTGAATGAGTTTCCCCTCATGATTGATAGACTCGTACTAGTGACTGAGGACAAGAATTAAACGTCAAAATTTTAGTATGAACCTAGTGTTTGGTATCATTTGTAAAAGTTTTACTGTCTCTCCCACTGTTTAATGTGTTTCTTAATGTTTCTTTGGGGAGGTCATGTGGTCAGAAATCAGCAAACAGTGGGGCCGGTGTTCTGAGCCCGGAGTGCCCGGGCCCCCGTGTGATGTGTCCTAGGACTGTGGCTACCAGGGTTTTAAGCCAGGCTCAGAGCTAACTGCTTTGCAAGTACGAGCTCATTTAGTTCTCACAACAATACTGCAAAGAAGCACTGTTTTATCTTCTGCATTTGAGAAGGATGCTCTGAAAGGTCGAGGAATGTACCAAGGTGTTGGGTTATGAACGCAGGCATTCTGGCCAGGAGCCCTTGCTGGGTACCGCGGTGCTGTCTTGCCACCTGGTGGCCCCCAGGCTGGCCTTGGCCTTCCCCTCTGGTTTTTATTACATAGCATTCTGACTGATATCTCAGCAGGCTCAGAAACGACCCTATTTAAGTGTAAGTTTCTTGAGAAGAGGATCCAGGTTCGGTTTTACATCTAACAGGTACGAATTTTATTCTTGCTGGAGGATTGGATTGAATGGAAGGATCTGCATTCTGCACTCCAGAGAAGAATTGGAGGCCAACTTTTCCCCAGAGTATGTAGCACTAATGTGGGCTGTGCCATGCTCCCGTGGCCCTTTGGAGAGCATCGGATTCCAGAATTTGGTCAGTGTGCAGCTAACCTGGACAATAGCGATGGGCAGGGTAAGGAGGACAGTCTTTATTCTGGGTTTCTGTGGATTGGGATATCCTTGCCTGTGGCTCCGGCCACCAGTGCTTAGTCCAGTGGTGGAGCCTCCCCCCGCACCATTGGATGCCACGCACGGGCACGCACAGAGAGCCGCAGGAAGACGGGAACCAGGCCTCCGAGGGGTCTGGGAAGCACCGGAGCAGGGGAGGGTACAGGGACTGTTTACCTCGGAAAGAGAATCTTTCACCTGCGTCGGCAATGTTGTAATTCACGCAGTCTTTTATGAATGAGGAAGCTAATTTGTGGATATTTTGGTTCAGAAAATTAATTTTCCTGGTTTCCCATGGCAGACATGAAATTTAGGACACAGTGCCCTGATCACAGTTATTTTAGGAAGTTAAAAAGAGAATACTATAAATACTGTACTCTACCAGTTCTCTAGAATAGCGGCAGGAATTTGATTCTCTCATTCACGGCTATTTTCCCAGCACTTAGAACAGCACCAGACATTGTTCAGGGGCTGGGAAATACTTGTCGAATGACTGGGAATGAATGAAACGTGGAGGTTCCTGAAAACCCCTGCAGGCTCCTGGCAGAGCTCCCCGCTTTCCCTAGTAAGGCCTTATTTAAATGATTTTCAACCTCCAAACCATCTGATCTTATATAAAACTTGAATATATAAATAAACATGTTTTTAATGACTAAGTCCCAGGATGTAGCCTTCCCTTGTTTTACAGCTAGTTGATAACTCTGAAGATGTTGTGTGACCAACAGTCTGAAAGTCAGTAGTCTGGGTGACGGCTGCAGTCCTATAGCTGCCTCGAATCCCATTTCTTTCTGTCTTCTCTTTTGCTTGTCCGGTACAGTAGCAAGAAAATACTGGTTCACCTTAAGAGTAGTTTGCCTCACAACCCCTGGACACTCCTCAATGGAACTGATTCAGAAGCTTATGAGGACGAGTAGAAAATGTTTCAAAGTTGAATCATTAACCATACAATGTCTATTTGCTCATGAACCTCATCGTTAGCTTGTCAGATGAGAAGGGCTGCAAAGTTTATGCAAATGCTAAGGGTATCTATGAGATGGATGAGTGATGGGCATTCATTTGTCACTGACCCCACTGGTCAGTTTGCCAGGAAGGGAAGGTGTCATGTGGGTTTGCCTCATCTTTGCTGTGGGTAGTATCCTGGGATAGCTGCTCAAACCCAAATGCTCTCCCGTGCTTGCAGAAGCTTGGAGCTCCAAAGAAATTTGAGGGTAGGAGGGAAGAAGGTAGTTAGGTAGCAAAAAAAGCCACAGTGATGAGTGGGACCTGGTCTGAATTAGGTTTTCACTCACTTATCCATTTGTTCATTCCCAAGTATCTGTTGAGTGTCTACTGTAAATAAAGGGCTACTCTCATGGTAAAGGTTAGCATCTAGCTGCGGTAGATATAAAAATCTCTATTAGGGAAAATGGGCAACTCAAGAGTGGGATAATGTAGTTCAGGTCACTTGGAGGGGGTACAGGGATAATACTGAGGTGGAGGCAGTCAGTGAAGGCGTTTCTGGTTGCCAGTTCTTTGAATTGCTTTAAAATATTGAAATAGGAATATGCTTGGTGTTCATCACCTAGCACTCCCCCACCACCCGGCCCAACATTATACAGATTCACTGTTTGTCAGAATGGATTTAGATTTATAAACTCTGAGAAGTCAGGGACAACATCAAAGAAGAACATTCCTGGACTGAGAGGTTTTGGGTTGGCCCTAACTGCATGCCATCCAGGAGAGTGACTCAACTTACTGTGGGTCAAACTGGAAACCTAAGTTAGGTCAGTTGAAAAATTTGCACACATTATGCGTGCTTTGAGTTATGGGGCACACTTTATTTTACCCAATAACTTCAGGTCTATTTGAATTTGAATCAGCTGCCAAGTAAATATTTAAAGTTGAATGGTTGTTGCCAAGGAAGCTCATAATCCCTGAATGGTAATGTTGCTTTTATTTCTACTCCCCAAGTCTGGAGAACACAAAGTACTTGGGAAAGAAGAAACGTATTTCAAAACAGAATAAATTGTTTGTTTATAGACTGAAGACTATGAACCACAACCCATTGCATTTGAGGATGCTGTGATTTTGACACAGGAAAGAAAACACTGTAATTTCTTTCGGTTCTACCCACCTGCATTTCCTTCCCAGGCTACGGTGGTTAGGTGGTTATCATGGTGGCTCAGAGGATCGTGACTTCCAGGAGACAGAAGAGAATTAACAATCACTTAATTATTAATCCCCTGTAAGTGGAACTGAAGACTAAAAAATGTAAAGGATGAGAAGCCAGCAGCCTGGCGGAAAGGGAAGGAAGGAGAGCTGTGAGAACTGCTTTGGCGTTAACCCTTTAATTAAGCAACTCCTTTGACCTCACTCTTGACTGTCTCTCTGCTGGGCTCTCCTGGTACTTCTGCAGGGAGGAGGAGAGATGGAGAGGTCAAACTTGGTCATGGGAGGGGGTTGTGGTTTCCTGGTCTAGCTGGAGGCCCAATTCACACGTGAGGTACAAGGTCAAGTCAGGTCAATAGGAACCAGCCTAGGCAAGCAGCAGCTGCTCTATTGCTTTGAGTGCTTTTCAATTTGGAAGAGCCGAGAAGAGCAGCTTCTCTCTGATTCATTGCTTTCCCAGGCTTATGAATTTCAGAACCTCTTGTACTTTCTCCCTTGCTTTCCAAACACGGACTTGTTTCAGGCTTCCCTGCACACAGATTGCAGTGATGTGGGCAAACAATTTTGACAAGATATGCAGCTTTGAGGAAAAGCACTTTAAGCTTACAAGGACATGCACCATTGTTGGTCTCTTTGCTGCGGTGGTGGTAGGAGCTCTGGCATTAAGCCCCCGGCAGGCACCCCCAGGTCTGGAGGCCCTCTGGCGGGCGCAGTGGGGTCCAGGACGTCAGTGGGCATACCTCTGGTATTCTGTGTGAGGCTTGCTGTCAGGTGTGGAACCATCAAACGGTCATTTCCTGTCTGGGCTCTAGGAAAAAGAAAAAAACAAATCTCATCCAAGGTTTTTTACTCATACCTTCCACATTTAAGTTCCCAAATCATTCACTGAACACCATTTGTATGCAGAGTGCCGTAGAAGGATGAAGAACAAACTGAAGTTCGTTACTCTTTTGGAGCTACCTTCTAAACTGGAACTGAAAGTTCATGAACGCCGATGAACCAGCAGAGAAAAGGACAAATAAAAAACTTCATAAGAGAGGGGAATGGACGAGAGACTTTCCAGCTCTTCCTACTCGGACTTTCAAAGGGGCTGTGGCTCTGCAGCAGACTTCCCTTGTTTTCTTTTTGTAAGGTTTTCTGCCACCTATTAATTTTCTTCAGCCTTCTCTCGTTGATCTCGTTCTGGGTTAGTTTCCTCTTGTGCAAGGCTGTGGGTCTAATCATTAACTCACCGCCTGCCTGCTTCTGGCCTTCACAGACTAGCCCCTCCCACCAAGGGGCGGCCATGGGCGGCCAAGGAAATCAAATGTCTTTAAAGAAAGCCAAAGAAAAAGTGAAACAAACGGATTTGAATTAAGCCCTTTAAAAATAAGAGAACACGCCGATCTATCATTTGCTTTTTTTAAAAAAGATTTTATTTATTCATTTGAGACACAGAATACAGAGAGAGAGAGAAAGCATGAGCAGAGAGAGAGGCAGAGGGAGAAGCAGGCTCCTTGCTGAGCCAGGAGCTCGATGTGGGGCTCGATCCCAGGACCCTGGGATCATGGCCCAAGCCGAAGGCAGATGCTTAACCATCTGAGCCACCCAGGCGCCCCTCTATCGTTTGCTTTTAAAATTCAGGGCTCTACATTATACACGGAGCCAGCACTTTACTGAATACCTAGCACAAATGATAAATGTTTTGGCCAGTGAAAGGAAAGGGAAGGTAGAGGGAATGTTTTTATACACGGAAATGAAGAACTTAGAAAAGAGGCAGATCCAATTTGGATGTTTCCCCAAATCCTGAAAAGCAAGTTGTGCATGGCCAGGCAGTATGTGGAGCCCTGGGAAGCCACATAGATGCAAAAACAGCCCAGCTTTGTGACCAGTGAGCCTGGGTTCAGCTTCAGAGGTGCTGGGTGGTCATGAGCCAGTAACTTAGCTACTTTCTGCCTCAGGGGCTTCATTTGGTTACAAACAAGCAATAAAAATAACGTGCAGAAAGAATTGGGTGTAAAGTGGGCCCTAAATAAATGTTAAAACCCACCGAGCTAGAGACCTCATTTCCTGCCTCCCTTGCAGCTAGGTGTGTCTACGTGGTTACGTCTTGCATGTGAGGGGAAATGATTTGTGCCGTTGCTGACAAATTGATTCACACTGAACTTCCCGTTTCCTATTCCTCTAGGATGGAAACAGATTTGAAGGTAATCCCCCTTTGAGCAGGCAGCTGAGGACAATGGTCATGCAATAGAGTCGGCATGGGAGGAATCTGGGCTGAAGAATGATCAGAGCGGCCCTGTCAGCTAAGAGTGGGTGGACCGTAATGCCAGAGAGAACAAAAGTTCCATCTCACTGTTAGAAAGGAGCTGTCATAGTGGCTTACTTTTACCTTAACTAATACAGAGGTATTTTAATCCCACATTTTTTGGTGGGATGGTCACCAGGTTCCAGGCAGCATCTGCAAACAGGCATTGAAGATGTCCAGAACTGCACCTGTGAGACACAATTTCCTGGGAGACACAGGTATTGCCTCTTCCTGAAGATTCCCTGCCTCGGCCTTCAAGCATTCATGATAGCCACCCCTGCAAACCCTCACTCCTTGTCAGGTGAGTCAGTGCCAGCTTGCAGTGCTGGGGTACTCCTGGGGGCACCTCCATGGCTAAGCTGTGAGTGGGAGAATCTGGCCTAGTTATTGGGGGTGGGTAAGTGGCCCTCTTCAGGAGTGCATATCTCTGTGGGATTAATGCTTAAGAAGGGAGCCAGAGTTGGGTGTCCCTTGAGACTTAGACTGCTTTCTCGGGAGCACCACAGCTCTTGCCATCAAATTCATGCTGTGTGATAGTTGACCGTAGGCAGGATAGTGGCTCCCCCAAAATGTTAGGGTCCTAATTCAAAGAACCTGTGAATATGTTAGGTTATAAGGCAAAGGGGAGTCGGGGTTGCAGATGAAATGAATGTTGCTAACCACCTGACCTTAGGATGGACAGATAACCCCGTGCTATTCAGGTGAACCCAGTGTAATCACATGCATTCCTAAGGGTGCAAGAGGATGTGGGACTAGAGGACCAAGTGAGGTCACAGAGCAAAAAGAACTTCTTGTTCTGGGGGCTTTGAAGATGGGGGAAGGGGGCCATGAGCCAAGGAAGGTGAGGAGCCTTTAGGAGCTTGTTATTGACTGAATGTGTCCTCTCAAAATTCATATATTAAATCGTAATGGCTAACGTGATGTAGTTAGGAGGTGGGCCCTTTGGGGTGATTCGGTCATGAAGGTGGAGCCCTCATAAATGGGATTAGTGCTCTTACAAAAGCGACTCCACAGAGTTCCCTCAGCCCTTCTGCCATGTGAGGATTTGACAGGGAGTCTGTGACCCAAAGACAACCCTCACCCGATAATGCTGGTCCTCTGATGTTGGACTTTCAGCCTCCAGAACTGTGAGAAATAAATTTCTGTGGTTTATAATCTCTCCTGTCTGTGGTTTTTTGTTAGAGCAGCCTGAGCAGACTAAGATAGAGCTGGAAGAGGCAAGGAAATAGATTCTCCCTACAGCTTCCAGAAGGAACACAGCTCTGCTGACACCTTAATTTTAGCCCAGTGAGTCTCATTTTGGACTTCTGACTCCCAGAACTATGAGATAATAAATCTGTGTTGTTTTAAGCCACTACATTTGTGGTAATTTGTGGCAGTTGTCACAGAAGACAAATTCACTGCCCTAATAATTAACAGAGGTGATTATCACTATTTGGGGACTTAGTTCTCAGACTCAGGGGTAGATACTTTTCCAACGGCCAATCTAGGGAAGAGTTCAGAACAAAACCTCACGAATGGACAGGTAGTGACAGATAGAGACCTGAAGCAGTAGCCTCGAAACTCTGTTCACTTATGGCAAGGAAAGCTGTTTTCTTTGATTCCCAAATTCTTACTTGGGCTTTCTGTCTATTCTTCTCTATTTGAAAGGGCACCATAAGCCTTTCATAGAAAGGTGTGACCTTTATGTATACCGGTTTATAAAAGTGTGGGTTGAGCATCGCTAAAATATTATGGAAAACAAAAATCAGCATGGTTTAGGATTATTGTGGCAAAGGTTAATATACCAAACAAAATTAAAATTGGTCAATTATTTATAATATGAAAACTAAAGATTTTCACATGGTAGCTTAACCTTCAAACACAACCATTTAAGCATATTTATGTCATTTAAAATTATACATGGTAAAGTATGCAAAACTATAAAGCTACCAATTTGAATATCTAATTTGAATGTCCACATTATAGGGTAGATAGAATCTTTTCCTAATTTAAGAGTGTACATCATAACTGTTTAAATACAATGCCTGCTAATCTTAAATGCTAAAATGATGTTGGAATCAAAGGACAGCTTCCATTAGCCAAGGTTGTTATTATGCTTTTAAACCTTGGGCTTTGATAGAAGCATAAGAAATGGAATAGCAGTACTTGGTTTCCTAAGTTCCAGACCTTCTAGTAATTAGAAATTAACTAATACTGCTCAAGGAAGCAAATGAGAGAAGTAAGGAGAGCTGATTTGTAATATCTTGGAAGTGAGGTTCAGAGTTTCAGTCAGAGATGTGTGTTCAAGAAAAATGCTAGTAAAAAACCGACACTGTCTTCCCAACATGTGCAGCCGCTTAATACAGAAAGCTATTTTTATTGTATAAAGTGAAACATAATTGTTTTGAGCATTTTCTTAGAGACTCTAACTAAAGAGAAATAGAGTACAGTGTACCGTGTTTAGTGACACAGACACATCTTTAGGTCTGCTTGGATTTGGAGTCTCTCCGTCTCTGCATGCATGTCAGGGGACACAATAGAGAGAGAAATGCCAAGTGTAGCTTTTGAAAAGAGGGAGAATTTAGGGAGTTAGAAAAGACAATAGCTAATGTCAAAAGGTGCTGAGGAAACTGCCCATAACATTTAAAGACCTATTGCTTTTTAGAGAACTAGAGAAAGTGAAAGCAATAAAACCAGAAATCCTCCTATGTCAATTCTGCAATTGTCTTATTTAAAAGCCTATCTTTGAAAGTTTTGCAGTTTTCTCACACTCTTTGTAGTATTTATTGAGTTAAATTTCTTTGTTCATCTCGGGGAATGTGTATACTTCCAGGTCCCTGGGGCAGTGATTCCCTCTATGATGCTCTGAAGTCTGAAAAGCTCAATCTGCTTCCAATGTTCATCTGATCTTTGTTACTCTAGCTAATCAGGAGTTTATGGAGGGATCTACAGTGCCAGTGCCACCATCATAGGCTTGTTTTAATTTTCCCTGGCATATTCAACTGCGTTTTTCCATTACATCTGGGGCTGCTGGTGCTACTGTATTGAACATTCTAGTTTTTGAGGAAGAACTTATATGGTGGGAGACTCTCAATTACCTACTTCAGCAATGTGTTTCTTCTGCATTCTATATGTATAAAGAGTGAATAAAGAGAACCCTTCCCCAGAGTCAGAAAAGGTAGACAGAGTAATTTAAATTTTATTTTATTTATTTTTTTAAAAGATTGTATTTATTTATGAGAGAGAGAGAGAGAGCAAGGGAGCTGGAGAAGGAGCAGGGGGAGTCTCCGAGGGGTGGGGGGGAGAAGCAGACTCCCTGCTGAGCAGGGAGCCCAATGCCGGGCTCGATCCCGGGACTCCAGGATTATGACCTGAGCCGAAGGCAGATGCTTAATCCAGGCGCCCCTAAATTTTAAAAGAATATCTTTGCAAATTTAGGTCCTCAAGTTCATTTGGACCTCATTATTTTCACATCAGTAAATACAATTTTATTTTTAATTAAGACTGAAATTGAGCAGTAGTTTGTTTTTCAGACTTTTTTTCCCCCCTCAGGCAGCCCATTTTCCAGGTGGTGCCTCTGACCATCATAATCATTGACATCAAGCTTTCTTTGACACTCTCAGAGTGTATTCTGATTTCGTTCCTTCGCTATGGACACTACTGTTTTTGGTCTTCCACTATCCGATGTCTTCCGGGCTAACTGAGCACCTCTACCTGGATATGACGATGGTATCCAAACTCAATTTGTTCAAAATTGAACTCACTATTTTACTCCTTATCCCCAGCCCCCAAATTGGTTCTTCTTGTTGTTATTAATTTACATCACTATCTACTCATTTACCCATTCTGGAAGCCTGAGGGTCCTCCTCACATCCTCCACCTCCTCCACACAGTTACAGAGCCCAGTGGATCCCAACTCCTTATCTCCTGTCCGATTCCCTCTGCTCCTCCCAGCTCCCTTGGGGCTGTCCTAAGGCAAGCCAACAGCCGTTTCTGCATTCCTTTACTAGTCTGCTTATTTCCCTAGTTTCAGCCCAAGCCCCTTCCATTCCTTCATCCACCTGGAGGTTGGACAGATCTATCTGAAATGTAAATCAAATCCCCTTACTGCTATTTCAAATTCCTCAGTGGTTCTCATTGCTTGTAGGACTCCACTCACATTCCTTTATGGAGTAAACAAGGCTCTTTAGGATTTGATCTCCATCTATTTTTCCAGCTTAATTTCCATTCCTGTTCCTGCCCCCATACATTAAGATAGTCATCCCTGTGATACTGCTAGCAAGTCCCTGAAAGCAGATGCCAATACACACCCCCGGGTCTTTACAATCAACTCATTCCTCTGCTTGGAATAAATGCTCCCTTCCCACCCTCCCCAGTGGAGATCTCCCCCTTTATGGCATCATCAGACTTGATTAATACATGGCATTCAAAGTATTTATTTTCTATCTTCTCTACAGTTGACCATCTTTCTAAAGTTTTAACATTTCTGTCTTTATCCTTCAAGTCTTTAATCCACTTGGAATTCATTTTTGTGCATTGTGTGATAAAGAGGTTCAACTTCATTTTTCTCCACATATGGATAAGCTGTTGTCCGGATGACACTTATTGAAACGTTTCCTCTCTGATCTACATTGCTACTGCTTCACAAATCAAGTTTATATGTAAGTGTGTATCTGCCGGTAGATTCTATATTCCATTCCTTTATTTTTCTGTCTTATGGTCTGGTTCCACACTGCCTTAATTAACATAACTTTATAATATTTTTTGATATCAGATAGGGCAATTCACTCATTCTGTTTTTTTTATTGAACATAATTTAAAAAAAGTTTTACTAAAAAGGAAAAAAAAATTATTTATTTATTTTAGAGAGAGTATGTAAGCATGGGATTGGGGGGAGGGGCAAGTGAGAGGGAGAGAGAGAATCTCAAGCAGACTCCCTGCTGAGTGCAGAGCCTGTGGCCAGGTTCCATGTCATGACCCTGAGATCATGACCTGAGCTGAAACCGAGAGTCAGATGTTCAACCAACTGAGCCACCCAGGTGCCCTGACCCATCCGGTATTTTTTTTTTTTTGTCAGAACACAGACTTAGTTATTTTTAACCCTTGATCTTCCATGCAAGATTTAGAATTGTCTTGTTGAGTTTCACCAAAAACCTTTGGGAATTTGATTAGACTTGCCTTTAGTCTACACATGAATTTGAGGCGAATTGGCATCTTTATAGGATTCAGTCATTCTATCCATGAACGTGGCACATCTGTCAACTTTTTTAGGTCTTCTTTTATGTTTTCCAATCAAGTTTTATAATTTTCTTCATAAGAATATTACAAACCTTAATTTATTATTAAGTCTGGGTTTTCTATATATATTATTGTATTATCTAAGAATCATGATAGTTTGCTTTCTTCCTTTCAAATTCTTTTCATTTATTTTTTTCCCCAAGACCTTTGATACAGCATTAAGTAGTTGTCATAGTGGGAAGCTTTATCTTATTCTTGTCTTCTGGCTTCTATCAAGATTGTCTCTTTGTCCTTGGTTTCATGTAATTTGAATATAGCATGCCTAGGTTGTTTGCTGTTGTTGTTTTTGATATGTAAAAAAAATCTTGCTGAGTGTTTTTAAGATTCTTGAATCTGTGGTTTGGTGTCTGTCTGTCATTAATATGGAAAGTGCTCGGCCATTTTCAGTTCAATTATTCTTCCTTCTCTTACTTCTTCTGATATTACAATTTTTAGTTTGTTTTACCTTTTGAAGTTGTCCCACTGTGCTTGGATGTTCTGTTCTGTTTCATTCTGTTTTCTCTTTGTATCTCAATTTGAGAAGTTTCCACTGGCCTATTTTCCTCAAGTTTGCTGTTGTTTTTCTTAACTGTGTCAAGTCTACTGATGAGTTTCTCAAGACCATTCATCATTTCTTTTACTGTGTTTGTAATTTATAGCATTTCCTTTTTATTCTTCCTTAAGTGTTTCTACCTCTTCACTTAACATTACCCATCTGAATTTGCATATTGTCTACTCTTTCCTTTAGAGCACTTGACATATTAATTATAGTTACTTTAAATTCCTTGTTTGATAATTCCATTAGCTCTGCCATATCCAGGTCTGGTTCTGATGACTGCTTTATCTCTTCAGATTGTTGCCTTTTCTGCCCCCTGCCTTTTGGCATCCTTGTAATGTTTTTTTGTTATAAGCAGAATATATTGTATCAGAGAACAGGAACTAATTTAATAGGCCTTTAGTGTGTGGATTTATGCTACTCTCACTAAGAGTTACACTGGGTTTAATGTTTGTTGTAGTTACTGTTCTGGAGGCTTCACATTACTCCAGCATCCTTGTTTTTGTCTACTCTCTTTGCTTTGGGGCTTCCTTATGTACTGCTCTGCAGAGAGAGCCTGTGTCTTGCAGCTCTTATGGCTAAAATCCACTATTATTGTACTGAAGCCAGGTTGATGTTGGGCGGGGTGGGGGGGACATACTATAATTTTTTTTTTTAGAGTAATCTCTCCACTCAACATGGGGCTCGAACTCATGACCCCAAGATCAAGTCACATGCTATACTGACTGAACCAGCCAGGTGCCCCAGTAAGTGTCATATAATCTGATGAACTCTCCGTCTTTTAGTGGGCCTGTGTTCAGGGGCTCTGGTGTTCATACTTCTCTCCCTCCTCCAGTGGTTTGCTCTTTATTTTCCCTGCTCCCTACTCCTTTCTCCAGCTGTAGCATTTTGAGTCTATTTCCTTGAAGTCCTGTCCCTGTTCACTGTCGTTTTAATTTTTTTCACCTTGAGTGAGACAAGAAGGCTGGAGGGGGGCTGGAATGGGGAGGACTTCTTTTCCCTTATCTGGGATAAGGTTTCAAAACTGTGCTAAGGCAAAGTCCTTTGCCTTGGAGAGTACCCAGGCACCCCGGAGAGTAGCCCTATTTAATGGGGATGTCTCTGAATGTATTTCGTAAGGATTACTCTTCCCCTCCCCTTGCCAAAGCCACAGGGGAATCTTTCTCCAATTCTCAGATCCTCAAGTAAGACCTGTTGGAGTTCCTGGAGAGAAAGCCCATTAAAATCCATAGGGACCATTCAAAGACTCTGTCCCCAGGAGAAACTCCCCTTGGAGTTTCTCACTTTCATGTTAGTCTGCACTTCTCTTCCAGCAATTGTCAAAATTTCCATTTTATTGTTCCTATCGGTTTGTGGCTCCAGCAGCTTCTGCTGTAGTGAAGCCAGTCTGGGCTGCCATATCTCTCTCTAGGATTTGGGGTGGCATTTTGTTTTGCAACCTCTGTTATCTGATAGATGCAAGAAAAACTTTTGATTTTCAGTTTGTCCAGCTTTTTCTTCTTGTAATGATGGAAGTCACAACTTCCAAGCTCCTTACCTCTTGTAGCTGAAACAACAAGTGTCAACTTTGTATCCTTGATAGAAACTGAGTTGATGATAGTATATTTTGTATGGAGCGATTAATTAAGTTTACTAATATTTTATTTGGGATTTTTGAATCTATGTGCATGAGTGAGATTGGCCTGTGATTTTCCTTTTCTTATTGTCTTTGTTTGCTTATAGTATCAGGGTTTTATAAAATCACATAAAATGAATTGTCTCCTCTTCGCTGCCTTTTCTCTTCTCTGGAATTGTTTGTGTAAGATGGGAATTATTCTCTGAAAATTGTGTAGAAATTGTAAGATTTGTCTGAGCCCATTGTTTTCTTTGTGGGAAAAATTTAAACTCTATGTCAATGTCCTTTATTGTTATGGGACTACTTGGCTTGTTAATACTTTCTGAGTACGTTTAGTTAAGTTACTGTTTTCTGGAAATTTGTTCATGTAGTCTAAGTCATCAAATTTATGGGCATAAAATTATTCATTACATTTTCCTATTGATGTATCCACTGTTTTCTCTTCTGGTGTCTTGCTCCTGTAGGAGGATCATAATTGGGCTGGAGGTAATTTTCTTTAGGAAACTTCTCTGGTAATTCAATGTGTGATTAGGTCATAGCTGAGTTTTAGAAAATGAGTAAAAATGAATTTTTACTTCCTGCCATTCTCTGATCAGGGTCATCTGTTACCAACTCTTAAGAGTTGTATCAGCCTCCAAATGTTTTCTGTCATTCTGTGGGATATGTTGGGCCTTAGCCTAGACCATGTGTGGGCCTATAGATTGAAAATGTCTTTAATAATTGGATCTTTTTGATATCTTAACATTTGATGAAGATCTCTGCAACCAATTTGGCTAGATTCTGCGTGAGGCAGTCCAATTCAGAGGCTGCATTTAGACACAGCCTGTGAATCCAAAGTAACATGAGCAAAGTTCTAGTCACGCCATAGTTTGTGGCTGCCAAAATGTGGACACGGAAGCAGTTATTTTAAAACTTGATAAGCAACACAGCATTTTGGAGGACTGTGGAATAAAATGAATACTTCTAGTTGCCCAACTGGAAAAGCATTTGCATGATTATTTACATCCTTATCATTGAATGCCCTTTATCTGATCATAGGATGTATGTTTTGAGTAAGAGTTCTCTTTAAAAGCATAATTTATATTTTAAGTAAGGTAATTCTTCAAGCAAGATTTATGTTCTAGGGATTTTTCTATGTTTAGTACTGTATTCTGGTGGGATTTAGTAATCTTTTTGTTAAAAAATGAGGATATTTTTAATTTTTATCCCCTTTAAAATATAATTTATATACATATACAGACTATCTATCTATTTATCTATCTACATATATTTAGATACCTAGATGCCTTAATGTAATATTCTTGTATTACATTTTTTGAGGGGGGGTATAATTTATACACAAGTTAAATTGGGAAGTTGGAAACTTCTTCAGTGTTCATGTAATGTTTAATTTAAATTATTTCCAACCACAGCCTAAGTCTCATGCTGCTATGGACAATCTGTGTTTCTTGGTATATGTTCCAACATTTTATTTAACAAAATAGAAATAGAAGAACAAATATAAAGGCACCAAATGTGAAGTATAGCTAGAAGGCTTTGACAGACATAACAGCAAAGCTACTTCATCTTTTACAGCATTTGATTCAGTGACATTGTACTCTGAAGATTTCATCTTTGAGCATTTAGTTCTGTAATTTAAAGAACACCTCAATACAACATAAAAAGGAGAAATGTCCAGTTCAATCCTCATGCACACAAATGGAAAAGTATGAAGTGACATCCACTCTAGCAAATTCAATCTCGATCTGATTCTGATTACTTCAGAAGAACCTCCTCTTGACGCCCCAACCAACTTCCTCATTTTGTCACATTCAAGAATATTAAGTCTAAGTCAGCTTGGAAAAATACTTATTAATGATGAAAAAATATATGTTACATTGATAAAATATAGTATCTTGAGATCTTCAAGACCCACTTGTATAAGCAAAGTGAACCACATGAAAAGCTAAAATTGCCCTCAAATTAGTGGGTAAAATAGAGACCTTAAACATTAGAAAATAAAAAGAAACTGTCTGATAATAAAAAAAAACTTGACCAAGGCAGATAGTTTATTTTACACACTCTCTTTACCTAGATTCCTCCAAAAACAAAAGATAAACACTAATGGTTTATTGGAAGGTGCAATCTTAGGGAAGCGAGAGTGAGGGTGGCTAAATGGGAGGCAGGGAAGGAAAAAATCAAGCCCAGTGTGGTGCATTGTGGAACTGCAACAAAGGAGACAGATATGGTTGTTAGGTCATGCAGAATGTCTCTAGAGAGGCTGGATGGAAGAGTTGACTGCAGAGATACAGTCATTCATCTGACAGCTCTATCCCACCTCCTGTTATCTTATTGGTTTAAATCAAAGGAATTAACTCCTGTGAACTTCGAGGACTGCTGGGGAATCCAGGGTTCCTCCTTGTCCATTGGTGATGTGTATGGAGCTTCCGTTTGCTATTTCTACCACAGGAAGACCTATATCTTTGCTAAGGTAGCTCCCGGCAGAAAGCAAGAGAAGTAGCAGAGGCCAAGGTTGGAGGATGGTGGCTGGAGGGAGAGGGCAGGATTTGGGATGGCGCTTAAGGTGGTTTTGTTATTAGTACACCTGTGAAAAGAGTATGTGTGTTTGGATGTGTGTTTGTGTAAGTGACAAATTTAAGGATATACATGGGTATATCCAACAAGGCTTATGAATAAATGTAAAAGTGGAGGGCAGACTGTTACCATAGAAGAGCTTGTTACAGAGCCTAAAGGAAGAACCCAGATCGTGTCAAAATTAAGAAGCCTTTAGATGTTTCATTGGGAGCAAAGGAGATTTCAATGTAAGGCCAAAGTTTCTGGGTGGCACTGTGTTAGTATAAACCCAGAAGGAGTGTAGCTGGCAGATGGTGGTACTGAGGTAAGGTCTTTGAGCAAAGTTGGCCAGGATGCCGACCTGGGGCAGTAGCCTGAGAAGATGTAACCAAAGGAGAATGCAAACAGGTATCGGGGGCATCCCCATGTCTCTCCCCATGGGCTTAGTGACAGCTGAATAGGCATATTCCCTCCTACTCTGTTTCCCACTCATTTCTGATGACTGGTTTCTTAACTAGGCATATATTCTTCACCTTATCTGTAGAAATTTAAATCTTCTCAGCCTTAAAGAAATGGAAGGACTTCTGCAAGCCCATAGATCAACAAAAACAGTCTTCATCAAAACCAACATACAGACGTGCCAGAGTATAGGAAAATCAGGAATAGCAAATGATCAATGTGGTACGATTAGAAAGGCAATCTGCCAACTGACCAAATCAAGAGAGTCTCATTTTTTGTTACCTGATTTCTGTAATGTAAACCTATTTGATGCCAGGAATGTCACTTGGAATTATTTTTGTAAATGGAAGGACCCTTTGTATTCAGTACATTATTCATTTTAGAATGATTTTGGAAGATTTCTCATATTTTACATCTGGCTGTCAGCTTTCCACTTTAAGAGGACATGACCAACCAGGTGGATGGTGAGACTAAGTTTAGCCATGGTATGAGCAAAATAGCCTTCTTATGTTCCATTTTTGAATGATCTTTTCAGGGGTTCTTTCTATTTTTAGCATGTGTTAGATGATTTCTGGACCAATCATTATTATCATGTAAAAATGCTTCCTAATTGTTCATCTATAACATGTTGAGAATCTATTTTATCTGACTCAATTATAGATCTGCTTATGGAAGATAATTTAGAATATAGTTTTGTTCCTGTGCTTACTGGTAAATTGAATGCAGTCTATCAAATAATAAAAGAAAATGTAAATGAGACCTGTTCAATGAGAGTCAATGTTAAAATATTTTAGTGCAAATTTTTTAGGGGTTACTTATTTATATTGTTACAAAAATACTTTTTAAAGTCAAGAAAAAGATTTTTGTGGATGAATATGGAGATCTTATCATCATTTGCCTCTATAACTGCAAGATGGAGAATTTAGAAGTGCAAACTTGGGTCAGGTGAATGAAGCACCATTGTCCAGAGGAAACATTTCAAGCATCCTGACATTACCAATTACTGACATTTCCATTTTGAACTTCAGAGAATACTTCTGGATTATGAAGGCAATTATTTGTGAGAATAACAAGAGTTCATAGGAGGCATGATGAAACTGAAAAAAGTGCTCCCCTTTCCCTTTGCTCATTCAAACTTGTTCTGAGAAGATCTCTGTCCTTTGGATGAAATATGGGTCAAGTCCATGACTTTCCCATTTCCTCCCAGAAAATCAAAAGCCTTTTAGCCCCTTTAGTCATAAAACCAATTCTCTTTTCAAGTTACATATAATAGCAAAACTTTATATCAGATTAAGTCTTCTCCCCTCCCCCATCTTGGACCTGTTCTGGTTGAGGGTCTGCAGTGGCAGACAGGTATGGAGAACAACTCTTTTGTCTTCTATTTCTTCTCTTCATACCCACCTCATTTGGCTCCCTTGTTCCTCCATGGTTATGAGGGGGATGGAAGAGAGGGAATATTCAGGAAATCCCTTGGTCTGATAATGGGGTTCTCTGGTTTTAGTGGTTGTTTGAAGCTGATTTTTTCTTGAAGGAGCACTTTTATGGGTCTTTTTGAAATTCATCCCATTGGCCATACCTGAGTAAACTTCCTGTGACATAGGCAATGAGTCTTCTGTCTTCCAGCTGGCTATTTTTAATTTTTCCCTTAGCCTCAGGTCATGTAATAGTCCATCATCTTCATCCCTGGGAGAGTCATATCACCTTTTCAAGCAGTCCTTTTGGGCAATACTTAATATACTTTAGCCTGATTCTCTCATCATGGCCAACATCTGAGTTGTGCAAAATGCTTACACATTCTTGTGTCTACTCCCATGTTTGTTATCCCAATTCCCTTCTAATAAAGCTTGCTTTCTTGGCTGCCATCAGCCACTTCAGCCAATTTCTCCCTTGTAGGCTTTTTTTTCTGAGTAATTCAATGATCAGTTTATTGGGTCCTTAGACTCCAAGGGAGAATGGCAATCTCCTCCCACCTGACTTGAGGTGAGAGGAAAGCAGCTTCTTTCCTTCCCCTACTAAGTAATGGGAAGGAAACGCCATAGCATCCAACACTTTTCTCCAAAGACATTTTCTTTAATGGCCTGTTAAATCTTAAACTTTTTCTACCTTCAGTGGGTGGGCTGAGGGTCACAAAATTGGCTTTAGTCAATGACCTCTTTTTTTGCACATCAAAATGCATACTGCTTACATGCATAAGTAATTCAACACTTCACTCTGGAAACTGGAACTATCTGTGATCAATGTTCTCTGATCCATACAAGAAACTACAATAGAAATGGTCCATTTTTAACATCCTAGTACATCAAGTAGACCCAAGCTAAGACATTTATAGTCATATTCATATTTTCTGCTCAATATGTAAGGATTTAGTAAAAATTGTATTAAGAAATATTAAAACACATTAACAGAACAAGAAACCAAGTAGGGTGCCCTAAGACTGTATTTGTATGTCTTATTTTACCAACAATTCAGGTTACATATTTTAAAATAACACCCAATAATAAAGAATGGCTAAATAAAAAACTGGTTTTTAAAATTAGTTACATTTATTTTTGCATTAGCAAAGCTTTCTAGAACTGCAGTATGGACCAGACACAAAGCAAGGGATGGAAACAAATAGGAGCAAGAGAGGGCTTATTGTTGTGGACTGGAGCTAGGCAGGGATGCTGAGGTAGAAAGATGGAAGCCTGTGAGTATCTAGACTGAGAAAGATTGTAGAGTTCAATATGACTCTGGAAAGCAGAAGAAAGATTTGGTTTGGAGTTATATAGCCGGAGTAGTCGAATGATGATCTTTGAGAGAAAAGACTAAAAGCAACAAAATAAAATGTTTCCTTGCCTTTTCTTAGAATGACCTACATAGGTGGGACCTAAGTGGAAAGCAGGTTGGAACTGATAGTGTGTTTTCCTTGGAAATAACTAAGGGTAGATTCTTAAGCCACTCGCAGCATAAAAATGACTCCATGTAACTTTTTCTATGTAATTTTTAGAATAAGAAAACTCACTTGAGTTCTAATTTAGAATTCCAAAAACTCTCTCCCTTGGACCTGGCTGCAGAAGTGGGACTGGTTATTGTTCATGGAAAGCTCACATTCCTGAGGAGTTGGGTCAATTAGATTACCTTGCAACTAGTAACAAGTTACACCTCAACATTTGTATGAGAGAAGGTGTCTTTCTGGGTCAGTCTGCCCTCAGTTTTTAGTTGAGGGAAATGTAGCCACCACTTGGAGAGAGAACAGCCAAGGCTGGTGGAACTGTGGGGGCTGGTGTACATGGTGTCCTTGGGTACCATCTACACTAGAAGTTTATTGTTCTTTTGTCTCCATAAACCCTCGGAGAATTTTTGAGAAGGATTTTTTTCCCCACAAATGAACATATATAGGTTCTGTGTAAAGTTTTATAGGGCTTCTGGACCTCTTGGAGCCCACCTATGGACCTCCTTTTTCTTACTATAAAAACAAAGCATTCAGTATGTTTTTATAAAAGAAAGCTTATATAACTGTGTCCAAGGGAAAAGTATAATAGAATTGCAAAAGATAAGATTTTAAACATATATGTATATATCTATATCTATATCTATATATATATATATCTAAGATTGACAGATAAAAGCATGGAAAAATTAGAGTGGCTTCAAGAAAAAAGGATAGAAAAGATAGATCCATAGAAGGTCAGTGTATCAATTTAAAAAGGATGCTGTAGAGAAAAATTAATCTACTTATAAATGAAGGATATACAATGAATGGAATAACTGCTTTAAAAAATTGTGTCTCTAACAAGAAAAATAAAGAATCAGAATTTAGTCACCTAGAAAGTATAGGAGACATTACAAGAATAGTCATTTTCCCGTGGGTGAATAAGGAAATAATTTTTATTTATTTATTTATTTATTATTTTATTTTATTTTTTTAAAGTTTTTGTTTATTTATTTGACAGAGAGAGGTACAGCGAGAGAGGGAACACAAGCAGGGGGAGTGGGAGAGGGAGAAGCAGGCTTCCTGCAAAGCGGGGAGCCCGATGCAGGGCTCGATTCCAGGACCCTGGGACCACGACCTGAGCCAAAGGCAGATGCTTAATGACTGAGCCACCCAGGTGCCCCAAGGAAATAATTTTTAAAAACTGTAAGAACTCCAAGTCAATAGGTCTGAATAATGGATTATTAAGGGAATGACCATCATTTTTATACAACCACTAATAATTGTTTTTGAAAATGAATTTTCCAGGCCAGATGATAGAGATGTATGCAAAATAATTATATTTTATGTTGATAAATGTGTTCATACCAAAATATATGTCCATATCATTTTTATGTTCTCCAAGGGCCTAATGTTTCATTTATTAGTGCTTCCTCCTATATCTCCCTTTGAGATATAATTGTCATTAATACTGAAAATAGCTAAACCCTGGCAGTATGGTACTGTGTACATTCTTACTTTATACTCTGTAGCCCTAATGAATATGGAAGGTGTTAGGTGGCATTGGAAAGAGGCTTTTGAGGGGGTTGCTGTCTAGCTATGGATTAAAGACATCAGACATATTCAGAAGCAACATTAAAATGTGATCACCTTGGATGAGAGACATAAACAAAGGTCCCTAGCATCTCTTGAAGATAATTTCACTTTATCAAAATACAGATATTTAGGGGCATCTGGGTGGCTCAGTTGGTTAAGCGTCTGCTTTCTGCTCAGGTCATGATCCCAGGGTCCATGTGTCCCTTCCCCTGCTTGTGCTTTCTCTCTCTTTCTCTCTCAAATAAATAAAATATTAAAAAAAAAGAAATACAGATATTTATTAAAATACAAGTGTAACATTGAAATCTTGGAGTAGTTATGGAAGAGAACATTTGACAGGCATTTCTATTATAAGTAATTCATCCCATTTGTGTGGATGGTTTCAGGATCTGGAGATTTTAGGGAAATGTTTCCAGACGGAACACTTACATTAAACATGTTTCCACACTAAACAGTCACCTGGAGGGGAAGTGGCAGTAGTTTTTATTAAGCAAGATACTTAGGTGTAGCTAGATGGTGTGGTCCGTGGGGAAGAAATATTGCAGAGAAGACAATGACAGGACTGATACTAAATGGGGATAAACCTGGTAGTAAATCTGATATCTATTAATATTTTGCCTGTGAAGTGGACAGAATGAACAAATGTGTTCTAGTCTGATGTGAACTAAAAGATCTAGTCATACTTCTGAAAATTCCTAAATACCAGAATTTGGTGTTTAAAGCAACATATCTTAGGATTTGTCAAACAAGATGAGATAGATTATGAATATTTATCTCTAGTGCCAACTGTCCAAACTGAAACGAGAAACATCTGTCAAATGATTTTCATTCTACTTTTTAATGCTATTTTTTTTTCTGTTTCAGTTTTTTCCAAACACAGTGTGACAGAATGTCAATAAGAAAATCCTTGATATAACACCAAGAATGCTGGACTTCTTGAAATGGCTATAGGTCTCAGAATAAATATTTTTGGATTTAGATACTATGATTGGGAGTTCCAGATAGTAACCTTTCTCTAAACATCCTCAACTATCTCCATAAATTTTTATGTTGTGGTTTATCAAGTTGACCTTGAAATAAATATTTTTACTAAGTAAATTATTACACCTGACCATACTTGGTAAATTGAAGTATTTCTTTTATTTACTCTTAAGCACAGCTGTCAAAAGGAAATAATGATGCTCAACACCTTGAAAAAAGATGTTTGATAATCAATTTATATTTAATATAAAATGCTTACCACTCCAGATAGCAATTGAACATACTAGTTTTTTTTTTTTTGACATGTTAAGTAAACTTTTGTTGAATTTAAAAACATGCAACGGGGTGATTAGACTGTTCCAAATTTTTCTTGAGCTGAAGCAATCCTTACCCAAGTAGCACTGAAATTATTCTAAATGATATTGAAAGAACCATTCAGTTTAAGTTGAAATACTACTTGTCAAATACAAGAAGTGAAAAAAATCCAATATATCCTAATTGGCAAATAAGTTTTTTTTTTTAAACTTTTGCTTTAAGGAAGTATAGAATGAGAACAAACCTGCACAAAATTCCAGAAAAAGCAAAAAAAAAAAAAAAAAAAGTAGTTCTTCAAAGGGAACATGAGGCCCAGATTGTCCACTGCATGGTGGTCATCTCCCCTCTTTTCCCTCTTATGTTTCCAGCCAGTGATTGTCCTAATGGAGGCTTAAAAATGTGGTAGCTGTGGAGACTTAAAGTTGTACAAAGAGTCAAAATATTAATAGAAGATACTGGGAGTCAGTCTTGGACCCACTGATGTGAAATGGCAACTCTTGAGCTTCAGGATGACTTGTTGCTGATTCTGATCCTTCAGTGATGAGAATGGGAATTTTTAAACCCTCTTGCAGTTAAGCATCTACATAGTTTCCTGCATATATGAATCAAATCTGTTCTGAATGCCCCTCAAAGCAAAGAATGTTCTTTCCTTTATAACCATGAGTATGTTTTTTTTTTCTTTTTTAAGAAGAAGAGAAAGATTACTGAGCAAGATTATAAAAAAATGAAAATTCTTTTCATGGAGTTATTTTTATACCTTAGGAGTAACAGGAGGTGGTTAATTCTGAACATTTATCTGAAACTTTACACCAGCTTTGCCCTGTGCAAGTTTGCAAATCTTCTTTCCTGCCGTTGGGTCCGGCTGAGGAACTTCCTTTTGCAGAATCCTATGTGCAGTAACTGGTCCTTGGGGTCACCCTGGCAACCACACAGTCCCCTCATTCCAAGCCACGCTCGGGTTTTGCCAATGAGAGGGACAAAATGGAGGATCCCAATTTGATGCTGAGAAAGACGAAAGAAAATGGGAGAAAAATTTGAAATCAAGTGAGCTGACTGTACCCCGCTCCAAAAAGACTCCTGTTAAAACACAGGTCATCTAATCAGAAATGGAATAGTTGTTCACTATTCCAGAAATAGAATAATAGAATGTCGTGCTGTAGTGGTTTTGTGATGAGAGGTAAAATTGAGAAATGCAGGTGTGAAAAGTTCAGAGTAAACAGTATATCCAGCTTAGGAATCCTAACTATCCTTGTTTTAATGGAACTGTTGTCCGGGAGTAGCACGAGTGATTTAACCCAGGAAAGTACTGTGAAAAGTCCCTTAAGAAAGAGTTCTCAATTTTGCGTGCCCCTCCCATGATATTTGTTCTCTTGCCAGATACGTGTCCCTGTTTTCTTTCTCTTTTTCTCTTGGTAAGTGAAACAACCTGAAGGACAGCATTTCGAAGTTTAAGGGAAAAATTTTAAAACATATACAAAAATAAAATAATTTTCTTTTTCTTGATGATAATAGGGAAAAGGGGGACATACATTTTGGTACTGAGAGAGCACCGTTTTACCTTCCACTTTCACGTTTTGCCTTGTTAATACAAAATAGCACCCCTTGGAGGACCTATTCCAATTCAGAGTTCCATTAATCATTGAGCACAAGCCACTCTTTCAGTCTAAGGATGAAAGACAGTTGGTATTCCTGATTTTACACAAGAAGGACATCTTTTGTAGACTCCAGAAGATCCCTTGGATACAGAAGGAAAAAAAAAAAGAAATTCTGGGAGTCTGTGAGCCTCGTCAAACAGCAGTCTAAAAATTTATATAGAGGTTAAGGCATATGCAATCAGAATTAGAGCTGTTGATCAAATGTTTCTTTTCAAAGAGAATGACCTAAAATATTTGTATATGACCAGATGTAGGCTCTGTTCTTTGCATTACCAGAAGGGCCAGCAGTATTCCGTCAACGGGGTATTTGAAGACACTTGGGATCAGTTGTAATGTTGAGTCACGTTTCAACACTACCGATATGGCCGGTAATGTTAATGATAACAAACTGAGTTTGAAAAGGTTGTATCTCAGTGACTTTTGTTCTGATTGAAATGCCAGAAAGAGGTAACTGTCCCCGCCCTCCCCACACTGAAACTGTGATTTAAGCTTTGCAAGGGAGGGTGTGTATGTGTTTATGTGCAGGGACTGGAATGAGTCCCCAGTCTAATCACATCTTCCTCTTCTCACCTCGTCCCCTGCCGCTCAGTCTTGGTGAGCGGTGAGAGATGGTAAAAGGAAAGTAGGACGAAAGAAGGATTTGGAAAGATGAGGGGAAAGGGGCAGAAGAGGAAACAGCAGGTTTGGGTGGAGGGGAGAAGTCAGGGAAGGGAATTCAGACTTCCCATACCTCCACAACCTCTTTCTCACCACCCATCACCCCAGGCAATGCCAGTCAGATTAGAAGAGTCAGGGGAAACAACACAAAACCAAAAACAAACAAAACAAAACAAAACAAAACAAAAACAAACCCAAAAAACTAAAAACAAAAAAACAAAAAAACAACTCCGAAAGGTCACAGAATGCTGTGTGGCTTATGTGTATTAGGAATAACTTGAATTTTGGTTTCTGTTCAAGTAGGAAAAGCTCCTATAACCCACAATTCTTTACACAAAATTCCTTGGCAGTTGCCACTGCAAATCTTCTGGCCTTTTCCTGTCTCCGAGAGACAATACTATAAATGCAACTGCTGTCAGTCACGGAAGCCTTGCCTCCAGGTTATGCCAGGTCAGGTCTGGAAACCCAAGGATCAGCGAGTGAGGTGTTGATGGCAGGGCGGGTGGCAAATGTGAGTGGAAAGAGCTCGAAAGTTACAAGCTGCTGTCACAGGAGGATTAGGGCGAGAAGAAGGCCTACGTTTGAAAGAGCCACGTCAGAATGCAGGAAGATTAGGAAGTAGAGGACTGAAGGAAAAACGTGGCGTGGTTTTATTACAGAAAGCCTCACGAACCTAAGCCCTCAGCTAGAAGAGATTTAAATTTACAGCAGACACAGTCGCTCCTTCCAACATGACCAAATAAGATTCCATCTTCCCACAGAGTTCCTCCTTTCTTGCGTGCAATCTGCCCCTTTCGTAGACATCCTGTCGTTTCTCGGGGTTGCACAGTGTCTGCTTCGTCCCAGTGGTTCCTCACTTGGCTGTTTGGAATTAAATCTCCTGTTCATCACAACAGATTACATATTATTAAAATGGCTGGCAGTTAAGTCACCTGAAATACATACCTCTGACGAGGAAAAATGAACTAGGACGTAAACAAAAGAAGAGAAAGGAGAAGTGAGGCCGCGACACCGCGCAGCCTTCCCGCTCTCTTTCCTCTGCCTTCCCCCAGCCCGCCCTGACTCCCACAGGACTGCTGGGAACGAGCGCCGGCAATTCATCCTCAGCGGCCGAGAATGCTCCTCTCCCAACCTGTTTCCAAGTCTTCGGCATATTTTGACGAATGAATGTTTGTACTGAACTCTCTTAACTAACTTTACCCGAGTAAGATGATTCCTATGCTCTCTAATTTACAAAATACAAGCATTGGCTCCTTTTTCAAATAGTGAAAAACATTTTTAGTAACTCAGAGAAGAGGTATTTATCATCTCTCTTTCTTCCCCAGGAAACCGCCATCAGGGTTAGTCAATGGCAGTCGAGAATGGGCGTGTATAATTGATGCAGTTTGAGACTTCTATTTTTAGGACAGAATACACCTCAACAAAATGTCTTAATGTTCAGTAACTTAATGGCAGAATTGTCAACCAGATTGTTCCCTATCCAGCTATGACAGTACCTCTCTTTCAGAAAAGATTTGAAGGCATCAAAGATTCGATTTATATAACTAAACCTAATCAGTCATCCTTTGGGACTGAAACAGGTAAAATAACATTGACAGTAGAATGGAAAAGTCTAAAATCTATATAAAACATCATTGATAGTTTTTCTTTAGTCTCACATAGATAACATTATGATCAATCTATTTGAAATGTGCAATAGACCCTTTCTCTCTTACTGAAATTAAACGGGACCATGAAAATAGAAAGTCCAGAACTGATTGATGATTTTTTTTTTTTTAAGATTTTATCTATTTGAGAGAGAGAAAGCAAGAGAGAGAACAGAGGGAGAGGGAGAAGCAGACTCACCGCTGACTAAGCGGAGAGCCTGATGCGGGACTCGATTCCAGGACCCTGAGATCATGACCTGAGCCGAAGGCAGATGCCCAACTGACTGAACCACGCAGGTGCCCCTGACTGACGAATTTTTTTAAACTTTACTGAATGAATATCAGTGGCTACAAAGCCTGCAGGGGTTACACACTGAGGAAACAAATCTCTCCTAAAGCCGAACATTCTCTTGAGTTGCCCCACAAATGTCATTCATATAATAATAACATTCATATAATAATTACATAATAATAAGTCCATGGAACCCTGTGAATTCTGAGCATGAGGCATCTTTTAAATTTTTTTTTTTTTTTTTCCTGGAACAGAAGGAAATTCTAGCCTGTTGTGATGGTTCCTGCAAAACAGTCTCACAGATCTTTCTTCTGAGTTCTCTTCCCTGGGCTTCTGTGACTTTTCCAGCTGCCTTTCTGGCAGTGGCTTCTCAGCATCCTTTCTGAGTTCTCTGTCTCCCCATGGCACCTACATGATGGTGCTGGCTGGTTTCGGCTTTGGGTCTGCTTCCCCTCCCAGGACCTCTGTGTCCTCGGGCGTGTCCACCTACAACTTTGGTTTCCATATGCAGACTGCGAAGTTGCCCATCAGTGTCTCTAGTGCAGCTCTCGCTCCTGATGGTTGGACGTGATGGTCTCTTGGCCCATCCTGCCCAGCACGCCCAGGGCCACTTAGGGCCAGCGTGCCACTGATGGAACTGAGGAGCTTTGGGCCCTCCACTCGTTGGGTTTGTGTTCCTTCTCTTCAGATGGCACTAGCACTCGTCCTGTGGCCAAGGGACAGAGCAGACTCTTCCCAATTCCGCCTTCCCTCTCCGTGTCCGCAGCCAGTTAACTACCAGTTTCTCTCTGTTCTCTCTGTCTCACATCACTCCATTCCGCCCGCTCCCTCCATCACCATCACTCCTATTTAGGCTGCTCTTAGCTTTCTCGTGGACTCGTGCAAAAATGACCTAATGGATCTTCCTGCCTCAGGTCTTGATTCCCTTCAATCCATTTTTCAAACCACCCTTAGAGTGATTTTCTGAAATGTGAATCTGGCCTTACCATTTCTCTGTTGAAACTCTTTAATGGCTCCCCAGTGCCTTCAGGTTAAGTCCAGTTTCCTTAATGGCCCTTCATGATCTGACCCCTGACAGCATCTCCGGTCCCCTCTCTCCTCCTCTTATTACGTTTGTACGCTTTGCTGAGCCTTGTGGAATTTCTAATTTTAACTCCTCAAATGGAACATGCTTTCTTACCCACTCTGGGTTTTGCTCGTGTTACTCCCTTTTCTTTTCTTCTGGAAAGCTCTTTTGTGTAGTTAGTTAAGAGCACAGGTTCTGAAAGGAGACTGCCTGGATTGGAATCCTGGCTCCCTGTTTCCCAGTCCTTTGCTTTCCTGGGCTTTGGTGGTGATGATGATGATGACAGTGGGGATGGTAGTGACAGTATCTCCTTTTCAGGGTTCTTATGAAGATTAAATGAGTGGGAGCTAGCACCATGCATGGGTTCTACGAAACACTCAGTAAATATTAGTGGTCTATTACTTCTCACCTGATTAATGTTTGTCTAAGAATCCTTGCCTGGACCTCTTCATCTGAGTAGGTCTACTTTTGGTGTTTCCACAGGGTACCCTGCATACCTTTGTGGTGACCGCTCTCACACACGCCTTGGTCACTGCTTCTCTACTCACCTCCTCCCCTGATTGCTTATGTATTTCTTGAGGTCAGGATTTTATTTTGCTCACCAAGCCCCTAAAACAGTGTCCTGGCTGCTCAACAGGCCACTCGATTTCCACATCGAAAATCTTTGCTTTTCAAGAAATAAGATTTCAGGAAAAAGAGATTCAACGTCTGTATTTTGCATGTTCTATCATGACAATGTATTTTAAGGAAGTATTTATATTTAACTGGGATGTCATGTTGAATGAAGGAGATGTATAGCTGGTTGGATTTCTCTCCTGTAAACAATAAAAACCAAGAAAGAGACAATTATAAATTGCTTCCCTAGGAAAATCAAAGTCTGCCTGAGGTTACTGCTGTGTGACTAGTACCATCAAGGGTTTCCACCCCTCCAGAGGTCTTAAGAGACAAGAGAAATGGAAAGAGAAAAAGATAATGCTCTTTTTAAAATGTGAGAGTGCTATAAAGATCCTGGCTCAGTAAGGGGAAAGGAGTTGGTTAGGAGGAACCAGGAAAAGCATCTCCAATATAAATCAGATTCCCCTTCTAGTTCTGTCTTGCTTTTCTCAAGACCAGTGTGTGAGCTCTGTCATTCTATCAATCTTTTCTTCTGTTTCCATTTGTCTTGTGTGTTTGCCATTGCTACTTCTCCTACTGACATCTGTCCTCTTAGTGAGTTTTAAAAGCTATTGGTTGGAAGGTGGTAGATGCAAGATCGTTTCTACTATGGATCTACTTTAAACCTGTAAGAGAAAAATGTTCCTGAAAATGACATAGTTAACTCCTTACTTTTTTTTTTTCTGTCCAGATCCAAGTCAGGAAGAACATGTCTAGAAACCAGGAACACTAGTTTTGTATGGAATTGAACAAAGTTTTTTTTTCAATGGAAGAGATAATACCAAGAGAAATTTTTACCATGAGTGGAAGGGGAAAAAGAGGAGGAATTTTTAAGGTATAATTCATATTCCCTTTGTCAATCACCTTTAATATCTTTGGTTGCATGGACCCTCATAATCAGAAGGGCCTCTATTTTATGGAAGAAGAAAATGTATCACAATTGGTTAGTAGAAATAATGTGACTAGTAAATTTGGGGAAAGTGAACAGGTAAGCTGAGACTAGTGGAGAAACCCAAAACAAAGAAGACAAGACAACAAGTGTCTGTCATCTTGGGACTACAGTTGGAAGCAAGCCAAGTGACCATGGAAAGAATCAAGATCCTGGTGAAGCGTTAACTTTACCTGCATCACACTTAGTTACAGATCTTCCTCACCTTACAGTGGGGTTATGGCCCAATAAACCCATCATAAGTTGAAAATATTGTGTCAAAAATGTATTTAATACACCTAACCTACTGAACATTAATCTACGGAACATCTTAGCTTAGCCTTGCTTACCTTAAATGTACTCAGAACACTTCCGTTAGCCTACAGTTGGGCAAAATCATAAAAAATAATTTTATAAAAAATTATTGAATATTCCATGTAATTTGTTGAACACTGTACTGAAAGTAAAAAACGGAATGGCTCTATGGGTACAGAATGCTTGTAAGTATATTGGTTGCTAACCCTTGTGATCATGTGGCATAATGGAAGGTGTGGCTCACTGCTATCGGGGAGGGGGGGAAGAGCAATAACCTCTAGCCTGAGAAAATATCAAAATTCAAAGTACAATTTCTACTGAATGAGTATTGCTTTTATACCACATAAAGTTCGTAAGTTGAACTATAGTAAGGCAAGAACCATCTCTACTTTAGAATGATTCCTCATAATTGTTCTTTTTCCTTCTTCCTTTTTTTAAATTTCAAGTATAAAGAAAAGTAGAGAGTATAGTAAAATGAACGTCTGTATTTAAGCAGTTAGGGCCCTGGCGAGAAAGAGATGGCATGCCCAAACAGGAGAATTTGAGGAGAGTTTGAAAAAGGGACTGTTTATGAAGGTATGGGCAGGGTTTGGGGACCCACGAAGGTATAGTATAAGCTTGGGGAGCTACTAATAATCGGGTTTGTTATCTTCACAAGCCTGAAGACATGAGAGCAAGTACCAGTTATTTAAACCTTGAGAGGCTGCCTATGAGGAGTGGCAGGGAGGGAGCCAGGGTCATACATGCTCCATCTTCTCTTTCCTCCAGCTCTCGTGCAGGCGCATCTATTGGCCAAACCCAACAGGAAGTCAGAGGTCACAGGAGTCCCCTAATGTGGTTCACAAAGGTCAGCCTCCTAGGGAATACAGGAGGGTGTAGAGGAGTGAAGGATATATATGCAGGACAGAGAGAAGACATTAGCACGGTACATGTAAGAGAAAGAACTCATACCTAGAGGTGGAGAAACATAGGGTCTAGCTTATTTGTCAAACTTTAGGTTGCAATCCATTAACTAGTTGTAAAAAGAGTTGAGCAGATGGTGACCAGCATTTTAAAAGAAAAACAGAATAGAAAATATTAGGGTGAATCTGATGCAGCAAGGGTGTGTGTTTGTGTGCACGCCCACGGGCCTAACTTCACACTGGCTGAACATATATTTCTTACTGTTGGTCATAGTAAAAAGAATATTTAGTCTGATTCAGAAAGGGCAAAGAGCTTGAATAGGCATTTCTCCGAAGAAGATATACAAATGGCAAAGAAGCACATGAAAAGATGCCCGACATCATTAATTAGGGGACTGCAAATCTAGCACACATTAGGATAGTTACTGTAAGAAAAAAACAAAAAAACCCAACACCAAAACCAAACAAACAGAAAAGAATAATCAGTAAGGATGTGGAAAAATTGGTGGTACTTGTGCTCTATTGGTGGGAATGTAAAATGGTGTCGCCACTATGGAAAACATATAGTGGTTCCTCAAAAACTCAAACATAGAATTTCCATATGATCCAGATATCCCACTTCTGAGTATATATCCAAAGGAATTGAAAGCAGGATTTTGAAGAGATAGTTGTGCACCTATATGCATAGCAGTGTTCACAATAGTCAAGAGGTGGACACAACCCAGGTGTCCACTGACTGATAAATGAGTAAAAAATACGTGGTATATACATAGAATGGAATATTATTCAGCCATAAAAAGAAAGAAATTCTGACACAGGCTACAACATGGTTGAACCTGGAGGACATTATGCCAAGTAAAATAATCCAGTTCTCAAAAGACAGATATGATTCTACTTAAATGAGATATGTAGAATAGTCAAATTCATAGAGACAGTAAGTGGAATGGTGGTTGCCAGGGACCGAGAAGATGGGGGAATGGGAGTTGTTGTAAAATGGGTATAGTATTTTCGTCTTCAAAGATGAAAAGAGTTCTGGAGATGGGTTGCACAACACTGTAAATTGACTTAACACTACTGAGCTCTGCACTCAGTAATGGTTAAGATGGTGTTATGGGCTGAATTGTGTCCCCCTCCCCCCAGTTAATCTGTTGAAGTCCTAACTCCCCAATATCTCAGACTGTGACTGTATTTGGAGATAGGGCCTTTAAAGAGGTAATTAGGCTAAAATGAAACCCTTAGAGTAGCCCCAATCCAAACTGACTAGTATCCTTACGAGGAAATTTGGGCACAGAAAGATTTCAGAGATGTGTGCACATAGAACAGAGACCAAGTAAGGAAGAAAGTGACCAGAAAGTGTTCATCTGCAAGCCAAGAAGAGAGTCCTCAGGAGAAATCAAATCTGCCGACACCTTGAACTTGGACTTCCCAACTTCCACAGACAGCTGTGATAAAATAACATTTCTGGTGTTTAAGCCATCCAGTCTGTGGTATTTGTTATGGCAGCCCTAGAAAACTAATACAGATGGTAAATTTTATGTTATGTGTATTTTAACCACAATTAAAAAAAAATGTGGAAAACAATGGTCTAGCTGGCTTTATCTTGGAAGAAATCTGGAGAGAAATTTGTGAAGCAATAAATGGTGAGATTGCAAAGAAAATAATTTGTATTCTGTGTAAAGAGATTTGACTGGAACTGTGTGTTGAGATTCATGTTGAGAACTGTAGACCTGTTCTCTAAGTTTGAGGTCAGCATGGGTATAAACTAAATGTTGGTGGGCTTTCCTGGCCTTATTTAATATAATCGTTTCTTGGAAGGAAGCTCTTGAGGAAGCAGTTTGGGTTCTTGAAACTTCCCCAGTAGTACAAATATCAAACAATCATGACAATTATTAAATTTATTAATAAGCTTTTCTGTGCTTAGCATAGTGTTGGAAGGATATTGATTATGTGAGTTAAATATTATTATACCCATTTTTTTGGGTATGAGTTGTCAGTGGCACTTTATTTTTTCTTTTCAGCATCCTGTTACGCAGTGCTGCCAAGCATCCTGAGATGGTCTATTCCCATTTTACAGATGAGGAAATTAAGGATCAAAGATGTTAAGTTGTTTACGTACCTATACTTCATAACACACGTAATTCACATGTAACTGTGTTTGAAGCAGGGAAAAACATGTATAGTTTTTTAAACTTTAGCTGGTGCAGTATCTTGAGAGAGATATCTAATAGGAAACAATCATGTGGTAAAGGCCTTTTAAGTAATAGGAAGAAAATATTTTCTGTACCACACATATTGGAAGTCTTTCTGTTCCTGTGGGAAGTGGGAGATCCATAAAACCTTTTGAAACTTGCTTGTGGTTAGGCTTTTGGGTTTGTTCACAGCAATCTTTTAAATCAACTTTATTGAAGTATAATTGACATAGGATAAATGCATGCATTTTATGCGTAGAGTTCATTGACTTTTGACAAATATATACACCAATAAGCCATTACCAAAATCAAAACAGAGAACTTCTCCATCGCTCCCCAAGTTTCCCAAAGTCCCTTGTCAGTTAGCTGCCCTGCTGCACGCTCCTGTCTCCCCCTCCCTATCCCTCTCCCCCTACCATCCCTGCTGCAGGAAAGTACTGATTGGTTTTCTATTAGTATAAATGAGATTTCCCCCCTCTCTGGAATTTCATATAAATGAAATTTTACACTATCTAGTTTCTTTGTTTATTTTCTTTGTCCTGGCTTCTCTCAATCAGCAAAATGTTTTTGAGATTCATTCATGATGTCTATGTATCAATACTGTATTCCTTTTTATTTTTTTATTTCTGGGTAGTTTCACTGTATGAATATACCACAGTTGGTTTATCCATTTACCTACTGAAGGACATGTGAGTTTTTTTTTCTTCCAGTTTTTGGCTATGATGAATAAAGCAGCGTGAACACTCAAGTGCAATTGTTTGCATGAGCATATGCTTTCATCTCTCCTGGCCAATTACCTAAGAGTAGTGTTGCTGGGTTGTAGGTGCATGTTTAACCTTGTAAGAAACTGTTAGACTGTTTTGCAAGGAGGTACCACTTCGAATGCCCATCAGTAACGTATAAGAGTTCCAGTTACTCCACATTCTCACTAGCACCTGGTATTGTTGGTTTTTTAAAATTTTAGCCCTTCTGGTGGGAATGTAGTAGTTTCTCATTGTGTTTTTAATTTAAATTTCCCTGATGACTAAATATGTCAAAAACATTTTCACATGCTTAATGGCCGTTTGTATGTCTTCTTTTGGGAAGTGTCTATCCAAACTTTTTGTCCACTTTTAATTGGGTTATTAGGTCTTATCATTGAGTTGTAGGAATTATCTGCATGCTCTGGATACAAGTACTTTGTCACATATGTGTTTTGTAAATGTTTTTTCTGACCCTGTGGCTTGCCTTCCCATTTTCTCAGTGGTGTCTTCTGAAGAGTTTTATATTTTGATGAAGTCTAGTTTATTAACTTTTTTCTTTTATGATTATTGATTTTTGTGTCCATTGGAGAAATTATTGCCTGTCCCAAAGTCATGAACTTTCCTTCTGTCTTAGAATTTTTGAAGCAAGTGTTTTATAATAGACATTTACTCTGGAGCAGGGTTATATTAACTTAAAAATTAATAAATAGCAAAAGTAATAATCAGATAAAAAATCAGCTCATGGTTATAGGCTGAAGGTAGCGATTTGAGCACTTTTAGTATTAGAGACAGAAATGACCAAAATTAGTCTATTACCTTTGCAAAATGAAATTCTTAGCCTGTCCTTGCACAGTGTGGGCCATTACTGGAGCTGAATTTGTGAGGGTTGCACATGTGCGTGGTAGAGAACAAAATGAGAATAGAGGCAAACCAAAACTAGAGTCAAGGCAGATATGGCACCAATTTGACCAAGGGTTCTGCTAATAGGGGAGTGACAAGGGATAGTTGAAAGCAGGTATATATTATTCATCAGTTATATATATATATATATATATATATGTACACACATATATATATTTAAGTTAACTTTAGTAAATTGTATATACTTTATTTCAAAACATCAGTCACTTTTTTCCTAATGAAAATTCTTCAATAATTTATCCACTCAAGGCTTGATATAGAGATACCTGAATGGAGAATACCAACCAACATTCTAACACATAAGCAAAAGCCCTTCACAGAGGCGCATGAGGGGCTTCATTTGCTTCTAACATGTAACTTAGAAAAGATACCTTTAAAAGCAGAGAAAAATCATGGTATTTCTTTGCCACCTAGGGTTCCGATGAGGTGAATAAAAGAAGAACCACTTGTCCATTTGAGAGCTAAACTTGAATTGAACATTTCTTTACCTTCTGAAATGTTCAGTTAAGTGCTTTTACACTTCAATTTTCCAGCCTGGGCCAAGACCAGAAATGCCAAAATGATATGAGAAAGGCTGTTCTTACTGTTTTTCTGGCTGGGATTGGAAGAGAAAGTGCCAGCAATCTTGTAAGAAAGCCTGTTCTCGAAAGATCTGCAACCCAGTTTGCAGAATCAAGGGGTTTGGATAGTTCAGATGAGTTTGGCTGAGTGTCCTGGTGTGTTCATCCGAATAACACCCTGCAGAAAGCATTTTGTCTTATCAAAGTCAACCACAGAATACTTTGTGTACTTCTTCAGACATCTTAACCATCATGTGTGCCCATCCAGATAAACCGCTAAAGGCTAGCTGAATACTGCCAAATTGAAATGTTTGAGTATGATCCCTACAACTAGGATTCAGATTTCAACTAGAAATAATGAAAATAGTAATCACAGCGATAATTTTATAAAATGTTTATAGAATTGGCTCCAAAGTGCATCAGAGTCTTTAAACTGAAGAAAGCATTAGAGATAACTTAGCCTAAGCTCTCATTTTATACTTTAGAAATTTAAGGTTCAGAGAGATGAGGTTACTTGCCCAAAATCATGTAGCAAGTTAGAGGCAGTGTCCAGCCTGGAAAACAGGATCCTTTCTTACCTATAATGTATCGTGAAGTTGGCTGAGTGATTTGTTCTTTATCATATATGAGCCCCCAAAGAGAAAAACTGCCTATAAAGTTATTGTGTGGTCACAGGATAGCAAGTAAAAAGGAAACTCATTAGAGGTACTGGGATGGAAGATTAGTGTTTCAGTATTCAGGGCTGGAGTGCCCAACAATATACTCAGATCTATTAAAACCCCTCATTGATATGCTGGTTTTAGTATATGTTAATTATTTGGCAACATTATGTGCCGGAAGACGTTCTTTCTAAAAAATCTTTTTATTTTGAAAGTATCTTGCTGGGAGGGTAGTTAAATGCCTTGAGAGCCAGAGTTGGGAATTCTCATTCACACACATCTCTTCAAGGCGCAGTGGTGGAAGCATCTTTCCTCATGACCATCCCACCTGGACTGTGGGAAGGAAAAGGCAGCCTGGCTGAAGACTGAAGATGCCGTGGGTGGGTCCACAGAGAGCATCTGGGTCTCTAGCCCTGGGTTAAAACTGTGGCCCCATAGGAACAAGGTACCCCAGCTGTAAGCGGCTTTGCCTGTTCATTGTCTGCCTCCACAAAACAATGCAAGTGTTGTTCCAGAGTTGTTTCTCTTCCTGAAAACAGTCGAAGCCTCCTCACTCCCAAATCTACAAAGTATTGGCTATCTCCCAGTTGTCAAAATTCTTATTCTTTCTTTACAGAACACACATTTCTTTTCTTCCCCCCAATGCTTACAGCAACAGTTGTTCTATTATTATTACTATTATTATTATTATTATTATATTTTTAACAGGCTCTGCTTTGCTGGTTGATTTGATTAAAGAAAGTGTTTGGAATATAAATATCATTTGTAAATAATATTATTAACTTAATTTCCTCATTGGTAAAAATTGGGCTCAGTCTCTATAATCTGTAGGTCCCTCCCATCTCTAGCACTTAGGATTCTATGCGTGTGAGCCCTCTGTTACACACCTTCTATTTCTCAACCAGGCAGCCAACCAGCCACTCTGTACCCCATATATTTGTATAACACATATTATGGGAACCTGACAGGAATCAACATAAATACATTTGCCATGTGACTACATCATATCGCCTTAACAATAGGAAAAGTATTTCTATGTGCATAGCACATGCACTACAGAGTTTGTATAATATGACACACTTTAAAGTTAAGGTAAAATTTGTGCTGAGACAGACATGAAGAACCTTGGCGACCTTAACCCCATCAGCACCATATATTCTTTATTATCAGGCAAAATACCTACACACTGGAGTGATAAAAAGGAACCTGTGCTGTTCACCAGAGCTGACAAGTTATTCTTAAAGCATTTAAGTAAAAGTCTAATCCTTCGTGACTGTGGGTTTGGATAACAGAGGCAGAATGACTTTTTTCATAATACAACGGAAAGATATATTATTCATGAGGCGATAGTAGGAGAGTTGATTTTACTCATTTTATTTACTATCGTTGGTTTTATTTAGCAGATGTCACAATGTGAGCAATTTCTATTAATGGGAGTATTGAACAGTTGGAAACTGGGCTTTCAAGTGAAACACCTGGTTCAGAAATGCTATATGTACCTCCTATGTGGTGACAAACCTAATCCAAAATACATATTTTTTCATAAAATCTTACCTAATTCTCTACTCCTTAAATAGCTCTCCATTTTACTTTAGAGTTAAAAAAGCACACAAAACAATTCTTAAGCACTAGGTCTTATTATGAAACACAAGTATTCATATTTTAGAAGCATATGAGCCCACTTATATGGGGAATTTAAAGTAGTCAAACTCAAAGTCACCAAAGCACAGTTTGGTGGTTGCCAGAGGCTGGGGGAGGAAGAAACAGTGAAGTGTTGGTCAAAGGGACAAAAAATGTAGTTTATGTGAGATGAGTAAGTCCTAGTGATCTACTGTACAGCCTAGGGCATAGAGTTAACAGCACTGTTCTGTATGTGTAACAGTTTGCGAAGAGAGTAGATCTTCTGTTAATTGTTCTTATCACACACACACACACACACACACGCAATAAGGAGGGAAGGAGGAAACTTCTGGAGGTGACGGATAAAATTATGGCATATGTGTGACGATAGCTTAACAGGTGTACACTTATCTTCAGATTGATGATGGTGAATACATTAAGCATGCACAGCTTTTTGTATGGAAAGAAAGGGAAGGAGGGAGAGACGGGGGGGGCGAGAAAGAGAAACCCATGAGACTAAAGAGGAGCTGACTCTCTGTTGGATCAACAAGGCAAAGGCTCCTCAATAATCTCGAGCACTGGCAAAGTGGGATCTGTGTGTCAGAGGCAGTGAGAGAGGTAATTATCTGTGGAACCCAGATGGTTGCCACCAGCAAGTTCCCAGGCAAATGTGAAGCAGACTTCTGATTAGTCATCCTATTGCCTCCCTTTCTTTACCTTTTCTTTCTGCAAGTCCTACCCTGTCCCCTGTCCTCTGGCTGCTGGGCTGTCTGCCCATTGCTACTTTCGTTCAGTCCTTCCCTTTCTACAGCTCTTCTCTTCCCTCCAGTTGGAAACATCCATCCTTCAGCAGATACAGGTTATTCTTTAACAGATTATCAGATTAAATAATTCATACTGAGCTTCAAGATATTTGTGGGAAATGTACCCTGTATTTGCATTTTGAAAAAGCAGATTATTAACCTTAAACAAATACAAAATTAATGGGGGAATGTTTGTAAGTAGGAAAAGATTTTCTGGTGTTTTTCCCTACTCCAACCTACTGTGATGTCAATGGATTTCAAATAATTTTTTTTTTTTAATTAGAGAGAGAGAGAGAGAGAGAGAGAGAGAAAGAAAGCATGAGCAGGGGTAGGGGCAGAGGGAGAGGCAGGCTCTGCACCGAGCAAGGATCCTGATGCAGAGCTCGATCCCAGGACCCCGAGATCATGACCTGAGCCAAAGGCAGATGCTTAACTGACTGAGCCACCCAGGCGCCCCTCCAAAAACGTTTTTTTTTTTTTTTAAAGATTTTATTTATTTATTTGAGAGAGAGAGAGAGATAGAAACAGCATGAGAGGGGAAAGGGTCAGTGGGAGAAGCAGACTCCCCGCTGAGCCGGGAGCCCGATGTGGGACTCGATCCCAGGACTCCGGGATCATGACCTGAGCCGAAGGCAGTCGCTTAACCAACTGAGCCACCCAGGCACCCCCCTCCAATAAAGTTTTAAAAATAGAGCTTAATAAGGAATTGCTTTTCTTCTAAAACTTTATAGACTCTCTTTCCTGGCCTACAAACTTCTAGTGAGGATAGAGTTGTGCCTTTAGATGCCAGGAATTGACCAAATCCGATAAATAAGACTGGAATACCTTCCTTTTTCTTAATAGTAGTTGTATTTTAATATTTATTTAATTTTTAAAACAGAAATAGATTTGCATAGTTTAAGAATTGAACTAGAGTGAAAATGAGCCCAAAGTTTTCCTCTCCTCAGTCCACCATCTGGTAGTTTCCACCCCTATACCAAATAGGTAATCTCTGTTGTTAGCTTCTTATGTAGACTTTCAGATATTTAAAAAATGTTTATACAAGTGAATGTTAACACCAATTCCTTTCCCTGCTTAAAAAAAAGGAGCATACTATGCACACTTTGGCATTTCCCCCCTCACTTAATATATCTTACGTATCTTTATAGACTGGTACTATGGAACATCCCCATTCTTTGAAAAAAAATTTTTTTTTATTATGGTTGAACAGTATCCCAATATTTGGATGCACCATGATTTATTTAAACAGTTCTCTATTGACAAACTTTTAGATTGTTCCAATCTTCTGCTATTAAAAGAACTGCTGCAGTAAATAACCCTGCACATTCATGATTTTGCCCATGTGTGAATATATCTGTAGAATAAACTCCTAGAATTGGAACTGCTGAGTCAAAGAGTACATGCATTTGTAATTTCAATAAATATTGCCAAATTGCCTTCCAGAATGATTATACCTATTTACACTCCCACCAGCAATGAATCACTGCTCCCATTTCTCTGTATCTTGCCAACCCTAAGGGTTGTCAAATTTTTGGATTTTTACCAACCTGATAGTGAAATATGGTATCTTGATGTAGTTTTAATTTGCATTTTTTCTATGTGGGAGTGATTTGAGCATCGTTTCATATGTTCATGAGTCATTTGTATTTCCTTTCCTGTGAACTATTACTCACTTTTCTAATAGGGCTTTTTTTCCCTTTTAATTCTATGGTTTCTTTGTAGATGAGAGTTTAGTTCCTTGTAAGTACACTCAACTGCAGATACCTTTTCCAAGTTTGCTGTTTGTCTTTTTACTTAAGAGTTGTTTTAGAGGCTGAATAATGTGGATAATTGCATTAGTACTTCATGTCATTTTGCCTGCACACACAGCTTTGGATGAAGATAGATGGGTAGATAAATAAATAGATAGTGTGTGTATATGTAGATTTTTAAGTGGCCCTCTCTTTTTCTTGGAGTATAAATACATGATACTCATGTATCAACCCTTTCTGTAGGCAGAAGAGTGTAAGCATATTATCCAAAAGAGGTTCAAGGAGTTTATTGAGTTGCCATTGGCACTAGAAAAATGACTGAGATATTGAAACTTTACTCCCAAAGTTCACAATTTGGTAACAAGGGTGGCAAATTTGTATGTGCAAATAAAGAAGTACAGTGGGGGGGGAGGGGTTGAGCCTGGCTGGCTCATTTGGTTAAGGGTCTGACTCTGGTTTCAGCTCAGGTCATGATCTCATGGGTGGTGGGATGGATCCTCAGCCTTGAGTGGGGCTCTTTGCTCAGCAGGGAGTCTGTTTGAGATTCTCTCCCTGTGCCCACTGCCCCCCCCAAATAAATAAATAAGTCTTAAGAAAAAAGAAATACAATAGAGTAAGAGACAAATATAAACAGGTAAATAAAGAATGAAGACACAGTGGGAACAATGTGTAATTTGAGAGACTCTGCTCTGGGTGTCTTAAGCAGAAATGAATTTAATATAGGGGATTATGAATTTACAAAACCCCTGGGAGAGACTGGAGCGATGGAGCCAAGGAGCTGCTTTGACCTCAGGTTTCTGGTGGGCCCATTGCCACTGCAATTGTTAGAGCAGCAGGGGCCCCCAGGCTCCTGCAGCTTCTGCTCCGGCAGCCTCTCACCCAAGGCACTGATGGGCCGCGAGAAGAGTGCGGACCCCCGCCACTGCCAGCACGGGCGACTGTCAGAGCTTGCCTGTCGAGTGCAACTGCCACAGGAAAATAGCCTCTCCTGTGTTTCCAATTTGTTACAGCTGCATCCTTTTTGGCCAAATCCAGAATGAACCTGGTACTCCAGCTGCAAGGGAACCTGGGAAATGTAGTTTTATTCTTTTCAGCACTTGTAATTCAGGGCATGTGGTGATGGATGCCAATAATTAATGTAGTTTCAGTCCCCTTGGTATGTATTTATCAGATTATCAAGTGTAAAGCAGATGACTAAAGATTGGGTACCTTAAACTGATATGTTTTGTCTGGGTCTGGTAGAAGCCTAAGGGGCTTGTAGAAAACAAGATTTTTAAGGAGCTCACCTGGCAGGAAACCTGGTAGTCAGGAGCAGAAGGTTTGAGGACATGGGGCTTTAAAGCATGGATAGGACTGGGAGAATTATCAAAGGAGTGGTTGGGAGGGTGGAGGAAAGATAAATTGGTTTTCATTATTATATAGGCATATCCAATGATGATAGTCATAACAATAAAAATAACAATATGATTTAATAGATCATGTGTGTGAAAACCTGTGGTAAGCCATAAGGCCCTGACGAAAAACAGTACTGGAGGTAAGTGTTATTCTCATTTATATGCAAGAATACGGGTTTTAAAAAGTTAGCAATTTGTCCGAGTTCACTTTACTATGTATTAGAACTTGAACTGAATCTTCCTTCCTTCCCCTTTTCCATTCTCCCTCTCTCCCTCCTATTCTCCATCCATCCGTCTTTCCAGTAATTTACTAAGCATTTACTGTCTGCTGGGGTCTTTGCTTAGATGGTCAAGACAAAATCCTTTCCCTTAAGGAGGCAGTAGCCTTGGATCTAGTCTACCTGATGTTCATTTGGCATTTTCCTCATGGTGTATTTGCCTCTCAGAATTGTATTAGTAGCGCTGGATTCTGTTAGGAAGCCAGCTGCTTTTATCCTACCTAGAGAACACACATACGCCAACAAGACATAGGCCATTTCTAACAACAGGGCGATACAATCTAAACTCAAACCCTCAGAACTCAGTTGTGGCCGGGAGCATGGCTTCCTTGCGGACATATGCACGGGTCATAGGGATTTTGTATAGAATTACCGACATGTGTAAGGGTTGTAGGATTTGACTCCTGGGAGAAAATAAAATGGAAGACTACAAATGGCTACAAAGTATCTCCAGGATATTAGAGTGAAGCTAACCACATGAAAGACACATGACATTTGCCTGTGAATAGATAGACTGAGCATTTTGGTTCTTATGCTGGTTTTTAGCTGCCAGTGATTCTTGTGGCAACCATCCAAGTTTTCAGGACACTATCACATTTTTAAGTTTTCCTAATGAATTATAATAACATTTCTGTAGTTTACATCAAATTGTGTTGAATGGCATTTTTAGCAAATTGTGTCACTTTGTGAATTTCCAAATTTTACAAAATTTCTGTGCCAAAAAATAATCAGTGAAAATGATTTTGTGTGAAACTTTTTGAAAGCCAAGTTTAGCTGATTTTGCTAAACAGCACAAGCAAACAATTTATTCAGTCTTTCTCCAAGTCCTTTTTCTGTGCCTTGTTCTTTGCTTCCAGGCCCCCGCCCTCCTCCCCCCTTTCTAAGCTTCTTTCACTCTGTTTACTGGCCTTTGTTTCTGCTCCTAGTTTGTCTTCCTCTGACATTATCTGCCCTCTCTGCTCCCCTCCACCCTGAGCTATACCAAGCCTTGGGCTATGGTTTTGGGTTGAGGGTCATGGAGGTCATGCATTTTCCACTGAAAGAAAGAAAGGAAAAAAGGGGGGGGGAGAAAGGAATGATCACTTTTGCTCTCTCTTCTGCCCTTGGTGCTGAGAAATTCAGTTGAGATCGGCATCCCGGCCAGCATTATTACGGTGGGATTGAGACAGACACTCACCACAAGAGAGGCCATAATAATGTTGCTGAGAATAAAAGAACATATTTCTATATGCCTGGACTCGTGTTTTGAGATCCTTGCATGTGGGTGGTTAGACTACCATACTAGGTTTTTGAGCATGTCCGTCTGAGCAGCCCTGTTTCCCAGGGGAGAAAGAGTGAAGAGGAGTGGAGACAGCATGCGTTTTGCAATCAGCGTTCCTGGAACGGAATCCTGGCTCACCAGCCACTTAATCCTCCCAGTGTCAGTATTCTTTGTTACCGAATAAAGAAACTAGCTACTGATACAGCCCTAACAGTATTGCTAGTGACGCGGTTACCATCAATTGAAGAATTACTGTGTGCCAGACATTCTGTTAAATACTTACATGCCTTGCTTCAAACTCTTTTACAACACTAGGCAGTAACAATTATAACCCCCATTTTATGGATGAGGAGACTGAGGTTAGAAAATTTAAATTACTTACCCTAGACCACTCAGCTATGAAGTGGAGTTGGGGTTTGAAACCAGATCTGTCTGATTCCAAGTTCCATTCTTGGAAGCACTACCCTAGGTAGAAATGGTGATTAAAGAATACCACCCAGAGTATCAGACATATAGGGAGGAGGTCATTCTTTTGTTTTGAATCGTATTGTTTAAGGCTAGAAATTCCAGGAGGCATGAAGTTAGCTCCAGTTCCTACACTGCTTTTTTAAGGATTTTCTCCCTGTCTCCTTTATATGGGCACACACCAGACCAAAAAATGGTGACTGAGCCAATGACCTGAACTGTGGGAGATACCAAGTCACCACCAGCCCTTTGTCTTTGACCATGTATACAGTTTGGTAAACCATCTAAAAATACATGACACACTAAGACGGGGGCGCTGTCTGGTCTCAGATCAGAGATTGTAGGAGTATGTTGTGCCCAGTGGGAATGGGAGAAGGAGCTGGGAAGGAGACCAGAAACATCCCACTGCCAGTAACTCTTAGTGGTATTCCTAATGGAAGCCACAGAAGCTTACAGTGACTGTTGCCCCAAAGCCACATAATTATAGGACAGCACTATATTCCAGCCTCTTGTGGCTTCCATGTATGTTTCTGTGATCCTAGGTTGTGTCCTGCCCGTGTGTTAATTTCTACCTGCTGAATACAATTTGGTTTGTAGTAAGTGATGCTTTCAAGAAGTTTCTCAGCGACTCATTTCTGGGTGGGATTCTCTTCCAAACCATGTGAAGCCAGAGAATCTGCACAAACATCTGATTGGTACGTTCTGCTTCAGGAGAATAATGAGTCTGCTGCGAAAAAGATCAAGTCCCTAAGCTAACTATGGCAAATGCTTTAGGTATGTCTGTAGATTTGGGATTCCGTGAGTTTACTGACGCCTTTCCAGCGATGCTGAAAGATCACAGTCTGTCAAATCACATTGTTATTGTTGAGGTTCCAGGAGGTCTTTGATTATTTCATGACCTTTTCCCTAAATAGCACCTATTACTTTGATAACAGAATTTTTGAAGTGCTTCTCAATCTTTTGCTATTCCCCAGGGCCTGGGTCAACATTCCTGTCGTCTCTATTTCAAGATGAAACACAGAGAGTTTAAGTGATTTTTCCATGGGCTCCCAGCAAGTCAGCATCTATGCTGGACACAAACTTCTTAAGCTTCTTACTGGCTGTAGATGAGCTCACTGAGCCACATATTTCCCCCAGCAATTATTTATACACATTATGCATCTGACCTGGATATGCTGGTGCTTATTTCCCTTTTGCATAACGAGGAATATATCAGGCCTCCAAGAAGGACTATTTCCTCAACGCGAGTGCCCGAGTTCTAATGTGGATCTTGCTTTATGGACTCAGTGAGGGTCAGGGAGGAGGATGTGACCCCAGCCAGTGCGCATGAGCCTGCAGTGTGCCTTCTGGGTAGAGCTTGGTCAGAATGAGGTCCAGTGGTGATTGTAACTGCCTCATGGGAAAGAGATGGGGGAGGGATGCGCATTTCCTACTTGGGCTTTTCTAAATGTGAAATACGGTTTCGTTGTAGAGTGCTGGAATCTCTTCCCGCCTGTTAGGTAACTGAAGACAGGTCTTCACGAAATACCGTGGGTAATGAACTTATGTTCAGGTACCACCATAAACATGGGGTGTAGGTGAAGGCAGAAACTTTTGACTTTTATGTTTGCCTCTTGCATTCAGAGCGACAGATCATAAAGAGTGTTTTAGAAAGTCTGCATGGAGAATTTAATACCATAGTTCCATAAGCTCTTTCTGTTTAAATGACTTTTATTAATAGTTTCTTTGTTATAAAACAATCCTGTCCAATTTTAAGTTTATTCAATAAACTTTAGAAAATACAGATAACAGAGAGAAGAAAACAAAATCACCCTGAGTTCCACTACTCAGGGGTAACCTATATTAACATTTTGGTGTATTTTTATCTTCCTTAAAAAATGGGCTTACTCTCTCTTTTTATTAAAACAAGGATTGTATGTTAAAATTTGTGATAATCTACTACCTATTTTATACACACATACACATAAGATTATACTTATATTATTATATTATGCCTTATATATTATGCCTTATAAACCTGCCTTTTAAACTTCAATTCAGTATATTTTGAAAATCTTCTCTGGTCATTAAACAGTCTTCCCCAACATCACTCCTGATGGTTGGATAGCATTTCATTGTATGGATGTATCACTGTTTATTCACCTGATTCCTCATTGCTAGACATTTATGTGGTTTCCAAGTTTTCTCTGTTATAAACAGGCTGTGATGAAGATGTAAATCTCATTTATAACGGCATCAGATCATATGTTTTATTTGTATCTTCTAGAAGACCTGAAGCATAAGGTTGCTAAGTAATATCAGTACTGTATGAATCTTTTCATGGGAAAACCCGATCTGGGAGAGCTGCTTTGAGGCTAGTCGGGGCTAAAGTGATAATATGTTGAACAGCAAAGTGCTCATTCTTGTCCACTAGAAATGGAGATAAATCCAATAAGATAAAAGCCATATGTGGCTAAGGAAATATACTTCTCATACAGAAGACTAGATAATGGTAGAATGGCACTTAATTAAGATACTGAATGCAACAGTTAAAAAGTGTTAAAAAGTAAGGAACTCATTTGTCTAAACTTCAAGCGTGCCCAAGTAGTTGCCTGAGGACATAAGTATACTGGTCCAGTCATCCACGCAAGCCTTTCCAAGTCATGTTTCTAAAGTAAAAACAAACAAACAGCAAACAGAAAAACTCTAAACCCTCACATAAGAACAACAATGACAAAAACCCAAACCCAAACCTACTTCTGGTTGATTTCGTTTGGTTCTCCATTAGCTGGATCTGATTCTGCCTTTTCAAACTCAGCAAATATCACTAAATGCTTTTGGAAAGACCAAGTTGCCTCATGCGATTTTTTTTTAATTCATGTACAGGTCTCTTTTGCTAAAGAAATGAGCCTCTTCTTTTGTATCTTTCACTATCAGTGAAAATAAAATTTTATGGGAATTAAAAGGAGACCATTCAAATTCTATCAATTCTTACCTCAGCTCCCCCTGCCACCAACACCCCAGCAATTTTTTTTTTTTTGACACACACATTTTCTATGACTTTCCAGCCAGCCCTGATGATTACTTGACTGGCAGATGTGAAGATCTAGGCTGAAGGGCCATGTGATCTGAGCAAATTGCAGCAGTTCTATAGATTGAAGTAATCAAAACCACGCATTTTGACTCTTCAGACATTTATGGTCTGTGTCTTCTATACCAGGACTCAGCATGGCCTGATGATGTCAAGCTTCTCCCTAGATAGTTTGGATGGCTCTGTGAACAAGGTTAGAGAATAATATGTTCTGTTTCCCTTCTCCTTGGGGTGACCATTGTCTCCCGTTGATCCTGTGCTCAGTGAGTCATTAATTAAACCCAGAATCTCTCTAAGTGACCTGTTGCAATGTGGAGGTTTATTCCCAACTTTTTCTGCTTCACTGCCTACTATCTGGCCAATGTGCCTTGTTTGTATTTTTAAAAAAAAATCTCCCTCATTCTTCCTCACATCACGAGGATTCATTTTTGAGATAGAGAGCAAAAGGCTAGGTTAAGAAAAACACAGCCACCTCCAGAGTGCAAAAACTGCAATAAACCCATCACCTCTAACAACGGGGCAGAGCATGAAAAGATAAAAAACAGCCTGCCAAGAATGTAGTAACCACCCATTCACTTTTAAATGCTCTCCACACTTCAATGCACAGACCTAATTACTTTTCTGCATTCCCAAATCCACTTTGCCCATACTGCAATCAGAAACCTGGCGTTAAAATATTTTAGACTTGGAGGATCAAGACTAATTATGGGCCTTAGCTGCACCTTTTGGTTTCTCCCCCTACCCCCCCTTCTCTTCTTTGGGTTACTTTAAAGCACGCTCCACTGGAAGAAAGGCTGCCCAGTCCCAGTTGGGGGTGAAGCCGAGAGAGAATAAAACAAAGAACAACTCAACTCAATTCAGTAAGCTTCAATGAGGCTGGTATATTTAATGTGAGCCCAGGGTTAGCCCACAGAATTGTGGCAGAATGCAATATTCTCGACAAAAAAAGATGTGTTTAAGGTCGACTAAGGCCCCATAAGGCTGTTGTTGGTGTTTAAGCAGTCCACCGAGGTATTTAGCACGGAGGGTTTCTAAACATTCCAGCTGAGAATTAAACTACAGCTTTTACAGTAGCCGCTGAAAGGTTTGGGGGGCTGGGAGCGTCCCCTCCCCCTTGTATTGAAAGGTCAACAAACAGTAGGAAAGATCATGTCATAACAAAGATGAAGCCACCTATTATCGAGTCTAGTGACAGCTAATAGCACTATCAGAGAGACTAATCCAAGGTATTAAATAGTGTAATTGTTAAAATAATATCATGGTTATTAGAACACCCAAGTATGAGACAGTTTTCATTTTACATAACATGAAAGTGTTGCAGGTGAGCCAAGCCTTGACGTGACAGGCACTTGTTATAAATATGTAAATATTAGAAAATTGCTTCAGTTCTGCAATTTTTCTGCAGCCTACAGAATGCATTTTTAATACGCAGATGTTATGTTTTGTGGCATTTGCTAAACTACTTTTGGGTAATTTTGCCGAGTTACACTCTTAAAAAGCTTTCATTCACACAAAACAATTTGCTGTGCGAGTTGGTGCTAATGTTTTACTTCAATGAGGCATTTTTAGTTTCATGGATTTAATAAGACAAATACTACCACGAAAAAAAGCATAGTTTCTCGGAGATGAATTTGTGAAATGGCTAAGGGAGGCTGAATGCTTAGAGAGGGAATTTTATGGAAACTGCAGCTCTCAGTCTGAACTCTGGTAAGTTTTATGAGCTTGGGATCTGGGCATAGGTATCTTCGGCTTACGTGGTTCCTATTCAGAATACTAGAAGGAAACGTGATCACCTTGAAGGGGTACACATGTTACAAAAACAAAAGAACCCTTAATACCGAAAACACATGGAGCTACTGAAACGCTTCCCTCTTTCTTTTAGTTTCCAGTAGTCAAGAATCCAAACCACAGGTTGTACTGAGGAGAGGGTTTAAAACAGTAAGATGTTTCCGATGGTCAGAGTTTGCAGGGCGCTTAAAACATAATACAAAGGGCACATACACTGGCTCGCAACCACCAATTAACCCTCCTTGTTAGATAGGTAATTTATTCCACTCAGAGGCATCAAATATCAGAGAAATCATGGGCCAAAACAGTAATTATCTGCAGGGAATTCAAAGGCTTTGAAAGCCAATAATTCCAAAGAAATAAAAACAGAGTCCTTTTCACTGGATAGACTTCATCTTAAAACCTGTAATAAGAGCCAGGCCCTGGCTGTGAACCTCTACACTTCAAGGAGAAAAAAAGAGGCTGAAGAAGGTGAAGGCAATATTCATGGGGCTTTTCTGCATAAAACTATCTGGGAGTGGCCATCAGAGACCAGTCGTTCTGGGCACTGTCTATAGCACACACCATCCCCATCCAACATGGGAATGACGGGCTGGGTTGGCCCAAAGTGGGATTGGAGAAAAATCTTAAATTACTGAGCTAAAGAAGATGACAAGAAACTCTATTTAAGAAGTCCAGCAGTTTAATTTGAATTTTTAAAGCTCCAGGGACATAAAATAATCTTTCCTAGGATAAAAAAAAATAATCACAGAATTTCTCAAATTTCATGGCAAAGTCTTCTTAAGGAAAGCATTTATTCTAAACAATCTCATCTCCTTTGAGCTACATCCATGTTTTGTAATGTCTCGTCTTGGTCATCGAGAACCAGTAGAGCTGGTCATTGAAGGTTTGACAGTGAAGTTCTCCCTTAATTTATGTACCCTTACGGATTTTCTACTTTTTCCATGTGGTTTTTTTTTTTTTTGGCTATATCAAAAAAAAAAAAAAAAGAACCATGTTCAAATCTGTAATAAATTATCTACATTGTATCTGTGTATCCCATGCATGAGTGTACTAGCCTTTGGTATCTCTACCCTTTCACACACATGGCTTCTTAATAGGCTGTAGGGGGGGGCCTTGACTTTTACACATTTACTACCAATTTCATAGAAATTCATGAGGGTAACACCTACTTTTCACTTAACAAGGTCAAGGCACAAATCCACATGCCTAATTTAAATGATTTCTTTTTTTTTCATCATTATAAATCCATACCAGATGTGAGGGAAGGAGGAACACCATTCCCTGTAGTTCAGTTGCTCAAATCTACCTCTGATGATCCTCCTGTGAACTTCAGAGAACAGATTTGCATTTTCTATAGCAAACTTTTCCAGTGAAGTAGAATTTTCCAAGATTCTGTTTTTGTCCTGAGTTGGGTTAATGTTAGACTTGGACACTGCTGCGGTCTATGACAATCTAAGATACCGAATCTGGTCACTTTGCAGACTGAATAAGGTTCTTGGGTGATGTTTGAGGACTGTTGACAAGATGTATGTATAAGTAATCATGTAGCCCAGCTGTCATCCAACAGTGGCTTAGCGAATACCTCCTGGTATGTCGTCCAAGGGAGTTGGACTAGATCTCTTTGCTGCCCTCCTCCAATGCTGAAGGTTTTGTGATGCTATCATTTGTCCGATTTAGATCGGGACATTTTATTATTCTTAAAAGAACACTTTACTTTCTGCCTTTAGGTATGCAAGAAAAATTTTAAATTACATTTATTTTGGTAATTAAAGATAAAATTGCCTGTATCTGAGCTGGCAGGAACATTGAAATTCTTACACAGCCAATGCTAACGTGCCATTTTTAGCATTTCAAATTTCTTAGCACATTTAAATTCTCTCATGTGTTCCTTTTTCAGGGGTTTCAACAGGGAAATAGAGGCTACTTCTCTCAAAAAAATGCAAAGCAAATGCATAGATAATGAGAAGGCCTCTCACATCCCACCTGCTGCCCAGAAGTCAGATGGTGGACATTTTGTAGCCTCACCTAAGAAGTGGAAGAACAAGAGATACGCCAACCGAAACTCCTCTTGGGGACATATGAATACGGTAGAGGATCTCAGGGCTCATGTAGGCGACTTAGTCCAGTGACTCACTCTCTACACTCTTCTTTGTGCTGATAACTCCTACATTTATATTTTCATCCTGACCGCTTACTGGAGTTTTCATCCTACTGGGCGAGTTTGCACAGCGCCCTGGTCTTGGGGTGTCTCAGTGTCTCGTGGAGCTCATCAAACTTAGAGTTCAACTCACTTTGGTTTGCCAGCGTCTCCTCTTGGTGGTGTTTATTTCCCTCCAAATCGAGGGCCATGTTTGTGTCTTTTCCAGACCTGGGCGCCTCTCTTCTTCCCCGCCCCCTGCCATCCCCAGTGCTCCTGTGATTAGCAATACAATGCCCATTGTCGAAGTTCTCTGGGTTCAAAGCCCTGAGGGTATTTCACACTTGTTGCTCCCCTTCAGGCTTCACAGTTATTACGTTCTTAACATTTTGCCTTTAGGGTTAAAGCTGTGATGTGATTCCCTTCCATCCACAGCCTGCAGACAATCGCAGACACACATCACACCTTCCCTGAATGAGGCAGTGGTCTTCAGCAGCTCCCCGGGCCACCTCTTCCCTTTCTCTTAATTCTGCTGCTAAACGCCAGTTGTAACATAAGCGCGTCCCTGCCGAAAAGCCTGTAGAGGCTCCTGAGCTCCCAACTTCAGGCCTCAGCTCTGCTTTTGGAGAGTCTCCCTCCATTGTAATTACAGAATCATCATTATCACTGCTCCCAGCTCCTTGCTGCTCATTCTGGCTCAGTCTCCTTGCTTCTACTCAACTGTCCACTGCGGCTCTTTCTCTGCTGTTTACCTCCCCCAATTCTAACCACTTCTCATGATATTTTTCTCAGCCTCTTCCCATGATATTTTTTTTGCTTGTTTTTATCCACTTTGATCCCCTTTCCTCTGAACTACCAGATCACATCTTATCTTTAGATTGGATGATTATCTTGGCAGCTTTGGCAGAATGGAAAGAACCCTGGATTGGAGTCACGTAGACTTGGTTCCAAACCAGGTTTCAACAATGTATCAACTTTGGTCATCTTACCTCCCTGAGTCTTTATAGCCTTTCTAAAACATAAAATGGGGAGATGAATAAACAGTAGGGACAATGATAACAAAGGTACCAGCATTTCATTAGATCCTAAGTGGTACTTGAATGGGAGTCTTTAAAATTGTCTTTTAAAACTTTATGTCTGTCTGCCTGTCTTCTTACTTTGGCTTTGGGTACTGTGTTTTACATCCCTTTCTCCCCCCAAAAGCCCTGGACATTGTTATGTAAAAAATTGTGCCCAGTAAATAAATCTGGAATAAAACTTCCATTTCAGAAACTTGGCCTAGAGTTTTCCAACAAGGTAAGATAAAACTAGTCACATCTCAGACTTTGAGAATACCAAGAGTAGAAACAAATTACCACTACCTAACAGTTAGGTCTTGTAGAGAGAACTCTTACCCACACTAAAGTCCTTGGACAAATGTTATAATTTTATAGGAACTCTTTGACGCTGACATAAATATAAGATATCATTTACTACTTAGTTTATCCTATTTTCTTATAAACTAAATATATCAGTTGTAAAGAAATAAAGCTTTGAAGATGCCCTAGCCTGCCTCCTTACATACCATACCTCTCATATATATATATATACACACACACTGTTTATGCGGGCAGGTATTGTTCTAGCACTTGGCAAATATTCATTCACTTCACATTCACTACCCCCATGAGGTAGGCAGGGTTATTATGGCTATTTTACTGGTGAGGAAACTAATCCACGGAGGGGCTGCGCAACATGCCCAAAGTTAACACAGCTAGAAGGTTAGAGGTGGATTAGAAAAGCTAGGCAGGCAGTTGGCCACCAGAGTCCCATACTCTTAACAAGCTATGATTCCTTTTTTGAACCTTTTATGTTTTTATACTTTTCTCCTTGTTTGGGCTTCTTTCATTGGCTGGCAAAACTCTAGGATACAATAAATATTGGTCATGGTGGCCATTCTTTGCTCAGTGCCTTGACCTGTTGGGTTGCAAGTGGGGCTGTCAAACTCTCAGAGGAAAGACACTTCACAGGCCTATGGGATGGGAGAAAACATTTCTCTCTTATGGCAGGGTAGAGATTATTCCTTTTATAAACAGTGAGTATTTTGCTTTGCCTCAGAGATTAAGAAAGCAGAATTGACATCACTGAGTCATTCTTTTAGTCACCACCAAGAATCTCAAAATGCATGTTAATGCAGTGTCACAACATAATTGCTTCAGATATCACATCTCAAATTGTGAGATAAGAGCGAATTATATTGAATTGGCCAGTTGACTTAATTATATTTTGTCAGTACTGAACTGTACCTTCCTGAATTGTAATTTTAGATTTGAGACGGTTCAGCAATTCCTGAAGAAAGAACTTCAAATAGCCAACGTGTTCCAGTAGCCTGTTTTTCTAAAGCTTTACCGTGTTTTGAAGGATGTCGACAACCACAGCATTGATGTCATCTGATTGAGGACGAAGGTCGGATTCTACACCTTTTTTCATGTTGGAGTGTTTCTATTGGCTCTTTTACCCAATAATACGCATGTTGTGATTTATCAGGCATGTGCTCAGAGAACTTATGACTACTTCTGATGTTGTTACAGTGGGACGTGTTTCTTATCTGAGTCCCGTTGGTCTGGGACTCTCATGGAGGAGGAAGGGCCTGCTAATTTCATATTGGTCTTTGAAGTCGCATTTATGTATCATGAATGACCTTGTTCAACAAGCCATTTTTGGATACAAATAATTTTAATAGAAAGCAGAAATAATTTAATTGTGAGAGGGATTTTTAAGCCCCAGAGTCTTATTTTACAAATGAAGACTCAAATAAGGTTTGAGAAGTCATTCTGCTACATTTGTTAAAACTCACATATAGACATTTTTAGTAGATTTTCAGTTGAGGCCCACACTGTCACCCTCCTTCCTTAGGATGAATGGGGGATGCCGGCACTCTCCCATTTTGTATGTGAAAATGCCTGTGCTTTCATTAACCGAATAGAAGATATTTGTGTAAGTCTGAAAGTAAAGTGGCTGCTAATAATAAACATAGTAGAGGGTGTGATTATCAGTCCACAAACTCAGATGTACAAGAAATAACACATCTTTAGAATTGCTTTGAGCTGACTACAATCCATCCCCAAGCCTTCTTGTGTGCCAGACAGGAAGTTCAGTGTGATTGAGGACTCTCTTTCTTTCCTGTGTTGTGCAAAGGCCCCAGGGTCTTAAACAGCAGTACTGCGTACTCTCTGCCCATCAGTGGCCACTGGGGCAATTACTTTTAAGAACATCCATTCTCTGAGTCTGGATGTACATTTCTGGTCAGGAGGTTTTGCTTCTTTGCTTTTGGGCCAATAATCTTTGCCACACCCAGGAGTCCTTGTATTTGTCTTGCAGTCCTATGAGCCATACAGAGCCCTCCCTCCCTGATCAACCCGGCTCTCACCATCTTGCGCTCACACCACCATCGAGCAGTGCATGGATCCCGCCCCTCACAGGAGCTCTGCGGGCTCTGATCTCCTCCCCGGATATGGGAAACCTTCCCCTAGCCTTTCTCCTCAAAACCACTGCCCTCGCTCTCCTTTCCTCCAGGACACCTGCCACAACATCTTCAATGATGGCAGTTGTCTTCTACAACTTACGTATCCTGCTCTGTCACAGATCATCCCAGAACCAAGAGAGCACCAGATGTAGCCCTTGGCTAGAAATGGCAGGAGAGAGGGGTAAGGAAAAACAAAGGGGGAAATAAAACCAAAAGAATTTCTCTGTTAACTATCCTACCATTTTACCATTTAAATAAATAGATGCTCTTATGCTGGGCTTACCTGTACATATCCTAGGTCATAAAATCCTACCATAATCCCATGAGGACTCATTTATTATCTTCATTTTACAGATGGAGAGTTGTCCATTTTCCCTTCTAAGCCAGTCATGAGGCCAGTAAGGAGTAGGGCCAGCATTTCAATTCAGCCCTGTCAGACTCTGAAGCTGATATTCTCTTTAAAAAGATGCCACAAATGTGAGACTGAACCGAAGTTTTCTTTCAGTTCTTCTCTGTATGAAGAAATCACCTCCACCCCTAGAATATTTCTGCCATATTAATTGTGCAGACTGAATCAGATGGTTTCTTCTGCTTGGGCTTCTGTGAGGTTTTTGCCTGTCTGAGAGGTTTGCTCTTCAGATTCCTCCCGGGCAGATTTTCCCAAACGTATGCCTCATGAAGGTGGGTGTGGGGTTTCAGCTTGGTGTAGGTCAGCCTTAGATGTTAGCATGTACCTGGAGGCCCACAGATAGCTGGGCCTCATCCCTGGAGTCCCTGATTCAGTGAGTCTGGGGTGGCACCTAAGAATTTATATTTTATCAATTTCCCAGGAGATATGGATGCTCCTGGTGGAGGGGACACACTTGGGAGCCAGTGTTCCAGGTTGTAATGGCATCTCTAATTTAATCTGAGTGAGGAGAAAGAGAAGATGATTGTTCTCACACCTCAGTTAATCAGGGGATTTATCTCAGCTCAATATTGCTAACTGCTGTCAAGGTTTAACGTAATCACTTTCTGTGTGTGTGTGTGTTAATTTTTAAAAATTTTAAAGAATTTGAGTATATTTGATACACAGTGTTGCATTAGTTAAACATTATCCATTTTTAATTTTTTTTCTTAGATTGTTTAATTATACCTAGAGTGGACTATCCTTTAAGGACAAGAAACTGAAACGCAACAAGTTAAAGGAGGAGCCTAGACATGTTGACGGTTGTAATATTGTCATATCTGGTCAAATTCTTGTATAGGAACCAAAATAACTATAATATTTCCAAAATTAATGTTAAAAAGAGAAAATATAGCTTCCCAGTCAACTTTACATTTACAGCAGAGTACCCCAGTATAGTTTAATTTTTATCTACATTTTAATAAACAAAACAGGCTACTTTTAAATTATGTTAGACAAGAATATCATTATTTTTATTACATAAACTGGATTTAATTAAATAACATGAACTTATTGTTAAATGTAAAAAGCCAAAATTCTTTATATGTCTTTAATGTATGAAATGAACTACATAGCACACTATTTAATAACTTAATAACCCAAAATAAAAAAACATTACTTTATTAAATGGCATAAAAATTATTTGAATTATCTCCAGGGATGTTGAAGAGATTAAATAATCTTAGGAAAGATATTCAGGACTCAGAAAAGGAAGGGGAATCTTGATCTAGGGGAGCGGACTCCTTTTCACCCATTTGAGTGTGTGTGTGTGTGTGTGTGTGTGTGTGTGTGTGTGTGTGTGTGTTACTATTCTGCTCTTCTCTTTCCTTTGGCTGGTGGGATACATATCCATACCCTTGAAAGCCTGTTGGGCACTGGGCACATAGACCAAATTCTTAATTGGAGCAGATTCTTCATTAGGCTTTTGGGAGAACACTCTCTTTTTAATGCCTCCTCTTTGAGTCAGGGCTTCATACCCAGAGGTTGGACACCTGACTATGGGGTGGGGAGGTGGTTTGGAAGCCCACAGCTGGGCTTGTCCATAGGCCTTTTGTTAAGGAATAAAAGGAATCCTTCCAGTTATGTATGCTAAAGCCTATTTTACCAGGATGGGAGGCCAGGTTGGAATCTGGGACATTCCAATAAGGTAGACATTCACCTCTAATGTTTTCCATTCTTGCATCTTAGTTCAGCATTAGGTGGCATTATGGGATTCAGGATTCATGATTTGGGATTCTAACACTTCTTCCTTCCTTCCTTTCTTCCTTAGCAACAATGGCTAACAGAACCTATTCATCAGAGTTCTCTGGGAACGGATTAACTTTGGTCCTTCTTTACCTCATGCAAAACTCTTTATTGGCTCTCCAGGCCTAATATCACTATTCCTTAGTTGGGCACTGAAAGTGTGTCATGATATGGTCCCAATCTCTGTTCCTAGTCTAAGCTCAAACCTCCTAATACACACTGTGTTCTGGTTACCACCCTGCTCATTTTTCTTTGGTAACTTCTTGCCTCTCTTCTGACCAGCAATTACAGTCTTAGGTTTTTTGTCTTCCAAATTCTCCTTCCTATATAAGAATGGAATATTTCACTCTTGGTTAAGTTCTGCTGGGATTGATACCTGTTTGTATAATGTGCATTTCTGCCACTGGATTGTGAGTTCTTTGATAATCGTCCTTGTGATTCCTGTTTGTACAACTGTCAATGTTGCACTTTTAAAGAAATAGAAGGCCTTCAGCTCTATTATTTCATTTAATCCCCCTAGGACTTCTGTGAAGGTGACATTTGGCTTGTACTGAAAACAAAGAGACTAGAAGAAATCTCAAGATAGAAGTAGCATTAAAGAGCATTGCAGAATGAATAGCAAACCATGGCATCAAGCCAAAGCAATTTGGCAAGCAAATTGTAGGTAACAGAACAGACTTTGAAAAATAGTTGTTGGTATAATCTGAGGAGAGGTCATTCTTAGTACCTGGGGTTAAGAAGTTTTCTGGCTTACTAACATTGCCTATAGGTGGAGATGCCATGGCTAGTGATGTCTTTTGAAACCTGTGAGGAAATCTTACCATATTCTAAAGAACATTGCCTGATCTGTAAGTGACAATGGACTCTGTATGGTCATGAAGAGTTGGGTATGGCCATTTGCAGTAGGCTGATCTCATTAGGCTGAGTAATGCTAACCAGCAGTAGGTAGAAAAGAAAAAAAAAATCACACAAGTAAAAGTCAAGGAAAGAGAAGTTTATTGCTTTTAAAATTAAACAAATCAAAATTTTCTGCTTATATTCCTTTCTTTCTAATGCAGGAAAGCAGTGCCATGGCAAGATCCCTAGGACACGCTGACTATGTCATGTATATGACTTTGAATAAGCCTCTTAGTTTCTTAGAATCTCATGATCAAAATGGGTTAATGAAGTGTGTCTTAAAGGGGGCCTTGTGAAAATAATATGAGGCAATGTATATTAAGGTACTGTATACAAATAATGTAAAAAACTTTTGAATTATTTGTTTTTTTGCTCAAGATATAGCAAAATGTTATAATAATTTTAAAATTATATTTCTATTGTTTTGTTTGCTTTTCCTTAAATACCTACTTTTTTAAGATGGGCTTTCTGTTTTGGTCCTTTCAGGACCTTCCTCGGGCTGTATTTGAGTATAGCAACCTAGATTCTTATGCTTGGGTCCCTGCGCTGGCCTGGTTCTGCACGGATACCTTCTGTATGCTGCCTCGTATGGGTTGAATTGTGTTCCCCCAAGATTCACATGGTGAAGTTCTAACCCCAGGACTTTGGAATGTGACTGTATTTAGAGAGAGATAGGGTCTTTAAAGAGGTAATTAAAGTAAGATGAGGTTACATGGGTTTGCTCTAACCCATCTGACTGGTGTCCTTATAAGAAGAGGAGATTAGGACACAGATTTAATTTATAGACATTAATCTAACCACCATCTTGACTAATACTTATTCTATAATGAGAGAGGAAACAGTATTCTTTTTATTTAGGATTCTTTGAGTAAGGACATAACTCGACTTTGACTTTGATTAATTTGAGGAACTATCTTGAGTGCCTGTGGAGTAATTAAGTTGATTGCTTGTGATGGCTTATGGAATCGTTCTTGTTGGTCTGAGCATATAAATTATGCTACAGAACCATTTCCAAAATTAAATTGAGGTTTTGATAAGACACATAAACTCTTTGAAACTAAAGTTTCAGTATGGCAGTAATTCTCTTAGGGCTTAACGTGTTTATTTTCTTATCTTTGCATTCAAATGATTTCTTCCTAATCCAGCTTTAACTAACTAGCTAACTATCTACCTAAAACAAAAATCTCTGAATTTATTATTACCTTTTTTGTTGGACTTACTCTTAGATTGGGCATAGTAGGGTATATAATCCATGTGACACATAGTTTATTTTCATATGTCTTCAGGCTTTTCTAAGACTTTGTTGGTTTTTCTCTATTTTTCTGGGAACACTGAGATTCGTTCTGAATATTGGGGGTTTCCAATAAGGAAATTGGATGGAGTGTATGTTCTTTGTAGGAAAAAATTTTAAAGACAACACATTTCTAAAATGAGATACTTTATTATAGCAGATTGAAGATGGTCACGAAATCTTAAATACTTTTCCTATTAAGAAGTGGGTCTGTCTCTGTCTCCTAGTCTTGAATCTGGTGAGCTCTGTGACTGCTTTGAGCAGAACACAGTGGAAGTGATCCTCTGCCAGTTTCTGGGTCTATGCCTTAAGAGATTAGAAAGGTCTACTTCTTGTTTCCTGGAACACTCACTCTTGGAGCCCTGATCTACTATATAAGAGCTATGACTGCCCTGAGACTGCCCTGATGTGAGGAAGCCCAAGCTAGCCACACAGAGAGGCAGCAGGGGGAGAGACCAATGTTGGCCATTCTCTGGCTGTTTCAGTTATCCCGTTCCAGGCTCTACCTATGTGAATAAGGAATCCAGACTAGCTCAACCTCTAGCTGAATATCACCAAATTGACTCCACTTGACACCATGTGAAGCAGAAGAATGGCCAATTTGAGTCCAGTTCTGATTGTGACCCACAAAATAATGAAAAAATAACAAAATAAGTAAATTTTAGGGGTAGTTCATCATATAGCAATAGGCAACTGGAACTTTAATCTTAAAGACTTACATAAGGATGATATAAACTTCTTGAAAAATGCTTATTTATAATCATGTAAAGTTAATTTCTGGCAAAATCTAAAACCTTCTAACTTGACTGACTTGGACAAATTTAATCTTCTGTTTGAATATTTTTAACTATTCACAAAAAATGTATCTGAATGCTTTTATCAAGAATAAATTTTGAATTTTTAAAAAAAGATTTTATTTTTTTAGAGCAATTTTTGGTTCACAGCAAAATTGAGAGTAAGGTACAGAGATTTTTCACATACACCCTACCCCCACACATGAATAACTTTCCCCATTATCAACATACCCTACCACAGTGGTACATTTGTTGTGATTGTTGAACCTAGGTTAACACATCATAACCACCCGTAGGCCATAGTTTACATTAGGGTTCACTCTTAGTGTTGTACATTCTATGGGTTTGGACAAATGTATAATGATATGTAACCACCATGATGGTATCATACAGAGTATTTTCACTGCCTTAAAAATCTTCTGTGCTCCACCTATTTATCCCAACCTTCCCCAAACCCTGGCAACCACTGATCTTTTTACTATCTTCATTTCGCATTTTTAAGAATGTCGTATAGTGGGCGCCTGGGTGGCTCAGTTGGTTAAGCAACTGCCTTCGGCTCAGGTCATGATCCTGGAGTCCCGGGATCGAGTGCCGCATCGGGCTCCCTGCTCAGCGGGGAGTCTGCTTCTCCCTCTGATCCTCCCCCCTCTTGTGCTCTCTCTCTCTCTCTCATTCTCTCTCTCAAATAAATAAATAAATAAAATCTTTAGAAAAAAAAAGAATGTCATATAGTTAGAATCCTACAATAGGTAGCCTTTCAGGTTGCCTTCCTTCACTTAGTAATATGAATGTGAGTTTTCCCCATATCTTTCATGGCTTGATAACTCATATCTTTTTAATGCTGAATAATATTCCATTGTCTGGATGTACCACAATTTATTCATCCATTTCCCTACTGAAAGACACCTTGGTTGCTTTTAAGTTTTGGCAATTGTGAATAAAGCGACTCTAAACATCTGTGTGCAGGTTTTTGGGTGAATAGAAGTTTTCACCTCCCTTGGCTAAATAACAAGAAGTGCAATTGCTTGATAGTATGGTAAAAATATGTTTGGTTGGTGAAGAACCTGACAAACTGTCTTTTAAAGTGGCTGTACCATTCTGCCTTCCAACCAGTGATGAGAGCTCGTTTTGCTCCACATCTTTGCCAGCATTTGGTGTTGTCAGTGGTCTGGATTTGGGCCATCAGAATAGGTGTGTAGTGGTATCTCACTGTTGTAATTTGCATTTTCCTGATGACATGTGAGATGAAGTGTAGCGGTTTTTAAAATGTATTCTTTGTTCTCTTTTAAAAAATTAAATGGGTTTCAAATATTATATTTTATTTTTTAGTAAAATGAAATGTAAGAGTGCTACAAATACAAATCTCTATTTTGTGACTTGTTTGAATAAAAACTGCATACTGTGTAATATAGGATAAGCCGGGAAATGGGGATAATATTGAAATGTGGCTTCCTTTATGGATAGTGCTTTGACTTCAAAGGGGATTATTTGTCTGTCTGTCATTTATATGATCATTTTATGAAGTTGACATATCCAGATGTATAGAGAAAAGAATTCTCTTTAGATGTCTTGGAACAGAAACATAACGTATTAAAGATCAAATGATGTCTTCTGTTTCCATCAGTGGTGTAAAGTAAGATTTAGTTGATAATATAATTGAGACCTCACACAGCATTTTCATTTAAAATTGGGATTTCCCTATGTTCTCCATTTGATAAATTATTCTTATGCATAGAGGAGCTAATAAAGAAGAATTGTTTTTATAATAAGCGTTTTCTCTTTTCTTTTTCTGATGTCTTATGTCAGTGGAAAAGCACCCCCAAATGAGTGCTGCTTCTTATCATCGTGCAAATGTGATTCCAGAGCGTGCTTCTCTGTCCTAATCACTGAAATTATTTGGTTATCAAAGCCATACACAGTTCATGATTTGACTTTCATCCTTTTCAGACTTATCCATGATATTGGTCTGGCCTTGAAAACATTAAAATGGCCTTTGTTTGATATTCAACATGTAATTTCAGAAAGACGTGTTCATTTTAAAGATTGACACTGAGTGTTAGTGTGATTGAAGAGTCTTAACAAGGCCTGGGAATAGAACAATAGTTTCTAAGGGTGCGTGTGGGCAGGATAGGTTGGGTAAACAATAAAATGGCTGAGGGCGTGTTTGTATGTGTGATTGTGGTGTGTGTGTGTGTGTGTGTGTGTGTGTGTGTACGTTCAACTTTTTTCCCTATAGTGGACAAAAACTTTATTTGTTTATTTTCAACAAACATCATTTTTTTTAAATTTAAATTTTAGTTATTTAACATGCAGTGCAATATTGGTTTCTGGAGTAGAATTCAGTGATTCATCACTTACATACAACACCCAGGGCTCATCAGATCAATTGCCCTCTTCAAAAACATTCTTTAAAGCAGAGACTATTTCCAAAAGAAATCTTTCACATCTTCTTTTAACAGAATTATTCTACATTTGATATTTTGGAAAATAATTTCTTCCAATCACCTGTTCCTAATAAAGAGACAACAGGCCATATGTTCTGTGACAAATTGGACTTGTTTCAGCAGCGGGAGTTACATGACCTGGTTTGGAAGTAGCAGAACACGAAGAGATTAGATGGCACCTGCCCTCAGTTAACTTCCTCCTTCTGTGTGAGGCCATTTTTCTAGGTTAAGTTCATATAGTAATAACACAATTGTAATGTTTTCAAAATAGAGGTTAAGTTACTTTCTGAGAAGTGTGTCCAGGATTTCATGCTGCTTTCTGCCATCATCAGTGAGTGAATAGGTTTTGTACAACTTCTGTAGACAGCTTCTCCTGCAGAAGGAGTTATTGTATTTATTTGATTTCTCTTCTTACGGTTAAGTATTGGCGAGGTCGGGTGGGTGGGGGTGCTGGTGTAGGGGTACCGATGATAAGAAGGTAGGTGCCACTGGATCAGGGCTCTGGGAAATCCTAACTGTCCTTGCAGGGTGTCCTAAACTATCAGGGGGTCTTAGGAAAGGGGATGTTTCTCACAAGGATCCACCGTGAAGGTGGTGCAAATTCACTCTGTGGGCAACACCATTCCAGGAGTCATTGCATTGTTTACCCTCACCATGGAATAGACCTTAAACAATATGAAAGAACAAAAAGATTTCTTCTGGCCTCAATGAACAATAAGTTTAAACCCACTTCAGAGTATAAGATGGATAGGTTTCCCCCATGGAAAGTCACTAATACAAAACCCCAATCCGTTATTAGCAGCTAAATTAAATATTTTTCAGTCTTGATCTTTATGAACATCATCATAGTAATATTCATGTTTACAATTCTGACTTTTGTGTGTGAAATACTTTCTCATCAATGCATCCTTAAGGATGTCCACTGAACACTTTCGTTTCCAATAAAGCTCTGAGAAGTTCCTTCTCTACCGAAGAAATCCTTAGAAACATCCTTTCTTGCTCTACCTCTAGCTGCAAAGTTGGTGAGACTCCATGACTCCTGATCATATTATCCCACCCTCCTGCTGCTATTTTTGCCACTTCTCTTGGTGCACCCCCCCCACAGCCTGGTGCCCACATGATAAATCCGGCAGCTGTCGTCATGCAATTGGCCCCACCACCTCCCCCAGCCTCGTGCTGTCAGGAGTGTGCTCAAGGGACCAGTGATGCTGAAGAATTTCTCAGGTCATCTGCATTGACCTAGAAAACCAAAGAGGTTCTAGCTTTTGCCCACGGCTGGAGGCAGCGACCCAGCTCTGCTTAGCGTAGCTAAAGCATTCAGCAGCCTGAGACACGGTTCGGGCGGCCACCCCAAAGTTGGGATGCTGAAGAGCAATGTGCATTCTTCAACTTTATAAAAGAACCCAAATGACCCCGACAGACCCTTCCCCCTTTCTGTTCTTTGGTGACACAGCTAAAACGCTATGATTCGGTTTTAGAAAATACACAACTCACTCAAAATTATTTTCCAAAAGGTAGGATTCGGCAAATGGCACAAATAGCCAAAAGGACCCGTGAGCAGAATGTGGGCTCTCTTCTTGTTTGCAGCTTCCCACTCCCATAAGAAAATCAACTAGGAAACGCGGACGGGGGATAATTCCTTCTCCTGGCAGCTGAGCTGTAATCTAGCCTCTCGTTCTTTACTGAGCTCGCACTTGCTGGAGACATTTTAATGTCTTAATGAAAGGACAGGGAAATTATCACTCACTGATTTGTGTTTTTAAATTTGGAGTTTCTAAATTAAGCCTACTTAACGATACAGGCATGCCCATTTCCAGGACTGGATGTTCAGCTCCTACATTTGATGTGTCACCTTGAGGGTTTCCTGTGAGGTAATTATCATGCTGGGATGAGCTAATCTCCCCTAGAATAGTACACCTGCCTCATTCTGCTAACAAATAGGCCCCTGCCTTCTAGAGACTGCCTGACCTGACTTATTATATCTCTCCCATCAGCAGAAAGACTCATATCATCACTGGGCCAAAGGTGAATTGCCTAGAGACAAAGTTGGAATGAATTTTTTGCAGTCCCATTTCGCCAGACATTCAAACCACTTCATTCTGAAGAGTGGAGACCTTTAACTCTGTCACATATTTATATATGCTTATAAGGCCAGGGAAGGGTCTTTCTGCAGATCTGTTCGGGGTGAATGTATCAAAATAGTATGCCAGAAGAAACTGGGTCTGCCTCTCGAACCTTTTGTTCTCCAGCGTTATTACTCTGAGAAAAGAGAAATACTGTTGCTGGTGGTTTAGTTTACTTGCGTTTTGGAAGTTGCCTGTGGATGCTTTTGTCATGTGGCGGTTGGTGTAGAATTTCAAGTCTGAACCCAGGCCAGAGCTGGAGAGGGGGTGAGGGCCTCGCGAACGTCCGTCAAATCCCTGGAAAAAAAAATGAAGATTTTCTCACTGATGCCTGTTTTCCATGTAAAATGTGGCTTTGTTTTTTTATAGTTTTTCTTATTCCCTACAGCAAAAGAGGCTAATATTCATTTAAAACCCAATAACAATTAAAACCCCCAATAACAATTAAAACCTACAATGAACAACTGCTCTAGCTTTGTTTATTGCATGCATAAATAATCATACTTCAATGAACATGTTAGTATCTATGATCTCTTCCCAGATTAAGGTTGCCTCGAGACTGCTTGCTTTGGCTACTGTAAATGTGACATGAATTACGCTCAGGAAAATGTGTCTAACATGCTGGGTTTGAAGTAAATTATTTTCTTCTAATATACCTACACAACTGTCACAAGGAATTACACTGCAGATTTAGTGATGTTAAGTGTCAATTGTAATTTGGTGACAGCCATTTTATTGGCTATGCATATTGCTCTGCTAGGACTGCTTCTCAGTATGGAGGCCACCGTATCATTAAAAACCAGTGATCCTTCACTGATGACATAATTTGACTGGCAGAGAGAGGAGCAGAGAGGGGCTTGCTTCCACCTGCACAGAATCTGCTGTATGTCAGAGATGAATTTGCCTTCAAATTAGAAACAGCACTGCAGATGAGGGGCTGTGATTTTGCTTGAGTTCTTTTAAGGCGTTTTTCTGGAATGGTTACTGAGCAGCTGATAGAAGTCTCCTTTAATATGTCAAACATATATATTATGCAGCCTGTAAACATTTCAAATATTTTTAGTTAGAGCTTACAGTGAGTTATCTATGAAACCGTTTCAGCTGAACTGAGCCACATGTATTTCTGCACACTCATCCATCCATTCTTTTGTCTACAACTCTGTCTTTGGCATAGGTTCCAGGAACAAAAATTTATGTGATAAAATGGTAACCAAAAAAAAAAAAAAAAGCAAAAGCAAAAAAAAGCTCAACAAAAAAACAACCGAGATCTAATATGAGCTCAGGGCTTCGGCAGGTAGGATAAATCATCAGAGCTAAAAATTTACAGGAGGAACAGAACTATAATCATACATTCTGAAAATTTTATAAACTGACAAATTCAAGTTATGTGTTTTATGCTAATATACATTGTGGTAGGGTCTAATAAACTGTGACTCACTCATAAATAGTAGAAAAGCTGATGGCACTCACACGCAAGCATATACACAGGCTCAAACACATTCTGTACTTATGCAGGAAACAGGAAATAGAGTCCAAGACTTTCTTAGCAAATTTAAATCAATATAACTGCATTCCATTTTCAGTATTTAAATTAAATTTCTTGCTGCAAGGCACTGTAAGGAACAAAGCAAAGTACCTTAAAAGAAAGTGTATCGCTCGTAATTTTACCTCATTTCACACCTATTTGACAGCTTCTCTTAGCCAATTGGCTTCACTGAAAATGCTAACAATATTCACCCGTTAGAGTCCTGCCCTTCTCTGTGGAGACCATTCCTCTTAGATATACTTCATTAGCTTTCAACATGGAAAAATAACTTTTTCCCTCCCTACACCACTGACATTTGCCACTGTTTTCCCCTTCTCCTAACATAGCACTTATTTATTTATTAAGAAAAGAAACTTTCTAGAACAATAAATAGCATAAATTATTCAGCCAATTTCAGTCCAGCCACATAAATCATACCCAGGCAGACAAGCTACTTATGACAAATGCTTTGTCTAAGAGAAATACACCACTGAAGGTTTAATCAGAGGCGTTAAACATTTCAGACTTTCCCGTTTTTATTCTTGGCCAGGAAAACTCTATTTCTCTATCTACAGAGGCTCTTCAGAATGCTCTTTTTTTCCCATGAGAATACTGAGACCATTTTTATCCACAGTAGGGAGGAGGGTGTTAATAAAAGTGCACTTTTCTGAAGAAAAATTCAAATGGGGGTTGGCAAATCTTCGCAATTCTTGAAAGCATATTTCAGGGCCAACTGTGGATATGTGAATAGCTTTTCACATGATGGGCCATCAAGTCCTACTTTTTGAGACTGGTCAGGGTGTTCCCACATCCACCAAAAAGAAAAAAAAAAAAAAGCAAGTGGAATTTGGAAGCAGGATGAATCCAGAGTAGTTGGTAGAATCAGAAGACGCTGCTTCCTATTTTGTCTTGTCATTGACTCCCAAGGCTTCTGCCACGAATGTTTTTTAACTGAAGCTTCCTCCTTTACTGCCTTATTAATATAAATGGGTCCCATAAAAATGCTTGATTACAGCGTGGTAGGCTAAAATATGCCCATAAAAAAAAAATCTTTTTTTTTGGTAAGCTTCAAATAATGGTGATATTTTTTTCCGGTAAAAGGAATGAAATCTTAATTCCCCTAATACTTAAGTTGTGAACTTTTCCCCTTACTTATCATTTAACTAATTTTTAGACCATCAGTGATTCAAGGCATGTACGTATGTTATTGGGGACATCAGATATTTGTGGTGACTTTGAAACTTAAAACAAATTAGGTCCATGCTTAATCTGGAGAACCATTTACTCTAAGGAGAAAAATTCTACTCTCCTAAAGCTGTTTGTGAGGTGTTTTTGTTCCGTTTCATTTTTGTTTACTTTTGACAATGGAAGGCTTGGCACTCACTGAAGATATCCAACCATTCCATCAGTGAAAATGGTCACGACTGAGTGAAGAGTAGCCCGTTTCCTCGCCCAGTTTTAGTCAAAAAGGGCACTATATTGTCCACAATGAAAACCACTAGGGAACACCTGGAGAAGGTGGAAATAAGCTGGTCGTGCAGTGGTAGAGGATCCAGGGGCTGTTGTTTTGGAGAAGGGCAGAGACAATGTTATGGAAGGTTTGTCTATACCGAGGGTTCCCCAACTCTTGCTGTGGAAAGCGTGTCTCAGCAGCCCCGCCCCCTCAAGCATATGTGAAGGCATTCCTCCAGTGAAGCCAGAAGAAAAGACCTGACCAGGAACACAGCACGACTTCCCCCTGGGCCTGTTTTCCACGGTAGTTTCTGGGCTCAGTCTTGCTTACCTTACAAGCTCTGAGTGAATTGTGGCCCAAGCAGCTGTGGCCGTGCGCCACGTGACGAAGTATTCCTTTCCGATGTACATGTGGCATTTTGCCATATAAAGGTACAGCACACGGATCTCCTGAGGAGCATGCATCAAGTTTATTTTCTGACTAGTAAATGAATAAATTTTTCTGACTCAATTGGGAATGAAAAGAAAATAACCTGCCTTTGGAGCTATCCCAAGATCTGATTCCTTTGGAGCGGTTCATGTAATTTAACAACAACCCAGTCATCAGAGAGCTCTGGTCTAAGTATACAGCAAGCTTCAAGCCTTGCAGATGAGGGAACTCTGGATCCACAGGGGCTAAGGTAGATGTGGGTAACTTTGAGCAAGCCCCGGGGGGAGAAACTTGAGCTCAGGGAAATGTCAGTAAGATTCCAAGCACCCTATTCTAGACAGACTCGTTTAAATCCCCAAGTTTTTAGGAGATGATAATATAAGGCAGTCTTAGAAATGGTTCAGTTGTGATGATAGTCGGTCCAGGCTTCGTCTCCACTTGATTATACTTGTCATCTCTTCTGTCAGGGCACTGTTGAATATATAAGAAATTGGGGGGAAGCTATAGCAGATTAGGGAGGAAACTAAAGAAGGCAAGTGCAAGGATTGGGATCTTATACCAAGAAGAATTTGGAATTTTAAACGAAAGGAGAAAAGTCAATGTAGGGCAGAATGTTGTGATGTTTTCAATGAACAACTGCTCTTCCTGAACTTAGTTTCTCTTAGACCAAGTCATCATTGTCCGTACGTAGAGTGAGCCTATGCCCCGATTTGCCCAGCACAGTCCCAGTTCATGGCGGTCGAGCAAGTTAGTTATAAGTAATATCCCCTTGTTTTCTTAAAAGCGTCCTGGCTTGGGAGAAAAATTATACAGCTATCCTAAACATAAACAAAGCTCCCTTTGAAGTTAAGAATAGATTTGTATAAAGGATGAAAGAGGAAATGTTTTGATTTGGTTTTCAAATCTGGTTTCCCTGAAGTGAGAGAGCAAGCGAGCAGGCAGAGGACATGGAAACCAGAGCAAGCCAGGCCTAGATGGTAATACACTCAGGCCTACGTCTTTCTTATTGTCATTATCTCCTCTGTCTTTCTTCCCTAGGTCTTCTGTGAGGATATTTTGAAATATTTTCAGATTAACAATTTAGGACTTCAAATAATTTCAAATTTTCTTCAGATTTCTAGCATAATATTCAGAAAAAAGTAAGGAACTGGATTTCATATGACTTGCTTAAGTTAATTAGGACGTTGGGAATGGAATCAAATATCATTTTATTTCACTGTGAGAATTATCTTGGGTAGTGTATTAGACAGACACTAGCCTTCTGAGAGCAATCAACAATGAATCCTAAGTAGGGTATGACCAAGAGATTCAATTTTCATATGATTTTGGAGAAGTTCTGATTCTGTCAAAGTTAAAGGAAACTGCCAATAAGTTAACTGAAGAAACAACATGATTAACAGTGTTTGTAAACATGGAAACTACCTATTTTTAAATATTTAAGCATGATTTTTTCATAAAATCAGAAATTTCAATTAATCATACTACTAAAGAATTAATTCTTTAGAAGGTAAAAATTACACTTCATTGACTGACAAATTTTTTTGATTAAACACAGGCTGGTTAACGTGAGGTTGCTGTGAATAACGATTTTGGGAGTATTTTTCTTAGACAAGTATGCATTAAATTAATTACTTTAAAAATGTATACATGAAATGATACATTCAAGGTCTTTGGAAAAACCGGAAATGTAGAGTACTGGTATGTTTTACTAAGAATATTATCTTCTATTTTGGTTCACTTATTTTTCATGTAACAAAACTTTAAATTGTTAATTGAGGAAACACCTGTTTTACCTGATTTTCTTAAGCACACTGGATGGATATTGGATGCCTTGCAGCAAAACTCTCATTAAACCAAGGATCCCATGATATGCACTACAATGGCTGAATTATTGCTTCGAAGAGAATATTATACTAAAACTTCACTGCATCACGATCCTCAGGGACTTTGCTATAGAATTACTTGTAAATGGAACCATTTTATAAAAACATCCTTCCGAAGCTTCAGGATTTCACAGAATTGGATAAGAAAAGATACTTTGTTATAGATAAGGAATTGATTTGGAGAAGAAAAATATTAGAATCAAATGAACATTTCTAAAGCCTATGTTATTTAACCTCTCTATAAACTGCCTGGAGAAGCTTAGATGACAGAAATGTCCAAACCCAAATGTGCTGCTATTTTCTTGCACCAACGGGCATAGTATCTTCCCCTGGCAGAGTCTTTGATGTATGTGTAGCATGTGACCCGAGCCAGCCCAATCAGAGTGCTCTGAGTACTGGGCTAGAAACACTTTCTTTCTTTTTTTTTTTTTTAAAGATTTTATTTATTTATTTGAGAGAGAGAGAATGAGAGATAGAGAGCGCAAGAGGGAAGAGGGTCAGAGGGAGAAGCAGACTCCCTGCTGAGCAGGGAGCCCGATGTGGGACTCGATCCTGGGACTCCAGGATCATGACCTGAGCCGAAGACAGTCGCTTAACCAACTGAGCCACCCAGGCGCCCCTAGAAACACTTTCTTTAAGCAAGGTTGCCTATCCTTGCAGCTGAAGCCATCACACTACCCTAGGGGGAGCCTGTTTTAGAATGGTCTTATTGGATACTCTGAGGATAATTATACTGATAGCACTTGCTGGGGGTTTATATCAGGAGATGGTACGTTGTAAAATTTTCAAGCTTTACGATGACTTAAAGCCTTTAGATCAGTGGAAAGGCAAGGCTGTAGAAGGATTTTATTAGCTAAACAAAGTATCCGTTATAGCAGGGACTTAATAAATTTTTGTTTTCTTTCTTCATGGCTGGTCAGTATCCATTCTCTGGTTTCGTCTCCACTTCTCCTTTTCAGTTTGACACATAGATTTGTTTCCTTCTAGCTTCCCTGGTCCAGTGCCTGGGAATTCCCTACCTATCTGCCATGGGGCATGGGAAAACTCCACTATCAACCCTCACACGTTATTGTGGCTGATGAGTGAACAGTGCCCTACCATCCCATGTCATTAGAGAGTACGGTTTTACCTAATCACAGAGTAACTGGACGTTCCAATCATTCTGTATACACATTTCCTGAGAGGAAAACCAGATTCGGGGGTAAGGTTGTGGCAGATTGTATATTCCCCAAATGACCACAACATTTCCTTTCCCCCATGCTCTTCTAGAATTTTGCCATTCCCTCTTTAAAAACATATTAAAGATAGAACTTTGCCATTCCCTCAACAAGAGGTAGAGTCTATGTCTCTTTCTCCTAAAGCTGGGCGGGTTTTGTCAACTCTTTTGACAAGGAGAGTACGGTGAAAGTGATGGTATGGGATTTCCAAAGTTAAGTCCAAAAAGGGAATACAGCTTCTGCCCTGATTCCCTCTCTGGGGATGATTTCCTTTAGAATGCAGTTGGTATGCTGTAAGGAAGTGCAGGCCACATGGAGAAGAACCAAGAGCCCTCTCAGTCACCAGTCAGCATCAACTTGCCAGCCATGTGAGCAGGCCAACTTGTAGGCAGAACATCCTGTATTCAGGTGGGCCGCCCCTTCCGATGCTGTGTGGAGCAGAAGTGAGCTTTCCCCGCTAAGCCCTGTCTAAACTGCAGATCTATGAGCAAAAATAAATGGATGCTATTGTTCAAAGTCATTATTTTTGGTGATTTGTTACGTGGCAAACGATAGTAATCTTCATCACTTTATGAGATAGAGGTAGAGGTAGTATTACGCTCATTTTATAGAGTAGGAAAGAGAGGCATCCAACAGTTAAATAATTTGTCAAGGTCACCCTAGTGGTGAATAATGGGGGCAGATTCTCGAGACTCCTTCACGGCACAACGTCTCACAGAGGATACAACACCAGCCTATCAGTCACGATGTGACAGTAGATAGTGTGAGGTCTAGAGACAAACCACTGGCAGTTGAATGCCCAAATAGTGCAGAGCACTGATTCATATCCTGGGGAATCAGCAGTGAAAGAAACAGGAGAATCCTTGCCCGCATGGAGCTTCCTTTGCAGCATGTGAGAGACAATACTATGAAGACTTTAGCATGTAAAGCATTTACCACGGTGTCTGGCATATAAATGCAGTGTGAATATTGGTTATTGGTATGATTATTTAATGTGAAAAGACTGTGGTTATTATCTGTGACACAGATGTTACAAACAGTATTGTCTGTCCATTTTAATGTCTGTGTTTCAATGGATGAGAAACGACATTTGATTTTTGTGAGCAGAGCACAAATTTGAAACTGACAGGTAATTCTAGCAAATTATACAGTACCTAGTGTTTAATATCCAGCTATTATATAATGGCCTTTAGGACTCTGTGCATGTACAAAGAGGTGTCAGAAGGGGTATGAAAATAACTTCAGAGATACTAAAAAAGATACTCTAATAGTAGCTTGATTGTGCTTGAAAACTAAAATCTTGATTATCGGTGGTATAATGGTGGGCAGGAAATGTGTTGATAATTGAAGCCAACAGATAGCCCTCAGCTCCCTGGTTCATCAGACCTTTTCCCAGAACAGATAAGCAGCAAAACTGGCTGCTTTAAATTTCACTTTCTTTTATTGCTCCTGTGGACATTCTAATGAATAATAGACAAGGAGAGGCAAGAACCAAGGTAATTGGTCTGTTGTGGATGTGTGGTGCTGGAAGAGACCTTAGAGTCCCCTCTGGTCAAGTTCCCTCATTCTAGAGTTGAGGAAGCTAAAGCCTGGGGGTGCTAAGTGTCCCGATGGCACGTGGCTGGTGAGCATCATGGCTGAAGCCAGGTCCCAAGTCCCAAGTTGCTCATTTATACAGCTTTCGTCTCATTCCTCCATATCAGCAACTACTAATCATCTGGGATCTATGTACAAGTGACTGAGTTAAACAGAGACTAGGATTTCTTTTTCAATATCGTGATCAGTAAACATGGGGCCAGGAAGGTTTTCCTTTGTAGCCAGAGACTCAGAATTCCAGCCTCTGTGGGTTCGCACAAGAGATTGACTCCACCTGGAGTGAGCCTGTGTGTTTTACATTCTCATCCTGGGCGCTTTCCCATGTAAAGGAAGCCCGCTCATTCTCCTGGTTGTTGGAGGAGGTCATCGAGAGGCCATGACCTCTAGTTGACCCCCAAGCTAGATCCGGGCAATTAGAGGCTCCTCACTGCCTTCCCTGTGTGTGGACTGTATGCTCTCCCCACCGTTCCCACCGTGGGAGCAGTTTTCAAGGACACAGCCTTGAGAGAGCAATGTGCTGTTGAGGCCGTCTGGATGGTATAGGACTGAACCCAGTTAAGGCTCCTATATAAACTTTTTAAAATTCTGGTCTGCTAGTGTGGAGATCTACTCGTCTCAAGGGAGCCCCAAGCAAGCCTTGTAAGTTCTGTGGCTTATTAAACCTGCCACCTGCCAGTCTGGAGTGCTCTGTCCCTTTCTTCATCTCCCCTTGCTCTCCATGTATAAGGGCCAGTTCGTGAACCAACAATGGTCTGGCTGTGATGCCACGAAGCCTTCCCTGAGCACTGTGGCTGAGCTACGTAGTTGGTTCTTCCCTCAACTTACCTGGTATTACAGCCCCATAGAATTACTTCTGTTCTAGGGCACCTGGGTGGCTCAGTCGTTGGGCATCTGCCTTAGACACAAGTCATGATCCCAGGGTCCGGGGATCGAGCCCTGCATCAGGCTCCCTGCTCGGCGGGAAGCCTGCTTCCCCCTCTTCCACTCCCTCTGCTTGTGTTCCCTCTCTTGCTGTGTGTCTCTCTGTCAAAGAAGTAAAATCTTAAAAAAAAAAAAAAAATGACTTCTGTTCTAAATTGTAAGCTCCTTGAGGACAGGCAAGCATTACAGTGACTGGATCAATATGTTATCACCCACAATATGGCAGTCTGTACCTGCTATGATACATATCATAGATGTTTCCTAGTTTAGTATCAAGTTTCCAACCTGTCTCTCTCAGGGTATCGTAGCTCACCACTTGTATTTCACTGAATTCCAATCAATGGCAAATTGTGCGGTCACATGAGTGTCAATGGCAAGAGTAATAAAGCAACAGGAGGAACATGCTTTTTTTTTATCAGATTACTAATGTGCAGTTGGCATTATGAAATGATTTAATTTATTCATTTTGCAAATATTTGGACCACTTACTAGGTAAAAGGCAACGTGTTAGGCTTCCTGTTAAATAAAAAGCTGAATAAACATACGTGATTTATTCTAATAGTGTATGATAGTTTGTCCAAACCATATTTTCCGTAATGCTTTTCCTGCCCCTGCTCGTAGGAGATGCAAGTAGGACTAGGGGTGGAGAGGTGGTTGTTGTAGTTTTAATTTCCCTTTACAGCCATTCGTTGGAAACCAGCTGTGCTTGCCTAACATGTAACATAATGTACTCAGGATTAGGAGATGACTAGTCAGTTCTTCAGGGTTCTCTTTTCTTTCTTTCTCTTGCCACTTTGGGCATTGGAATCTTAATTTCAATAGTCATTTGTGTCCACCTTACTCAGATAACTATCTGTTACAATATTTGAAAGGGATATTAAGTTGCACATTTAAAAAGATAGTTGACAGGTTTAATTGAAAAAATATACTGTATACAAGAATATATGTATATGTTTCCTGAATTTTTAGGATTATCTTTTAATTTTTTTTTTTACTAGGAATTGGCAAACTCTTCAGTAAGATGTAGTTTAGAGATTTTTTTTTTCCTTCTATGGTTTGAATTTATTGTCTTCTCTTTTTGCCCAGCTGTATTAATTAGGTTGCTGGAAGAATTGAACATGTAAACAACCACTTCAGTAAAATGTGGTCTTTTCTGTAATTGAGGTGTATGTAAAGATCACAGGGAAAGGATTCTTAAGCTTTGCTTGGGGAAACCAGAACATTTCTTCAGAGGTAAACTTTCAGTTGAGTGTTGAGAATGATGTGTTTTCTACTTGTACAAATGGAAATAGGGAATGTTAAACTGAGTGAATGGCATTTATTCAAATACTCACCCATTTTATTGAACAATGATTTATTGACCATCTTGGATAAGCCAGGCATTGTGGCAGGTGCCGGAGATACAAAAATGTGGATGTAGTCCTAGATACGGAGGAGGTTCTTGGAGAGAAAGACGCAAATAGATAATTATAAGATTGTGAGTGGAGTGATAGAATTATGCACAGAGCTTCATGGTAATAAACATGAAGGATTGAAAGAATATTATCTGTTCAGAGAATTAGAAGTATAATTGAACTACAAGAAGGGGGCAAAGGTAGGTAGAAGCCAGAATGGTTGGGTATGAATATATGGAAATATGAAGAACTTTGAATGCACTTAGGAGATAGTAGATTCTCTCTTGTCTTTGATGGGAAACTGCTGAGAAATTTTATACAGTTAAATTTGCTCTTGTTTATACGTTCTATCACCAGCAACAGTGTGACGAGGACAGGCACGAGTTAGGAGATGATTGTAGTAGTTCAGGCAAGAGATAACACCTGCCAGGATTGGCAGTAGCAGTGAGGATAAAGAGAATGGAATTTTTACTAACTGATTTGATATGGGGTTAAAGGGGGGGGATAAATACGGGATAAATATAAATAAAGGCCAAGTTTCTTGTTTTGTAATGAGTGGGAGGTAGAACATGTCGATCAAATACAGTTTTGAGGGAAAGACGATGAGTCACCATCCGCTGGCATTTTCAGATGAATATAATCTACCAGGAAATTAGATTTCAGAGTCTGAGGACAGAAATGATGCTCTAGCAAATTGGGTTGGGGAGACAGAAGAGAGATGGTGGTAGAAGGTACCACTGCTTGGGAAGCATGCGGAGGGTGAGAAGAGATGAGGGACAAAGACAGAATTTTGGAAGTTTCAGAGCTTTTTGAAAAGGAGGGCTGGAGAAGATGAACTTAAAAGGATCCTGGGAAGAAATAGCCATAGCAAGAGGGGAGGAAGTGAGAATTTCGTGTCATGGAAATCATGGGAGGAAAGTATTTCAAGGAACGACTGGTCATATGATACCCTAGAGAGCTCCAGGAGGGTAAAGGCTAAAAACCACCAATCAGATTTGTTAAGCGGTCCTTGGTAGATAGGCTTGGTGGTAGAAGCACTGTTCTGAGGAGGAAATGGAGCTGTGTTACGCAGGGGTAAGGAATAAACAAGAGGCGTTGAGATTTGGAAAGTGAATCCCTTTCTATGGCCACTTGTATGTGATCAGAAGAGCATACTCAGGGTAGTGTCTATGCAGTGGTTGCGCCATTAAAAGAGACTTTAAAGATACGGTGACGGTGTTCATACATTTACATTCCCAGGGAGAAGGGAGGCCACAAGATGGAAGAAGGAGTGGAGATAACTAACCAACAGTATTTCAGAAGAGGCAGAGGGGAAAGAAGTGAGGCTATTGTTTCTTTTCTGTCTGTCCCATGCTGTTCTTGTCCCATAACACACTGAGAAGGGCAGGTCATTTCCTTGTAAAACCTGAATATTAATTTGGTCTCCATATGGTGCAGTCTCTGTGGTGTTGAATTCAAGGGAACACAGCCCAGCTACCAAAAAAGTAAATTAAAAACTTTTTTGAAGATTTTATTTGTTTATTTGACAGAGAGAGACACAGCGAGAGAGGGAACACAAGCAGGGGGAGTGGGAGAGGGAGAAGCAGGCTCTCCGCCGAGTGGGGAGCCCAATGCAGGACTCGATCCCAGGACCCCGGGACCATGACCTGAGCCAAAGGCAGTTGCTTAACGACTGAGCCACACAGGCGCCCCAGTAAATTAAATTTTTTATTGGTGTTTCTCTAAAAATGCCTGGGGCAGGGGAGTACAGTTCTAACTTGGAGTAAGACTTCTTAAATTTTCCTTTGACATCTCTCCCCCTTAACAATCCCACCTCCCCTCACTTACTATGGCTTCATTCACTATGGAGTTTCCATAGTCCATTTCGAAGCGAGGCACCCCTCCATTCCTTTTCAACCTCTCTCCCTCTTGCCGAGGTCACACACTTGAAATAGGCAGAGCAATCTTTCCTGCTACATATTTGTCAAAAGAAGTTTGCTCTGTTAGAGAGGAAGAGAACAGAGGCACACATGGAAATAAAGAGGAATTGAAGCTAAGGAAATGGCCTAGTAGTTCTCAAATTTTCGTATTCATCAGAATCACCTGGAGCGTTTGCTCAAACAAACTCCATCTGAACTCCATCCCAAGAGCTTGTGATTCAGTAGGTCTCGGGTGGGCCCAAGAATTTGCGTTTCCGTTAAGTTCCCAAGTAATGCTGATGCTTCTGGTCTGTGAAATACACCTTGAGAACAACTGAACTAGTTAGCTTAATGGGAAGCAAATCAGAGCAGAGACTTGGAAGCCGTGGAATGCTATTACTAAAACCAAGGTAGGAGGCACGGTTTTTATTAAAGGCAAAAAGGCAAGTCTGGTTGTTAGAAGTCGTGAAGCAAGGTCTACCTGATGCTGAGCTACTGACTTACTGGCCTAGGTTCTTTTGCTTTTTCTGGTGAGTTGTAACTTGTTTCACAGTTAGAGGAAGGGATACCTGCAGGGGCTGGGGGAGGCAGGTAGCGGGGCTGGTCCAGGTGATGGGATTGGAGGCATTCAAAGGCAGAGAGCAAGGCCGGTTTTCATGCATTAATTGACAAAGGACAAACTGGTAAGTGAGGTGAAAATTGTTACTACAATTTCTCCCCCAGAGGGTCTCAAGAAATTTTGCGACTCATCCAAATTTATGTTTGCATCCAGACTGAAGTAGCTTTTCTGACCCTCTAGGTGAGTGTTTTTTCCACTTACAAAGTAGGTAAAGGTGTCTTTTTACAAGCAGTTAGGTAGTTTATGAGTCCACTATTTTTGACAGGTTTACCCAACGTGGAGAAATGATAAATATCCAAGCGCATTTCTTAACTATATAATCATGTATAACTTCGGTGAAATTTGAGCCATATAGTTCCAGTTCAAGTTAAATAACCAAATTTTCATACTGTTGAGTAACGAAACAAATTTTATGCTTAAGATTTTGAGAACTTGTCAATGTACTTTTTACAGTACTTTGTTCTGCAGAAAATGTTGACTTATGTCCAGATAAACAGATGCCAAAGCAGGGAAAAATATTAGGCAAACGAGTCTTTGTTTTATGAATTCTGATACAAGTTTAACACAGGTTAAAAAAAAGTTTGATTCCCCTCAGACAGAATTTTTCTAAGCAAATAAGACGTAGAATTCTTCATCATGTTGCTGTGTCTATTGCTATATACAGTTGAGCAAGTTAGTTCGCAAGGAAATAACTGCATTTGTGAGAGGAGAAAAACAACAGACACTTAATCACCTAAACTTTGGACAAACCTCTGAAATGGAAGCCCATATAGCAGTGAAATCACAATGAAATTATAAATTTATGGAGGAAAAGCTGGGAGGTTAATTTTACCCTTTAAAACCTCAATGAAGCACAAAATTCAGGGGAAAAACTAATAATTACGACTAAGAATTGTAAGATTTGGAACATCAACTCAGCAAATGAAGACATTACCACATGGCAGACATTAGCCAATAAAATGCATCCAATCAGTCTAAAATGAGCTCATAATGCAAAATGTGAGCACTGTGGATTTCCAGAGAGACAGTGCATTTATGAAAAAAATCCATTTATTGCTTTCTGTGACCGAGCTCATTCAATCCACATTTACTGAGCATAGACAATGGCCTTGCACTTCGTGTGAGGTGCTTAGGAGGACGAAAAGAAGGTATCAGGTACAAATCCTGACCTTGAGCAGATTACAGTTTAGTTGGAATGGGCGATTGGAGGGAAAAGAGACAAATAACTGTAGGGTAAGGAGAGATGCCAAAGATAAAAAGAGAGGCAGAAAGAGGAGGGTGAGAGAGGAGGCAGAGTCTAGGATGATCTTCAAGGATGAGAAGCAATTGGACGGAGCCTTACAGCATACATAATATTCTTTGGTTTTTATTTTACATCTTCTCGAAGGATGTACCACATCACTAAACTGAAAATGCCATGACGTACGTGTTTCCGAGTGGCAATTTGATAGCAAACCAACACACCTTAGCATGCAGATCAGAACAAATATGAGTATAAAACGCATGAATGGATTTAAATCAACATAAGGTAGTTTATGCATCAAGCAACGAGCTTCCCCTATATCTCAGTGGCCTACACTACAGTTTAGACAAGATAGATTATCTGTAGAAAGGTAACATTGTAAAAAGTGAGGAGAGTGGTTTGGAGGCAGGGGAGAACCCTTACGAGACTCTTGGAATAAGTTGGGGCAAGAAGTGATGAGGATTTGAACCAATACAGTAGCAGCACGACTGAGATTTTCACAGGTAGATTTCATTGGGACTATTTGATGTAGGGACTGAGAGAGGAAGAGGCATTGGACATAATTCACATCTAGTTTGCTTGACTGGGTGGGTGGTGATGCCATTAACCGAGAATATATCATCATTTACCCAGAAGCAGCCAGCAGGTTTGGGATGACTTTGATTGTGGTACTTACAGGAAACATCCCTTTGGAGATACTGAGCACGTAGTTAGAAATACATATTTGGGTCAATGAAGAGAGATAGGACGAGGCATGTAGATTTGGAAACAGTTGGTCTTAAGGCAACAGTGGAAGCTGTGGGATGGCTGCGATTTCCCTGGGAGGAGGCAACTGAGCACAGAACTTTGGGGAAAGCCTTTACGGAATAAAGAGACGAGTCCAGAGTCCAACTCTGCTCTTTTCTAGAATAGGCTTTTATTTTCTTGGGCTGCTGTAACTAAGTATCACAAACTGGGTGGCTTAAGCAACATAAATTTGATAAATTTTTTGTCTCCCAGTTCTGGAGGCTAGAAGTCCAAGATCAAGGTGTCAGCAGGGTTGGTTCCTTCTGAGGGCTGTGAGGGGGCATCTGTTCCATGCGTCTCTCCTAGCTTGTAGTGGTGTGCCAGCATTCTTTGGCATTCTTTGACTTGTAGGTGCATCACCCCAGCCTCTGCCTCTATCTTTGTGTGGTGTCATCCCTGTGTATGTGTCTCTCTCTGTGTCCAAATTTCCCTTATTTATAAGGACCCTGATCCTATTGGATTAAGATCCGCTCTAACAACTTCAGCTTAACCTGATCATCTGCCAAGAATAAGGTCACATTTTGAGGTACTGGGGGTCATGATCTGAATATGAATTTTAGGGGGCTAAAATTCAACCCCTAATAGGCTTCAGAAGACCCCCTTTTCCCATCATGTTTTGGAGTCAGGGTAAAGAAGCTGGACTGCAATAGCCTGAGAATTAAGAGGAGATAAGAATGCCAAGGCTGTGAATGTAGACTTATTTATTTGGAACTGTATCCATTACAAATCAAATGGCAAGAGCTAGGGCTCCATGGATGATACAATTTCCAGAACAAACTGCTTTAAGTGTGCCAAAGGATCACTCAAAGTCTGTGGTATCTTAGCAGTGCTTCCTGCAAGATTATTTCTTCAACCTGAAACATATGGGCTTGTTTATTCGGTGAATAATGGTGCATAGCCCTAGAACATGAGTTAGTAGTCATTCACTTTGCATCTAGTGTAATGTGCTCTTTTCTGATGAAACTTAGAAGTTTGAGTTTGAAAAATGATGTGTCTAAGAGAGTATGGACTAAGCAATTTTAGATATGGCAGAGCAATAAACATTCTTGCCGTGGATTCGTTGGGAGGTGCAAGGACACAGATTAACCTTGGGAGGTGTATTATAGCATTTATTTTTTCAAAAGAAAGGGAAGACTTGGTATTTAAATTCTCACTTTCATTTGAGGAGGGAAAAATATAAATCTTGGTATGTCTGAAAAATATTAAAATGTTCACAGAATTAACCGTCAGTGATAATATCAAATGTCACATTTCTACTTCATCACATATTGGGAGCAACTGAAATATGTAACCATGGCCTACCAGGCTTTTCTTACGGTGTGTGAGTTTTCTACCAAATTTTCTGGGTGTAAGTATGTGTGTCCAGTTTTGTCTGGGGTCTTAGGTGATGTGGTTTGTGATTTGCAGTTGGATTTAAAATAAACACCAAGGAATTCAAGTGTTTTTGTTAACAGAATTTTAGTAGTATTTATCTTTAGTGTCATTTGTTTATCCTCCTAATTTCCCTTATTTATGTATTTATTTATGTATTTATTTATTTATTTTGGTTTAGACATTATACATGCTGAGAGAGCAACCAATTGAATATATTTTTCCTAAACATTATTCATTAAAATCCATGATGCTTCTAGAGCATTTGGATTCTGAAAGAGCAGTTTCATATCTTAGGCTCTTTTGTTCTTTTTCACAATTTGTATAAGTGAGATGTACTGTTCCTGGGGAAAAATAGTGATAATGTAGACAGATACTGAGCTTTCTCTCCCTAGGGTGAAAATTCAGAGCATGCAGCTATTTATATGTGGTACGTTTTTCCATCAATAGGCGCAGAGTGACCACAGTGGAAATTGAAGGAGTAGTGTGGCTGTGTCCAGTACAATTTTTCTGTCATGCTTGCCTGAGTTTTCTCCTTTGCAATTGGTCTTGGGGACTTGTCTGTTGCTTGTGAACCTGGTGCTAGGCACTGAATCCCTTCCTTTCTCTCCCCTGACAGGTGGAACAGCACCTCTCCTTGTTTTGCCCACGCCTCTACATTTGCTCTGAAGGCAAAAGGACTAAACCTTGTTTTATGTGGAAACATTTAAAATGTTAAGTCAGAAGAGAGTCGGTAAAAAGAATACTGGACTTGGAATTAGAAAACATATTAGATGTTCTTTCATCCTTATTAGGCTACTTATAGCTGTGTATTCTTAGACACGATATTCAACTCTTCCTCATTCCTTCCTTCATTAACCCATCGGCTCTTCCAACCATTCATCTACTTCTTTCCAACAAGCATTTATCGAACGTTTCCTGTGTTGTAGGCACTGTGTTAGGCACAGATGTTAAGATAAAAACCACATACCCTATCTTCGAGGAGTTCATAGATCAGTTGGGAAGATAAAAAAAATTATGGTAGGAGTGACGAGTGCTATAGTAGAGATAATCATGTGTAAATGAGGAGGTAAAATAATATGATTTCTAATGTTCTTTTTACTTCTATAATTATATGGTTCTAAGTCTATAAAAATCCTAAAAGCTGTTCGCATGCCTTTCGACTTGGGGATAAATCAGGCCTGGAGATATAAAGATAAAAAGTCAACCTGTTTCCTCCACTTAACAGGCCCCTGACTTGAGAGGAAAATAGACGAGTAATTGAATGTGTGTATGTGTATACTTGCTGTCTGAGTCCTTGGACCACAGCATTCCTCGTTGTTGCAGGTGATGAATGGCCCTGGCATCCTGGCACCTGGGACTACAATTTGTTCATAGGGGAATTTGGAAGTGAGTGAATGGCTAGATGGAGTAAGGCAAGAAATGTAGAACTTTGTCATTCTCATCTCCGTATGTTAGAGAGGTGAGGGGAGTCATCAGAGAGGTGAGAGCAAGCCTCCAGAAATGTGCTTGGTATCTCTTCCTGCACCCGAAGACATTTTAGAAAGTGGATAGGCAACACATGACTTGTGGATACACATGGCAAAAGACAGAGCTGTAACAAATGTTTCTCATTTGCTGCTATAGATACCATCTAGGCCTGGTGGAGACATCACCTTGTAAGAGTGAAACTTCTCTTGAGGCAGTTAGGATGGTTAGTGACTATTACTCCAAAAGTTTACCTCACATTCTTTGCAACCACCCACTAAAAAAAGAAAACTGAAAAGACTTCAACAGGTAGATTTTGTACAAGTGTAATAAAGCTCATGTGATTGACATGTTTAAACAGGCAGTGTTTAATCAAACAGAATCCATTTGAGGAATTTCAAACAGAGTTAATATAGTTACAAAGTGCTGGAAGGGCTAGAGGCACTGAGGGAGAAGGTTATCGAGAGAGAAGTATCTACAGGGACACCCTCCCAACCCGTAGGCCCAGAGGCCCAAAGGCAAAAATGATGTTTCGTAGAGTCCACACGTGGCTGAGGCTGCTGGTGTGGGCCCCGAGTTATCTGAGCACAACTCAGAACCATGCTTACCCATCACTATTGTGACTGCTGAAACTGCCATTAGCATCTGGGAAAAATGGCTTCTTGTTCTCCTTAGTTTCCCGCCAGTGCTGCCTACTGGCAGAACTTAACAGGCAGTCAGGCGGCAAGGGCGTCTGGGAAGTCCAGCTCTGCAAGCTTCCTGCCCATGAGGTACCAAAGAGGGGAGAGAAAAACAAAGGAGGAGCCAAGAGACAGTACACTCCAGCACACCTCCCGTTGTCTTTTCTCTCCTTGATAATCTGGTTTATGTTCCTGAAGCTTGTCCACCACTATCAAGCCCGTGAAGGGGAGGGTGAATTAAACTGAGGGAAAGAGGCGGATATAACATGGTGGCGGTCCTGACAGAAAGAGGAAAGAGAATGAGGAGGTTGGAGAAGAAGGAAGACAGAAGAGTGATATGAGGTCAGATGAGAGTGTCCTTGAATTTGTACAACAAGGAGTTCTAAGTCTTTGGGTTGGAATAAAGTGAGAGATAGCAAAAAATCCAATTAAAATGGTGGGATTCATGGGTTGGGGGTTAGGTTCAGCTTGCTACTTGTTTCAAGATCTATCTATCCTAGGAGAATTTCAAATTCCCTGAGGTCTCATATTTATCGTGGCATAACACTGATACGTTGCCACATGGTTGTTAAATTAGGAATAATTGAAAGAAGACATGAAGGTTAAATAATGCCCCTGGTTTCCCATGGTCCATGAGAGTATCAGGGGATTCTGTAAATTCTTAAATCTCCTATTACTAAGAAAATCCTTGGAATGCAAGGAGCTTCGGATCAGGGCAAGAATGCTACAGAGGCCAGGGACCTTGTTACAGAAAGTGATAAGAGAATCTGAGGTCTTTGGGTAGAGGTGCCACCATCACCCTCCCTTCTGTAAGTCCCCTAAAGTACCAGGCAGTACAAAACATAACATGTGGGACACTAGCACAGAGTACTCAGTAACTTGATCCAGTGGGGAAACAGATCAGCAGAGGCCGGTGAAGACCGGGATCCTAGTACACAGGCCAGGAGTCCTTCCCCTGTCACCATTAGGACATGAGATCACCACCTTCTACCCAAATAGCATCTTGGGGAAAAGAGAGAGGGGTGTAAGCTCCCTTGAGAGGAGAGAATTAGCCTTGCTAAAGAATTTAAAGCTATCTTTTTCACCAGTCACTTAAGGTTCAAACTGGGAGATGGGAGTATCTTGGGTGCTGCAGAGCAAGATATGATGAGTTATATGGTGGAGGAATGCATTCACACCTCATAAGCTTATTCTTTGGAATCTTGTGATATTATGAAAGGTGTCATGCTCATAATTGGTTATAATAAATGAGAACAATTTTTTTCCACCTGAACCCTTTTTAGAAGGAATTATTTAAAATATCAGTTTGTCCTTATATAAAGTAGAACAGTCCCAGAAAATTAGTTACTTTTGAATTACTGCATTTATTGTTTCATGTGATATAGAATTGTGTAAGCTAATTTTCGGGAGAAACCTTTTATAATTATTCATTATTCATGTTATGGGAAGGTCTGTGTGGTATTTTTAAGTACCTATAGAAAACATGATCTTGTGTTCTGAGAAGCTCATAATCTAAAGTGATTCATTTATTTGTAAAGCTAGGGTTATTGTAAGAACAAAAGGATAGTCTTTATTAAACTTTATAAGCTAAAGGAGAAGAGATTGTTTCCATTCATCCCCATCTTTCCATAATGCTTTTGTAATGGGAACAAATATTAAAATGATCCATTCTTGTCAAAAGGGGGTATATTCAGATTTGGGCAACTTAATAAATAATAACAGAACTCCTAGGCTCCCTACCCTACTATGGGACCTTGACCCCAGAGGGGCCATATCAGAGTGAAGTATTCCAAAAGCCCATAAATTACATTTTTATTTTTTAAATTTATTTGTGGGGACTACAACATTAAATTGTATTAAATAACGACCTAAATAAGTAAGATAATAATTTAGAAATGAAATTGTTATATGTCTGTGCTTAGATTCCTAGAAACAATGTATACAGACTAGTTATTTGTATCCATAAATACATGATGACCTCATAATGAGTTAGTTTATAGTTTTATGCATTAACTTCTCAGATTGCTTGAGTATCATTTTCTACTGGCTATATTATATTATTGGGTCACCATAATACTAAACTATAGGACGTTTTAGCTGATAATTCCTGAAAAGTGCTTACTTTTGAAATAAAAAGCAAAGCAAAAAAAAAAAAAAGTCAAGCCACAATGCTGACTGAAAAAAATATTTATATTTATATTAAACCCCTCAGCTAGATTCTCAGACACATCACTGCTTAAAATGCAGTCACCTGACAAAAACAGTTCTAATTATTACCCCCTTGGGCTAACATTTTTCAGAGTGACTGGCTAAAATGCACTCCAGCTCATAATTTCTGTCTCTGACAGTGGAAGACATAACCTAGTTTCCTCTAATGCAAAAGTCTCTAATCTAGAGGGCAAGACCCTGCTCCATATAACACTGAAGGGAGAAAATGCAATTTGAGCACAAGGAAATTGCACACATAGTTTGATAGTTCTACCACTCTCAGAATTTTTTTTTCCTCCTCGGGTTTAAATGTCTTGTTTTATTTTATACTAAATTATGACCTGGCTGAAATTGCTATGTTTTCTTTGTCATATTCTAGAAACCTCTTACTATAAAAGTGAAGGTTATACTATAGTTCCATACTTTCATTTTTTCAGGGGGTGGGAATGTTCGCATTTTGACAGTTCAGCAGTGAAAACATTAAAAGTTACTGTGCTTGCTACAGCAATATTTTCTTCGTGTTGAATAATAGCTCTTTTGTCTTGGCAAATGGAGCATATATACTGCATTAGAAAAAGGTAATTAAATCGTTTTGAAAAGACGAAAGTGCAGATTTTTGACTTGGACTAATCAGTAACAATTTCACTGTTGAATCTATGAAGAACAAACTTTTATGATTGCTGGGAGAGGTGAATTAACCTCAGATTGTTCTGGTTCACTTCACAGGCGGTGGCTGAGTAATGCATTGCCCTGAAACCGATAAGCCGGAAGGCTGAAGAAGTTTCAAGGAAGTAAGTCAGAAGTCTTGCAAAGAAAGCAGCTATCAGGGTACGGTACTGGAGCTTTTCATGAACAATTTTTATTTCTGGGAATTGGCGAGACTTCACCCCCTTTCCTATGTCTTTCTGCTGAGAGCTGCTGCTTAACACCTTCCTTCCAGCTGGGAGGGCAGCCGGATGGCTGCATATGCGGCTAACACCAGGATGGCTCCTTAGCGAGCGAGCAACCGGGGCATGAGTTTCCTCCTGGAGACTGCACATGTCACCTTCACGTCTCATGCATCTTCCATCATTTATGTGAATATATCAAGGGGCTCTGGTAGAAGGCACTAGGCTATGAAAGTGCAGTCGAACCCGTGACTGAGAACAAAGGCCACCTTTAGCTACAAATGATTCACTACAATGGTAAAGAATACTTCCTTTTTTCCTCCCGGAATGACTTTGAATCCTAAAGATTCACTGACTGGGCCTCCACACTCAAAAAATAAAAATGAAAGGCATAGAGAAAGGATTTTTTTTTTCTCAAAACCTGATTTTGGTAAACATTTATCGAATTACTACGCACAGAGGTTTGACAATGTTATGGGTGAACTTGTAGTTTCAGGAGGAACATTTATACCCAGGAGTTCTCACACATGCTACTGTAACTTATCCCCTCACTCTGCCCCCCACTCAAATTTCTCAGCTTCTGTCAGCACGTGTCACAGTCCGATCAATCTCATCACTACATATGGAAAGAGGGGGTGTTGATTTGGACAAGATTATTTTAAAAGTTATGTGACTATATCAAACAGGTACTTTAAAATATCTCATGTGACTCATTAACTGGCTTAATCCAATGAGTTGATAAAGAGACTCCATGGTTCATCTCTAGAAAATGAAAACATTGATTTTGTTTTTCAATCATGAAATTATAAACATCAAAATGTTTTTGAAAGGTACTTGTTTTCCTAATACCCTCTATAATCTGTGTCCTTGGGAACAAATAAGAATAATGAACAGGATTAGGAAGTATTTTATGCTTAGCTATATAACCCTGAGATTGGCACTAAAGCATCCCTCACTCTCCCCTGCTCCTGGCCTGTTTAGGAAACTGACTAGGTCTCAACCAAGGTTATGATGAAAATATGGAGAGGTTTCAGCCCAGAAACACAGACTGGGCATCTTTGGTGCTAATTTAAGAGAGATTTATGGACACCATTTTGAGGAAACTCAGAGTATGTACGCGTTTGGCAGTTTCTTGTAGATATTAAGATACTTGCTCAAAAAGGGTTTATTGAGTATATTTGGTAATTGTATTTTGAAATTAAGTTGTCAGTAGAGAATACAGTAGAGGTAAATTTTGAAGGCAAGAAAATAGTTCACAGCAAAGAATTAAATACTGAATACAATATTCTGGAAAATAGTTGGGTATTAAACTTGCCTTTATTGATATTATTTATAGCACCACAGGACTATGTCACAATCTATCCTTTGTTTTGTTTTAACCTCACGGTATTATTCCTAAGGGAATTTGAAAAATAGTATATTGAAAAGCTTGCTTCTAAGCTGTTTAGTCAGGTCTGTCTTTCATAAACTTAATAGTTTCTAAATATATCCAGATTTGGCTGTATGATATTATCAGAACAATTATGAAATACTTTCAGTAATACTGTGTCAACATGGTCTTTGGTATTTTTTAAAATGCCTCTATTACCTGCTTCAAAACATGGAAGGTACTAAAAATAATTTAAAAATTAACTCAACTAAAATTAATGGCCCATCCATCCAGTATTAGTTTTATACATTGTTCTTACTGAGGGCTTACCATGTTCCAGGCACTCTGTTAAAGCTGTATGTGTGTTATTCTATTTGATCCTCAAAACAATGCAATGGAAAAGATTACCACTATTAGGTCGATTTTTATAAACGAGGAAACTGAGACACAGACCCGTGCCTGTAACTTGTCCAACGGTTCATCATTGCTGAGTAGAATCCTTGGTATAAAAACTTAGGTAGGTGGATGCTATGTTCTTTGCCCTTATATTTTATTATATTGCTTTTTACTAGTTAACTTTGATTCAAAAACTATGTTAACATACAAGATAGTTCTTTTGAAAAATGTATGAGGGGAAAATTCATTAATAAGAAAAATAAAGATGGCCCTGTGAACCAATGGCCATAGTGCTCTCCCTGTGTCCTCCATCGCTGCTCTTGACGCTTGGTCAAGACAGAGCTGCACACTAGGCCTTTGGCCTGCGGGAGTGCTAAATAGGAAGGCATGGTGTAATGGCTGAGCAGTTTTATGGAAAATGGGCAACTTTGTATTTTTTTTCTTTTACATGTTAGTGAGATTTCTACATTATAACAAGAGAATATGGTACGTTTAATTAAAATATTGATCTATGGATATCCGGGATAATATTATATAGTAAAATTACATATTAAGATAGATATTCTTTTTGAGAAATGACAATCATGCTTTTAAAAAATAGTCACTTTTTGATGCAAGTATAAAATAAATCCTCTGATGAAAATTACTTGGACAAAACTGAATTCAGGTTAAAAAGTGTGAATCATGAGTTTTCCAGGAAGAGTTTTATTTTGACCTAAATGCTATCTGAGAGATGAAGTTCAAGCTTGATACATTTTTAACATGACAGAAGCGCGGTGGCCTCTCGGTGGGTGTCGGGGAGGAAACACTTGAGGAGGCCTTTATCTACCATTGCTCGGCCAAGGGGCCCAGCAGCCTGGGGTCTCTCGCTGGTCTATTCCTGATCCTCTCTTGGCAGAAAGGACAGAAAGCAGAAAAAGTGAAAGCTGCTTCTGAACAGATTATTTTCATTTATGGAGTTCATAAATGCAGAAAGTTAACGTAGAGGCAATTAATATTCCCGATTCTTTTTTGGTAATAACATGCAGCCACTAAAGTCTTGCTAAATTTTTTTTTGTCGAAGGTAAGAAAATGCATAATTCTACTGTTTCAAAACATGGAAGGTACTAAAAATAATTTAAAATTTAACTCAACTAAAATTTCCAGTTTCCAGGGGGAAAAAAAGCAATTTTTATTTTGTCATTAGAGCCTGTAAAATAAAATCTCAGTAAAATTTATGTATTACAAATCTATGCAAAGCAGTGAGAAGAAAATACTTGCATAAGTGTCCTATTAATGAAAGCCAGTTTCTGACAGTTTGAGATTCATATTCTTCGATCTGTTTTGTTTACTTTCCTATCCAGTTTATATGGTCATACTTGGGAATACGTTTTATGCATGTATGCACACATATATATCACAGAAGGTAGTTTAGATTTTTAATTAGTAAAAATTTCAGAGGCCAGCAATTACCTTTTTCATTTAGCTTTTCACTTCAATCTCCTCTTATTTGTGTTTTCTGCTCACTTCTGTATAGACCACAGTAAACATTTGGAAGGCATTTTGTATGGCAAGTTTGTGTATTGCAATTTTTGAGCAATGCAAACATCCCCCTTAAATAAACGAAAACAGATCCCAGAAAGGGTATGCTTCCAACACATTCCCCAAAGATCTGAGTGCCGCTGTGCATTCTTGCTCAATTTAAACAAACTAAACTTCAGTTAGTCTCCCCACCCCTAATGGGCACCCCCACTGGGAACATTGTTAGGTTACCACCATGGACAAGGCCTCAGTACAGCTGGATCTGTAAACAAGACCATAATCCGCATGAAAGAACTCTCGGAGTTTTGGCAGCACTCACAGTGTTGTTAACATATTGTGCCAAAGCAATAACAAAGCCATCATTTTTAAGTTTGTTCACGGATTTGTATTAATCAAGAAATTTTCCAGAAATTACTTCTAAATGAGGAAACTTCCAGAAAGTTACCATTTGGCAAGAGGGCTTCCAGATGCCTTTTTTTTTTTTGCTTATCTGCAACATATTCTTCCAAATAAATTACAAATTTGTGGAAATTCAGTCAAGACAGAAAACACATTGCTGCTGTGTTGGCGAAAGGAGGCTCCCTTCAGTTTACTCCCTGCTTCATCAAAGCCTGGCTAGTGCTTAGGTCATTTTTTCTTATTAGGAGGAGGAGGCCAGGCCATCTAACTTGGCATTCTGGTGATAAACACTGAGTATTGATATTTGGATCAGAAAAGCAATTTTTAGATTACTGTCAGAACTGCACGCTAAGCATTTAGGAAGAGACCAGGAGAAGGCTGTTGGACCTTTGTTGGAATTTAGTTGTTGGTTTTTATTGTGGCATATTAGGCGATTAATTCTTGCAAATTCAATCTTTTTCAATTTAGGCCCTATTTTCAAAACTTGCGCATAAGCAAGCCTTCTGCAAACTTTTGTGTCTACTCTATAGGAAAAAACGGAAAAAGAGGAAGGTATAACAGTGCAAGTAGACAGGAGTAGTGGGACAAACCTAAAATTTTTGATTTTCAACATTGCCTTATTCCTTAAATACTTATAATACTAGTTTTTCATGTACATCTCATGTGATTAAAAAAGTCCTGGGTAAAATAAACTTTTAAAGTGTGCTAAAAATTCAAAATGCACAGGGGTGCGTGATTCAGCCTGAACAGAGGGTACATATGTGGCTCCAGGGATGGTTACTGCTTACAGACTCGACACTGTGTGTGTTGGGAAGTGAGGACCCGTAAGTGAGTCTATCGCCAATGGTTTGTGTAGAGTTTTGGTTGTATTTCATCATTTATTCATGTCCATGACACCTTCTGGATGACATTTATTTTTGTTACAACAAAAGAAACTTTAAAATAACGACTAATAGTAAATAAGCCCTTTCTCCTGCTGAAGACATTCCCCAACTTCCAAGCTACTCTGGACTTGAATACATCTTTCCTGTTTCCTCCTATGGTGCATTGTTTAAAGCACCAATATATCTTGTTTATATTCTGCCTTGTTTTAGAGTTACTTGTATTCATTTCTTCTTTTCCCTTTGAAAATGTAATGTTCCTGGATGTCTCTCTAAATATCTAATATGGCGCTTTGTACATAGCAGACTTTGCATGAATGCTTATGTAACTGATTTCAGGAGGTTTGTTGTTTCTTTAAAAAAAAAAGATCCTTCTCCGAACATATAGCACTTTGGAAGGCGCTTTAAATCATAGAGAGCACCAGCGTTCTATTGGGTCAATTATTGCTGCAATTGAGTTAATAATACTCCAGTAGTCTCCTAGAAAACTACTCACTTAAGGGAGGATCTTTAGTATATGATAGTTAATAAGCACTACAAGGGCATGAAATAATGACAGACTCATATCTTTGTTTTTAAACTATATAATTGTTCTTCAAGAAACAAAACAGCTAGCCAAGTCATTCATAATCTTTTTGGGAATCAGCATCGTCTCCTCAAAGAACGTACACTTGAATTTTTTCGAAGTATTTGACTATACATTATTGTGGTTTATGTCTGGTATAGTGATGCTGATTATGTGTTCTGTGTATATAGTTGTTTCTCTAAGGACTATGTATTTACTCTGCTTTTGAATTAACTCATCTTTGAATGGTCTCTTGCTGTATGAGATTGAGTGCATTCACCTAATTCTTGAAGAGAGCTTTTGTCTGAGAACACCCTTGTTCCTGTTGGTTGTGACCCAGTGATGTGGTGGCTTTTGTTTTCTATCAGTCAGTAGCCAAATCACATTATCATGTGGCTATGTTGGTTTAAATCACCCCACATAAATTTTTATAAATATTTAAAAAATTTGACTGAAGGTGAAAGAAATTGATAGTTTGGGAATTACCCTTTCTTTTGTACCAATAGAAACTTGGAAAAATCAGATAAATACATTAAAATATTTATTTCAGCCAATGGGACATCTTTAATCACACCTTTGAAATTTCTTTACTTTGAAATTTTTTATTTTTTTATTATTATTTTTTTAAAGATTTTATTTATTTATTTGAGAGATAGAGAATGAGAGATACAGAGCACGAGAAGGAAGAGGGTCAGAGGGAGAAGCAGACTCCCCGCTCAGCGGGGAGCCCGATGCGGGACTCGATCTCGGGACTCCAGGATCATGACCTGAGCCGAAGGCAGTCGCTTAACCAACTGAGCCACCCAGGCGCCCTGAAATTTTTTATTTTTAGAAAAGGATTTATCTAATCTTCTCCTTGAAATTCATAATACTTAATTCCCAAGCAGAAGCCACTGTAGACTAAGATACATCCTAAGGGGTAAATTCAAGAAACAAACTAGAAAAAAAAATTAGTGGGGTGCACACAACAGATGCGATCTAAGTTCTACCAGCTGAATATTCTCAAGGCTGTGCAGATCCAAGGGCCCTTGTTGAAGATGGTCCAGGAGAAGGATTCCTTGTGTGCAGGGGAGGTCAGTGATGATGGCAGGTTGTCATTTGGTGTTTGAATCACAAACCTTTAGGGTTGCCTCAGCCATTTTTAGGTAAGATCTGTTATTTACTAGAAAGAGCAATAAGAAAATAAGTAAGTATTGTTTTATAGTCCATCGATGTTAAACTAAAGAGGCTCTCTCCAGTAAACAGCCATTCGCAAAAGCAGATGTGAAGCCTCTGGTTGTTTCTTATGAATTCAAAAAGTAAAAATGAGCCCTGAAAAGCTGAGAACTCTGGCACAACCATGTCAGTTGACAAAGCACATAGCAGCTCCCTATCTCAGCTGCTTTTGCCTGCCTGACGTCCAGTATCCCCTCACAATTTTTACTTTAAAAGATGCTTTAGGAATTTTGCTTTAAAAGTGATAACCAAATAAATGTTTGCCTGCATACTCTAATTACAATTTTGGGAAAAGTGTGAAAGATGGACAGTTTTCCATGCTACTGATTACAACATTTGGTAAAAGTTATTGGAGGATTCGAGAGTCTAACAGGTCAGATTGTAGAGAGAAATCAAGGTGGTGATTATGGATAGTAACAAGGGATAATGGAGGGAAATGTAAATAGTAAGAGGGGACAGCTCTGGTTGACAATGGAGAAGTGTTATGCTGATGAGAAAAGACACATGAGTATACACAACAAAACACACAACGGCATGCACACACACGTTATGAAAGCTCCTTCCCTTAATCTGGCCAGTGGAAGATGAAATTCACCCAGGAGGGAGAAGCCACTGAAAGGTTAACAATACCAACAAGATGGAAGCTCATCTTTCGTTCGGGAAAGGAAAGTCCTCTAATTGTAGAAATTCAGAAGAAGGTTTAATTAATCCATTGTTTATGTTATTTATTTTTTTAATCAGTGCGGAATTGTAGAGTGATCTGGACATACAAGGTGAAGTTCCTAATAAAATATTTCTGTGGTACGATCCTAACTTGATACCACGCTCAATTTAATTAGCTGATTAATTAATTCTTATGTGCTGGGTACTGTATTTGGGCAATGATTTGGCTAAAACAGAGAAGGTCTCTGCCTTTTTGGAATCTATGGTGTACTCGGGGAGCAAGCAATAAACAAGTAAATTATATTTAAATATAAATTATGATAAGAATTAGTTTTACAAATTCTGATCTAATTTTTAAAATTTATATAGCAAGTAGTGCTTATTCTTGTGAATTTCAAGTTTTGTTCCTTCAGATTTATTATTAACATTTATTCAGCACTTATAAGCACTGTGTTAAATGCTTAAGGCATTGTCTTATTTAATACTCACAATTAATTTAAGGGGCTATGTACTATTGTATTTATACACTATGGTTAAATAATGTTCCCAAAGACACACTACTAATTAGGGAAGGGACTAGATTCAAACCTAGGGCTGTTAGTGTGTCGAGCTTTTTCTCTTAAGAGCTTTGCTATAATACCTCTCTGGTTAGAGGATAAGACCTATGTTCCAATATGCTAATATTTTCTAATTTGTTGCTACTTTGTCATATATATTTAAATGTAGGAACATGCACAAGGAATCAACAAGGGAAGAGAATTTCTCTACCCTACCCAGGGTCATCTTTACTATTTCTCCTCATCACACAGCTGGGCTGTTGAATGTTGCTATAGAAAATCACAAAACTATTCTGACTGGATCTGTACAGAGTCATGCTTTCTAATTTTATGGCTGCTCACAATTCTTTTGCTGACTCCCTATCACATTTCCTACAGCAGCATTTCCACCCCATCCTCCATCTCAGCAAAAGCCTTTATTTCTGGCTTGACTAATGTTTGGAAGTGTGTTCTATTGGAGAACTCTTTTCCTGGTCCTCTTTGTTTCCATGTTTTGCAGGAATAAACAGCATTGGATGAGTACTTCCTGTTTCCCCCTGTACTCTCTACTCTTAACCACGAGAATGAGTGATGCAGTTGATAGTTGGTGCAAGTATACTCTGACATCCACAAGTCCACATTCTTTTTTTTGGGCAGGTTGTACATTTCAATTAACTGCTTCCTTTGCGTGACTACTTACCAGGGCAGGCGGAACCCAAAAAGCATCTGTTTACTCAGCATATACCACAAAGTCCATATACATCAATGTGGCATGTACTGTGTGGCTCTTACTGATCTAGGCTCTGAGGGATGTCTAAAGATTTTTAAAACTATTCAGGCTTCAAGGACATTACACACTGATTGACAAATTGAAGCCTGTAAAATAAGGCCTAAACCTATAAAAAATATCTATGTTTCTGAGAAACATATGGACTATAGAATTCCAGAGCAATAAACAACAGTCTATGTCAACCATGTAAACAACAGAGTACGGAATTCCAGAGAACTAAGAGATCACTTTAATGGAGATGATCAAAAGGAAAGGTCCCTTTCAATGAGATGATCAGGAAAACATTCCAAATTCTCTACAATCTGAATACTATAAACTTACTTGAAATTATATGCCACTATTCCGCCCTGAGAACAAGGAAACAGTGCTGTTTCAATTCCCTGTTTCAATTAATCTTTATAATAGTGCTCTGAGGAGGTGTTCTTATGTCCATTATGTGGACACAGAGCTGCCTAGAAAGGTCCCGAGAGGTTAAATAATGTGCTCAAAGTCGTATGGTTAATAACTGGTAGAAAACGAAAACCCAAGTTTGACTCTTTTGATGTTCATGGTGTTTTCTTAAAACCAGGGCACTTTTCCAAACTGGTGTAGGATGAAGGACACTGGGTGAGATTGAGAAGGTCAGGGTTTGAGTCTTGGATCTGCTTTTTTGTAGGTGTGTGATCTTGGACATTTTACCTCTCTACTTTTCACTGTCTTTTGTAGAAATAGAGATACAAAAATCCTACCTACTTTGAGAATTTTGGAAAAGTAAACATAAGATAACACATCTGTTCTGTAGTGTTCTGACTAGAACTTTATTTCACCTAAGAGCTGTGTAAGTAACCACACTCTTAACAGCATGAACAGAGATTGGGTTCCCTGGAACCAGACTGTGAGATGGGAAGTTGCATGCCGAAGTTTCACTGGAGAGCGGTCTTGGGCGATATGTTTAAAGAAGTAAAGAAGTAAGCAAGGTAGTACTGGGTAGAGTGAGCAGCTGAATGGTAGTACAGTTGCAAGGGAGGCCTCAGCTGATCATTGCAGGATCTCTGAGGCTGGATGGCCCTTCAGAGTTGACTCAAATCAAGGCATAGGATCCTGTAGTTTTGTTTCCCTGAATAAGCCAGTCATTGGCTGTGAGTTGCCTCTGTCACCTTGGGCAGGGCAGGTTCCTGAAGCTGAAGGCAGCCCTCAGTGAGAGGGGTTAACAGTTGATACTGATGTTCCCGAGAGCCTGAAATGGGTGTATCTGTCCTCAAAAAGGACATCTGGATAGAGCACTGCAGAATCCACGGAAAAAAGATGAAACCCTCAGAGCCCTACCACCTCTGTCATGTTCTTTCTGTGCTTGCTCCTATTTCTTTGCTCTTCTAACCTTGTGCATATTGTCCATTTGGCAATTTCCTCTCCACCTGAACTGTAACTGCAAGGCCATGTCTTACATCTCTGAGCTTCCAGCACTGAGGAGAGTACCAACACTAGGTAGAAACAGCTCCGTTAATATTTGATGTTGGTGATGTTAATGGTGATGATTATATACCAACTATACTGCTGGGTACTCTGGACTCTGGAAAAGAAGATAAGGCATGATTGATTTTATTTGCCAAATATATAATCACAGAATATAAACTAAAGGATGTGAAAGAATTGCTATAATTACCAAAGTATGTTAGACATACAGAAGTGCTCAATATATTTCTGTAGAGTAGAGGAGTAAGAAAATGAGGAGGAGGACAATTAAGGGGCCTGTGGTTGGGTTTAACTTTGAGAATAACTCAGGATTGCTTTGGACAGTGGACTGGAAAGTCAGAATGATTCCCTGAAGATGGTGGTCTTGAGTTGGACCTGACAATATGGGTGGCATGGAGATTAGAGAGGAAGGTTGAAGAGAATGCAGTGGGAGTAGGTCAGGGAGTATTTTCTGGCAGGAAAATCTCAGACATGAGGGATTTGGGTATGCACAGGGGCAAATAAGGACACTTTGCTTGCTTGGGGTGAAGTATATTTGTGAGTGAATTGCAGGAAGCAAGGCTCAGGAAATGGGATTGGAATAGATTGTGAAGGGCTACAGGAACTGACAGTACGAACTCATGATGGGGTCCTTAGCTGGGGAGTGAAAAATGGAAAAATGTATTTTTAAGATGTAGATGGCTCAGAATGGATTGGAAGGAAAATCAATGAGAGTCAGAGAGACCAGACAGAAGGTTGCAGTGGCATTTAAATATAAGTGATGAAAGCCTGAGCAAAGGTGGTTGAAGATGGCATAGAGGGTAAAGGTGGAGTTGAGGGGTTAATCTCCAGGAAAGAAAAATATGAATTAATAACATGCTGATTTTTCCCACTTTTTTATTTCTTAAATCTAAAAATGTTGCTAAAGTTCAATAACAAAGGGACTTCAAATTTCTGAAGTATGTATTATCTTTTTTTAAAGAAATTAATGCCATTATCCACAATGCCTATGATTTTAAAAACCCTGAGACTTACCTATACAACACAACCACAATGACTGTTTTGACTTAACTGACTAGGTTAGTTAAATCCTAACTCAGTCCTTTCACTCAAAGAAGACACTTAGTATCTGCCTTCTGTATAACTCTTCTGTTAAGTGTGTTCATATTTTAAAGTGACCAGTTAAAAAAATGACTCAATTTAGCCCAAACATTTAGACCGAGTCTACAACATTATTTATCTCTACCTCCCTCTCTCCTTCCCTACCTGTCTACTTACTTATCTACCTTCCTACCTACCTTCCTACCTATGTATATCAGCAAAACTGAAGTTAGGTCATTTATTTACCTGAGCTAATTTTGTAGTGATATGGTTTTGCCTCAAGGCAGGTCTGGTACAATGTGACCTTGGTTGAAAGAGTATGTTTCTTGTAAGTGCACACATGATGAGTGATGTACGTGGTATTTATCATAAGTATATTAACTCTGACATTATTTTATAAATGCAAATTATATCAGAATTCATTTTTCCTTTCTTTTACATCTGTTCTAATTTCAATTGCTGCATAATTTCATGAAACAAAACATATGAGTCTACTTAAAATGTAACTATCCTCAGCACCTAAGTGGCTCAGTCGATTAAGCTTCTGCCTTTGGCTCAGGTCATGATTCCAGGGTCCTGAGATGGACCCCCACATCAGGCTCCTTGCTCAGCAGGGAGCCTGCTTCTCCCTCTCCATCTGCGGCTCCTCCTGCTTGTGCTCTCTCTCTCTCTCTCTCTCTGTCAAATAAATAAATGAAATCTTAAAAGAAGTGACTATCCTGAATGAATCTTAATTTGGGGCTACCTAAAATTCAAAATCTATTCTTTTTTCTGTTTCTATACATTTTTCAATGTAACTATCTGTACCTATTAATTATATTCTTACAATTTTTATCTCACTGGTTTATCTCATTACAATTTATATAAAATTTACCTGTTTTTTTAAAAATTTATTAAATATGTAGCAAAATACAATGGTTGGGATTATACTCCCAATTCCTTTCTCATCTTAGATTGCTAGGCAGATAATTTGGAAGGGAGAAGCATAGTTTTCTCCTTCATATTTTTTGACATATCTTGTCTTTGTGTTTAAGATTTGAAAAGATGACAGCCATTACATTGAATATTTTAAAATTTACCTTTTTATTTTGAGATAATGGTAGATTCACATGCAGCTGTTAAGAAATAACACAGAAAGATCTATGTATTCTTTACCCATTTCTTTCAATGGTAACATCTTGCAGCACCATAGTATAATATCACAACCAGGATATTTACATTGATACAGTCAAGTTATAGGATATTTCCATCACCACAATGATTCCTCATATTGTAGTTTTATAGGCTTACCTACTTTTCTTCTGTCTTCTCTGTCCTATTCTCCACTAACCTATGGGGAACATATCTATAATTTTAGCATTTCAAGAACGGTACACAAATAGAATTCTACAGTATGTAACCTTTTGGGATTGGCTTTTTTCACTCAGTATAATTCTCCGGAGAGTCATTCAAATTGTTGCTTGTATCAGCACATTCTTCCTTTTTTATTGCTGGATAGTATTCTAAAACATGAGTATGCCACATGTTGTTTAAACATTCACCTATTGAAGAACATCTGGGTTGTTTCCAGTTTTTAGCTGTTATAATAAGATTGTTATAAATATTCATATATGGATTTTTGTGTGAATATGTCTTCATGTCTCTGGCAGAAGTGCCCAAGAGTGCAATTGCTGGGTAGTATGGCAATTGTGTTTTTTAAGAAGCTGCTAAACTGCTCAAGGGTAGTTGTACTAGTTTACATTCTTACCAGCAATATATAAACAATTGTTTCTCTGCATCCTTGCCAGCATTTGGCATTATCACTAATTTTTTATTTCTACCATTCTGATAGGCAGGTAGTTGCATGATAGGGGTTTTAATGTGTACTTCCATAATGACTAGTGACGTTCAGTATTTTTTTCATGTGCTTATCTACCATCTATATATTATCTTTGGTGAACTGTCTCTTCATGTCTTTTATCCATGTTTTTTAAAGATTTTATTTATTTGACAGCGAGAGAGCACAAGCAGCGGGGAGCGGGAGGGGGAGAAGGAGGCTCCCCATTGTGCAGGGAGACCCATGCAGGCTGATCCCAGGGCCCTGGGATCGTGACCTGAGCTAAAGGCAGACGTTTAGCCAACTGAGCCACCCAGGTGCCCTCTTTTACCCATTTTATAATTGGATTTTTACTACTGAGTTTTGAGACTTCTTTATAGTATTCTAGATACTATTCCTTTGTTGGATATGTGGTTTTCAAATATTTTCTTCCATCTCTTGTAAAGCAAAAGAAGGTCTCTTGTAAAACAAATTTTTAAGATTTACTGAAGTTCCATTTACCAATTTTTAATTTTATGGATCACTGTCTTTAGTGTCAAGCTAAGAAGTCTTTGCTGAGCCCTAGCTACTGAATATTTCCTCCTATGTTTTTTTCTAAAAGTTTTATAGCTAGAAGTTTTACATATATGTCTGTGTTCCATTTTGTGTGAGTTTTTGTATAAGGTGTTAGGTTTATGTCACATTTTTTTGGTTTTGTTTTGTTTTGTTTTTTTTTTGTTTTTCATATGGAGGTCTAATTGCTCCAGTACTAATTGAAAAGTCCATCCTTGTTGATTGAATTTCCTTTGTACCTTTGTCAAATATCAGTTGAACATGTAACTGTGGTACTATTTCTCAGTATTTTTGTTCTGTTTATCTACATGTTTATCCCCCCAACAATATCATACTGTCTTCATTACTGTAGCTCTCTAGTAAAACTCAATATCAGGCAGAGTGATATTTCCCACCCACTCTTCTTTGTCAAGATTGTCTTAGTTATTCTTATTTCTTTTTCCCTTTCACATACATTTTAGAATAATATTTTCTAAATGTACAAAATTACTGCTGGGAGTTTTATAGGAATACATTTGGGGAGAATTGACCTTCTTACTCTGTTAGCTTTCCAATCTATAAACATGGGAACTCTCTCCTTTTATTTAGATCTCCTTTGATTAGTGTTGTGTCATTTTTAGCATAAAAGACTATGCATATTTTGTTAGATTTACACCTTAGTATTGACTTCTCTTTGAGCAGCTGTAAGTAGTATTAAATTTCTAATTTCAGTGCATGTAAAAATTACTAACATATAGTAATCATTTTTTCATATTTACTTGTGTCCTGTAATCTCTCTGAACTCACTTCTTACTTGTAGGTGTTTGTTGTTGGTGTTATTGTTTTTAAAGATTCCTTGGGATTTTCTATGTAGACAATCATGTCATCTGCGGATAAAGACATTTTCACATCTTCCTTTCTTATCTATATGCTTTTTATTTTCTTTTCTGGCCTTATTGCAGTGGGTAGAATTTCCAGCACTATGTTGAATAAAGATTGTGAAAGGAGACATGTTTTGCCTCGTTCCCAATTTTAGGGGAACGCTATTCAGCTTTTTAAAAAGTATGTTAGCTGTAGGTTTTCGTAGCTGGTTTTTATCAAGTTGAGGAAGTTTATGTCTATTTCTTTTCTTTCTTTTTTTTTTTTTGGACAGTTTTTATTACAAGTGGATGTTGAATTGTGTCAAATGACTTTTCTGCTTCAGTTGAAATGATCACATGAATTTTTCTTTAGCTTGTTAATATGTATATTACATTGATTGAGTTTCAAATATTGAACCAGCACTGTACCTCTGGAATAAACCTTACTTAGTCATGGCATATAATTATTTTTATATTTTGCTGAATTACACTTGCTAAAATTTTGTGAGGGATTTTTACATCTATGTTTACAAGGGATATTAACCTGTAGTTTACTTTGTTTTTTACTTTCTTTACTTGGTTTTGGTATCTGAGTGATACTAACTTCATCCAGTGAATCAGTAAGTGTTCCTTCCTCTTGTATTTTTTGGAAGAGATTTTGTAGAATTGGTGTTAATTCTTTCTTAAAGGTTTGGCAGAATTCTCCACTTCTCCCTTTGGGCCTGGAGGACTGAGCAGGGTAGTTTTTAAATTACAAATTGAATTTCCTTAATAGATATAGGACTATTCAAACTATCTGTTTCATGTAGAATGAGTGGTGGTAGTTTGTGTTTTATGAGGAATTGGCCAATTTCATCAAAGTTGTCAACTTATGTAGAGCTGTTCATAGTATTCTCTTATTATCCTTTTGATGTCTTCAGGGTCTATAGTGATATCTCCTGTTTCATTCCTGCTATTGGTAATTTACATCTTTTTTTGTCAGTCTTGCTAGAAGGTTGTCAATATTATAGCTGTTTTCTAAGAAACAGCTCTTTGTTTCATTGGTTTTCTTTATTTGTTGTTTTCAATTTTATTCATCTCCTCTTACCTTTAATATGTCATTTTGCTTGATTTGGGTTTGTTTTTCTCTTCTTTTTCTAGGTTCTTAAGGCAATAATAGCTTTAATTATTGTTTTAGATTTTTACTTTTTTCTAATATGTGAATTTAGTGCATAAATTTCCCTCTCAGCACTGTTGTAGCTGTGTGCACAAATGTTGATATGTTGTATTTTCATTGGCATTCAGATCAGTATAATTTTTAACTTACCTTGAGACCTCCTCTTTGATCCATGGATTATTTACAAGTATGTTGTTGAGTTTCAAAGTGTTTAGAAATTTTCCTGTTATAGTTCTCTTATTGATTTCTAGTTTGAGTCCATTATGGTGAGAGGACACACTCTAAATGATTTCATTTGTTTCCAATTTGTTGGAGTCTGTTTTACAGGAACACAATATGGCCTGTCTTAGTATATAATCCACAAGCACCTGAAAATAAAGTGTGTTTAATAAATGTCAATTAGATCCTGTTGGTTGATGGTGTTGTTGAGTTTGTCTATGTCCTTGTTGCTTTTCTGTCTAGTTCAACTGGTTATTTAAGAGGGATGTTGAACTATCCAATTACGTTTGTGGATTTGTCTATTTCTTCATTTAGTTCCACTAGTTTTTGTTTTACATTTTTTATAGTTCTGTTGTTTGGTGAACTCACATTTAGTATTGTTATATCTTTTTGGTAGATTGACCCTTTTATTATTACATAACGTTCCTCACTGTCTCTAGTAATTTTCTTTGCTGTGAAATCTACTTTGTCTAATACTAAGTATCCATTCCTGTTTTTTCTGTAATGTGATTGTCTTAAATATTTCCTGTAGACACATTTAGAACCACATTAGACAATGTTATAATTCTTTGCTTTAACTATCAAACATAATTTAGGAAACTCAAGAAAAGATGATACCCATTTACCTTTTTCCACCTCTAGTTCTCATGCTTGTCTTCTACTTTGGACCACTTTTTATTAAAGTTGCTATTCTACATTTCTTTTCCAGATCTGTAAGTCTTACCACTTTCCCCTGCTACCAGCTACTACTTATCAGCTGAACTTGTTTTTATTTTTAGTGTAAATGTTCACGTATTTAATAGTACCTTTAAAATAAGCATTACTGCATTTATAATGGTTCTAAAATTTATCTACAAATGGCAATATAAATTAAAAAATACAAACTTGAAGTAAATAATTTAACATTATCTGTGGTACAAATAAGAGTAAATGTGTGTGGATCAAGTTATGTCACAGCTATATTCCACTTGCTTCTGGAAGAAAATGAAATCTAATTATTATATTTTTAAACAAAGCTAACAAGGATAATAAAACCATGGAATGTGAAGGGGAGATGTGAGAAAGAGCATTCACAATAAGCTCAAAAAGTTTTGAGACACACATTTGATGTGTACGCTGGTCTGCAGCAAGATCTTAACATTGTCATGTGACATTAAGATTGCAAAATAAGTAAAAACAGTGTTTTTATCTTACACTAATTTTTACCAAGAGATAGGCCTGAATAAAAGCCAGCTGAACCTATGCCAGTCCCCAGGCATATGTGCAAGGAATTGCACAAGCATGAAAAAGCAAAACCACAGTAAATCACATGATTGACGTAGACAGATGCTGCAGGTGAGTATGGCTTTTATTTTGAATAAAAAACTAACTATACTTTCATTAATATGACTCACACTGTATATTTTTCCGAATTTACATTCCTCAAATACAATTTACATTATGATTTTGTTTCTAAGTTATTTCTTATCTCCACTTTCTATTTTGCTGTGAACTTCAATACAAATGATAAATCTTACTGTTTTAAAGTACACTGGTTATTTATGCAGTAAGGGCAAATGGAAAAAAAATTTCCAAATTTGTATCCAGAAAGTTGCGTGATTGTAGAGTTATTAGATTGTAGAGTCTGATTAGAGACCTCTGGGAGTACTCCTTTCTCCCTGGCCTTTTGTGTGGTAGACCTTGCTCTTCGGGAGCATTTTTCACACTGCATCTTAATTTATTGACATGCTTTTCTCTCATGAGAATGGGAGTTCCCGGAAGGCAGGGATCAGCACCTTACATGCTTGTGAGCTAAACCAATGTGTTAGAAGGGATGATTTTTATTGCAAAGTTTATTTATAACATTTTATAAATGGTAATTTTAGAGGAAATGAATCTGCTCTAGCTATTTGCAGAAATATTGCTTTACTATCATTTGCAAAGTGGAAATGAACTGTGATATTTATCAATCTATTAATTCATATGTATTTGATACCTACTCTGGGTTCTGCAATCTACTGATCACTGTAGGAATGTAAAAATAGTATAAAGCATAATTCTCTCCTCCTAGGAGTCTCTAGTTAGAAAGAGAAAACTAATATATGAAACAATTCAAGTAAATCTAAGCTTATATACAACCTGGGCCTAAACTGGGTGGGACAGTATGCACATTAGAGGTTCAAAGTAGGGGCAGAGCACAGAGGACTGGAGAATCAGGGAAGGGTTCCTGGAATAGGTGAAACTGGAGTAGGGTCCTGAAGTATGGGGCGGGGTTTGGGTAGATGGAGGAAAAGACTAGTGGTTTTGGGAGAATGAGGAGTTTTCTGAGAAAGGGATTTTAAATAGGAAATACATTTTCAAATTACAGAAAAGAAAGAAGAGGTCCCCAGAGCCAATGAATCTTTTGAGATTGTGCTTCCTCTTTGTAATATGATGAGGCTTAATCATATTTCTTAGAAGGATGGTGAGTGACAGATAATGAAAGAGATTCTTTGGCAAGTGGGTGGTCAGGATAATTGTTGTTCAATCCTGATGGGCCATCCTTAATCTCAGTAGTTAGAAGAAACTCAGTGAGCAGAGACTAAATCTTCTAAATGGGGGAGAGGTAATCAGAGACTTCTGGGAGAGAAGGATTGATAAGGAGAACTACCTTTGGCCCATGTCTCTAACTTGCAAGGGTGCCCAAGGTGACATGAAAGCAGTGGCCTCAAACTTTTAACCAGTGAACTCATTAAGAAAAGGACTTCTGTTTAAGGATTTATTTTTTTCCCCAACCATTGCCGAATACACAGACCCTGGCATGGATAAATATCTTTAAATTTGAAAGATTATGCCAATGTGTAAATTTAATACATCAGTGTTTAATTATGTAAGTCATGTATTTTTGGTATTTGTTTTGAATATGATTTATGAAATGTTGGCTTGCAGAAAATTGGCACATATAGATATGTTGAAACAGGTTTAGAATCTTTATCAACACAAATTTTATATAAAATATACATTTTATATATCCTGGTAGTATTATCACTCTTTCTAACACATTTAAAGGAGGACACCTATTTTCACGCTGTGGGTCTCAAGGATAAGTAGAAAAAAAAAAAGACCCATCAAACAATTCTCTAGGTTTCCCTAGAAAATGTTCTTTCTGCTCCATATGTGCTTTGAGTTTTAACTAAATTAAACTCATGCCTGGACCAATGTCATTTGAATTTTAAAGGTTATGTACATAGAATGTCAAAACAACCATTTAAAACACATTACTGAAGTGAAGGATTGGCCAAGATTATTTCTAAGGTTCCTACCGCACTTAACATTATCTAATTCTATGAACGAGAAACATTCTATCTACTGCAAGTGGTTTGGTTTACACTTTGCTAAGCAACTGGTTGACTGGCTTTCTTGAGGAGGTTCCAGATTCTTTGGGGATGCAGACACAACCTCATGCAAAGCAGCAACCCCCCTCTAATCACAAGCTGATCACAAAGTAATCACGGTAGCAGAGCAATGAGAGAGGCAGCTGACCACTGCCGTGTATCTGCACACCACATGTTTGCATGAAAAATTTGTTAAGCACTTTATACTTGGAACTTGTTTTGTCTGTAACTTTTGGGAACAAGAAAACTTTTATCACCAAGTTTAGAATGGTCTTGAATTTTATGGCTGCTTAGATTTGTATCCAAATTTGTGTCATCTGGATTTCACTCCGGTCGTGTTGGCAACACATGACTTTCTGGTTCTGAGACAGACTAATTAAAAGGTGCATCGTCATCAGATTGCTAACCACACATTTTAGTAAGCTAAGTGTAAATAAATCAAAATCATATGCACAAAGTTTACTGAAAAAATACACGTGAATTTAAAAACGAATGGAAAAAAAAAACAGTGCCAAAATGACCTGTTTCTTTTCTCAAAACCAAAAACACTTAGGACGTTATTTACTGAACTTAAAATTGTAGTTGGGCTTGTCAGTTTCCTATTGGAAAGAAAAGAAGCTCAAGATGGCAAAGCAGTGAACAGAAAAATATTCTAACCAAAAAACAAAAGGCAAAATTCTATTTTAGAAGGCTGTGCTTTTCTTAAATTTTGAAGGTCACTGCTATTATCTCAAGAGATAGAATTTTCCATGTAGTGTCAGAGGAGGTAGGCTCAGGACTAGAAGGGGCACGAAGGTTGTTCAGTCAGGCATTTCATCCTGGGTTTGGGTCCCTGCCACCTGGCTAGCAGCTCGTGCTTGGACTTCTTGGTGGCAGACAAATCTGTTTCTTGAGGCAGCCATTTCACATTTATAGACTACTAGAAAGAAACCAATCTCTCTGAAGCTTCCACATTGGTGTTTTTACCCCTCAAGAATCTAGAAAATTGGTTTAATTAATTTTTCTCAGAACAGTTTGTTTTAATTTTATTTACAAGGGCAGAAACTTACATGTGTTACCATAAGAAAAAGTGAGTTTATTATAAGGATTCAAATGGAATGGAAGAGAGAGAGAGAAGCAGACAGGAATCGAACCAGCTCGCAAGGACTGGATTTTCTTCTCTCTCCTGTTCTCCCTGTTTCCCTCTCAGCACCTTGGCGGCCCTCTGAAGTTTGTGCTGTTTTCTTCTTTCTGCTGCCAAAGTTCCTCTGCTTACGAAGTTGTTTTGTTCTGTCATCATTTAAGTTTATGCATGGTCTTGGTTTGCTGTGAACCAACTCTATCTGCTGGCTTCCTTTTAGGTTCTGCCTCCATTACTAACTGGTTCAGTTTGTCAGTGTTTTCCAATACAAATTCCATTTAGGGAGTGTCAGGTCCAACTGACCTTTTACTCCAAGTGCTAGTGTAGGTATGCTGGCTTATGGACTGGCTTTTTGAGTCATAGTCATATGTCAACTACTAGTCCAGTCACCACCCCTCTCCCCCAGAATGGGTTGTGTGATACAAAGCATGGCCATCACTTGGGTATCTAGGATGCAGGACTGTGGTAGAGGCAGTATCTCTTTAGAGTGTGGAGTGGCTGGAATGCCATAGTTGACAATCCCCGTACACATTTCTTAAGTTATTTGAAGTGTGTTTATTTACCTTCCTACCCTTTTTATTTTCCAGGTTAAAGATTCCCGGGCTTTTCCGTTGTTGCTTATGGGACATAATATTGAGTGTCTTTACTGCTTTATCTATCTTCTGTACATAATTTAGTTGATTTATATCCCTCTTAAAGTGATGGCTGAAAGTTTCAAAGACATCCCAAGCTCATCTGGTCAGTGAGGTTTATGCCACCCAAGATTCAATTAGCCTTTTCTGAAAGTCACCTCATCTTGTTGATTTCTAGAACTTGCTGTTAACTAAAACCTCTAAGTCTTTTTTTGCACATGCTGCTAAGCCAGCTCTCTTCATGCCTCATGTGCAATTGGCTGTTTGTATTCAAAGTTTAAGATCCTTTATTTATATTGCTTAAATTTTGTTTTTTTAAAGAAAAAATTTTAATAAATAAGACAAAACATACTCCCTGTCCTCTGGAGGCTTACATTCCCTATTGACCTTACTTGACACATAGAAAGTCCTTAATAAATAATTGTTTTGTAACTAAATGTAGAGAAATCATTTTGTTAAAGTTTGACTTCATAATTATCCACGAAGTCTTTTCAGATTGACCCTTAATCTGTTACTCGACATTTTTACTCTCAACCTCGTGGGCAATAGTCATTTGATCGTGTGCCTTTAGATCCAACTTCTATTCATATTCATATATTATGTGATGTGCCACATATTACATAATACAGCCAGTGGAATCTAGGGCACCAATTAGTAAACATTAACATCTTTTGCAGATAAAAATCAGAATCAAATGTTGCTGCCAAATGAGTTTGGTTTTTTGCTGCCAATTGAATTATAAAAAAATCTGGTTTTCAAAGGTTTTTGGATTTTAGAATTATGAGTAAGGGATTATTGACCTGTAATGCAGAACATTTAGACCAATGTCTGGTACACAGTAAGCCCTAGGTAAGTGCTATTGAAAACTTCTTCCAGTTTGGCACTGATTCATCTCACTCCACCCAACTTGATAAAAAAGTCCATTGAGGAGGAAGGACAGTAGGTCTTTCTTGGATTAAATAGCTCCAAAATCATGATATAAGCCAACTTCCAATTTTTATTATTTTTTAAAGATTTTATTTACTTATTTGACAGAGAGAGACACAGCTAGAGAGGGAACACAAGCAGGGGGAGTGGGAGAGGGAGAAACAGGCCTCCCGCAGAGCAGGGAGCCTGATGCAGGACTCGATCCCAAGCCCCTGGGATCATGACCTGAGCCCAAGGCAGATGCTTAATGACTGAGCCACCCAGGTGCCCCAGCTTCTAATTTTTAAAGCTCAGAAATGCCACATGTCTTTTGCATTAATTATTTTAACTCCACAGGAAAAAACCAACATATATGGGAATTCAGGAAATCATCCATTAAACCCATATAGGTAGAAATCTTCTATTTTATCATCCAGAAACATCTATGCTGAATGCTGAGAATTTATGAAATACAACAGCAAAAAAGTTAGGGAAATATTGGTATGAGTTTTCCCTTTCACCCAGTGTTTGAATCATTCAGTGGCAATGACTAATTCTCCAGAAAACCTGAAGTCTTCTTCTGCAGTCTGGCTGACTTCTCAATCAGTCTTATGTAGCAACCCTGAAGATCAGCAATTCTGTGAGTTTCCTCAGCTTTGATGGATTCAGTAGGCTACATTTGTCTTGGACATTTGAGTTCTAGGATAGAAACAGAATTGATATTTTTGTTATTAAACTTTAAGGTAAAATATAAAAAATAGTTTTCAAAGATAAAGTGTAGGAAAGCCTTCGTAAATTTAAAGATTGGAATTGTATCTGCCCCTATTAAAGTTGGCTGAGTTCGTACATGCCTCATGGATTTTCTTCCTAACCTTTCCTTGCCTGAACCATCACTTTTTTGCTCACACTTGGCTGATATAGAAAATTTGAAGTGAATATCTCTGACTAATTTTGCAAAAAAGGCTTTGGGAGCTCTAAGAGCACTCTTAAAAATCTCACTGTTCAAGCACTGTAACACCAAAATTATTGAATGAAATGTCTGTTTTCTTCTTGGCAAATTTCCCTTTCGTTATTTTCTGTGGCTCTGTAGACACATTTGTCTTGGAACTGCTCATGGAAGTTTGTTCTCCATCTTTTCTAGCATTGATAATTGTTCCAGAAGGTAAGACTACCTCTCAACTGAGCCATTTAACTCACTGAAGGGCTCAGTAGACCGAGACGTTGGCTCTGCTCTCCCACACAAACCAGCCAGGTAAGGGCATGAAAAGCCAATTTGTCAAAAGCAAATTTGGATCTACTTCTTCCCCAACCACAGAGGTAAGCTCCCCTCCACAAGAAGCCCACCTCCTATTCCTTACATGTTGCCTAACCTCAGAGTGGGCATATTAAACAAAGGGCATTATCCTCTCCTCCATCATCTGTGCTATCCTCTTGTGGCCATTATCAACAGCAGTTCCTTGGAAAGTTTCCTTTTCTACCATCTGTGTCGAGCAAATTTCTGAGATTGCTTCAATTAGACTTGCTACCTTATTTCAGACCCTGACTCATAACCTATCCTTGGGAAAATTTTTTTAGTTTTAAAGTTTCTGTTGCTAAAATGCCTTCAGGTGTTAGATGATCTCTTCTGGATCTCTGTCTCTTATTATTTATTTATTTACTACTGATGTAAGAGCAAGTTTCTTCTTTAGGATACATGTGAATCAGTATCTATCATCTATATATCAACATTATGTGTCTATACATAATATATATTGTGTGTCTGTATATGTAAATCTGTTTTAGCTTGGGCTGCTGTAACAAAATACCATAGACTGGTGGCTTAAACATCATTTATTTTCTCACTGTTCTAGAGGCTAGAAGTCCATGATCAGGGTGCCAACATAGTTGGGTTCTGGTGAGATCTTTCTTCCTGGGTTGTAGAAAGCTGCCATTTTGTTTGCTTATATAACCTCTTCTTTGGAAGCAGAGAGTGAACAAGCTTTCTGGTTTCTCCCTTTACAAGGGCACTAATTCAATCATGAGGGCACAAACCTTATCACCTAACTTAAACTTAATTACCTCCCAAAGGCCCCATCTCCTAATATCATCACATTGGGGATTAAGGCTTCAACATACAGTATGTATATGTTGGAGAATCTCGTGACCCTGGGAGCTTAGTTCTATAATCATATTTAAGACAAGCCTATGGTTCCATCTACATTGAGGGCAAAACTATCCGTATTTATGGCAAGATGATAATAATTTTGTCCTTTATTTTTTTTAAAGATTCACTTATTTATTTGAGAGAGAGAGTGAGAGAGAGTGCAAGCATGTGGGGGGAGAGGGAGAAGGAGAATCTCAAGCATGGGGCTCCATCTCACAACCCTGAGATCATGACCCGAGCTAAAACCAAAAGTTGGACTCTTAACTGACTGAGCCACCCAGGCACTCAATAATTTTGTCCCTTAAAATATACTGGTAGAGGTTTGCCTGGGTGGCTCAGTGGTTTAAGTCTCTGCCTTCGGCTCAGGTCATGATCCCGGGATTCTGGGATGGAGTCTCGCGTGGGGCTCCCCGCATAGCGGGAAGTCTGCTTCTCCCCTTGCCCCTCCCTTGCTTGTGCTCACTCTCTTTCTCTCAAATAAATAAATAAAATCTTTAAGATAAAATAAAATAAAATAACATACTGGTAGAATTAAATATATTTTGAGAAAGTCTCAGCCTTGCCAAGTAAGCAGAGAAAGTTCAAATATAAATTTAAAACAATTATAGGAAATGCACTACATAATAATAATGAGACAAAGGTAAATTACAAAAACTCCAAAGTACCAAATATTACTTTGAACCAGTTTCAGTTTCTAATAATTCCCATAGGAAGTGCGCATATGAGACAATACATATGTGAAGCAGCTTTGTAAGGCACGAAGCTTTTGAAATGCATTTTTATTATTTGCATTGCTGACTTCTGCTCTTGTGTTGTCACATACCTTGGCCCAGATTCTCATCCCCCAAGGCCAGGGGACAGATTAACAACAGTCTCCAGTGGGGAGGACCTGCTGGGATTCTGCAGGTGGGGGGAAGACGCCAGCGGCCGTGCAGGAGCCGAGAGGCTGTGTCTGTAACTTTCTGCCGCCTCGGATTCGCACAGCCCGTGGACAGGATATCTGAACACAGCGCATTAGATTCCTCCAACCACTCTTTCTGAAGTCCATCTGAGAGAAGCTTGAAACAGTTTCTGGGATGGCAACTAGATGCTGGTGACACTGGTGTGCTTGGGAGAACATGTGGGAGGAGAGCGGGGTTTGCAACTAGCATGGTGCAAGCCAAAGGATCGAACATCAGCAACATTTTCAGTTAGAGAGGACAAAAATTAGTGGAAGCTTACAGTGAGGGGCTGTTTATTCTCTTATCAAACTTTGGTGCTGTTTTGCCTGGCAACCCCCTTTATTGAGATCTCTGTGACATTGTCATTACAAGCCCTGGCTGTAGAGTCCACTGACCCCGGTTAAGTTTTGCCTCTGCTCCTTACTAGCTGTGTGGTCTTGGGCAATTTACTCAACATTTCTGGGCCTGCTCATTTGTCAGGCGGGCTACAATTAGTACCTACGTAATATTGTTATAGTGAGGATTAAATCAGGTAATTCAGGGAAAACACCGAACCCAGTATCTGGTGCCGAGTACCATAGTCAGTAACAATTAGGTGTTCTTCATTTTACTGTGGCTGCTATTACGGTTTCTGTCCGAATTTGCATCCAGGCTCTGCCACTAATAAGCTGTGTGGCTTTGGGTATGTTGCTTAACCAATATCTCTCTGCTTCAGTTTTCTCATCTGTAAAATGGGGATGATAATATTACCTATCTTGTAGGATTATTATGAGGATTAAATAAGCTTAATAGCTTGAAAGCCCTTGGAAGAGTGCCTGGCACAAAGCAGTGCCATCTAAGTGCTGGTTAAATAATTAAATGACATTATTATCATTACATTAGTCAAGTTAGAGAGACATTTCCTTTGACTTTACCTAAAAAAATCCCAAACTAAGAATTTAAATTCTAATGAAATGTGCTTGTCAAGATCATGGAAACATCCAGTTAACTATGCTTGAATTAAAAAACAGGCTAGATAGTTTACAAACCTTAGAACTACTTTATTAATGAAGCACTTTATGTTTTCAAAACATGAGAAGAGTGTATTTAATTACTAGGATTGAGATTTTCATAAACATTTACCTATGTCTTAAAACCTCCACTGCCTAAAGCTTAGAGGCAAACCTTCGGGCAATCAAAAGACTTGCCTCAGCAAAATGTGAAATAATAATAAAAAGGGACATTGGGCCGTGAGGACTGACTACATATGCTGAAAATGGAATTATGTAAATGGATTTTCAAGCTTTAGGAAGTAAAGCCACACTATTCATGGATAAAAGCTCCCCATTCTCTACCCTTGTGAAGGGAATGTGGAATGTTAGATTAATTGAGGGAATGTGAGCTCCTTCCCTCCAGGTGAGGAGTGGCCAGCAGCTGGGATGTGGTTACCGAGGTTGCTTGGGTAGAATTCCTAGGGCAGTGGATCCTAATCTTTCCTTGGGTCACATACTTCTTCGAGGATCTCCTGTGATCAGCAGACTATCTCCCATGAACAATACTTTTTTTTTTTTTTTCATCAGTTTTTCAGGGAGTTTCAAAGACTGCACCATCTCCGGTTGAGAACTCCTGGTTGAGTGCTTTGGAGAAGGCCAGGACTCCACCCTTGGGAAGAGTTCAGTCTAGCATCAGCAGGTTGGACTCTTCTGGGATCTCTTGACCTTTTTTTATTGCATCTGTGGAAGTGAGGCAGGTCACTCTCGAACGACAACACCCAAGCTCCCTTGATTGTGAACAGGTAGGCTTCTGGCAGGTGTGTGTGTGCACATAAGCATATATGTGTTAAGATAGGTAATTATACCACCACTTCTGTCTACTTGATAGGACCTGAGTTATAGCATTTTGTCCCTTTAAGTAGAAAAACCTTCTTCCTTCCTTCCTTCCTTTGTTCTGGCTTGCAGAAGGGAAGTCGAAACTCAGAAAGGATAGGTGGGCTCTCTGAAGTTACACAGCTTGCCCTAGTGCCTACTTACTCTTCTTCCTACATGAGAGAAAGAGTAATTCTCTTGTCCATTCCTTGAAATATCCTTTGAATATTTAAACCTGGGTGAAAGAAGGACTTGCCATCAGTGGAATTTAGTTTATTACCTTTAATAAAATCATTTTATTGGGAGAGATTATTGTCTTCTATCTTGTTTGTATGTAGAATTTTATTCTTACAACCTTTCATTCTCCTGGTGAGAAATAACACCAATCCAAACTTGCATTTATTTGGTAATTTTAAGGAATGCAGTGACTGTAACCCCTGACAATTCTAAAATTCTTCAGTAACTTGAAAATATGTTGAGAATGTTGAAGTCAAATCATATCTCCCGAAGGGTTTTCTTTACTTTTCCTATTAAAGAAAATTTTAGTTCATTTATGTTAAATCAGTTAGTAGATCAATTAACATATTAAGTAACTACCATGTGTCCGATATTATACTAATACCCTGGTTGGACTGGTTGGATGAGTTGATCTTTTTTTTAAAGAATTCAATTCTGTTATAATCAAATTTCAGATTAGCTTGAGTTTTTATAAACAGCAAGACTCCAAATACCAGGTATTCCAGAAATTGCAGTAATTGGAATAATAGCTAATATTTGAGTACTACCATGCTGGCTGTTATCAGTTTGTTCTCCATGTCAGCGCTTCTTTGCCCTGCCCTGTTCTTTGGAGCATATGAAGGCATGGAGAAGGTGAGAATGCTGGTTTGGAAATAGTGATTTTTCTGGCATCTCTTGCCATCCGTCTTCTGGTTGTAGTTGACCAGTAGTGGACCAACAGGAAATCAGAGGGTGGGAGGCAAAAGAACCCATTGTATTTATATCCTCCTTCTCTGACTTCCTTGCCATGGTCTGACAGGGATGAGCTCTTCTCCTGCTTTGTATCTGTCAGAGGTTGCCTCTTTCTCAGCTCCAGCCCTCTCCAAGCTGTGTGCATCACGTTGTACATCTGTAACATTGTTTTGACTACTTGCCCTTGTCAGGCCTGGGGCTGGTACTGGCTTCCCACTGTTGCTAGTCCCTGGATGCCTCACTATTCCTTATTGGCTCTTTTAGCTCTGCCCACACCCCTGTAAATAGTCCTTTATTTTGAATGTGCCATCTGTTCCTTTAGCATCCTGACTGATACTGCCAATTAGTCTGTGCCAAGCACTACACTACGACTTCAGCGTGGATTATCTCATATGATACGTACTCACTCTATGTGGTAGGTTCTAATATTATTCTTATTTTTTTTTTTTAAAAAAAACTGATGAGAAAGAGATTTAAAGAGTAACTTGCCCAAGGGAACACAGCTTGAAAGCAGTGTGGCAAAGATTTCAACCCCAGTATGATTCTAGAGCCCATCCTCTCAACCAAGGCACTGTAGGTCTCTGGTCAGACTTTCTGGGAGGCAGATTCTGAGATGAAGATTTGCAGGCAGGCAGAATTTTGGGGTGGAAAGCTCTCCGGATCAACATCTGTGGGAGGTGGGTAAAGGAAGCAGGACTGAGGAGAAGGAGTTGAACTGTAGTGTAGTGACAGCAGAAGCGTAAGCTGAGCCCAAGAGGAGCTCAGGAGCTGGGAGCACTCCCAAATTGGTGGAAGGGGCCTGGGCTTTTATACCTTGGCACTGCCTTGTCACTCAGTGCAAAGTCTAACCTTGGGCCCTCTTTAACCAAAGAGGGTCTGGATGGAGACTCTGTTGAGAATATTGACCGCCAACACTTCCAGAAGCTGGGGGAATTAAGGACTAGTCTTGGAGGGTGGATCTGGGCAACACACCATGGCATCCACTACAGCCTTTGAAACACCACATCCCAGCTGCTGTGGAGGTCATGAGTTGCAGCTTGCCCAAATCATTTGTGATCTTTGAAAACTTTATTAGACTCATGAATATAGCTGGCTTTCCTGGCATACATGTATATGTATGGGTGTGTTCTGATCATGGTGTAATTATTTGAAATTGTTGAATAAACGTGGAAGTAGGAGTGAAGAGACCTGGTTTCTAGTTCCTGCTCCTCTGCTGACTATCTGCATGCCCTTGTTCAATTCACTTAATGCTTCTGGATCCCAGTTTCCTTATTCATAAATTGAGGCCCTTTGATTAGATGTGTCTAAGACTACTTATGCTGTGAAGTTCTATGGTTCTATTAATTTATTAGCTTTTAAAATCCAGAAATAGCAAAAGTAAACATGTTGGAATGCTTTTTAAGTAATGCTGGAGACTATTTCTTGCAACCTCCGTTTGGTGACTTTCTCAAGCTCTCTCAATAAATCATGATGAACTTCATGAACATTCACACAGCCCCAATATCACCCAGTGTTCTCTGAAGAACAGAGATGCCCCTTGTCTTCCCAGAATGTCTTTATATGGTACATATGATTTTAGAAAGTTAGACACTTCTCATTCTTTCTGAGTATAGCTCAAACAGATGTTTTATTTTAAGGATTATTTTGAAATTGCTTTCACAGGGTAATTGTTAGAATTTGAACAGGCATGGTCTTAATTTGGACAGATACATCTTGACCAAAGCAAGAAGAAATGGAAACTAGACTTAGCTTGAGTTGGTGAAATAAAACTGATTCTCAAAGTATAGAAAGACTAGAAAAACAAATAGGTAAACAGACAAAAACTAATAAAAACAAGGTATTGATGATAGAATTCTGAAAAAAACATTGAATAAGTACTTAACATTGTGCACTTTAACTAAAACCAACATAAATATATCTTAACAGAGTAAAGGGTTAAATACTGAACTGAGTAAATATAGAAATCCCTTAAGATTGATTTTCCTGAGCTGTGGCAAATGATTCAATGAAAATGGAAGATAACTATTATTGTCAGTCATGTATGGCCCTGCTTGTATGATTTCCCAATGTAAGCCTATGGTCGAAGCTGCTTGGACCATAAATAAATAAATAGACATACCTTCAGTCTGGCTCCCTTACCTGACTCTCGTTAAATCCTATCAGCAACTGTAGAGGGCCAAAGTGGCAATTTCAATAAATATTTCATTACATGAGAGCCCATTTGCTGGTATTTCAAATAAATAAGTATATTTTCTCACTCAGTGGGCACTAGAAGGGAAAACTCTCCAGTTTCCATTTTCAGACTTTCTTTTACTTTCTGAGGAGGTCAGTCATTTTCGTTTTCCAGTGTACAACTCGATTATTTATTGGAAGAAAATGTTTTAAATCAGGAAAAGGAAAAAAAAAAATCCCACCAAATAATTTATCGAAGACTGTCTCCTGGCAGATTAATCCCTACCACTTAGCCAGGGCTCGTTCCACAGTGATCAGACTGGTCAAGCTTAAATTGTATGTCCACAACAAGTTGCATAAATAACCCCAAATACTGTGAACCTCTCTGCACTCGGTCATTTCCATGACCTTCAGAGAAAATGTCAGAAAGGTAGTAAGAAAAAATATAGCCTGAAATGCTCTAGTTATGGTATTTTCTAATAAAACCCTTTTTGGCTTCTTTCATCTAAACACATTTATCAGTTAAGACACATATACTTCTTGGTAAGTGAGTAGAAATACTGCCCTTTTCCTTGTGGGTAAGCTGGAAATCCAATAAATGTATTCTAAGTTGTGTTTAGGAGCTACATTGAGAGCCAGGGTTAACTGTCTTAGGTAATATCCTTATTTTTTCTTAATTTTATCAACCTCATTTACCTTTACAATATACTGTGGTCCATTTTAAATTGCCCCCTTAATAAAGAGACTGTGTATGTGGGAGTGTTTGAAGAGATGATTTCCTGAAAATCTCCAGCTTCCATCCTGCTTATCCAAAGGATGGGCCTTGATTTAAGCTACAGAGAGACAAGAACTCTCCCAGTTAGAGACAGCCTGGTCTCTCTTTGCACAGTAATTTCAGCTCAAAACTGAAGTCCTATTCTTGGCCAAACTTTTTCTATCTTCAAGTTTTCAATTTTGGCTGGAGATATCGCCAATGTTCAAGTCTCCCAGACCTGAAATTATAAAGTTATCTTAATTCTTTTCATTTCTTTTAGTTAATATATTACATGTTATTGATTCCCCCCACCCTTTTAAATGAAAGGAGCACCATGTTTAGAGAAGGGGCCCCGCAATTCTAGTATCCCTGCTCTGCCACTCACTAATATGGGACCTGGCAAGTTACTAGGAGTTTTAGTGTTTTCCCCTCTGAGATGTGCGATAGTACTATCTGTTTTGCTGACATCACAGAGATGTTTTCATGATGAAATGAGTTAGTGTACTTTGTAGGTGATTCCAGTTTATATGGTGGAGAGAGACAGGAGTAACCTGATAAGATTGCTGCCTTCTTTCCGGGACCAGAACATAAAACTGTTGCTCACCATCCACTCCTATGCATTTGCCAAATTAGAAGGTTTAGGGTGACTAGCTTGCCGTCACTTACTGCAGATACCCAGCTTTGATCCTGAGGTGTAAGCCCTCTAGAAGCTGCTCATCAAATTGCTTGCCCCTGTGGACCAAGCCACATCCCACACAGACTGTAGCTGGTAAGCTGACTTTCTGGGCTGTAGCGGAATCTAGTTGTGGCAAAGTATCCACAATTCTTCAAGAGACCACAGAGATTAAATTCACCCTTCTTCACATCCCTGTTTTCCTCAACTGCCTACTGGACACGTGCTTTTGGATATCCCACAGGAATAGCATACTTGATATGCCTGAAACTGGAGTTAATATTTCCTCCTCCCACACAGTTCCTCTCCAGTGTCCCCCATTTGAGTGAACCAGTGAGCAACACTACCACTCACTAACCTGCCCAAGGCAGCAACCTGGGGTAGACCGCTCTCTCTCCAATATCTAATTAAATACCAAAGCTTCTTGTGTCTATCTACTTAACAAAGTTTTATTTATTTATTTATTTATTTATTATTTAGATTTTATTTATTTATTTGAGAGAGAGAGAGAGCGAGCACAAGCAGGGGAAGTGGCAGAAGGAGAGAGAGAAGCAGATTCCCCACTGAGCAGAGAGCCTGGTGCAGGGCTCGATCCCAGGACCCTGGGACCATGACCTATCTGAAGGCAGACACTTAACTGACTGAGCCACCCAGGCGCCCCTCTCCTTAACGAAATTTAATTCTATTCATTTTTTCTCATCTTCATGGCCACCTACCCCGTCCGAGGGCATCATTATGCTTTACCTGAACGACTGCCACAGCTTCCTAAATTGTCTCCCAGCCTCTACTCATTCCCTGCCTCTCGCAGTTCTATCTGTACATTTTAGCCAGAATTATTCTAAAATGCCAAGCTGACCATGTCATGACCCTCCTTAAAATATTCTCCATGACTTTCAATTGCCTTCAAGGTACTGGCCCCATTCTATGGATCGTGTAAGGTCGAATTTCTGCTATTGTCTCCAGCTTCCTTCTCCTCACTCATACTATTGTATGAGCAGCTCATAAACTTGAGTAATTACTTTCAGTTCCAAGAATGTGCCATGAGCTCCTTCATGACTTTGCATATGCTATTCCTCCTCACTGGGATCACTTTCCCTTTCTCTTTGCCTGGCCAGTTCCCAGTCATCCCTTGGATTTCAGTTTAGATGTTGCTTCTTTGGGAAAGCTTCCCCTGAGTCCCTAAATTATGAGAATGCCCTGTCCTTTTGCTATCCTAACATTTGCCACATTGTTCCATCCTTGTGTGTTGACCTACCTGTGTCCCTCACTAACACCCCACGAAGGCAGGGATTCTGACTGGCTTGTTCGGCACTCTGTTCCCAGTACTCAGCACAGTGTCTCACATGGAAAACTTGTAAGTCATTGTTGAATAGAGGCATGAATAAATGACATTTTGTTTATTTTCTTGGGAAAGCATACTAATTCAGTTAAAAGAAATCACCAGATATCAAAGTCCCGTGTTCCAGCTCCACTTCCCATTGCTTGCTTATGGATGTCACAAAACCTGTCTAGGAAATGGAATAAGATTTGTCTCAGGTTACTTCAAGAGTTACTTTTAATAATAATTCCCATGAAATCTCACTGTAAAATGTACAGCTTTTTGCTAATAAAAATATGTCATTATTATCATATTCATCAAGTTTTCAGTGGCATGTGCATGTCTGTTAGGAGAAAGACACAAGAAGCTCTGGTGTTTAATTAGATATTGGTGAGAAAGAGTTCTACCCCAGGTTGCTGGGGTATTTGAATTTAGTCATTTAAAAAATTCTATACTGGCTGTATCGGTTAGCTATTGCCACATAACATCCCTCTCCAAAAACTTAATGGATTAGAACAACAACTACTTATTTAGGTCCTGATTCTGGAGGTCAGAAGTTCAGGTAGTTAGGTAGGAGGTTAGTGTGGGCTCACTCACATGGTGGAGGGCAGGGTTCCATGAGAGTAAACAGGAGAACATAGGAGCTCTTGGAGTTGAGGCTTGGAACTGGTACAATATAACTTGGTTGCATTTTATTAGGTAAAGCAAGTCCCAAGCCAACCCCTATTAAATAGGTAGGGAAATATTTACTCTCTGTGGATACACTTCCAAAGATATAAAGAGGAGTAGGTACAGGGACAGAACTAGTTGTGGCCATTTGCAAACCACGTACCGTAGTCTGTCACTATCTTCATTTGATTATTTACCAAGTCATATAACTTTTTTATTTGAAATCATTTAGTGGCTCTCCACTGCCTATAAAATAAAGTCAAGCTCACAGCAAAGACCGCCATGAACTTCCCACATTGGCCTTATCTGCCTGTTCTTTCATGCATTAGGGACAGAATATTTCTTATAGTTTCAACAAATCAATTGGGCTGTTTGTGGCCTCTGCAGATCCTGCTGCTTCCTTCCCTCCTTTCCTTGCCTGAATAATCTTACTCATCCCAACAATCAATGATATTAACAATACCACTTATTATATGGCAGGCACTGACTGTTTTAAACACTATCCCTGTGAGGGAGGTACTATTATTATCTCCTTACAGATAAGGAAACTGGGACACTGTGAAGTTAAGTAACTTGTCCACGTTCACTCGCCTTCAAGTCTGGTTTCAGAACTGGGATCTAGAGTCTGTGAATTTAACCACCAGGGTCTCCTACCTCTTAAGACTGTTTAGTTTGGCCTGTTCGCCCGTGTTATCTTGCCTTTTGCCACGTTCAATGATCTCTTTCGATGTCTGATGCCCCTTTGAATTGTGAGCTTCCCAAGAGCACAGAACAGGCCTTGCCTTTGATTGTAACTGTCAAATGTGGTACTGAATCATGCCTCCGTTGCCCTCTCCATACTTACCAAGATGCGTCTTTTGCACCATTAAAAATCTCTGCTTCTTGGAAGAAAAAAAACCAGAGTGAAGACTATTAGTCCTCACAGCATCTCCAAGAAAGAAGTGATGAGTGGGAAGCTCTATCTCATTTTGCAAACAGGAAATTCAGGCATGTGGGGATGAAATCACCCAGCGCTGTGCCAGGATTCTTTTTTTGGTTTTCCGATTCCTAGTTTTGTGTTCTATCTACCAAAGAGTGGTATTTGTCTATGAAGTGCAGCTGATAGTTGCTTAATTTTCCCCAGAACAAAGTTAAAAAACATAACAATTAAATTAAATCGCCCAAGAGGGACGCCTTCTTCCTTTGTCAAGTTTGGAGGGAACAAACTTTTGGGGAAACTTTCTTTTCCCTGGGGTATAGTGCTCTCTTCTCTTTCAGCAGAATATATTGTGTCTGATGGAGCAAAAAATTGTTTTTAAGAAACCCTGCACCAATCTGTCTGCCCCAGCTCAGACACATGCTCGCACAGAAAATTAAATTCACAGAAATGAGAGAAAATCAAGAGAACCAAAGGAGCATGTCTTCCGTTTCTCAGAATCATTCTCCAGTGTATTTAGTGGCCCTGCTGGGTGACAGGATGATGAGGGGAGAGGTTTGGTTGAATCCAGTGGATTTTTCATGTCTCTTTGCTTATTTCATCAATGCACCATGAAAAAGTAAGCATTATGCACATTTCACCTGTGTGGCTTTAATCTGTAAGAAACTTTATTAGAACTTAGTTAAAACAGTTTTTTTTTTTCCAGCTTGAGTTTCATTACTATGATTTGCTTCATTAACAGCAGGAAGTTCTTGGGTGTGAAGCTTGCTTGAAATGGTAACTACTAAGAGAAAGTGGGGGGAGAAGGAGAAATAAAAAAAGAGGCTTAAAGAATAGTGCCCCTGAGACACACTCTTGGGAAAGAGAATCGACTGGATGATCTCTGGCCATCTAACATGGTTTTCTTCTTCAACTTTTTTTGGCATTTGTCTTAAATCCTATTATTTCCTAAATCAGAATCTCTAAATCTCCTTATAATCAGCTATCTTACACATATTTTGATCATGTCTTAGGTAGAATCTTTATTGGTATAAACATGTGTTTTGTGAAATGAACAAAGGAAAAAAAGAGACAAACCGATAAACCAGACTCTTAATTCTAGGAAACAAACTGATGGTTACCAGAGGGGAGGTGGGTAGGGATGGGTGAAATAGGGGATGGGGATTAAGGAGTGTACTTGTCATAAGGAGCACCGAATGATGTATGGAATTGTTGTACACCTGCAAACAATATAACACTGTATGTTAATTATACTGGAATTAAAAAAAGAAAATAAAATGTGTTTTGTGTCGTTTTGTGTCAGAGTGACTTCCCAATTTTACAGCCTTCCTCTGTCCTATATCTCTGGGAACTTCCTTTGCCAGGACAACCATGCATCTGAGTACTGGGTTGTAAGCTTTGTGAAAAGAGGGACTTTGGCATGTCTTGCACACCATGCTCCTAATAAATGTTGGATGAGGATGATGCTGCCACTGCAGATGATAACCTTTTGTAGTGATTGATTTTCCTCGAAGTAACTGTACTAGCCTCAGTGACTCAAAAAAATCCCTCCCCCTCCATTTTTTGATATCTGAAGAAGGACCAAACACCTCCCAGATTTTGTTCCTTTCTACTCCTGAATTAAGAGTTTGACTGAGAAACCAGAAGCCAAGTCCCTCCGGTCATCGTGCACAATCATGAGGCTGCATATGAACTGGCAGTTAAAGCTCGCCAACTTCTCAACATGTCTCAGATTCTTCCACCCGATCTCTTCTCACCTCTATTCTCAGAGTGGCTGGTTTGTTATGAAACTAATTTTTTTCTAGGCCAAGTTTCCTTTGAGCAGGGTGCAAAGGCATATGATCCTGTGGATTAGAAGTGGGTTGTCATCAAAACGATATAGCTCTGTTCTTCTCCGTTCCTTTCTTGGAATGGCTGAGAACAGACTTGCGAAGAGAAAAACTTGTTGGCGTTTGGGAGCTGCCAGGTTTTAGAGAGCCCAATTATGTCTTTTTTGAACTAGCATTTCTTTAATAGAGTTTAATTTAAAAATGTTTTTTTTTCATTTTTGACATTTCTTGTAGTTTTTAATTTGAAAGGATGAAGATATGTTTACTTATGGGGAAAGGAAAAACAGATTGCGTATGAGTGAGTGGGGTCACCTGGTCACCAATTGTGATGATGTTGGAGTGGCCAACAAGTGGCCCATGTATTCCAGAAAGTACCCTTTTAGATGGCTCAGCCCCTAAAATTGCCCCATTGCTTGTGCCTGTGCTTTAAATCATTGTAGTTCCATGAGAACGCCAGTGGCTTATCATCTATTCCATCTATTTGTTACGAGTACCCACAGATTCTTTATGAAAATCCTTCCTCCTCCATTTTGGAAGAATGGTTTCTGTCTGAATTTCAGGACTGTGACAATAAGTCCAGTCCAGTTTCTTGGTCAGGGAAATTAGTTCAGGTACGGGCACATCCCCAACCGAAGAGATGTGAAGAGAGTTTTGCTGGATTTAATTTTTTTTTTTTTGAGGCGTTTTTTGTTTTCAGTAGGAAGTCTTAGACTTTTGATTTATTTTCCACTGGAGTTGTTGGTGGGAGGACGAGATATGTGACCATGCCTTCATTTTCTGTCATGTAAGTCTTGAACTGAGGAGACCACTGAATGGAGTAGAGCATGGAGCTGAATGTGTGGAAGGCAGAACAGAGAGCAAGAAACTGGGCCCTTTGTGACGTCCTTTGAACACTGGATCAAACCTCACTTGAACCCATTGCTATCTAGGATGCATGTTATAACTTTTAGTCCCATGAGGATCATCTATTCAGATTTAACTCTAAATAGTACTGTCGCTTAGCTCTGGAGAGTGTATGGGGTTAGCTGAAGCTTCTAGGCCTGCCTTATAGCTTGACTTCTTGGTCTGCCCAATCCTGCATCTTCTCTTTTTCACAGGGGTTGATCCCAAGGACCCTCCCTAATAAAAATCCTATGTAGATGTTGACTAGTTGAACATAATAATAAAAAAAAGAAAAAATGGGAAATCCCATTTTAGAGTATTATTCCTGGGGAACCCAAACTGTGACAGGGCTGGCTCCTTCTAGGCAGACTGATTTTCCATGGGCTAACCAAAAAAACAAAATAAAACAGAATATAACAAATTTGCTATACTTTACTTTTGCACAGTTGTTTTGGTAATTAATCTGTTAGATTTTGCTCCAAGATCCAATAGTCTACCTAGGAGGTTGACTTATCCCAGAAGGGGGTAGGAGGGGAAGGAAATCAAGTAGACCACTATCTTACAGGATCTCTAACCCAATTTATGGTTTATTTTTTTTATTTTCAACCTATCTGTGTACCCGTGAAACTATCACCATGATCAAGATAATGAAAATATACTTTATCCCCGAAAGTTTCCTCCTGGCCCTTTGCAATCCCCCTCCTCTTCCATTCCTTCCCCCTTTCCCATGCAATCACTGATCTGCTTTCTTTCACCATAGATTCGTTTGCATTGTTCAGAATTTTGTATAGATGGAATGACAAAGTATGCACTCTTTTGGCTTGCCTTATTTTACTCAGAATAATTATTTTGAGATTCATGTATGTTACATACATCAATAGTTCTTTCCTTTTTACTGATGGGTAATTTTCCATTGTATGCATATATAATAACTTGTTTATTCATTCACTTGTTGAAGGACACTTAGATTGTTTCTAGTTTTGGGCTATTATAATTAAAGCTGTTCTGAGCATTTAGGTACAAGTCTTTGTACAGACATATGCTTTCATTTCTTTTGGCTAAATACCTAGGAATGGAATGGCTGGATCATATGGTAGGTGTATGTTTAACTTTTTAAGAAACTGCCAACTTGCTTTCCAAAGTGGTTGTGTCATTTTACATCCCCACCAGCAGTGTATGAGAATTCCAGTTCCTTCAGTCCTTGCCCGTCTTTGTCTGTCTGTCTTTTAAAATTTTAGCCACTCTCTAAGTATGTAGTAGTATCTCACTGTCATCTTTAATTTGCATTTCCCTGAGGAGTGGTGATGTTGAGCATCTTTTCATGTGATTACTTGCCATCCATATATTTCCCTTGGTGAAGCGTCTGTTCAGATACTTTGTTCATTCTTTAATTGAGTTACTTATTTTTATTGTGTTAAGGGCTTTTAAACATAATATATTCTGTATACAAGTACTTTATCAGATATGTACCTTGAAAATATTTTCTCTGAATCTGTGGCTGGTCTTTTCATTCTCTTCTCAAAATAGTGTCTTTCGAAGAGCAGAAGTTTTAAATTTTGATCAGGTTTTACTTACCAATATATATATTTTTTATTTTATGGATCATGCTTTTGGTGTCACAGTTAAGAAAACTTTGCATAACCCAAGGCCACCAAGATTTTGTTCTATGTTTTCTTCTAGAAGTTTTATAGTTTTGGGATTTACATTTAGATCTATATCCATTTATTTTTAATTTTTTATGTGATTCATTTTCAGTTAATTTTTATATATGGTGAAAGATATGGATTGAAATTCATTTTTTTTTGCATATGGATATCCAAGTGTTCCAGCACCATGTGTTGAAATCGCTTATCTAATTTTAAAATATGGAGCACATAATTCCAGTGTGGTCCATAGACTATCTCGGCATAATCATGCCTAGTACTTGTTAAAAATGCAAATTCCTAGGTCTCACACTAGCCCTTTTGAATTAAAAATCTTATGGCAAATACCCTATGTGATTCCTGTGGATACCAAACTTTGGGAAAAGCTGACATAATGCCATTATTATTCATTAACACTTTACTTCAAGTCAACACTGTCTCCATCAGAGCCCAGGAAAGATATAATTTAGAAAAAGTAAGTCTCCATAAGATGGAAAGAAACAATAAGGGTTACTATTTTTTTAATGCAAAAACATTTATACATATACAAAAGTAGATTGAATAATATAAATTTTCATGTACTCAGTGCTCAATTTCAGCAATAATCAATATTTTTAAAAACAAAACAAAACAAAACAAAATACAGGTGAATTTTTGCTATGTGGGGAAGAACTTCCAAGCTTAAGAAGCAATGGGAAAAACCAACAGTAGAGAAAAAAATCAAATGAGCAACTGAAAAAAATCAAAGATCGATATATTTGCTAAGATAAGTATTAAAGACCTCTACTGATCAAAGAAACTTAAGTGATTTAAAGAATTGTGCAAGACTGTTGAATCACAGATCTGTACTTCTGAAACAAATAATGCAACATATTTCAAGAAAAAAGAAAAGAAGATAGCAGGAGAGGAAGAATGAAGGGGAGTAAGTCAGAGGGGGAGACGAACCAGGAGAGATGATGGACTCTGAAAAACAAACTGAGGGTTCTAGAGGGGAGGAGGGTAGGGGGATGGATTAGCCTGGTGATGGGTATTAAAGAGGGCACATTCTGCATGGAGCACTGGGTGTTATGCACAAACAATGAATCATGGAACACTACACCAAAACAAATGATGTAATATATGGTGATTAACATAACAATAAAAAATTTAAAAAAAAAGACAAGTAATAATTAGGTAAAATTTTAAACAGAACAAGTGATTAATTTTTAATTTACGAAGACATAAAATTTAAAAAATGACAGGAAAACTCACTAAGTGATAAATGGATAAAAAGACATAAAATATACCATTGAGATTATAGTGAGAGATGTTATGGAGCCAGTCATATTATCTTTAAACATAATGTTTTACAGCAATGGGGAAACGTTTATGGTATGGTGAAAAAAGCTGAGTACAAAATTGTACTTTTTGTATGTTCTCATGTATTTAAAAAAAAGGCTTAGAAAAAAAAAGGACTGGAAGCAGATTTGCTTCTGCAGGTGATTTTCTAAGTTATCTCCAATGAACATGTTTGTTTTGCTGATGTATTCAGAAAATAAAGTCTAATTTTGAAGAAGAAAATGTCTGACATGGGACATTTCCTTGGCAAAGCCATAGATTGGCACAGAGTACAAAGATGGGCAGTGTGGAAAGGAAGGCTGAAGACAGATTGTATGTGGCATCATCTTAAGTGCAAAGGTAGAGGTAATGGTTTCCTCCTTTGCAAATATTACCAGTAGATGAAGACTGCTTTCACATGACAGCTACAGACCGGGGGGACTGGCCAAAGGGGATAGATTCTAATGGCCATGCCACAGCCTGTTTTCCTGATCGGCTGTAGACCCTGCTCAAATCCATAGAGCCCCTTTACGTGACTCAAGGAGTGGAGTACAGAGGAAATAAGTTAGAGGGGGTACTTTACAGCCCTTTCTTCTTGTCCAAGCCACCCTGTGGATGAAATGTCTGTTTGTGGGCTCTGAAGTGTTACTTTGTATCGTTTTTCTTCCACAGTTCAGACACTAAATCTAAAATATTTCACCAAATTGGAAACCCACTCATATCTTCTGGGTTTGTTCTTCTGAACTGAAATTGAACTCTGGCACTTTAGTTCACATGATTGTAGAACAATGTAACTTTTTGTTTTTGGAAAAGAATGGCTTTTAAAGTCTCATAAATGGGTCTTGCCTGTTCTTGGAAATGAAGTAGCACTTGTAAACTCTACTTCCTAAATGTTGTGTAATTGTGAATGAATAAATATTAAGGAAGCAGAAATGTAGAGATTTCATATCTCAGATTATACACAGGTTCAGAAATAATAAAAATGTATTTGTTCTTTTAAAGTCCTACTATTGGAAATCACATCAAGAATTGCAGAGAGAGAGAGAGAGAGACAGAAAGAAACTGAAAAAAAAATATTAAAGGACACAAACAGATTATAATTCAGGACAATATGTTAATCTAAAAATAAGTAAATTAGAATGTCAAGTAAAGCTGGTGAGATCGATCACAAAAGTACTACAAAATTTACCACAAGAAATTTTCTATCCTTGTTCTTTGATGATTCTCTAATTCTATGGTTTCAGGTAGTATAGATTAATATTTTCATGCAGTCTTCTTCTGTGATCAGTACTAAAATAACTATTATCAAAACAACTATTGAGTATCCAAAGTATGCAGAACAAATCTTATAACATACACTAAATTTGTATAAAAAAAGTTTTTCTCAGGCTTGTCAGGGAAATAATACGGAGTGACTGTGAACTATAAAAACTAGGCAACTTCTCTAAAACTAGGCAACTTCTCCAAAATAGCAACATAGGACACCCTAAGGAGGTTAAAAAATAGATTTAAGGATTGATCCAAGTTCTTTTCACTACTTTTGTAGAGTCTCTTTTCAAAACCAAGAACTGAAACATGTAGTATGATGATTATGATTCTACTTAAAGGAAGAACAGAACAGAATATCTGAAATAAGAACAGGATCAAACAAATAGTATGTGTTTCATTGCTTCATATTCTAAAATATGTACTATTAGATTTCTCTGACATGAAATACACATTGGTTTCACTTACTTATAACTATTAGTGTGAAGTGTGCTAAAAAGTAGACTCAAAAATAAGGTCAGATTATCATAGGATTGTTATAAGGCAGGAAAATGTGGGATTATTAATAGGGCATTGAGCTCTAGATCCCCATGTACCTGCAGGAGTAGATGTCACACTCAAATTACCAGGCCTGAGGGGCTTAACTTTTCACATACTTAACCTGTCATATGCTTTTCGCTTAACTTGAGCAGTTTAATAAATACAGTAAGCACCACATTTTAAGCATCATAAATGTATAAGACATTCTGCAATGTTCTGTCTTTGTGGAGAAGGGTTATCAGAAGGGATCTATAAATAGAATTTCGAGACTGTTTTGATCACGCACTTATCAAGATAAGCCTGATTTCTGCAATTATTTAGCTAGATCAAAGATCTGTTTCAGTCCTATTACTTAGCTAGTAAATTCTGTACATTCTGATTCTTTACGACAATGAGCAATATGGCTGAAAACTCCTCATTTGATTACTCAGAGGAACACTGGCTAGTTAGCTATATGTGAGCCATTATTTTAGGAAATATGGACATTCTATTCTAATACATTTGATTTGCCTGATTCCTTGAGTTTGAAAATCGTATGGGCTCAGTCTCTTAGCGAATTCCAAAGTTATTCCTCCTGTATCCATATTTGCAGATAATCTGTAGGAATACATTTCCCAACCTTTAACTATGCTGTTCCTTGTAGAAAAATTTCCTGGACTCAATTAAAAAAAAATTGGTTTTCTGATAATAAGGAAAGTACTACCTTCCATTTTAAATACAGAGGCACTTATTGAATGAATGCTAATTTGATGTCAATTACTGTACACATGGTCCCTGATTTACAGTGATTTGATATATGATTTTTTGACTTTACAATGGTGCCAAATGATATGCATTTAGTAGAAATTGTACTTTTTTGAATTTTGATCTTCTCGGCTAGTGATATGTGGGGTCATCCCTTCCTTGATGTTGGGCAGTGGCAGCTCCATCAGCCACATGATCAGGAGGGCAAATAACCCATCCACTCACAACCACTCTGTACCCCTACGGCAATTCTGTTTTTCACTTTCAGTACAGTCATCAAAAATTACATGAGATATGCAACACCTTATTTGTTAGGTGATTTTGCCCAACTATAGGCTAATGTAAGCATTCTGAGCATGTTTAAGGTAGGCGAGGCTATAAGCTATGATGTCTGGCAGGTTAGGCGAATTAAATACATTTTCACCCTAAGATGTTCTCACATATAACCCCATCATAAGTTGAGGAAGATCTGTGTTAAGCGCTAGATTAAAATTAAAAAAAAAAAGATGAGGAAAATACAGTGTCTATTCATCAATACACTGTTTTATATTTGGCAGCATACTAATACATTATCGTGTGAAACTTCACAAGATAGATATTGTTTCCCCCATTTACAGGTGATAAAACTGAAACTGAAGTGTCACTTGCCCCACATCATGCTTTTAGTAGGCCAGGACCGTAACCCAGGTATTTTTTGGACTTCAAGTTCTTTTCTCTATTATCCAATAGATATATTTCCCTAATGTTTTCCAGTCAAGATAAACCATGTAACTATTGTAATGCAGATATCCCTCTAGTCCAAAGGAAGAGTTTCTATACCTTGTCTAAATTTCGCTGGCCATTTCAATACCATAGGACCAGGAAATTATTCAATTCATGAGAAAATTCATGCACCTGTGGATTTCATCTTTTGTGCCAGATGAATAGGTGAGGTTGGATTTGATTTACTCCATGACTAAACTCTAAAATTGGGATTTAAAATGGATATGTAATCTCACTCTGATTCCATTTTTTCCCTGTAATGCTGCCTAATGGTTATGCAAGTCTCAGAAACGTATTTAAAGTAGTAACATGTCCTTTTATCCAATAACATCAAACCGAGATCTTTTTTGTTCACTTTTGCTAGACCTCTAACCTTTAAAGGCGAGTCAGGCAGCTGCAGAAAACCTGATCTTATTTTCTGCCCCTGGCAAGACTTTTTCAAGTTCATCTTTTTTCCCTTCTCTCAAAATCTGATGAAAAATGAAATGTCAGGAAAACAAGCTCTCAAGCTAAAAAACTTGTGTCTGTCTCTGTGACAGATGTCAGTTTGAAAGGTTTCAGGTCACCTGTCAGAAGTGTGCCAGTGTGATCTGTACTCACATTGACTCGACCTCACACCAACACTGAGTTCTGCTTTTAAAGACACCCTTGAAAAAGAATTAAATGATTTGGAGTCATTGCCTTTTCCTCTTTTAGCTCTGATTAATGAGACCAAGGAGAGAGAGAGCGAGTGAGCGAGCGAGAGAGAGACAGAGACAGAGAGACAGAGAGAGAAAGACAGATACACTGACTTTTAAAAGGACCGTTTGACCTTTGGGTGCCCCTGGCAGTGAACCAATCAGCATTCTTGTAATCCAAACACAGATGCCCAAAGCTAAACAAATCCTATACTTGTGAACAAGAATTCAGTTTGCTGTCAAAATACAGTGAAGATCAGCACAGTGCTGCATGGAACAAAATATCATGAATTAAAGTTTGAATGTTTGTGATTAATAGAGAAGAGTAATATTGAGCAACATAATAACTCATTTGTGCCTCAACTCAGTAACAAATATTTCCAGTAAAAAAAAATCATGTGTTATGAAAAGTCCTGTATACTAACTCCATATCTTGGACATAACTCCCTAATATTTTTATGCCTGACACCACTGATATTATTGTACAAGTCAGTAGTTTGTAATGACTAATTAATGGGGTTGAACTCTGTTCTTTTCTGGATTACTTACACAATGTTTCAATTATTTATCATAGTGATAAAATTTTTTTTCTCTCTCATATCATAGCCCAGGAAATTTAAGGATTGAAAAAAAAAAAAAAGAGATGGATTTTATTTCATCAGTTTGGGAGTATTCAGGGCTTTGCCTTGTAACCAAGAAGATAAAAGCTTACAGCTCCAAAGGCATGTTTGCCAAATCTACCACTCTAAACAAGAGGCTGGATCAAAAGAGACAAGAAATTCAATGGAATATAAAACCAGAAACTTTAATAGCACTTTGGAGATGTTAGCTCCTTTTTTTTTCCTTTGCTTGACTCTTAAGTATACAATGCTTCTCTTCTTTCAAGTGGGCCCACCCTTGACATGAAATACAAGTTAGTTTATTGAAGATAGGTTCATCATATCCATGTCTGGAACAACATTATTTTTGTGTGTGGAAAACCTGGGGGGAAATAAAGAAGTGCAGGCCCGGAAGGTAATTTGTTAGCTTGAACTAGAGATGGAAAGCTGATTCTTCACAATGATTTGTATTATATCTGTGAAATTTTCCACAGCTATGCTTTAGACCAGTGCTTCTCAGGCATTCATGGGCCCATGAATCTCCTGGATCTTCTTAACATGAGCTTCTGATTCAGTAGTTGAGGGTGGGGCTTGAGCATCTCCCTTTCTAACAGATTCCCAGGTGATGCGGCTCCTGTTGAGCCCGGGCCACACACCGAGTGGGAGAGTTTTAGCTTCTTTGCTCTCCACAGGAGTGTGTGTCAAATGCCTCAAGGGCCCCAAGTAGTTCTTAAGTCCAAGCAGCATCTCTTATTTTGAAACATTCCCCTTCTGACATATTTTTCCTGTTTATGATCTTTTTGTGTATCTGTAACTTGATTTCTTTTTAGGAACTTCAAATTTTAATATAAGAGTCGTCATGTCACCTCAGAATGACCCTACTGTATTAAAAAGTCAAGGTCCAGGACAAAGATGGTAACAGTGTCAGGTTTTTTTCAACCCCTGCTTTTATTTGTTTATTTTTTTCCTGATTTATTTTTTATTTTCATTCCAGGATATTTAACATACAGTGTTATGTTAGTGTCAGGTGTACGATGCAGTGATTCCACAATTCTATACATCACCCAGCGCTCATCATGACAGGTCGACCCTGCTTTTAAATCATTAGTTTTTTTCACTAGATCATGGTCTTGGTGAAGCATTTTACACTCTACCACATAATTTCATTAATACTGACTGACATCTCTTCCTTGCTATGCAACAATCAGACTGTTCATGATCAAAATGTTGAAGTCTTTGAAGTCTTAGCCCTTGGCCTAAGAAGCACCCGGTGGAAAAACAGTTAAAAACAAGAGTAGTCAGAACTATCAGCAGTGTTTAGACCCAGATAACCACAAACATCCTGGAATTTACTTAACCATGTCTGATTTCCCAGTGAGTCATGTTTATATCTCTAGATGTTAGTTTACTTTCCCTTCATTTTTTTCTTGATCACTCATGCGGTGGAAAGCGGAAACGAAATCTTCCATGGCAATTAAAGTGCCAATACTTGAGCTAGCTCTGTGTTCCTGCTACCGATAGGGAGGGATCTGGTTCTCAGTCAAACAGAGCTATACCAATTTGCTCATGTTCATTATGTATTTGTGATGTGGACATTCTTGTGACATAGCATGCCGCTGCGTTAGAAGGAGACTCCTATCCAATGAGAGAGGACCAGATTTAGCTTTACCAAGGTAAAACGCACCATATTTCATGCTCAGTTTTCATTCCATGTGTGTGAGATACACACATGATTGCTGAGATTTTCATACCAGTGTATTCATAATTGTGTATTCCACTATAAGTTATTCTTATCCTTGGTAAAAATTCTTACTCTCTCTTCTGTGAAATGCTAAAATCATTTAAGCAAGTGAAAAATATTTGCTAATTTTCTCAAAAGGCTCAAATTATTTTCTGCATGGAGGGTGTAACCCTTTGCTCCCTTCTATTACAAGAACCAAAGCAGGAGGTGGGCTGCTTACCACAGAGTGAGGCTTTGGGGCTACCGTATCACCATTGTCATGAGAAAGTTTATTTTATGTTGCCACCTTCATGTGGTGTATCAGCCAGACACGCGTGAGCACAAGATCGTAGATTAGAACCAGAAATATAGATTTTGGTCTTGCTATCATATAGACTCTCAATAACATTACTCCGAATAAACCTTCCCCTATAAGAAAACTGCTTCAACCTTTTGATGAATATTGGTGGAGAAAAAAATGGGGGATACAGCAATTGTGAAAAGAGGTTTTTTTTCTGGCTAAAATTAATAATTCTGAGCAGTACTAAAATTAATTACTCTGTGGTTATAAGTAGGCAGTGGATTTATGGTAAATGACAGAGTGTTTGCAAATTTTCCTGACTACTCGATTAGAAAATGCACAAGTGGAGGCGTCAGCCGAGCATGCATTATTTAAGTGGTTGGTGTCTGGCGACAATCTGGAAACTGCAATTGTTGTGGTTGCCGTAGGAAAATTCGCACTTTCTGAGAGAAATTCTTTCACCTTTGTGTGCCCACAGCCTGGATCTCTCCTCATGGCAGCTGTAGGAAACACAGGAACTCCGTGACCTGGAAAATGTGGGACAACTGCCACAAGGTGACCCTGGAAGGCTGGGGTAGGCCCAATTAATTTAAAATTTTGCTTGGCCTTGTCTCTTCCAATTTTCTAAATCCTCTGGAAAAATGATTAATGCGTACACTGCCAATGCGAAAATATTTTTGACCCTATTAAAGTCGACCAAGGGTAAACCAAGTGTAGGCTGGCATTGTATCAAACTAGCTTTATTAAATTTGATTGGAGGTTTGTATGAGGAAGGGACAGACAAGGACATTATTTTGCACAGCGGCTCTCTTTTAAATGAAAATATCAAGAGGAATACAAAGTAGCAATATGCCCTGGACAGGAATCATTTTAAATATAGGAAAATACCATGAGGAACTTTGTTTAAAGGGTAAACCATATTTGCTAGAAAATTTTCTGCTATCTTACTGCTATGCTGGTCAGTTACCAATGAGGCTGTTTTAATTTATGGAAGAGGCTATGGAAACCTTATATTTCTTCATTTATAGATGAACTAGTTCAACCTTGTTTTCTTTCTCTTATCTGTCACTGAATTCTACAACTTAAAATGATCTGTCTGCAGTTTGAACCTTAGCAGAACAAGGCTTAATCTCACAGTGTTTCCCCAATGTGTCCATCCTGTGCAATCATCTCATTAATTAACAGGGTGATAGGTTTTTTTTTTTTTTCCTAGTGGTTATTCTGTTTTGAATAAAAAGGGCACACTTAGGCACCATTTCAAAGGAGAGAATTTCTCAATAGTGTTTCTTCCTTCTCAAAAAAAACGAAAATCCTTTAATATAGGAGCCAACACCCACATTTCACACATAAGGTTTCCTATAGTTTTCTTACACCTAGGAGATATTCAGCCACGTGAATGTCAACATAAAGATTATATTTTAACCATTTATCATGTAGGAAGTATACCGATTTCCTTTATGGCAGGCGTGGATCTTAATGACGGAATGAGCAAATGGTAGAAATTGCCTGGGATCATCTATCATCAGATGACTGGAATTATAGCTGGAATGGCAGTTTAGAGGGTGGCAGTAGCCCAGCAAATGTTCTAAAACACACTGGTCATTCTAGTCATTTCAGTCTACTGAGCATAGACATGGAGAATAAATAGTCATAGGATAAAGAATCCATGACTGGGGATATTAGCTTTGCCTGAGCTTTTTTAACTGAAAGACGTGAATGGGCTATCTTATCTATAAGCCTTGTCATAGATTGTGTCACTCTTCAACCATGTTCCGTGGCTTTGTCTGCCTTCTTCCTACAGAAAGATTATATGTCTCTGTCCTGTTTAATGCAGGTATGGCCTTTTGATGTGGTTTGGCCAATGAAATATGAGAAGAAGTGAGGTGTGTCACTTCCAGGCAGAAGCTTGAAGATCCAGGGCATACTTTGCCTATTTTCTTTTTTCTCTGCATGACAATCAACTAAAGTCCAGATAAAGGACAAAGTGGAGCCAAGTTATGGCTGACTTGTCATATGCACGATAGTGTGAGTGAGAAACACACCTTCGTTATTGCTAGCCATTGAGATTTTGCAGTTGTCTGTGAACCCTGCAAACATAGCCTATCCTGACTGACACAGATGTAAGCTGCAGCCTTTCAGCATGAGCTAAAGAACATGGTGTTAAATATGACTCTGAGCTTTGGCATGAAATTAGCTTCATCTTCCTGCTCCCATTTCTAGGAACTTCCCTGCTTCCACACCCTGCTTCTTCCCTCTTTAGTGGGTAGAGCGAACCTACTCTGACCAACAGCCAAGATCTTTACTTGTGCTCTGGATCCCACCTCCTCCCAAATACTTAACAGCCTTGTTTCTTTAGTTGTCTCTTCTCTTTTGTGATACCAATCTTTCCCTCTCTAATGGATCATTCATATCTTCCCTACTAAAAACAATTCTTTCTTGGCTTTGCATTCTTTTTAGCTAACCCTTTCCATTTCGCTCTTCCCTTTTTCAACCAAACTTCTCAAAATATTTAATTGTGTGTGGTGTCTGCATTTCCTTTTAATCTCTAATCTAATCTAATTTTCATTCCACCACTGAAAACAAACCGCTTGCCCAAAGTCACTAGAAGTCTCCATATGGTCCAGTCCAGGGGACACTTTTATGTGCTAATTTTATTTGATTTCTTAGCAACATTTCCCTGAGGTGACCATTTCCTCCCTCATGAAGGAATCTTTTCATGGCTTCCAGGACAATTCCTGGCTTTATTCTTACCTCTTTTGTGATCGACTCTTTCTCCTTCTTTACTTACCTCTAAAATTTATAAAAAGTAGAGCTCCTATGGATCCATATTGAGTCCTCTTTCTCTCTCTCTGTATTGGCTTTGGTCTCATGACAATTCTTACTGTTTCTGGAGTTGCCATTTTGAAGTCCCTACTTAGAAATACTCATAAAAACCCTATTTATATATACTTTTGTATTTCCCACTTCAAAACATTCTTCATGAAACTACAGGCAGAATTCATAACTTTGTTATTTTAATTCTCTCATTTTATTCTTAAAAAAAAAAAATCTCTTGATCATCCACAGCGTGCCAGGCACTGTAAAAAACGTTAGGGATATAAAATTGAATCAGATATAATTCTTTCTCTCAAAAAAAGTGCTTAGTGGGGAGGAAAATATGCACACAATTATGGTAAAATGAGTAAAATGAGAGCATTTCTAATAATGTATCTTGTATAACACATGGTGGGAACATAAAGGAAAGAGAATCTAGGTTTTCTGGGGCAGTAAGAGAAAGATTCCCAGAGGAAGTTATATTTGGGCTAAAACTTAGTCAAACAGGAATTTATCAGAAGCCAGGAAGAGGATACATTATTCCAAAAGGCAAAGAGATATGAGAAGGCCAGTCATGTTTAGAGAATTTAAAATAGTTCAATATTTTTGCAAAGGATGAGGGAAGTGGGGGAGGAGTGAGAGCTGAAGCTGGGCTTTGAGACAGGGCTCAGGGCATGAGGGCTTTTTATGGAATTACACTCTTTTGAGGTTTGGGCTGACATTTCTGAGCCATTGCGATGTTTCTGTTTCATCTTTTCCAACCCTCTCCACATGGGCTCTATTATACCAGGGGGAGGAGCAACAGAAACAATATTAAAAATTTTGAGACAGCACTGCCTTCTGTCACTATTCTAGTCTTTTTATTCTTCTATGATATCTATCTGCTTACATTCTAGTCTTCTTTTATTATCTTTATACTTCATTTGGCTTTGAGTAGCAGTTTCCTAAAAAGATAGATGCTAAAAAGTTGGAATGTTCCAACAACCACTATTTACGGTAATCCGGTGCCATTCCTTTATTTTTAATACTGTAAGGAAACAATCCTGAATATCGAATGGCTGTTTGAGGACTAAATTTCCTCTGTTTCAGTATGGATAAAATCAGTTATGAAGTGTTCGAGAATTTGGTACTGGAAGAAAATCCCAAGTGATGTTGGGTGAGTTAGTGTAAAATGTAGTCTATCCAGCAGAATTCATTGAAAGGGCCTACATCCGGGTAACTCAGCACTGTTTTAGTAATGGCAAACACAACAATTTCTATTTTATTATATTTACATTCTAAGCCTCAGCTTATTGGTGTTTCTTGTTATGCTCATGATGAATAACAGTTCTTTAAAAATTAAAAATGGCCAAGCAAGTATATATACTTGGATTCTTGAATATTTCACACTTACCAGAACAGTACAACAAGGAACTTCATTTGAAACTAAGGTAATTTTGCTTCTAAATATTATAATATAAATAATATTTAAAATATTTAAATTTTGTGATGCAAAATTCAGTTGAGTAGTGTGAAAAATGTTTTTACTTTGTTTTACCTTTAAAAAAATCTCTATTTTCATTTCTTAATTCATAACAAGAATGACAAATAGATTATGAACAGGGCATTCCTGATGAGATCTTTAACTTCATGGATAAATATGTTGGGGTGAATCAAATCACTTCAGGGACAAACCTTTGCCATGGAGTGCTAGCAGGCACCATTGTCTTACTTGAATTATTTTATAGTTGCAACTGAATGGACTCTGATAACTTCTCCAGTAAATTAGTCATTCTAGTGAAGTGCCTACAGCATTTTTGTGAAAGCAGTAGAGCCAAGAACAAAGAGACGTTAATGGTATGAATCAGATTCTGCCCTGTGACTTCCAAACTAAGGTGAAAAAAAAAAGGGTTGGTAGGAAGGAAAGTGCACAAGCCTAATTTTCTGAAGATAGAGGCAGTTTGTAAAATGACTAAATATGCAGTGATTTCTTATCTGTGGAGCTCTAGCCCATTCAAATGCTCAGTATAATTTTCCATTAGCATTTGATAGACCAGAGCTGGGTGGGTGGCCACTGACATGTAAACTGGCTCCACTAAAGTAAAGACTCATTTCTCATGTGGAACTTGAGCTACTGGGCACAGGGATACTTTCTAAATACCCTTTCTTCCCTAACCCCTCCAACCATGTGTGTCGGGGCATGTGACGTCCTTAACACCAAGAGAGGTTCAGGAATGAAGAAGTCTGTACTGCAAATTATGTAAGGAGAGACTAAACAATTTGTAAGATGATTTAAATAGAAAGCTAAGTAATTATGGGCTTCTTTTTCCCCACAGTGCCCATGTCTCTTATCAGCATTAGGTAAAGCGTTTAGGGATGTTCATTAAGGATTCCAGGCCACTGGAGTACTACTAAGATCATTAATTTCTACCACAAAGCCTCAAATGTATTACCCTAGTCAAGTGGGTACTGGGGAAATATGGTTCATTATTTCTGATAATGGAAAATGTACTTTTGTGCGACGGCAGCTACACAGCTTACAGTTGTGGATATTAAGGAATTAGGTATTAGTTTTTCCAGGTATCTAGGGTTCCACTCTATATCTCACTTTATATGTTATGGCTCTTATAAAGCAGCCAATACACTGACAAAGAACTTAGCTTGTTGGAAGATGGGGAGGTCCCAAAATGCCGAGAAAATGCTGACTTGGGCCTTAAAACTAAATTAAATGCAATTAGATGAGAAAAACAAACACTTCCCATTTGTCCCTTGGGTTAAAATAAAGTTAAATACATAAAAATGTTTTATTAAAGTATTTCTTGTTTCTCAAAACTGTCTTAAAGGTATAATTTGTGTGGACCAAGTTATTATTTATTAAAATTAAGTGAATACAAAAAGAATTATGGCTATCTGGTATGTACAAGATACTGTTTTAAATATTATAGGGGATGCAAACGTTTAAGAGTAAGGTGATGTTCTGATTTCTCAGTAGAGCTTCACTTCCGATCATAGGATGGTACTAAATAACCACAGAACAAAGCACATGAGATTTACGGATATGCAGTGTAGCAGAGGATTATTCTAATAGCTTGTTCTGATGACTGACTATCTCTTCTTCGTGGTGGCCTACCTTAAATGAAGTGGAGGTACCAGAAATTCTTCACTGTTTTATGGAGGAAGGGATAATAAGAACTGTTTGGGTAGAAATGTTACAGTGGAATTATGTATCACTGCGCACACATTCTTTAACTATATTTCTCAAGTAGGGCCAGAGAACATTCTCTTCAATGAGGCACCGAGTAATACATTTTTGAAGGAATACTAAAATTCTTTAGGAAATCAGTAGTGGGGGTCCTGGTAGACGAAGTTCCAATAAAGATGGACTTCTCATTTCCATCGGAGATGATAGGATTTTAGAGGAGCAGAAGCATTTAATCTCCACTTTAAATCAGTAATGGGGGTTGAATTATATTAAAAATTCTTGGCATCTATTGAGATTATCATATTTTCTTCCTTTAATCTACTTATACTGAATTACTGTATTAAGTTAGCTACCTAGGGTTACATCAGCCTTTCATTTCTATGATAAATTTTATTTGATAACAATGTTTTATTTTGTGGCTGGACTGTGGGATTCATTTATTAATAATATTTGAATTTATGTAATAAGTGAAATTGGACTACAATTTTATTTTATTGTCTTTGTCCAATTTTTGGTATCAAGATTTTGCTAGTCTTGAAGAATATGTTGGGCAGGCTTCCATATTTTTCTATTTTTCTTTCCTCATGGAGATTATCTGTTCTGGGAAGTATTTACTAAAACTTTTCCATAAAATCATCTTCTTTTGCTATCATTTTAGGCATAATCTTTAATACTTTCTTCTATAGTAATTATTCTCTTTAGGTTTTTTATTCTTACAGTGTTTGAGGTCATTCTGTAATCCATTTTATTGAGGTTTTCATTGGTGTAATATAGAACATTCTCAATTAGTTATTTTTAGAAAAGATATGAGGGTGGTGAATTTCCTAAGTCTTTGCTTTTCTGAATATGCCATTATTTTCCCCTTATAATTGCTTAAAAATTTAGCTGGGTCACAAATTAGGTTTAAAGAAATGTCATTCCTGTTCTTTGAGAGCATTGTTCCATTGTCTTCTAGAATAAGTTGTTGCTCAGAAATCTGATACAAATATAGTGGGTCTCCTTGCTTTGTAGGTCACCTGGTTACTTCTCTATGGAAACTTTAGGATTTTCCCTTTCTTTTGAGCCCTGAACCTCTCCGATGATTTGTCTTCGTGTGTATCTCTTTTCTTTCATTCTCTTGAGCCCTAGGTAGGCCTAGAGGCATGTGTCTTTTTTTTTTTTTTTTTTTTTAAAGCTCTGGGAAGTTTTCTTATATAATTTTCTTCGTTTATTTCCTTTCCTTCTTTGTGTTTGTTTTTCCTTCTGTAAACCTAGTGTGACAGGTGTTAGAACTTATACTTCTATTATTTATGTGTCTTAGATTTTTGGGGTGTACAGTGTTATTACTTTGTCCTTTTGTATCAAGTTTTGGAAGAATCTTTCAGGTCGTTCTTCCAGTTTGTGAATTCATTCTTTAGCCATGCTTTCATTCCATTAAGCTTTCAAAAGTTACTGCTTAAAATTTCTTTGACAATCACATTTAAAATTTCCAAGATCATTGTTTCTATTTTTGTGTATGAAAGATCCCTTTGAAGTTCTCTAAATATATCAAGTATTTATATTTGACACGTTTGCTCTGCTAAGCCAACTGTTAATTTTCAGCTGTTATTCTTGGATGATTTTATTGTCTTTCTCTATCATGCTGATGACTTCCTCAAATGTTTGGTGATTATCTTTCTGCTCATCTTTGTGCTTAAATATCCCTGTTCACCATCTATAGATTGTGTCTGGTGATTCTATCGGAGAGACCAAACATAGTGTTGCAGGTGGTGTGTGAGTTCTTCTAGAGATAAGAAATTCCCATTCTTCCTGGACTTTGCTAGCTGTCTGGTCTAAAGTGCTGCCTTTTCAGACCTAGCACATGTGTTCATTGCGTTATTGCTGCTTCCAAGTAAACACCTCTGTTGCCCACAGTTCTGGGCACCGGGAAATCAAACTAATGATGTTCCAGGAACCTTTCTTGCTGAGCCCAGAGCACCCCTGGGATTGCTTTCCTTTTTTGCCTATTGGATTGGTTATGGTCTTTTTCTCAGTAATTCCTGAGAATTTCTTATGTGTTAATGACATTCTAATTTTCACTGATGTGTATTAATACATTTTAGATGTATATTTTCTATCATTCCAAGGATTTTAGGTGAGAGGGGAGAAAAGTATGATGTGTACTGAGTGTGATGTGATACCTTGGTCAAAAATTATCTCTATTCTTTTGAACATTCTGCTGCCTTGGTCTGGTATTACCAGTATTCTCAGGTCTGCCAGTGCATTCTTTTTTATCTTTTAGAGTCCTGAAAAGTGAAGTCAGGCTGTGAGAAGGATGGCCACATCATGCATGAGACCATAACCCTGGGGCTCTTTCCTTTAGAAGGATGCTATTGAATAGATTATTACCTGAGGCAATAAATATAACAGGCAGTTAGTTACCTGAGATCAAAAGCAGCGAACTGCCTGTAGAATCAGAGGATAAAGGAGATGTTCTCTGTAGTACATCAATGGTCAGAAACATGGGACAATTTTAGAACATTTTTGATTTCCAATAAGATTCAAAAAAATTTATTAGACTAATAAATAGTTAAGAAAACAAAGGTGAGACTCAGAAGTTATTATATAGCTATGAAACATGCAGCTGTTGGATTGGCATTTCAAGGGAAGCAGGCTGCAAAAAAATTATAGAAAATCAAATTAACAAAATAAAGAATAAAAAGTAAATGCGATAAAATGTGAAAATTTCAGGAAAAATATAGATAATTGAAAATGAAAAAATTTACCAATACAAATGGAGCATTATGATTCAACCTACATATATTAAAAAAGAACAGAGTAAATGAACAGAAGTAATAAGCAAAGATGTAACAGAAGAACATTCATTAACAAAAGTAAGATCTGATATTTTAAAATACAGAAATAGCTCACAAAGTCCTGGGCAATATTAATTTTATTAGACATATAGTGGTGAAATTATTTTATTCTAAAAATTGAGCATAATTCTCAGATATTGAGCAAAAAGACTATTTTACTTGTAAAGAACAAAATTTAGGCTGGTTACAGAGTTCTGCAAAAAAATGTTTTAGACCACATCTGAAACAACATGAAAGAGAATGTTAAATATAAAGTTATGGACAAAGATATATCAGACTTACCAAAAAAGAACAGATTAAGTGAGGTAACTTTATTTATTTATTTTTTTAAAGATTTTATTTATTTATTTGAGAGAGAGAGAGAGAGAGCATGAGAGGGGGTAGGGTCAGAGGGAGAAGCAGATTCCCCACTGAGCCGGGAGCCTGATGCAGGGCTTGATCCTTGGACTTCAGAATTATGACCTGAGCTGAAGGCAGACACTTAACTGACTGAGCCACCCAGGCACCCTGCGAGGTAACTTTAATATAAAATAGAATTCAAGAAGAAAAATCATGTAATGTGATGCTTTTATATTGATAAAAGCTAATATCCACAATAAAGTTAAATCAGTCATGAAACATTATGTAACTAAACAATATTATCAAACTATACACAGCATACACTGTTAGAAATACATGGGGAGACTGACCGAAACACAATTATAATGGGATGCTTCATCACATACTATTATTAGTCTTTAACAGATCCAAAAGTTAAAAATAAATAAGGACTGATGGACTTGAAAAAATGCAATTAACATAATTATACTTATGTCCATATTTTTACTTATATATGATATATGGTATGTATACATACAAAAAAAGCTTTATAAAATATACATGTATCTATGTAAAAACTCTATAGTGTATAGAAACAATATTTTCTTTGCAAATGCCTCAAACATTTACAAAAAGTAATTGTACCCACACGCCCTCAAAATCTTAATTAAAAGCAAGGAGTAGAAACTTTGTGTGCTGTCGTTTTTAATGGCATTACAATAAAGTGAAAACTTAATTACAGAAGTCTAAACGCAAAATTTAAACCACCTGGATATTAAAAGCAAAATAAAGCATTTTGCTAAAGAGCTTTTAGATTTAAGTAACATAATAGACTTTAGATAGCGTATTTAGAGAGACGAGGAGAAATTTCTAAACTGAAATCTCTGTGATGTTTCCAAAGTCATGACTTGAAGGCATATTTATAGCCAGGAGTTCCTGGTTTATTAAACAACAAAGAATGAAAATGAATTAATTTAATATTTAAACCAGAAAGTTTAAAGAAAAACAATAAAGCAAATATAAGAAACTCAAGAGGAAAAATATGCTTTAATAAGTAATTTATTTCTAGGAAACAACAACAACAACAAGGCAGAATAATACCTAATAGAAAAACTTCTGGTATATCCAAACAAGAACAAAAGAAAGGAAAAGCTAAATATAGAGGTTTATAATTTTAAAAGGGGATATATCAGTAGAAAGTTTCAGCATTTTAAGAGAATTTTGTATACCAGTCTGCTAATAAATTAAAAAAAACCTCAACAAAATAGGTGAGTTCCTGACAGGGCATGATCAAAATTGGTCTCAAAAGAGGTGGAAAATTTAAGTAGACCTACAATGGTTGAAAAAAATTTAAAAACAAAATTTTATCTTTTGTGTGTTTAAAGTTTAAATGACTAAAAATTCCCATAGTATACAAGCTGACTGAGAGCCTACAAAGAGAGAACATTTCTCAAGTCACTTGCTGAAGCTAGTGAGCCTTAATAACAAAGTATGACAAAGTTTAGTTTTAGGAAGGTATCCAGCTCATAGTGGCAGATTTCTCTAAAATTCTAATTTTTGCTTAAAAGCACTAAGGTTTTGGGATTGATTGCTACTGTAGCCTGAGACAAAATTATTCTGACCAATATGGAGGTCCTGGAAGACCTGCAAGCTGGTCATTTTTATCTTCACAATCAATAGTTCATGATCCATAAGAAAAAAACCATCAGTGATGCTTAGGCTGTAAATCTGAAGCATCTGTGCATCTCTGGCCCATCAACAGTTTGTACAAATTATAATAAACATTGGAAAACTATGGCAAGGATTAAAATATTTATTTGGCAGTGTATGGAAAGATGGTTTGGAAGTGAGAGGGTAGGGAAGGAACACTGGAGGGAGTAAGGAAGCTGTTGTAGTAATTTAATTGCAGTAGGTCCCAGTGAGGGTGAAGTTAGTAGGAATGGAAATGGTGAAATGTGTTCAAGGTGTTGCATATGTATGTCTTAGTTTTTGTCATCATTGTGATTGCAAATGATGGGCTAAAAGAACTTAATTGGAGATTGCGTACTGGGGTAATAGGAAGAGAATTCATGTATGATTCTAAGATTTTAATCTGCAGGTCGAAGCAAATTTTGATATTGATATTGAGCTGGTTTAGAGTCTGGATTAGAGAAAAATGAACTTGGTTTTGGACGTGCCAGATTTGTGAAAATTGTGCTCTGTGGGCACATGGAGACATGAGATCATAACTCAGATGAAAGTCCCCAGACTTGTAATGTTCAAAATGGAACTTCTAATCTGGACACACTAGAGCTGTTTTAGAAATGTTCTCCAAGCAGAAAAAAAGACAGCTTATAGGAAACATCTACAGGTAAAACAAGAAAGGAAACAGAAGCATTGAGGGAAATGACAGGGGCAATCTCAATTGTTAAGGAGAGGAGCATGCTGTTCCAGTGTGGGGATGTGAATGCCCAGGGCCATGAGTGGCTCAGAAGCCCAGCCTGATAGGAGCATTGAGGACAGGCCACTACAGTTCCTGAGAGGGAGAGAGCCTGTGTTCTCAGATGGGGGACATTTTAGGGACACTGCAGTAGGAAAATCATCTTATAGGAGATCACAGAAGTTGAAACAAGGAGTCGAGATTACCTACTTCAGAGTGGCAAAAAGAAGAAAGAAGAAGACATTAGTAATTGGAATAAATCCTGAGGTCAAGGGCATATTTGTTTAAAATGGCTTTTCACGTTCCTGTTGATTGGAAGGCAGATGGGAAAGAACCAGTAGAGAGTGAGAAAAGTTAGAGATCTGGGGAGAAAGAAAACAAGTATTGTAACTGGATCTCCCAGGGTACGGGAAAGGATAACATCCAGTTTGATTTTAAAAAGGAATGAAGACTTAGATTCTGTTATATTTGGAAGGAAGATGAGAAAAAGGGATAGAGCTTGTTTATGTTGTGATGATGGGAATGTTAGGAAGTATATACCATCAGGTGTGATCGACTTAGGGAAGATGGAGGCTTTAGCTGAGCTTGTCCTTGGGCATATTTTGTCTGCCATCTGCCCATGGGGAATTAGGCTGGATTTGCCCATGGAATCTAATTTGAGCACTGCAGAATCACATCTGGTTTTATTTAATGCTACACTGCAATTAAAAAAAAAAGATAAGAGTAAGTCTCCATTGGAACTTCACTGTTACGGGGCTCTTATGCAATAATGTCATTTAAGAGACTGTCTGAATGGGAAGATCTTTAGTAAGGAAAGCTCTACATTCTGGTTTGAAGTTTGGCCCAATGTTAATGAGGCTCATTTTCTTTTCCATCTTTTAAGATTATGTATTTAGAAATTTTCTTCATGAAGTTGTCTTACTAAATAAAATCATTTTTATTTTGAGAATTGGAATATAAACAAAGGTAATAATTTACACATTGTTTATCCTTTCTTAAAAAAATGTGCTTTTTGATTTATCCAGGCTATAAATTAAAACTAGAATTTTTAAGTTATATCCCACTGATTCTACCACCCCTTTCCTTTCCCACGTTATATTCCGTAGGCTGTAATAATCACTCTCTTGCGTATGTAAATCCTTTGGTCGTCTCTCCTACCATCAGAGGCACCTTGAAAAATCCCAATCCTATTTAATTCCTGCTCTTCCCCCATTCTGTGATCTCACAGTAGTAATTAACGTAGTTGAAGAAAATCACATGTATATTAAGTGTAAACTGGGGTTTTAATGATGTGGAGTAAAAAAATTCAATTTTCTCTGTTAGATTTACTAACCAAATTTATAAATAAAAATAATTTTGGTTTCCTAAATCACTTGGAATTCTCACCTCTGCAAAGTCAAGTGAGGTTTTTCAAGAGCCCTAAAAACTTTTTAAAGGAATTTAATGAATGGGCATCTACTGCTCTTTTTTGCTTATCTTTTGCTCTTAACAATTGATTTAACTCACTTGGGGTGTGGCATTTTGAGAAGTGTTCTGGTGATGTTTTGAAAGCTGAGCAGATAGAATTTGCTGATAGATCACCTATGACATGTAAAGAGAGGAAGAAAACAAGGATAACTACAAGATTTTTGTCTTACAAAACCATTTTTCAGAGATGGGGAGATGAAGGTGAGAAGGAATCAAGAATTCTGTTTTTGACACATTAAGTTTAAGATGGCTTTTAGACATTTCTAGAGACGTGAGTCTGGAATTCAGGGGAGAGGTCAAGACTGGAGATATTACATCTCAGGTCTTCAGGAATAGCTGGTAAATTACAGCCAGAGGAACTGGATGAGGTTACCTCAAGTCTGAGTGCATGTAGAGAAAAGGCATCACAAAATTGAGGCCTGAGGCTCTTCAAAGTTCAGAGATTGGAGAGATGACGAAGAATCAACGAAGAGAATGAGAAGGGACAGTAAGAGAGAAGGAAAATTTGAGAGAACGTCGCCCCAGAAGCCAAGTGGAAAACAAACAAACAAACAAAAAACAAGGAAAGAAACTTAAAAAGGAGAAAGATCATCTGTATCAAATGTTGTTAATGTTTAAGATGAGGACTAGTAAAGGACCAGTGCACTCATCAGCGTGGTAATCATTAACAATCTTGAGAAGAGAAGGTTTGGTAAAGTCTTGTGGATAAAAAGCATCTGGAAGGGGTTCAAGGGGGAATGAGGGGGGAAGAAGCTGAGGAGGAATTCTGTCAAGGGGAGCAGAGAAATGAATTGTTAGCTAGCAAGCTATGGTCTGTGGGCTAGGTGCTGTCAAGAGAGGGTATTTTAAAGATCGGAACATTCTTGTATGTCTGTATACTGTATACTAATCCAGTAGAGAAGGAAAATTGATGATAGAGGGGAACGAGGAAACAGATATTGCAGCAATATCTCTTAGTAAGCAAGAGGACATGGAACCGGGGGGGGGCGGGGCTCAGGGCACTCATAAGAACAGACAGTTCACCCACAGAAACGGGAGGGAAGGCAGAAGTAGGAGCAAGCTGCAGGAAGGTGTGAGGTTGCAGCCGTGAAAGCTCGATGAAATTCTATTATTTCTGTTGTCTCACAAGATTCTGGAGAGAATAGTGAGGAAGCTGACATATGTAAGTGAATAATGATGACACTGGAGCATGGAACCCAAAGTGAGAAAGGGGGAGGACAGGAGGAAAGCGAGAGACCTGAAAGAGTGGTAGGATGAGTGAATGACAGTATTAAATAAATGGAAACTTTGGCATATAGCATGGTTAAGACTCAAAGCAAATTATTTATTGAGTGGGTGACAATTGTGTAAACTTAAATAATTTTACCTGTGTTTACATCTCTTATCTCACAGATAAATTCTTAGTGAAAATTTCTACCTATAGAGTGATTAATGAAGGTTATTTTAATTTTCACAAATCCTTCTGATCATGTGTTTGTTTCAGCAGTCCGGCTCGGTGTAAACACTGGGTGGGCTCCCCTTCAGGTACTGTTGGTCTCTGTTGTCTTGCTCCAGCCTCCATGGCAGCGGGCAGCTCTAGGTAGACTCTGGCTGACTTCATTGGGTGCAATGCGGTGGCTGCCTCCCGCTGCCCCTGTGGGCTTCTCACCTCCTGCACAAGCTGTTGGCTGACAAAGCGTAGTGCATCAAATTTGTGCTGAAGGGCTACGTTGTGCAACTGGGAAATCTGTAGGGAGTTAATAGGGTGATGTTTCAACCCATGGAAAAGAGGATCTGGTAGAAAAGTTCTTCCCCCCTTTGCCTCCTCCAACAGCTTGTTCTGAGAAGTTGGGTATAGAGCTTCTAGGGAGCTGTGGTCCTCAGTGCACTTAGCAGTGTCCAACTTCAGCCACTTCTTGGCATCTTTGTTTAGGCTTTTTCTCTTTCCCGGCCATACCCTCTTGGCCCTCCCTTCTGCTCCCGGGCTTGTTCTCCCTGATAGAGTAGTAGTTGATGGGCCATCAACCTCAGGCTCTGCTCTCAAAAACAGGGACTGAGATAAACATCATAACACTTTCTTTTTTTATATTCTACCAACTCTGGTAGGGAACTAGAACTTCATACAAATAATTTGTCCCAAGAGTAATCATTAAGAGAACCCGAAAAATTTTAGCTTGAGATTAGAACCTGTAATTTTTCTTCCCTAACATAGACTCTCATTGACAGATGATTTTAGTCACTGGCTCTTGTTTATGAATTTAACTTCTAATGTTGCATTTTGTGGTAACATGGACACAATATACATGGTTATTTGGATCTCAGAAGTTAAAAGAAGTAAAACAAGATATAATTGTTTTTATGGTCCATCATATACTCTGTGCTAAGAATTCTAATTTTTCCTTTTCTTAATTTTGCTTATTAAAAAATTAAGCCTTGGGAGCCTGGGTGGCTCAGTCAGTTAAGCGTCTGCCTTTGGCTCAGGTCATGATCTCGGAGTCCAGGGATCAAGTCCAGTCCTGCATGGGGGGAGCCTGCTTCTCCCTCTCCCTCTGTGTGTGCATGCTCTGTCTCTCTCTCAAATAAATAAATACAATCTTTAAAAAAATTTAGGCCTTAATGGTTCTTTCTTGGATTATTGAAATAGCTTCTTGGCTCATTTCCCTGCTTCTGAATCCACCCCCTTGCAGTTCTACATGTTGTTCTCAGTGAGTTTTCTAAAACAATGATTTATCAGCTCATAGTTCTCGCTTAAGCCCTTCAGTAGTTTTTCCTTACCCAAAATTAAGCCCAACTCTTAGGATGACCTATAACTTCCTGCTTTCTCCTTTCCAGCCTCCTGTGCATCCCATGCTCTATACATATTCAATTATTCATTGTTCCTCCCACTGGCCAAACTGTTGCAGTCCTCAGGCAATGGCCTGCTCAAATGTCTCGACTTCTGCAAAATTTGGTTCATTTAAAACTTAATACATTTCACACACAGCAAATCTGGGTTTCCTTCTTCTCTCGAAGAGTGGGAAGATCTGGGATACAGGGCAACAATCGGCTGGAACACAACACTGAGCATGAAGCATGCGTTGCCCTGTCTATTGCTGTGCTAGCCCAGCCTTCTCCCGTCATTTGTTTATTTTGACCACTTGGCCATTGTTAGCATTTGGTTTGCAAATCTTGTCTCTTGGTGTACAGCACTTTAAATAACATTCCTTCTGTATTCGTGCTCTTGTCCTGTGAAGCTATGGCCGTTATTCCATTCTAAGTCAAAATTCTACACCATTTTCTTGATAGTTTGAGTTATTTGTTAAGGTTATTTTCAGATACCATCTGATTAAATGTAAGTACGTCCCCTATACCATGTTATCCCTTAACATTTTTTTAAAATTATGTTAATCACCATACATTACATCATTTGTTTTTGATGTAGTGTTCCATGATTCATTGTTTGCGTATAACACCCAGTGCTCCATTCAATGTGTGCCCTCTTTAATACCCATCACCAGGCTAACCCATCCCCCCACCCCCCTCCCCTCTATTCACAAGCTTAAGTTGAAGTCTGATCAACTGCGATTTCTCCATCCACTCTTTTAAGTACCAACTTCAATAAGGTAAACCAGGTTACTCAAAAGGATTCACGTAACTCAAAATATCTGTACCATATTGTCTGCTAAAATTGAGGATTTATTTTTTGACATCTTCCACCGTGTCAGTGCGTTTCTCTTGCGTCTTGTTGTGTTACGCCGGTTTATGGTGGGAAAAAGCCTAACAGGATGTGACATGATGTAAGTGATACTCTGACATGTATAATTTAAAGACTACACTCCTGTTGGAAGCAGACACCTGTAATTAATTCAGATCCTCAGAATTTAAAATGAAACCTATGAACAAAATTGGAAATGCCCATGAGCTGATGGCTGCATGATGCGGCTCACCAACCCAAAAGTAGGTTCTGGCATGTGAGTATGTCCTCATCATGGGAGACCTCAAAGCTTACTAACACCTAGATAGGAGTCATTTGCTGCTTCCCAAATTTGATCAGATTCTTTAAAAGATGGTCTCAGTAGCAAACATTTAAGAAAAGAATTTTCATTTTTTAAAATTTTCATAACTTGGTCATTTAAATTATTTAAATCCCAAAGCAGATAATTTAATCCAAAGCTCTCTTTGCCATACTTCCCTGAATAAATTATATTAAAGATGTATTTTGTTTTAAATGGTCATGATCAATATATTTTTCTCTTTTAAAAATAACATTTTCAGATCAAGGTATTACATGTTTATCCATAAGAACTTGGTAAGGCTAAAAGAATATTAAAAATTATTGATAAATATCCCACCCAAAGATAACTACTGCTTATATTTTAATTATTTTCTTCCAGGCGTTTCTTCTAGATTCATATCTACTCATCTTCATTTATCTATATCCACATCTACATCTGTGTCTAGATTTATACCTATCATATATCTGTATATTAGCATATTAAGAATCATTTTACTGTAGCTCAAAATTATGTGGATCTGGAATTTGGTCAGGGCTCAATGGGCATTTCTTCTTCTCACATGGTACTGCTTAAGATCACTTGGTGATATTCACCTGGCAGATAGGCTGGTTTGGAAGTTCTCACATGGCTTTTGTTGCATGCATGGTGCCTTTTCAGGATGGTTGTGTAACAAACAGCCCAGCTGGAGCTGTTGGCCAGGTGAACTAGCTGTCTCTTTGGGCCTAAGAGACTGCTTGAGCTTCCTTACAGCATAGGGCTGAATTCTAAGAGCAAATGTCCCAGATGTGCATATATTCAAAAAAACGTGGTTGAAATTCAACTGGATACCCAGTTTTGACTCTCCCATTTAAAGTTCAAAAGCATGTTACAAGCATTTTCCTATTTCACAAAAATTTCTTGGCAATTCATTTTGATAGCTACATGATATTGCACATTCTACTATGTAACTGACTTAGCTACTATCCTATTTTCACACAAATAATAGTATTTTATTATGTTAAGAATATGTAATAAAAATTTCTGTGCATACATTTTTTTCCCTGAATATTCTATTAATTCCTTAATATATATAGTTCAAGAAGCAGAACTAGCTAACGGTAATGAAAAATTTTAAGACTGGTGATACAAATTGTCAAATTACTTTTCAGGGGTGTAGTACTTATTCATACTATCACCATTATTGTTGAAAACCTATCAGAATAACTTCTTCAGTATTTTCATCTTCAAATCCTTGTACATTTGAGTGTTGTAAATATCTTATTGTTGTTAATTGCATTTATGTGATTGCTAGTAGGCTTGAAATATTTTCATGTTTATTATACACTTCTATTATTTTTTTATATATTTATCCATTCATCTATACTATTTTAAAAATCAATTTATCTGAACTCTTTATATATTATGTAGCTATTTTTAAAGACATAAGCTGTGATAAAATGTATCTAGGTACTTTTAGAACAGATTCAAGTTGACAAGATTCACATAGTTTCACAAGATTCACATAAGGTTTCTATGTCATAAATTTGAGTTAGATTTAAAATACTCTTGAAATAATTTTGCTTATTATTTGCACAGTTTTGCTCACTATTCCTACTTAATCTGGGCTCTGCAGAAAGATAATAAAAATTAAGATGATTGTGCAATTTAAAAGATCCCTTTCTCAAAAAAAAAGATACAAAATATACTCTGGAATCAGCATAAAATTTGATAACTTTGACTTTTAAAATAGCAAGGGACGCCTGGGTGGCTCAGTTGGTTAAGCGTCTGCCTTTGGCTCAGGTCATGATCCCGGGGTCCTGGGATCGAGTCCCACATCAGGCTCCTTGCTCAGCAGTGAGTCTGCTTCTCCCTCTGCTTGTGCTCTCTCTCTCTCTGACAAATGAACAAATAGAAAAATCTTAAAAAAAAATAGCAAACAATTTTTTAATGTTTCTCAAATTCTGAAAATTATATTAACTATGTATTGCCCTTTTATTGTAGAGTGAAAAATCATTATTTCTGATTTATATGTTTATGAAACAGTAACAGTTTGAATATTATTTCACATTACTGTTATATATATAGTTTCTCAAGACAGAAGAATGACAATACATTCTACCTAAAAATATTTTTATTGTTTAATTTAAAAAGCTCTTTAATTACTTAAAGGATATGATTTTACTCTTTCATGTTCATTTCAGGACACTGTAATAAGGTTATGAAAGTAGCAAAAGTAAAATGACTGATATATAGATAGGTGTAATCACATAATAAGTGTGTATTTTGAATGTGAAGGGCTGTGAAGCTTATTGTGGAAATTCATTCCATGATTTCAGTAGCAGTATCACAAATTGCCTTGGAAAAAACAAAACATAACGAAAAGAATGCAGGAAATCTCAACAAAGAAATGTATTTTTCTTTTTTTGCTGTAAAATGAAAGCATTTCATCATGATGTCCTGCCAAGATTTGTCCTCAATAAATTCAAAGTCCTTCTTTTTACTTTCCAAAATTCTGTAAAGTGCATTGCTATTGATTTTGAAACATATATTTTCTCACACAGTTCTTACTCAGAGCCAGTTTGTTTGATGCCTGCTAATTTGCCTATTAGTCATTTTCCTATATCCTTCCTTTTCTGTCATTGCTTTGTTATGCCAAGTGTTTCTCTAAAGTAGCTTGACCACTTACACTAGGCTGTCATTGATTTGGATTACAACGCTAGTTAATACACGCATAAAGATTCTATGTGTGTATGTGTGTGTGTGTATGTGCGTGTGTGTATTCTCTTTTCTTCTTTTCTTTTCTTTTCTTTTCCTTCCTGCCTTCCTACCTTCCCTTCCTTCCATCCTTCCTTCCTTTGCTGTATTTGGCAACCCTAAAAGAAATGCTTGCAGTAAAGTTACATTACCAGCTACATAATGTGATGCCATGTTAAACTGTAATCACCCCTCCACTGAACCTAACAAAGGCAACATGCTAATTTTTGTGTTAAGACACAGTGCGATGGCACACAATCACATGATGCTGTTTCATCCCCTTTCTTCTCGAGACTTTCATAACAGTCCTCTTTATTGCTCATGGGTTTCTAATAATGGTGTCCATGTGGCTTTGGAACAACAGCAGAATGTTAATTTATTCCCCAGTGTTACCTAGAGGCCCTGATGTGGGTCCAGGATTGGTGATGCCCTAATTTAAATCCTGGGTAGGATCAGGCTGATCAGGTGGCTCAGGGCTAGCACAATAGGCTGTGAAGGGAAGCCCCACTCCCTGATCAGGGCAGATCAGGAGGATTCCAAATGTAATTGGCCTCCGGGGAGTATGTAAGTCAGTCTGTACACCCCCTTCAGACCTCCTTAATGCCTTGCCAGCTGGAAGGAAAAGTGCCTGCTTGTATTGCCCACAAAGGAAGCAGGGATTGAGGAGAGTAGAACTGGAGAAATTAAAAAGGAGGAAAGAGACAGCAACACAAATGAAGAGGTGGGTAATAATATTGTACATCTAAAAGCCGGGTGAGTGTGTCATAAACAAATGGGCTTGCAATGGTCAGTAGACAATTATATCCTGTTACCTCATTTCAAATGCTGACTAATTATATAGAGCAAGAGGAAATTAGCACAGGAACCTCATTCTTTGCCAAGTCCACATCAAAATGCTGTAAAAGAAAACATGAAATCAATCTTCTGTGGTTTTTAAAGAACTCCTAGTTCTTGAAGTTTAAACTTCTGCACAGAGTTCTCCAAAATAGTTTAAGCCTCACTGGATGTTCAAATTTCAGCAATTAGACTTGTAAAAAGAAACCTATGGCTTGCACCTTTTTTGGTGATCTGGACGACAAAATTAACTTTTTAAAAAATTCTTGTATTGCCTAAATCCTCAAGTTTCATCTGACTTGCTTTATGTCAAATAAAGATTTGCTGAAGTGGGAAATTGTCTTCTTGGACAGCGCCGTCTCCTGAAATTCTCCTGGTGTACATTTGGCTTGTTTCAGCATTTAACTGAGTTCTTGACTTCCTATTCGTAGACGTGCTGGTCAATAATAGAGCTGCATTAGTAACTTTTCTGACTCTAAAAATTTTGAAAATTGGATCACTTTCTTCTATTGCTTTACAGCTTATAGATGTATCACCATTAAACAAACAAACAAACAAAAACTTTAGTTCCCCAAATTACCTAAAAGACATTTAAATAGGCACCAAAAAACCCACTTTAATTAAAGCACCAGATCCTTGTTAAAATACTCCAAAATGTATGGAAGCATGATATCGGGAAGGGAGTCAATAAGCCACGCCTGTAATGACCTTTGGCAGTGAGAGGCCTCCCTGACTTTAAGTTTCTGGTCCCTAATGGTGGTCATCAATGCTTAACAAAAGATGCTTAATTTTGGGATTCTGCTGTGCCATGTATCAGAGGTCGTGATACATGGTATCACCCACCAACCATGGGTCAGGCTCCAGGACTCCATCCTGATTTTAACCAAAGTAATATCATTGCCTATTCAATATGGGGTTTTGAAGCAAGATTTATCTTGGGGGAAAGAAAATATTTCATAATTCTGCTAGTTTAAAAATATTTTTAAAGGACTGGACTAGATGATATTTTGGGACTTAGCTCTCACATTCTGTGCTTCTGTGTCAAATACTATTGTGGAAAACCCACCACAAACTACAGTACTGTGTCTGAAATGGAAGTTATTGGTGGGGAAAATAAGGGGTCTTATTACACTTGACCATAAAACTCAGGTTTTCGCCTGTGTTTTAGGAAACAAATTTAAATAACCCTTCTTAATGGTAGTCACATAGAGATCTTTCACTTGCTTTTTTAATGGACTAGTTTTTGCTGGCAAGTTAAGGGGAAGATGATCTTTTAAATATCATCTTCCTTCAGGTGTGAGACTCCTACTGCCCTCCTGTTTCCTTCCTGTACCATTCTGATGGAGGCAACGTTGCCATAGATTCATTTGCTATCATAGTAGTAAAAAATAGAGGAAAAAAAAAGCAAGAAAGCCAGCACCAAATTAAGACAACTAAGAAAGCATAATGAGGTTAATATTTTTGAAAGTATTGCTGATGTCTTTAGCAAGTTGCTTAGTAACTCCTCATCCATTGAACCGATAGCATTTATAGTTTCCATCTGAATCCCTGGAGTAGAGGCTATTGCTCAGTTTAGGGTAGTGGCCTCAATTCTTAAGTAGAAGGGTGTTCTAAATTCTGTAAGCTTCATTCCACATGCAGAGACATGGAGAACATGTAGGCAAAATTCCCATTGGGGGAAGCATTAAGCTTTCTAATGGTGAAGGGGGGCAGTAGAGAAAAGAGACAAGGGGAAAATGCAAGAATTGAGACATTAGTGTCCAGGCTTACCTCTGTGTTTCAAACCCTTGGGGCCAGTAGGAGGGGTTATAAAACCGAGGGTCTTGGTTTGAGAAGGATGACTTAGCAGAGGGACACTGTGTGTATGTGGGATTTACAGTTCTGGGAGGAAACTCTTACAGAGAATCCTTCACAATAGAAAGTGGCTCCATTGGAGGAGACATGGCTGAATGGCTTGTTCAGGCAGACACAAACCTGAGACATGATCTCAGGTGGGTGGGACACAGATGGGGCTGTTGGCTGGCCAAGTGCCAAGGCGGTCAATGAGGTGATGGCCATGGTGACCTGTGGCAGAGGCCTGCAGCAGAGCAGACTGCTCAAGTTGATGCTCAAGAGAGAGTCACATCAGAACTCAGGTAATCTATAGCCTAAAGAGAGCCAAGGGTGTGGCTTGTCCTCAGCAGAGAAAGCGGAGCTCCCCAGAGAGCTGCCTCTGTGTGCTGTCACTGCCAAGGAAAGGGACTACAAATTTCCCCAGCTCAGATCAGCAGTGGGAGTCAAGGAAGACAGAGATGGGTGCCCAGAGATGAGCAGGGTTGGATCTTTTTATGCCCACTCTGGCTCTATGAGCTCCACATGCACTCAGATGCCAGACCGAAAGGAGTAAGAAACAGTTGCCTGGATGGTCCAAATTTTAGCACTGCGGGTCTGAAACCTGGGGTATGCCTCTGTACTGGGCAATCTGGGACCGTTGGTCACATTCCCTTCAAGTTCAGAAAGGTAAGATTCATAGAAAAAGTGCTTTAGCTTATAGCACAGTGACAGGAAGTAGAGTTGCCCAAACTTTGTGGTGTCCCAAGGGAAATGCCCATCCAGTAACTAAATGCAGCTGTCATCATGGAGATTTGCCCATTAAAAAGGTAACATAATTTTTTTTTGAGTGTTCCACATGAGTTAAATGAGAGGTGTTTTCTCCCAGTATTATAAAAGACCTTAAAAAAAAAATCTGGGTTATTGTCCTTTCTGGTAATTTCTCTCATTTTAATTCACTCTTTCTTTTAATCTAGGTTGAAAGAGCCCATGATTTAGGGTTAAGAGTTTTAAGTTACAAATCCAATTCTTTGGAAGGGAGGAGGTAATACTGTGTCTTCCTCTAATAGCATTTATACATTTCCTGCCACACGTCCTATCCATAGTTCATCTTGGCCATGTAGCATGGTGGTTGAGCAAATGGGGACAGGTTTCAGACTCCCTGGGTTCAAATCCCACCTCTCCATTTTCACTGGCCATATCTTGCAGATCTTAACTCGTGGTGACTTGATGCTCTCATCTATGGAATGTGATGATGCCAGTAAAGGGAATAATATGCACCTGGCATTTTTTTGTGAGGATTTAATGAGATAATGAGTTTGGAGTTTTTCAGTGTGTCTGGGCACCTAGAAAGCCCTCAATAAATGTTAGTGTGTATTTTTTAAAACAAACACCTGACTCCTCTACTAGGTTGTAAGCAATTTGATCATAGGAATACTTTCCACTTTTACCCATCTTTGTATCCCTAATATCTGGAACAGAATAAGCATTAAATAATTGTTAGCTATTATTAGGATTTTTTGAAAAAAATATCCAAAACTTTCGTACTCCTCTCGTATTTCTCTTTCTTACTGTTTCTCCATAGATTTAAAAGTCAAATGGAAAAAGAAAAAAGGAAAACTAATTGGGGGTAAAATATCTGGGCTTTTTTATGAAGATATGGGGTATATATGCAATCCCAAATTAACTGTCTCCTCGGATATCTGAGACAGGCAGAAGAGGGTCACACACCAATCTGGGAATCTGAAAATCTGGCTCCTGGTATTTTTCTCTGCCAGAAAACTTTTCCATAGCGTTCTCTTTAAAATTGCCAAAGCTAGAGGGTTGGACTACATAAGGGCCAGGTTCACGTCCAGCTCTAGACTTCAGCAATTCTAGTAGAGAACAAAACAAGACAATATACAATTAAGTGCTAAGTTGTGAGCTGAACAACATGGTAATGCTTTTTAAAAACTTCACTCTCTTCTCTAAAAAAAAAAAAAAAAAATCTTTCAAGTGTTAATGTTCCCCATTTCCTTTTGAAAACCTGCTTTCCTTGTGCAGGACTATTCTGGTTTGGATGAAAAAAGAGAACACGCTTGTGTAGCTCGCGTAGAAGATTCCCAAGCCGCTGAGAACACCTGACAGCAGAGACTCAGCCAACATTATTGCACACCTTGAGCCAATGAGGGCATAAGCATAGCTTCTACGTCGAAGCTGAAGGAAGCTGGCAAATTGCTCTGTAATTACAACCACCCTTGCAGCAGGGCAGAAACGACAGGCAGCATTGTCTGTGTATCTCGAGGTAGTTGAACATCGCACCACCTCTCAATTGGCCTCTTTCCTCTTGTCTTTCTGTCTTCTTTTCTCCCCATGTAAGACAAATTGCTCTAGTCCTCTTGCTGAGAAAGGAGGAGGTGAGCTGCACAGCTCCAAGTCTGATGGCCTAGGACACTCTCCAACCCTCATTTGCTAAATGTAGGCAGGAGATCATTTCATTTCTTCTGAGCTCCTCTCTTAAGAGGAGTCTCACGAAAATCCTTCATAGGCTCTAAGTTGTAACTTAGGATGTACCGTCCTTCTCCTGATGACACTGACTTTTCCAAGTATCGCTGCTAAGATTAGGCCAGTCTAAGAAGGAAGACAGATACTCTAGTCCTGAACTCTCACTCTATTTGGAGAGGCAAGGTCACTGTTTGTTCTGGCACTACCTTCTCTGACATAAACCACGATCTTTTTTGGAGTAAGGATGCACGCATAAAGGTAGAAAATTTGGTTCTAGTAGAAATTCCCTTTGCTACTTGAGTTTTTGAGGGATTTCTTTGGTGAGTGATGTGTAGGTACAGCTATTTCTTTTACCTAAGGCACATGAATACTTTTCTGCAGAGCTGTGGGCCATGCGGGCTCTATATGGGCTCTAGGGTATGTTGGTAGCACCTTGTCATTCTAGTAAGCACCTCTCTTACTGGAAACAGGAAGGGGTGGAAACAAAGCCTGCATCGGACAGGAGATTGTGCACAATTTTATTTGTCTGAGAACTGATGACAAATAGAACTTGATTTAGACCAAATGGCAGATCTCCCATATTTCTTTTCAGTGGCATCCTCATGACTCTCAATCTTACTCCTTTCCTCCGAAGAGCAATTGGGTAGAAAGTGACACACTCTGGAACTACTGGCTTCTTAGAGTGGCAGACTAGTCAGAGGTAGGGGGCCTTGCCTCAGGATGTGGCATCTCAGAAGACTGGTCCCTACCCTGTCCCCTTGTCTTCCTCGGGCCTCATCCAACCTCCTTGTCACAAGCACTACTGTCCTTTTCCTCAAGACCATGTAGCCCAGAGTCCTTTCTCATTGGTATTCTCTCTCATGCTACTTCTGATCCTGTGTGTGAATTATGATGTTGCCTACTCCCCAGTAGGTGGGCAGGTGGGCATGTATGGTTTAAACCTCTCAGGGTGTTTTCAGAGGGAAACCAGGTGTAATTTTTTAGACTGGTAAGTGGGAAAGGGAAGTCTGCAGTTATGGAGTGAAATGTAGAAATAAACTCCTTATTCTTTAGAACACTTTGTATTTTGTGTTTGTTAATTTGTTCATTAGCTTCTAGTATCTGCAATGGCTTGTGCTTTGTGACAACAGAGACTCTAAGTAATACACTGAGTATCTAGCCTCTAACTCAGTGCCTAGCTCAGTAAATATCTATTGGAGAAAAAGGAATGAAAAGAACAAATCCCTTTTAACTTCTATGTCAGAGTGTGTGTGTGTGTGTGTGTGAGAGAGAGAGAGAGAGAGAGAGAGAAAGGAGAAAGAAATGGGGGTGGGGAGAAATATATCTGAGAAAACTTTACGTCTGAAGTTTTCAAACTTTTTGGTTGACAGTGTTCTTAATGTCTCAACATTTTTTCTCACAGCATTCCTAGGCCAAAAGAAATACATAACAGTTCCATTAAGTGGCTGGGTACAAATAATTTAATAAGCATTTATGTCCTAACAACTTGGTGGCCAACATAAGTTGAAAAAAATGTTTCATTCTATTCTTGTCCAATATTACATACAAATGGCATATACGTGCTTACTGGGCACTGCACAACTCCTCAAACTTTGGAATCAGGTTAGACATTGTTAGCCTCAGTTCCTGTTCTGCATTCTGCAATGATTTTCATGTGATATTTGCTCACAGCAACTGCCAAAAACCCAGTTTCACAAAGACATGATGTCATCAAAAGGAATCTAGCATAATATCATACTGAAACCGGGAACAACCTTAAGTAGGTAGTTTGTGGGATATGTGACAGATATAGAATATCTCTGTGTTTCCCTCTAAAATAAAAAAGATAACCCATGGTGAATATGCTGTGGCATCTTGGGGTGCATTGGTACAAAGATTGGGAACTGTGTAATTACATTCATGTTGATTTCAAATACTGGAAGAATCATAGTGAAAGGTATGTTTTGATGATGAAAAGGTAATACAAGTTTTAATCACATTGTGAGCTACTTACCCAATATGGCTAATTTTCTTTCCCTAACAGTCATCATTAAATGTGTCTTGGGTTAACTTTGCGAAGTTGAGTTTGATTATGCTCAAAGGCCATGACACTAGAGCAGTGAGACCAATTTCTTACATTACTCACATGAATTGGTCTCCTTACTTTACATCCCACAGGTTTAACCTTCACACTTTGTGGCCCATGGAGCATGTTGTCTGCTTGCTACTTAAAAAGGGTGTGGGGGTCACACTGCTGGTCTTGCTCACAGCCGAGCATCAGAGGGCTTACGGCATCTGCAACACATCACAGCATTGTGTCAACCTACAAATTATGTGTTGGAACTGGAGGAATTTACTTAAAAGGCTTCCAGTGAAATACTATGACAAATAGGTACAATCTAATGTCAGCCTTCGCACTAAATGCTTTATTCTTGGCATTTATAAATGTTCATTACCATTGTGCATTCTTGAGTAAATTTGGGTCTTAGAAGATAATTTGTAATCCTTATCACTCCTTCTTTAGAATCCAGCTAACCACTGCTCTCTCTTAGCTGAAATGTGAGACCTCAGAGGGTTAAGTGAGTTTCACCCACACACAAAGTCAACATCAAGTATTTCTTTAAATGTGGACTCCTTGACAAACACATCTCTCCATTTCCAAGGCCCATGAATTTAAAGCATCCGGTAATAACAGGCCTGTTCTCATTCTTGGAGCTGGAAGCTCCCTGTGAAATGGTATCCTGCCAAAGTGCCACTGCAGTAAAGCTCTGCGTCCTAATGTTGGTGTCAAAGTGCCAGCGAACCAAGACTGGCAGCCAGCTAATTTGGGAGAGCTGTCTGCCTCAGCACCCCCCTCCACCGCCCCCCGACTCCTACTGATCAACTCACCCACACGAGCTATTCAGCCTGTCAACTATTCATGGGTAGGGGGAGAAGGGGTGAAAGAAATTAGGTTGTGCCTTCTTCCCTCATTCAATCCCCAGATTCCTCTGGGTCACTGGTCCAGCCTCTGAGAACCCTGGGAACCCTGTTCCTCCCACTAGATTAATGGCTCCATAAGCAGACCCTTGAGGTAAGAGATATACCCTTTGCTTAAGGTGGTATTACTCATGACATACAATTTTTTGGCAATATCGAACACTTTCACAGACATGCTTAAATAAATTGAATACTTAGATATATGAGCATCTGTACTAATAGGTAATATCTAATTATCTTTCCTCTTATCAAAAATGATCAGTAACATTGAAGGGAAGTAAGCAGCTGCATTGCTAGGGACGGTTGGGTGGGTGAGAACCTTTCCGCAGTGTCTGAGGTTTGGGGCAAGGGAGCTACAAAAAAGCAATCTGTGACCTACACATGCTTATTTTTCGGTAGACTAAGCCTTGGCTCTTCATGGCCACACTTAAAGTCACAAGTATACAAAGTTTATTTCCTTCTCTCAATCCATCACATATCTATATAATGGGGACAAAAATAATCCTGGCTTTGTTGGCATGAGGCTCCAGTGAGCTAATGCACTTAAAGATCTTAGCATCTAGAAAGCATGAAATAAATGATTTCTCCCCCTCCTCCTTTCTCCTGATTTAAACAATGCTATGAAATAGGTCTACCATGGTATAAAGTTGCAAATTGGCCCCAAATGTTTGATCTTAGTTGAATATAGCAAGAGAAGAAAAATAATTAAATAAAGAAATCCTACCTATCAGGAAGAAATTATGGCAAAATGAATATGGCTCTCAGAGGCCATCGTACGTAAGAAGAACTCGTGTAAGAACGACTTACCTTGAGGCAGTGATACTGTGCAGCTTGTGAACTGTTCACAACGCTTAACAAGCAGTTTGGGGCTCACTATAGCCTAATTTACTATGTGTACCCTGTGTGTGTGCTCCCGTCCCTCTCAAAAAGCACTTCAAATAAAATGTGCAGGTTCCACTCTTTTGGCACATGGGTGTTCCTCACCACGAACAGAGAGTACCTGGTGCCTCAAGGTGATGCCTTAATTCTCCCTAGCGGGCATGAAGGGTAGATGTAGGCACGCACCATCCTGGTAAGTAGCTCAGTGAGTTATAAATGTAAACATTTTACTCAAGCAGTAATAGGAGAAGGAGCCGAGCTTGAGAACCAATGCAGCGGTGGGGGTGGGGGTGGTGGGGAATCAGCAGGCTCCTGTTGTTGGAAGGGTCCCATCAAAGAGAAGAGAAAGCTTGAGATACGTGTACTTAATTCAAGAGTTTCAGAGATGGAGGGAGCAAGGTAGAAACAGTGTGTGTGTCTCAGAGAGAGTTGGGGGGAGAGGGAGGGAAGGAGGAGGGAGAGAGTTTTCATGGGTTTTAAAGAGTGCTCACTTTCTCTCTCTCTCTCTCTCTCTCTCTTTCTCTGTCTCTCTTGAATACACAGAGGGTGTTCTGCTCTGGACTACTTTCTGAAAGTTCTCTCTTGTGCAATATGCACGTAGTAGGTACGGTTTTTTAAATGCAGTTCCTTGTAGAGTATGGCAAAAGAGTTTTTGAATCTCCTAGAGGCCAGCTTTTTCTGTTATATTTTTTAACCTTACTTTGTTGGTTCACACTGTCAGGCTTCTAGACCATCTTCTTCAAAAGACAACTCATTTTCATTTTCAATCAATTTCTCTCCACGATTTTTCACATAGCTTCCTTCACACTACTAATTTCACTTTAGAGCTGTCATCCTATCCCACATCCCTGGGCTTGCTGTGCTAACATGTTTAAACATGATTAGTCTTTATTAATGTAAGAGAGACAAAGCTCCAAGAATCACACACCTCTTAATTCGCTATAGTTCCAAAGGGGGTCTTCAGCCCTGGAAACCGAAAATGAATGGACTCCTTGAGAGGCACATACTGGGCATTCTGCTAAGTGCAAAGTTTCACTTTATGGTTGCAGACAGGATCTTCTTTAAGGGGCATTCTAGTTCAAATCTTTGATATACCAAATGCCACGAAATGTCCAAATAATCAAAAAACATTTCCTGATCACAGATAATGATTGATTTACTTTCAGCAGTGTTTGTTACACATTTAGTTCAGAAAATGAACTATAAAATATATTAAATATAAAATGTAACTTATGGTTGCCTTTTACCCCCATCATAATTTTGAGAATAACATTCTCTCAATGTAATGTTCATTTATTCTATTATTTGGCAAATATGGGCCAAGAGCTGGGGTAGGCACTTAAGAAAAGGCAGAGTTGTATGAGACTATCCACGAAGGAGTGCTATAGTTTAGGTGAATACTTCGTCTCGTTAGCACTGTCATGAAAATTCCATCTAAAGATTCAAAATATTTAGTATTATGTATACATACAGATATCTGATACTTGATAGGTGTTGCTTATTTTAGAAACATTTGATGTGGGTTGCACATATACATTAAGACATTAGAATGTGGCTGAATTACTAAGGCCATATAAAGGAGTGGGGGAGATTACTGGATCTGAAATCTAAGCTAAGGATAATTTCTACAACTGCACATTATATTGAGTTCCTGTGCAGGTCACAAAGGCCAATAAAGAAATTCCATGAGT